>NC_092589.1:107765833-108422500 GCF_047663525.1 Anas platyrhynchos
GTGTTTGACATCAGCTGACTAGAAGATTAAAAAAAAAAATAGTTTAGTTAATCACTTTCCTTCTTGGATGTTAGTGAAGAGCTCTGAACTTCAATTACGGGTACCTAACAGAGAAACTAATATGACTGTTCTGTCTAAACCACTCATTAGTTATCTAGCAGAAGATATTCACTCAAAACAAAGGGTTCCCATCCATCACATTTAGCTTGAACCGACAAGAAAATTAGAATTGTTTTTAAGTGTGTTCCAACAGGACTCTTATGATTGCACTCTGTAGCAGGAACTGGGGTGAAAAAACAATTATTTTATACAAGTATGTATAAGCGTAACTTTCACTATAAAAACTTTTTTTGAACTTAGCTAAATACTTTATATGGAAAATTTTATATTACAGCATTGTATAGCACATTTTTATTTAATTAGTTCTGAAAAGTTTGAGCTTACCTAGCACAATAGTTACAGTTTTGCTGTAACTTTTTACAGTAAAACTTTTTTATACAGTTTTATTGTATACTTGCTTACTTATCAGGAAAAGAAGTTGAAGTGATCAACTGTTCTTTGTTGTGATCTAACAGGGTGCTGCTTATTATCAGTGCACTGCTTCCTTCACCAAAACCAGGTGTGTTTTTCTGCTCAAAAGTAGGAGTACTCTGAAAATCCATCACTTCAAAAACCAGAAATTACTGACATATAACATGGAGAGACCTAAGCAGGCTGGAAAATTGGGTCCACAAGTGTTGTACTATTTTGCAAAGATACATGTGAAGTCTAGCACTTGGGACAACACTATCCCATGCAGCACAAGCCTGGAAGCAGCTCTACTGAGAGGGCCTTGGGGGTCCTGGAGGGCAGTGAGCTCCATGTCAACCAGCAGCATATGCAATGAATTTGAGTAATTCCTAAAACATCACGAAACATAAACAAATAGATGTAATCTTTGTGTTGTAAATTTATACAAATTTTGACTTATCAGATTACGAGAAAAAATAAGTCATTGCACATCTTAAATGATTCTCAAACAAGTAAGTGTAATGAGTCTCACAAGCTTTCCATCAGATACAGGTGTTTTTTTCTTCTACAGATATGGCTGAAGGCTATTATCTGCCTGCCTTTTTTTTTTTTTTTTTAAAACATATTCTAGTTGAACGTTTTGATGTTTTGAAAGGTTTTTGACTAGGAAAGGGGGTTACAGGCAATAGAAGTGTTGACACAGGACACTGCATATTAACAACAAAAGAAACTGAAGATGAAGAAACCAATCACAGACATCCTAAGAGTGACTGTGAAGTTAAGTGCTGATATTATTGTGAATCCAAGAGAAAAAGCAATTTCTAAATGAGCCAAGGGACAAGCATTTTCTTTAAGATTATTATGGTGATTATTCCCTTGGATGGTCTTAGTACAGCACGTAAATCTGAGATAGTGCTTTTGTTTTAAATGAACACAAAATGCTTTTGTACAAAGATTTTTTGGAAGTATTAAAACTATTTTAGCTCCACAAGGTTTCAACATTGGAGATAGAAGGGGAAAGGCATTGACAGAATCATAGAAAAATCATTTAGAAAATTGATGTAAATTAACTGATTTTTAATAATTCTATGTGCAGCAATTGATACAAGCTTCAAAGACAAAAATATTTCTCCCTGATAAGCATTTTGTATATTTTCATTGTACCTAGAAGACTAAATGTAGAAACTCTGTAGTAATACATACTTTCATATTAATAATTTCACAAAAAGGAGTTGTGAAATGTAGCAGTTAAAAAAAAATCATGCATACAAGTGGGGTTTTTTTTTTTGGTTATTCATTAATATTTCCACGTTTTACTTCATAAACTCAAGCAGTTTCATTCATGAAAACTTTCACTATAAAACCCTTACTAATCTTAGATTAAGTTTTACATATGCTTTAGAAAATCAGAGCTTGGTATTTTCTAGCCCTTTAATTCAGAATGAAAATGAATTTGACTTAGACTAGAAAGTTTGGACTAGAAGTACTCTGCCACTCTGAGTGAGGAACAAATAATAAACAGATTATAACAACTTTTTGCAAGAATGATTTACCTTATTTTTTCCCACTTCACACTGAAAAAGACTTGAAATTCTCACTTGGACAGGTTAAGGTATGAGCCTTTTTAAGAAACTACTGCCTTAGATACTACCTCCTAAAAGAAACAGTAGCAGCCTCTAACTATGACCAAATGCATTCCCTAAAGATCGACTCTTTCCAGCTGAGCATGTCCCTAATGTTCTGACTACAGATTCATAGAATAGTACCTTAAGAGCCCAGAAAAAAAAAGTAACAAGAGCCAGTAATTCTCACTCTAATTCTGACTATAACGTCACAACAAATAGATAAAAAGGAAAGTAAAAGTGACAAAATTGTCTGATAAGAAAGAATATGCAAATGTTGCGCTTAGGAACATTGTTTAAGTGGTAGACTTCGCAGCACTAGGTTAATGGTTAGACTTGATCTTAGAGGTCTTTTCCAACCTAAAAGATTCTATGATTCTATGATAATATTAAAAATTGAAAAATTTAATGTATGCCATAGAGAAAAATCATTAGTGTTTGATCAAGCTTGGTATTATGTACTCCTGATCCCAAACAAAATCTGAGGACTCTATTAACTACCCTGTTTTTCAAAGAATCGCTATTTATTAGTGATTCAAAAGGAAGGTAGGATTAGTTCTCATACTGACATCCCAACCACGTACTACAAACTCACATTTCATCAGATAATCCCCGCATAAGAACAGTCTCATGCTACTATTTAGAGCAGTCAGTTTTAATACCTTTGTTTCAAGCCAGCACGCTCTGAGAACAGCTTGTGTCCTGAAGTACACAAGCAACTTGCTGTCCTCATCACTGAGATGGAAAGCTTGCTCCAGTATTTGCAATACTCTGATGCGAGGTTTCACTGGTAAAGAGTCATCACCACAGAAAGGTCTCAACCACTCCAGGAGGTCATCTGAAGAAACTACTTTCTCCCTGTAATTAAACAATACTGTGTTAAACAGACTTTGGTAATCCTAATCAAAATATTACCTACCTGTCTTTTCAGAGTTATTAACAACCACATTCAATACACAAACAATTTCATTAGAAGACTCATATACCATTCTTGTGTTACACACAATTTTCAACTTGTGCAAAAGCGGGATCCCTCAAAAATCACTATATGAAATACAGAGAATAGCATGAACAGTATGATCATGCCCTACAGATGCCTGCATAGAAGCAGGACACTATCTCTCGAAAAGCTCACCTTCGTGAGACAGAAGAGAAACCAGCCCTTGTAAACCAGGTGCCTAAAACTAAGTGGTACAGGAATCTTTAAAAAAAAAAAAATCAAGTAACCACATAAAGACCATAGAACTCCATCTATCCAAACAGTAATGTATTGTCTCCTACACTACCTTGACTGCAAATTTTATAACAACAATGCCAAATTTCAACATTTAAAAACAAAAGCTGTTTTCTTGTGACTGGTCCTGATCAATGCCTATACCTGCACACTATTTGACCTTACGTAAAACCAGCCTGACTGCTTGCTTTTCAGGTGTGACTTTTTTTTTTTGTATCCAATGCTCAAATTCTCCTGTATTCTTTATTTTCTTACATATCCCTTTTTTACTTTCCATATACACAAATTAGTATCTCCTGTGGCTTTAGCTGTTTGTTTATTTTCCTACATCATCATCTTTAGCAAGGTGGATTACTTTATGTCCTAACATGATAATGATTACAAAATGCCTGTAACTCCTAGAAGGTAAGAAAAAATGTTAAAAGAAAAAATAATATTTTTGTTATTTCCTGACTTAGAGAAATAAAAAAGCTATTAATAAAATTTTTAATTTTAAAAAGTGTATTATGCTGAACACATCCTAACCATGTGAGAGCATTTAAAGCATACAGATTACCATGAACTCAACCAACCAGCTATTTGCAGACAGAATAACATGTTCTGTACTTTACTGGCTCTAAACTACCATGTAACATCAGTAAATTCTATTCTGATATTTTTTCAGTAGTATTTCAAAGTAAAGCTTATTTATTTATTTATTTAAAATCAAGAAAGTGGTTCCAGGTGGAGTGTGATTTATAACTAATGTTCTCTTATTTGTCTTAACAAGACAGATGGGAAAGTAATATCAGACAGAAAATGCCAATTTAACCTGTCTTGCAGCTCTGAAATAATAAACATTGACAGCTTAGATTTTCAGATTGCAAGGATTTCAATTTTATTTAGTTTTTATATTGTCTGAATTATGTTGTTCAGTGCAGAACTTTAGCTAAATTAGACATGCCTCAGCTAAACAGGTGGCATTCAAACTGTAAATTACAAGTTTGGGAATTAAGAGGAACTGTTTGAATATTTCTACAGTTTTGCAGACCTCACACCTGATACTTATACATGCTTTCCTTAGGAGAAGATTTATATTTTTCTATGTTGAATAGCTGAAGTTTAAGATAAGTAAGATTAACTTAAAAAAGAATGTAAATAGCTTCTTGTAATCACATCGATTTTCACTCCAGGTTATTGTTTTAACAGTTACATGTTGAAGTATACACCTAAGGACTCCAGAAAGTGCAACTTGGAAAAAAAATTACCGACTCTCCCATGCTACCTTATAATGCTGTAAATGAGATTTATTGTAGATTTTGATGTCAGTCTACTGCAGTATCCAATACTTACATAATACCAGTAGAAGAGCCTCTGTACTAATAATTTAATTGTTTTTGTTGGCTACTAGTGAGCATGAAGATTTATTTATTTATTAATTATTATTATTAAATACAAGTTTTTAGTTTGTACAGCTGGAAAGTTTTTTTTTTTTTTGTCTTCCTTGCCTTTTACAGAAAGGCAATGGGAAGTACATCAGTAAGACAGACCTTTGTATGAACTGAAATAAGGGCATCCATAAAAGAGAATTTAAAAATAGAGATGAGCATTTATGAAATTATTTCTGCACTATACGCCACAAATATTGGTAAGTTTGGCATCTAAATTCAGATATTTAAAGTGAGTCAATGTTATCTGCAAGCTACATAATAAACTGAAACAAAAAAAAACTAAGTACTCTACTTCTAGTAGAGTCAGAGCAGAAATATAATTTCCTCAAATTATCATAATACATAGTTACATAATTTTTATGTTCAGAGAGTTGCTTTCTTCCAAATGATCAAGTAAAAGCTTCTGTCAGGCCTCAGATTTTGAACCTTGTAAGTGATAGCCTGTTCCAAATAAAATCCTAGGAAATAAAGTGTAAACACATTATATACACCCATGAAAAAAAAAAATGATCCATATTCAGTATTGTACCTTCAAGGTTTTCATGAGAAGTATCTTTCAAAGCCTAACCAAGGAATCCATATAGTAAGTTCTTACCCTTTTTCAACACTTGCATGCACTGCAGAAACGATGCCTTCTAGGATTCCAAGTGGATCTTTCACTGATGTAGAAGAACTGTCATTTGCTCTGTTAAAGTAAGACAAAATTCACCATGAAAAGCCCTTAACATTGTATCTAAATCTGTACAACTGCAGGATACATATGAATTGTTCAGCATTTATGGAAGTTTTCTACTTTCCTTGCTTAATTAGCACCCTTATTTTTGTATCAAAGCAATACGAGGAGTAACAAGAAAAAAGTTGGAAAGACAAATACTAAAAGACAGCAGTGAAACTGGAAAGAAAATAGAGATAAAATTTAACATTTATAACACAGAGTAGCATAGCAAAACACGTTTATTGCCTTTAATATCTCATCAGTAATAAGTAAACAAATACACTTAAGCATCACCATCTTTTCTTTCCAAATATCCTCATACTGTATCATATTGGTTTAAACCAACTTGACTGTAACCTGATGTCAAAAGAATCCTTTCTGCTGATTCATGCTTACCAGAAGCAACAAAAAGGAAAAAAGAGAAAAAGGGTTGTTCAAGAACAGTGTGTGGGAAAGGGGAAGATAGGATGTTGTTCCATTGCCGGCTTATTGTGCATAGGTCGGAAGAGTGTGAATCACACTGCCCATCAGATGTTCCAGTTAAACCATAATGTTTTTCCATGGTGAAAATAAATATTGGAAAAGTCATCCTGATAGGAGAAAAAGCTTCACTACTAATGCAGTGGAAGTGATTTTTTTTCTGCTAACATTTTCAGGGAAACAAATTTGAGATGCAACTCAGTGCTGAGAGAGGAAGAGATTTCACACTGGCATGCCAATAAATTACAGTGTCTCTTCATGCTTCACTTCAGTAGCAATGATGACTGTACTGAACTAGAAAAACAACAGTTTTGCCTATCTTAAGAGTTTGTCAATGCTGCATTGAAGCAAAGGAAGGCAAAAGCAAATAGTTCCAAAGTCAGTTTACTTAGGATGACTCAAAAACCCAGAGATAAGGTGTATTTTCTCTACTGTTCATCAGCATATCAAAGCTATTCTGCTACTAAAAATGTCAGCCTCTTACTATATCTCTTAAAAAAAAAAAAAAGTCTAGAGTCTGGTGACTGTTGTTTAAAGCAAAAATATACTCTGTAGCTGACTCTAATTTGCAAAAAAAATTACAGTTTACTGAACTATTTCACAGATTTTGTGTCAAGAGTTATGAATTTTTATAATTTTGTCATGTATTATTTCAGAAAGGCAAATATTTTGCCTAAAAATGATTATACTGTATGGCATACAAACCTGAATTCTTAAAATCTTTAGTGTCTTCCTGTATTCAATATATTTTTTTTAAAACTTAACATGACTAGCACTTCAGTGAACAGCAATACATTAAAAAACATGTGACTTCATTCAGAACAGATACAAGATAATTTGTTGCACAATGAAATCTAAATATTGTTTTACCTTACCATTCCTTTTGTGTTATTATACCACACTCACAAGTATGAAGTAAGACTGAAAAGATCTTAACACCAGTCTTTTCCTCAAAAAATACCGTTACTTTGATGGGATCATCAAAGAAGTGCTATTGTTAATACCAATACTGTCATACGGTAGTTCAGAAAATTTTAGAAGTGTTAAGTTTAAATTCATATATTTAAAACATCTTGAGAATATTTGAAAATAATCAAGTTATAGTTTATGGTAAAGAAATATCCAGGGTTCCAGATTCCCAAAGGGGGAAAATGTCTGTCCAGTCAAATACTTTGGTCTCAGAAAAGTCTGTGTTTTTCCACAGAGGAGACACACCAGATCAGAATGCTCTGTAAAATGAAACAAACAAAATCCTCTACATTTAGATTACACCAGCACTACACAAATGTGGAAATCATAGAAAGAACAGCAGTATTAAAGTAACCATTCATTGCAAGTAGCATTAAGAGGTGGTTTCAAATTTGTTTTAAAATAAAAAAGCCAAGAAAATCTACAATATATTCCCTGAGTGACCAGAAATAAGACTCTTCATTAATGCCCTCTCCGTAGGCTCACTTTACATTTTTCTGTATTATTTTTTGTGGGTTTTTTTTGTTTGTTTGTTTTAGTAAGTTTGTAATAAAAGGACATCAACAAAGCATATGAATATTGCATATCTAAAGAAAACTAAGGGAATATTTATAAACCTTACGTACTAAGAAGAGAACGATAGTTACCTGAAATGGAAAAGAAATAAGGCTGCAGTAGGGATGGGCCATGGAGATCTTAGTACTTCTACTTACTCCAAATTACATTTAGTGTACCTATGTAAATTTCATATGAAAGGAGAATGACTAGCAAACCTTAGCTTCTGGGTTTCTTCAGTTTTGCAGACTGATTCTGAACAGTCCTAGCACTTGCTAAAAGTCCCTTAACTTGCAAAAGCCCTTAATCTCTAATTAGACATAAGAATCTGTAGCTCCTATGGCAACCAGGTTCTAAGCACTTCAAAAAACATGGGTAAAGAGAAACATATACACAAAAGCTGATGGACATTTCTGAAAACAGCAAATCACTGTTTCAGACAATACAGCTGTGAAGCCAGTTCTTGGGTATGGTAGATACATTCATTTGCTCTAAGTTTAGAGCTCGTCATCCACAGACAGGTACTATTCCACTGAGAGGGAGGCAAGGAGAAGAAAATAAAAAGAGGCAAATCTCAAGCAATAAATTAGAGCTATCTATACTAAAAACATATGTAAAAGAAATTACATCTAGCATCTTTTTTGAATCTTTTAAATCTTTGAATTTTTAAATCTTTTAAAAAGCTTAATATTGCCTGTACTTCCCAAAAACTTCCCAAGAACTGTTACAGAAACAAAAAAGAGATTACAGCCCACGAGACAAATATTGTGTCATTTGTTTTGTTCTTACTGATTTAAAATTAACAGCTACTAACAGAATCAAATATAATTAATGAAGGATTATTTTTTTATACAGATTATACGCTACTTGATGCATGTTTTAAACAACATACAATTCAGCATTCACCTCAAAACTCATAGGTATAAGCCTGGTGTAATTACACTGATAACAGCTTATTTTGATTTCAGTTCAGTTTCAGAAAAAGTGATGCATATTTAATCAAGTTCTTCAAATGCAACAAAGTACAAAGAATGCTTGAAAGGATAATAAATTAAATCCATCTAAGTCTTTTAACCTAATTATACTATTCATCATAAATACTTGATAATTCTTTCCTTTATCCAGCCTTATTTTTCTCTATTTTGTGCTTCTTTTAAATAACAGGAAAATAAGCAAGTAATACATTGTTGGTGTTATCATTCCAAACTGGGGAAAAGAAGCCATAACGTCAAACAGTCATTTCTGTAAGAATTATTATCAAATTATAAGATACCAGGTTGCAAGATTTCCCTGAAGAACCCCTGCTCAAACGAGATGAGATGGTGAAAAATCTGCTTTCCTCCTAAGTTAGGTGCTCTGTCTATTAAATACAAATTCAGAATTCCCACCAAACCTGTCCTGCTCATTGCCTGGTGAATACTTCCAAAATTTCATGAAACACAAAATCCATCTGAGCACAAAGGAGGCCATAATGTCTTCAACAGCTAAAATGCCTTCCCTGACTACATAGACTCCTAAGTAGAAGATTCTCACTCATGATACAAACTTCTCTTCATCATCCACGAACATTCCTTAAGTCATGGATCATGGAAAGTTTCCAATACATGACATGAGTGATCTTGGTCATGGAATAAACTGACTCTTAGATAAGTCTAGTTAGACTATCAGCATTACCAAAACCTTCAGAATCCCATGATTTCTTCTGAAGAAGTAACTAATTTCTGTTGACAGTAGCTTTTTTTCTACTTTAAATTTTGTGCACAAGAATTACAGAGTCAAGGAAGATAAAAGCAGTTAACAGAACTGGACAATGCTGCTTCTGAAATTATACCCTTAGACAAATAACTACACATATGTTATATTTAACAAGAGTTACTGTTTCTGCGAATATATGGCAGATGTTAACCCTGTAATATTGCACGCTATTAAAAAACAGAACAGAATAGAACAAAAAAATAGAACAGAATAGAACAGAACAGAACAGTTCAGTTGGACCTTCAAAGGGACCTTCAAAGATCATCTAGTCCAACTGCCTGACCTCTTTGGGGCTTACCAAAAATTTAACTGTGTTATTGAGGGCATTGTCCAAATGCCACTTGAATATCAAGAGGCATGGGACATCAGCCACCCCTCCAAAAAGCTTGTTCCAGTGTTTGACCACCCTCATGGTAAAAAAAAAAAAATTCCTGATGTCCAGCCTGAACCTCCACTGGCACAGCTTTGTGCCATGCCTTCATGTCCTGTCATTGTTTACCAGGGAGAGGAGAACAGCACCTCCCTCCCCCTCTGCCTCCCTACATCAGGAAGCTGCAGAGAGCAATGAGGTAAGGCTGCACCAACGCTAAACACAGGAGGAGAATCACCTCTTTTGACCAGCTGGCCATGATGTGTTTGATACACCCCAAAATGCTGTTTGTTCTAGCTGCCCAGGGCATGTTGCTGGCTCATGTTAAGCCTCCTGTTGTCCAGCACCCCCAGATCCCCTTCTGCTGAGATGACTCATCTTCAGTCTGTACCCATGTCTGTAATGCCATGTCTGGCATTACTCCATCCCAGCTGCAGAACCCAGCACGAAGACAAAAAAAAAAAAAAGTAATTTTTCACAAAGGCAACATTTTCTTGAAGAATCTTCTGCAGTAGTCAGTCAATACTTTAATAACAGAAGATATTTTACTGTGTTTGAAGGGGGGGTTGTAGTTATGAAACTGGAAGGAAGGATGCATATTTTCAGTCACAGACATGATGTGTCTCTGCTTAAGTTTCAGGTAAATCACAGGCACTACCACATTTTTTTTACATCCACACAGGCCTACTTCATTTATGGTCACTGTACCTTAATTACATTCCCTGTCACCATAGCTACGGAAAATCCAGGCAAACTCCAGTTCAGTGTTATAACCCTACAAGCACTACTCTGAATGTTAATTGTCAAAGGAATTTCTTTTCTGCAAAACTACTACATAAAATAACTGCACTGTATAACATATCAAAGCTCAGGAAAAAAAAATGTGAAGAGTATTCCCTTGAAATGTTACAATTACTGAAGAATAATTCAGCTTTCCAGGTTCACAGGCAAGACTTTCTTTAAACATATCTTTTTGTCCATGAACCCTGAAGTTAAAGTGTTGCACAAAAATGCTGTGGTTAATGTGTTTTGATTTGTGTTATGGTCTAGCTAGAAAGCTAATATCTGAGCATAGGATAGAGATGCATACAATTTCATTCACAGCAATGGCATCAAAGCCAGCAGGCTAAAGAGATGACAAGTCACAACCTTTCTTTTAAATGCTCACTATATTTAAAGAGACTCTACCTTATAATAATATCATCTTGCTGAATTTCGTAAGAGGGATAATATTATTTTAAGTATTTTTTATTCTACATTGGCTTTTACTTTATGCTTTTTACCATTGTAGTAGGCAAACTTTCCAGACTTCATTATGTGACTACTACCTACCACATGACTTTCCTCTCATCCTGTTGCACAGAAAAAAAGTAAATTAACTGGGCCATCTTGTTTCATAATATTTTTTCTTGTTGTTTTTTGTTTTTTTTTAACATCAGTTTGTATTTATAAAGAAGAATACTTGTCAAAAGAATGCACATCACAAACCAGATGAAAAGTTGTGAATTTCTGAGTTCTTCTGAAGCCTCCAAGTAATTCCTCTGCCTTTCCATTTTTTTCCACTGGAGGGATGCACTTTCCATTCTTTAATGGTTTAATGGCTTTCCATTCTTTAAGTACTGATTAAGAGTTATTGGTTGTGGTCTATATGCAAAAACTTTATTAAATAAACTTTCAGACATTCAAGCTTTGCAACGCGTATAAAAAGCAAATATGTTAGTATAGAGAAGAGTAAAAGAATTTCAGGACATCCATCCTAGTCTGCATATTAATATGAATCACTACTGTTGAATTAAATAGACTTTATGTCCAGATGCATCACACAGACCAGATGTATCATTCCAGCCAGGAACATCAGGACCTGGATCATCTAAAGCCAAATTATTCCTCACAAAATGGACATGGCCATACAAGAAAGACAATGTTACTGATGTTGCTATGCAGAAAACTCTGCCATTGCTGGGGATGCTATGAACACTCAAACTGAGTGACAGGAGACATTCATTTTCTGTCAAAGAGGGCTGCAAATGCTTTGACAGGCTCCCTTCTTTTTATCTGTGACTATCCAATCTGATTATACACACAAATGCTAAGGAAAAAAATAGGTAGAGCTATACATTATTTTCCATGCTATATTTGTTTCTGTATTTCTGGCATGCGTATTCAAATCATCCTACCCACATGTAATTCTTCCACATGCAAAAGAATCAAGTAAATTGCAGAAGTTTTATCCATCTAAGCTGGTTTTAAAAGTGATAGAGTTTAACAGCCATTTAACAATTGAATACTCTTTAGTATGTGTTGCATACATCTCTTTGGAACAGAAATACTTCAGAAGAGAGTTCTAAATAGTTAAATGAGAAATATCTGTTCATTTGTTATGATATAAAACTACCTTCTCCCCTATCCCCCGCCACTACTCTTCCTCAAAAAAATAAAGTAAGTTTTCTACTGATCACATAGGTCATCAACACATGGTCTTTCACTTGGAATATTCAGTACATCAAAGACACAGCCAGAGAGAGGTAGCACTCTGCAACATCAAATCCAAGACAGCATCTACAAATAAAAATCCCTGATGAATTGCTGTCACTGGACTACAGAAGAACAAAAAACCAAACCAAACCAAAAAAAAAAAAAAAAAAAAAGTGAGTGTTTTTGTGCTGCTCTGAAGGAAAAAGAACATAACCAACAAAAAGATTTTTAAGAGCTGATTGGTATTCTGTCAACTATGATGAAAAAACAAAAACCACCAACACACACACACAAAAAAAAAAAAAAAAAAAAACACTTGTGCTCTATTTTTTTCCTGAATAATGATATAGACGTAAAACCCTAGAACTTCATTCTCTGTTTGCTTCTTTCAGAATTTCACATCTCAGATGTAGTCTAACAGCAATGGAGACTGAATATACTCTTTGGTCAAGTTGTGTCAGAAAACATCCACAAAGACACACTGATTCAATCATGTTAAGTCATAGGGCTGAACTCTGCTAACTCTTTGACAGGAAAGAGGACAGGTTGTTCCTAAGTAGCTACAAAAATTCACAGACTTTCAAATATCCTAAACCTTGTTAAAAGAATAAGGGCATCTTCACAGGCTTATTCAATCCTAACAAACCTTATCAATGTACACTCAACTTATAGATTGCCATTTAAGCCCACAAACCACATTCCCTATTACTTCACTGTCCTAATAAATAACCTATCCTTTGGATAGTGCCTTACACTGTGGCAGGGAAAAAGTTGAACCTCAAAAGACATACTAACTTATGTCTAACGTTTTGTGCCAAAAGAATTTTGTGGTCACCATGGCTATGAAAGCTGCCAAATCTCTTACCAAACCACAGGAGGTATTAAAAATGGCAAGCTCAGTTAGGACTGAGTATTAAACACAATGAATAAAAAGCACCTTATTTAACTGAACAGCTTTTCAATAAACATGCTTTTCTTTCCCTCACCTGTGTCCATATTTTCACTATGCTCACACACATGTATTTTTAACAGTTCTATATTCCCAGAGACGTTACATTCTCCCAAATGCAAGTTAAATTAAAATGGTTTCAGTCTCAGACTCGTGAATGAAAGCAACATCCCTTCTGGGCTAGAAGACATTACATACATTAAATAGAGGCTGCTGCTAACCCAACAGGCAGTATGCTCTTCAATACAGAAATCTTCCTTCCTTAAGACATGACAAGTACTGAAGAAACACACCGTGATTATAGTAGTTCTATAGATTCTTTCTCACAAGTGTTAGAATTTAGAAGCCATACTACAAAGAATCATGCAACTAAAAGATCATTGTAGTGAAGTTTATATAAACTCTGAACTCTCTGATAATGAGATTAAGATGGCCACCATCAACTTATTTCATCTTCCTTTGTATCACTCAGGTCTCACCAACATCTCGACACAATTAGTCAAGGATTCGTAACTATAAACTGTATGGAAATTAGTTATTTTGCATTTTCTCCATACTTTTAAAATAAAAGATGACTCAGCTTGCTGTAGTTGTATGAACAGATTGGTTTGGTTTACGTAATACAATGGAAAAGATAAATGCTTAGGTTTTGGAGCTGTGAATTCTAGAAAAAGATAGAAATAAAGCCTTACTTCTGGCAGGGAACGCCTCTGTAATGACACTATCAGCAGCAATAAACAGTAAATGTCAACACTGAAAAAGTTGATCAAATAAATGTCCTTCCTCACATCAGAAATCTGTTTCTGTCCAGGAAGTCAGCTAATTGTGTGTTTTGTTTGCTTTTTAATCATTGCTGCTTTAAAATGCTGCAGGAAGCATAGAACAATTAGACTTAATTTGGGGGTTGGATGTGATACAGAGGGAGGTGGAAGAAGAAGAGAAAAAACTTAAAGAAGTGTTCTTTAAGAGAACAAAGAATTATGGCCTATATATTCATGATTTTAAAGAAACACACATCTCAAAAGCTTGAAAACTATAAAAAAATAAAATAAAATAAAAAATAGAACGTTTCCCGAAATACCCTGGAAAGTTATTCAAAAGATGGAAATTGTACTTATTCCTGTAGAATTAACTGTTGTGGCAACAGCTGTTGCTAGACCTTTGCTGCCCAAATACCTGCAGAAGCATGTACACACTATCTCCAACAAACATGTTTTTAATTCTGTTGTTCTTAAAATGAAAATTATGTCCAATTATAAATTTGCCAAAAAATCAAAAATGTACAAACACACACATAATGGAACAATATTGTAAAGCCAAGATTTAAAATTTAAAAGCACTTTTCAGTGAACAGGATCAGTAATGTTGCTTGTTTTGTTCCAATTGCCCAGGCTTCCCAAACTCAGAGAAATATAACTATCTTATCTGAATAGAAAAATATAGGTCAGCAAGAGCATAAGAACTCAGTTCTTCTCATTGCCATATCTTCTGTAAAATCCAGACATCCAAAGCAAGCAAGTGCTCAATATATATATTATATATTTATTTATTTATTTATTTATTAAAAAAGGAGGAGAGATTCAATGGTTATAGTAGACTTACCTTAGAGTGCATATAATTTTTTTAATAGCACACTGAACAATGTCCTTGGGAGAAAGACCTAGATCTCCAACAGCAACTTGTATCAACTGTTGTATCATATCCAGGGGCTGACCATCTATACACATAGTTACTGCTTGGTCATGGATTTTTTCTCTCTCTGATCTTGACAAATCATATAAATAGCCATACTTCTGTAGTACATCCTGTGAACAGATAATTTTTGAACATGAAACAACGTACTCTTTATTTACAGGTACATTTCATTCAGGGTCTTCATTTCTACCAAGATAATACATATACTACAAAACAAAAAAGACTGATGGAAAAGAATTTTAAAAGACTGGGTCAACAAAAACAAAGCTATAAAACACTAACAAAATATGACAGCAGCTTGATGTGCATCACTGCTAGTTATAGCTACACTCAAAACAAACATGTGATCAGTAACCATTACCTGTTTGCTGTTTTTCAAGTAAGTAATAAAACTATGAGTGAGTGTTTCCAGATGAGCAAGAGATTGCTGCAAGTGATTCAGAGTTTTTTCATAAGCAACAGATGGATTTTCAGCATCTTCCATGTCATTCTCAGAAGGTTTTTTTCTTGATTTCTCAGAAAGATGTTTGACTGCCTTAATAGCCTTCTTAGTCACTTCTATCCTGGTTTCAACTGTCAGCTGAAAAAGATTGCTCAATATTTAATCATTATTATTATCTATATGCTACTATTTGTATTACAGCAGTGCCTAGAGTTCAGGTAGCTCCACTTTCCTACATTATTGTACAAAACTAAATGAGCTATTTTAGGAGAAACAACCATATTTCTTATTAGTCATTTATTCAAAAAAAAAGATCAGTATTCCATGTACTTTCTTCTGTTGTCCTTTCTTTTATTGACATTAAATCTGACTCACAATAGAACATACCAAACTTTCCTTAACAAATAATATTCGTGATTTTTGCAGACTGCCACTTTTTTGTTGGTGGTGTTTTTGTTCTTTGAATTTTGTATTAAGAAAAACCCAAACACAGAAAATTAACTTAAGGTTAGTTTTGTTAGGTTTAGCTTATGGTATGAGATGTATCTCCAAGACTATGATCGTAAGTGAAGATCACTTGGAGGTCTACCAACTTAGGCCATATATATACTTTGATCTGCTTGCACATTTATCGCAGATAACTTCACACTATCTGCCAGTACATGCAACCTACACCACGCTACTACTGCAATGAAGATTGAAAAAAACTTGATAGCTGCACAATCTCTCAAAGGATATTACAGTTTCACAAATTTTAAAAAGTGCAGGCCACAACAGATTGGATGTGAGGGAGACACAAATTCCTTTCAAATCGACTTATTTAAAGCACAAGTTATACAGAACAGCAAGTTACTATTTTGAAAGACCTTTACAATTACATGTTTAAACCAAAACAAGAACGTCTTTTTTTTTTTTTTCTCTTTTTTCCATTAAACTTCCCATAGAGATGAATTTCTGGATACAGAGTTATACATACACTGAATGAAGTCTCCCACCACGCACAAAGGAGTCATTCCTGCGTGTCAGAATGGAACTGAGAACAGAACCCAGGCAATGATTATAGATTTCTAAGCTTCCAGAAACCAAGAGTACTTCAAGAACAGATACAGATAGAAATACTCTTCATACAGACAAGACAAACAGCAGACTGCTGTGTTCTTAACCCAGCAGCCTCACCTGGAAGTCCAAAACAAACTCTGAAATATCATTTTTAAAATTCATATATACTTTGCTAATTTTTAATTTCAAGTACCATTTTAAAGATGCTTCCAATATACTTTCTTTCCTCTGCCCATACCCACAGCATTAGATACTTTAACATCAGCTGTTTTAATTACTGGTATACTGGACGAAAACATGCAAACAACTTTAATTTTCAAGTAAAATTACACAAATAGAAAACAAAGCTTGAATTTGTATGGTATTGAATAAGAAAGAGGCTGATTTACCATAAAAAGAGGAAAATTAAGCTGCTATAAACATTCTTTTTAAGGAAGTCGATTTGATATTTACATCATGAATTAGACTTATCTACTTGTAAAGCCATAGAAAGCTTCACAAAGAATAGCAAGTGGAATGTTTTACAGCTTTTATATATCCATGCATATTACTTTTCGCTAAATATACATGGTGAAAAATGTAGGGGTTGCTCTCATGTTTTAGTGCTGTTGCTGTAAACCACAGCAATTATCTACTGCTATTTAATACTAAAAGCAAAATGGGAGGACATTTTGGGAACAACGAAGGAAATCTTGCCAGTATTAACAGAGTAAATGCAAAGGATATCATAAAATCATATGGTTTGGGTTGGAAGACACCTTAAGGAACATCTAGTTTCAACCTCCCTGCCATGGGCAGGGATACCTTCTACTAGACCAGGTTGCTCAAAACCCCATCAAACCTGACATTAAACATTTGCAATGATGAGGTATCTGTAAGTTCTGTGGCAACCTGTTCCAGTGTTTCACCACCCACATAATGAAGAATTTCTTCTGAAGATGTTACCTAAAACATCCCTCTTTCAGATTACCCCTTGTCCTATGTCTACACATCCTTGTAAAAAGTCCTTCTCTGTCTTTCTAATTAAGCTCCTTTATATATTGAAAAGTTGGAAAACGTTTTAACTGGAACCTTCTCTCATCCAGGCTGAACAATCCCAATTCTCAACACCATTCTTCACAGCAGAGGTGCTCCAGCCCTCCGACTGTTTTTGTGGCCCTTCTCTGGACCTTCTCCAATAGGTCCGTGTCTTTATGTGCTGAGGACCCCAGAACTGGATGTGCTCCTACAAGTGGGATCTCATGAGATCAGGACGGAGAAAGAGAATTACTTCCTTCAACCTGCTGGCCACACTTCTATTTATGCAACCCAGGATACAGTTCAAAAATGAATCATTTCCATTCCCATTAAAAGAAATTAGGTATGATTTTGTTACTTTGAACAAGGTCTCAACATCAGGTTTTACTATAAGCAGGGAAAAGGTGATGCTGTTCATATCACATTAAAATTTAATGACCACAGATGGATTTATGTATCCATTTTGTAAACCTCATAAAAGATTAAAACATTTACCTTTTTCATTTTTCTTCTTCTACTGTATATTCTAATGTTCAAAATGCAATTAAGAGAGATGCAAAAGGCAAACAGTTCAAGTACTCCATCTAACTGTTATATCCTAGAGAACAATGTGAATATACTGCATGTTTGCAAGTCATGAGGCTATCAGTGTATACAGAATAAAGCATTAAAAAAAGAATACAGGTTCTTTCCAAGACCATTTTAATTTTGCTTTCATATTTCCATAGTGCTGAACTGCAGCACTACTATTTAATTTCTCTGATTATTTTATTCTCAAATGTGAATGGCTATCCCTCCGTACTTCTAGTCAGTTCAGTAATGAGATTTGGTGTCACACCCCGTGACAAAAAACAGCTTAGGGGCTAGTTCAATTTTTGTTTGAATGTGAAGTTGAGTTTTCCTTTTAACAAGTTTTTATAGTTTAAAAATATTTTTAATTTTATAGGCCACGTGTGATAAAAAGTACTAAAAAGCTGTTTTCATTTTCAAGTAAAGGAATATCACACACTATTTCAGCTCAACAGATTTCACTCTTTAGGGTGAAAATTCACCACAGAAGCCAGTTTCCTTAAGAATATCTAAGTATTTCTCAATAAAGTATTGTACAAGTAACATTTACTTATGTATGAAGATCCTGACCCTGCCACTCTTACTGCCAGTGATTAACATTCAACTCTGAGATGACAGAAACAGCTTCCCTTCTAATTCCACAGAAACCTGGGATTCCAGCAACATAATCACAGAATGGCTGAGGTAGGAAGACCTCTGGAGGTCATCTGGTCCAACCCATTCCCAAGCACGGACACCCAGGACCAGTTCCTAAAAATCCTACTTCCATTATCTCGCTTTAAGCTTCTCCTCAAGGTCCGCTTAAAAGCAAAAAAAAAAAAAAGAAAAAAGAAAAAAGAAAAAAAAAATGCTGTCTCAGTTCTCAGTGAGATTAGAAATTACTTCATGGTAATCATTATGCTTTTTTTTTTTTTTTTTTCAATCTTTTACCTATATTAAGTATCAATACCTCCATGAAATATGGAAATGTACAAAAGTGTTAGGGGAGTAAGAAACCAATATAGTATGCCCTTGGCCACAGAACTGGGCTGGGAAGAAAGTGCTGATGTAGAGAGTTAAAATAGCGATTACATGACCATCACTGCTTCAAAACAAGATGAAATTTTAAGTAACAACTGCAAACCAAAACACAACTTTTATGTATGAAGCACTTTTCAGATGAAAGTTAGAGAAAAGAGATCTCTCGGAAATATTTTTTCAATAACTACTACAATAATTTTTCATCATACACTTGCACTTGAAAACCATTAACTGAATTTTAAGGAAAGGCTAGTTTAGTTGCAAGCTGGTCAAATAGCTGTTTCATTCCCAAACCCAGTGCATGGTAGATACTAAATCAGCTGATTTGACCAACTTCTTCAAACACTTATTGAGTTTGTTTTATGACTTTGAGTTTCATCCAAAAAGCTGGCAGATTTCCGCTAAAAAGGTTAACTTAGATAGCAACAGCAATAACCTTGAAGGAGCCATCAACAGCTCCTTCCCTTTACTCCTACTCATCTTATGGGACTAGAGAAACTGTATTAGAATCCTAAACAGAAATAAACAAAAAATTTCAAAGCACATGCACAGGGGAGGCTATCCAACCTTTCCCTGCATCATTCATCCACACTAAATGAGAAATTTTCCTGAAAGGTACATTAACAGAAAGAATTTGTAGTCATGAGGAGCAATCACACATGAAGACACTATTACCATCTCATTATAGCACAGTCATCCCCTGGCTACCTCAGTTCAGGGTCATGTCTGGCAACTGAAACCTTGGCATGACCGTCAGTGTTTTCCTGATAGGCATGCAAACCTGAATATTTAGAATCACAAAATATCCCTGTTTGGAAGGGACCCACAAGTTTCATTGAGTCCAACTCCTATGTCTACACAGGATGACCCCAAAATCAAACCACATTTTCAGCAAATGCTTATTGAATGCCAGCAGGCTCAGTGCTATGCTCCCTGGGGAGCCTGTTGCAGTGCCCAACCACTCTCTTCACAGAATTGTAGGGGTTGGAAGGGACCTCCAGACATCATTGGGTCCAACCCCCCTGCAAAAGCAGGTTTGCTACAGCAGGTTGCACAGGTAAGGGGTTCTTCTCTGGGTGAAGAACCTTTTCCTAACACCCAGCCTGACCCTCCCCAGTCACAGCTCCATGCCGTTCCCTCGGGTCCTGTCGCTGTCCCCAAAGACCAGAGCTCAGAGCCTGCCCCTCCGCTCGCCTCGTGAGGGAGCTGCAGGCCGCCATGAGGCCTCTCCTCAACCTGCTCTGCTCTGAGCTGAACAAACCAAGGGACTTAGCTGCTCTTCATATGCCTTCCCCTCTAGACCTTTCACCACCTTTGTTGCCCTCCTTTGAACACACTCTGAGTTTTATGTCCTTGTTTACTTGATACAAAGGATCGAAAACCTAATCACAACAATGGTTCCACTGAAGAGGTGTAAGAGACAGCTGACAGTACTTTATTTCTAACATAACTTTATGTTAGAAATACCTTTACAAACAGATTTCACTGGGCAAAAAGAAACTGTAGATCTGGTAGTATATGCTACAGACACAGAAGTACATCCTTTCAGTAACAGGCTTTCAGCAAGATGGAAATTACAACAGAGTTTATAATTTACATTATTACAGTGCCTAGAAACCATACGCAGTGGCGGAACACCTCTCTGTGGAATATCCTATTCAGAATGCAAAAGCCTGGTAGTAAACAGAAGCCTGCAGCACAGCGAATTTTAGGATCAGCACAAGTGAAATAAACAAACACATAAGAGAAGTATCTTATTCTCTGATGAACCACAATACTGGGACTTTGGGGTGCCATGAAAATCTTTCTGATCCTCAGAGCTAACTCCTTTATATATATATCTATATACTATATACATATAATAGATATGATATATCATATATCTCTATGTTATAAACATAATATATATAGATATATGATACGATATATATGATACGATATATATGATATACGATATATATGATATACGATATAGATATATGATATATAAAATATACATATATTTTATACAGTGACAGATATAAAAAGAAGAGAGAGGTTTATAGGAAGGTAGCTTTACGTATCTTTAAAAATTGTAAAATGAAAACTGCAAATATTTGCTGAGAATTTCTCCCTGACAGTGTATCAACCGTGCTTCACCTGAAGTTTGAGTTTTTTCAAATGCATCTGCTTACCTTTGTGACAGCTTTTGAAGAAAAGGTAATTTCATCAATAAAAGTGATGATATCATCTGGATCAAGTCTATCAAAGTACTTTGAACACACATCATATGCATGTAGCCACTCATCCATAGTTTCTGGTATTTTTTTAATGAGATGGTTATCACCGTTCCAAAAAAGTTTTTGTAACCAGACAGCATAAAGAGAGCTTGGTAACAGCATACCGCCATCTTTTTTAGGAATTTTGGGAGCCAGTTTGGAAATAGATAAGATATTTTGACTCGTAAGTACTGGCTCCAGAGTTCCCAGAGGGTTTTCGTTTTCATCTATTAAGTTTTTGTAATTAAGACCTATTGACAGAAGGAGAAAAAGACAAATGAAATATAAGTTATTCATTATTTTCAATGTTATTTAGTTATTTAAATATAAATCTACTCAAACTCCACATTTCTGTACAATTCAGTCAGAACTAGAAAAACTCTTGCTCCACTTCCATTTTCAATCACGTATATTGACGGACTGGGGAGGAAGACAGGTTTGCATGCAGATAACACCAGGATTTTATGGTGACCTCATATATGAGATCTCTCAGTCCCTGGAACATATTTTGACTTCATATATTGATATATATATACACACACACACAAAAAAAACACAGATTTTCAAATATGCAAGGATATTTTTAGTACGTAGAATCATGAGACCATTTTTTTAAATATAAATCCTATAAAAGCTCATCTTAATAGTATCTTATCAATACTTGACTTTATAAGCAAATTGAAAATGGTATTCAAAGTTTCAAAATACTTTCCAGCAGTTCTCTTTCATATGTATTGTCTAATAATGCAAGAGGAATAAATAATGTATTTCTGTAAAGACAAAAAGTAACATCAAAGAAAAAAATACAAAATAAAATTACCCTCTTTACAAAAATGCTAATATTCTCAAATGACTTAAGACAGTTAATGTTGAACCTGCAGGCTAGAAAATTATGCTTCAGGATGACTATTTTTTCTTAAAAAATCATTATACATCATTGCTAATAATTCTGACTTGCATCACCAACAGAAATCTGTTTTTAATCTATCGTTATAGGCAAAAAAAAATTAACTTAAATTTCCGGTAATACAAAGAGAAGGAACTTCTCTCTTCCTATAACGCACGACTAACCCACCAAATTGCTTGCAGGCATCTGATATGCTCATTGAAAAAAAATAATAAGAAGTGCTTGGCAAGTATAAGTTAGATAAACATAACCATGTCAACACTCATATAACAGAATAATAAATACAGCTAGGAGAAAAAAAAAAAAAAAAAAAAACACATTAACTCTCTTACCTGGTGCAACTGCTTTGAATTTTTTCAGGAGTCGAATGTGAGTTTCAGGTTTCACAGCATGCTTCACAAATTCTGAGCAACCACAATTTTCAAGGAGTGTGAAATAATAAAGCAACCGCTGATGATCTCTACCTTCAATACTTGGGTAAACATATTTAACCATGTGTTCATGTAAAGTTTCAGGACTTGTTTTCAAAGTCTCAAAAAGACCAAGACTTTGTGCTCTTTCTTCTATTTCCAGAGTAGACAATCTGCATTTAGAAAGAATTTTGCTTTAAAGGCGTGGACATGCCATTAATGCCTTTTCAGTTCAACACTTACGGAGACAAAACAATACTTTTCTTTGTTTGAGTAGTAAGGTTCAACTTTGTAAGAGATTCTGAAAGAGCAAATACTTGTTCATAGATAGCTTCTGTTTATGGAGAATTGAAACTAAGGAGTTCTTTCATTTCCTGATCATATTATTTGTTTATTTGGACATGAAGACTAAGGGTGACACACTTAAGACTTTTATGTGTGATTCAAAGCAGCATTTCAAATCTCTAATTATATGTAAAATCTCTAATTATATGTAAAAGTAGACATGTCCAGTGCATGTGTATAGGAATTTTAAGCTTCTGCTTAAAAAACAAAAGCCAACAATAACAAAAAAAAATATGCACACAGCACTTGTGGTTGAGAGATGTTAGAAAAATCTTAAAATCTTACAGCCCAACCTGTTCTCTCATTCTATTACATTTTCTGTAGTAAATGAGGACCTGTGCATTCTTTTAGAGAACATCACTGAAAATTGACTCTTGTCCACCAGTTTATCTATTTGACACTATCACTCTTACTTCACGTTTAATTTGACAGTTATATTATGCTACCTTTCAAATTGTCATCCATAAAAACTTATGAAAATACCAAACATCTCAGGTTGACCTCAGCCAGTCTCACTGCTGAAAGTTTTTTTCTTGACCCTTTTGAAACGAATACATTAGTTCATTCACAGCATGAATTCAGACACTTCCAACAGACTACATAAAAGACAGTTGAATGCAATCACTCCTTTTTTCTCCCTCAACAGAGGTAAAAATGGATGTATATCAATGAAGTCTCATCTTGAGTTTATACATTTCTCAACAGAAATTTTTACCTAAAATCTAAGGAAAGAAGTCACCTAAGGATGAGCATCAAACTGACTCTTCCCCGCATCCAGCCACAGGCCACCTTAGGTAGGTATGTTTCAATTTGAGATTTGATGTCTTCTAACCACACTTGATTTTTTTCTACCTTTACAATTGATTAAATTAGAATTTTGACATCATTTTTCCCTCAGTATATATGCCACAAGTAAGGTAGTGTTTCTTTTTGATATCCAAGTCAAGTAAGTAAGTTTCATTGTTAAAGATGAGTTTCATACAGCAAATACTACAGACAATTTTTTTTTAAATTAATCTCTGATTTCTAAGGGAGAAGTTATTTTTGAGTTATTTTTATGGCTAGAACTGAGCCCACAGGCTAGAAACCTAACCTTGTAAGCTTTAATTTAGGTCTCTAGATTCTAGCTGTTTGCTAAGTGTAATGGTTCTACCGTATTAAGGGAAAAATGTCTGCTACTAATGGAAATAAAATGTCATTCACTCTTAATACTCTTAATGTAAGACAAAACTGACACTTGGAACTGATTTATATCAAGAAAGAGATTGGAAAGCTCTGAATACACTTTCTTTCCATACCATCCAGCCTACAGTTTGAACTTTGAGATGTTAAATTTTAAATCGATAGAGTTTTGCTGTGTGTTTTTTGTTTCTCTTTTGTTTTGCTGAGGGAGTGGGATGGATGCTGGGGAGAGCAAGAAAGGTTCATTATGTTGTTCACCAAGATCATGGAATAGAATCCATGGAAGATAAACATAAAATTTCTTGTTGCTAAAATTATAAAAAGCATTTTATACACTTTGGCAATCAAATTTGACCAGATCCTCCACAAGAAACAATTAAGTTTTCAATTAATTAAGAAACAGTGATTATGTGCAATTTTCATCAAGTTCAAATTCACAGCACAACAGAAAAACATGTTTATTTGTTACCAACTAATCAAAGAAATAGTTAATACAAACCATATAAGTGCTTCTTTTGAACTTCTCTGTACATAAAGTGGCTTATAGAAATAATCTCTTTAACCAAATATGCAGTAAGTCTTAGAATAAACTTCTTTTCATTTCAGAATGAATGCATAATGAGGCATGCATTATTAATGCCATAATCTCAAGAGTAAAACATACTGTAATTGCCATATGCTGTCAATCAACTTTAAAATGAGATTATGATACAACAAAAACATACTCAGCAGCATATTATGCTATTATATATCAATTTTCAAGACTTTTTTGAATTTCATTAGGGAAAAGGTCGTTACTTCATACTTCGGTGATTTCAGAATTCTATGATTACTGACTCACAGAGGACAGAACAAAAAGTGACGGAAAACTGGTGCAAAACACCTTCGGTAGAATTTTAGTCCCAGAGAAGCGATCTGGTTCTTTCATATTCACCCCGGTGTTGCCAGGTTTACACTCCAACTGTCTATTTTGTTTAAAGAACTAATTAATTTAATAGCACCAAAATTTCAAAGATACAACTTCTCTGTTTTCTGAAGAAAACAAAGGAATCACAGAGTGTTATATCACCTTCTCAGACTATGTACCAAAATCTATCAGGCTTTGTTTTTTATACCGCATGGTCTATAAAACATTTTAATGCTTTTTATTTAATAGTTAATGTTAAGAGAGGTAGAAGTACTGCTGCAAGCTACAGCTGCTTTCACAATTTAAAATTTGAAACCAACTAATTTCATCATGTCTGTTAGAACAGTAGATAAGAGCTGCTATATTACACATGGGGCTCTACATCACTGTCACCTGAATGCACTATTCAGGTAAGTAGCTTAGGCTTTCATTAAAAGGGTTTATTTCGCTTTCAATTTGCTAAAAGTTATTGTCTGACTGACAAGATGTCTGAAAAGAAAAAAAAAAAAAAAAAAAGACTTTTGAACCAACTCGGGAATGCAAAAGAAAAGAATCCCCCTTGCCATCAATGCCAAGTCTGATCTGCCACAATCCTGTAGTCTAGAAGAGTTCCAAAGAACTCTTGTAGAAAAGTGCTTCCATAAAACACACACACAAATGAATAACACAACTAAGAAGCTCTAATATAGTTATTTCCTTTGCTACTATTTAGAAGAGAGGTCAATAAATACCAAAGTTTATTTTAAAATAAACAAACATTATCACAAATCACTATCTATTCCAAAGGAGTATAAAGGTAAAGATACTTTGCTATCAAGGACTTGATAGCTGTGGAAACCTAAAAACTGAACCAAAGTCCCAGGATATTTACAAGAACAGTAAGATGCACATGGACTTTTATGCCTGCTTGTAACACATTTTCATGGCTGGTTACAAAAACACCACATGCAAGAAATATGAAAACACAAACCTAAATCTGCCCCCAGTATAATGCCATTCTATCTCAGATTAGGACATATTTCTGTGTAATAGAATCTGATGTCAATTTGCAAAACTTACCCACTGTCAGTGAATAAAAATTCCAGATGGGTCATATAAACTTCCCAAAGGGGGACGTTGTATCGCTGAGCCAAAGAAACAGCAATCTTGTATACATTTTCTTCAAGTGTTCTTGTAGAAAAAAGCCATGAAATAGAACAAGGAAAAATTACACTAAGCCCCTAGAGACAGGACAGTAAGTATTACCATTAGGAGAGCAATGATTTCTTGTTAATCTTATTCTCTTCAACCAAGGACCTAGATTTAATTCACTAGTTTTAAACCACTGTTAAATAAAAATACACAAAGTGTGCCTTGTTGCATTTTCCACGTTCTGTGGTCCATTTAGGGAAAATTTTGAAATCAAATCAAAATACAGAGAAATTTCAAAGACAAATACCTGCTCCACATACACCTTGGTTCTTAGTGACAGTTGGGTTTCTGCTTACCCTTTCTGCTACAGAAAAAAACATAATTTTCCTTTAAGTTACAAAATGATAACCAATGTGAACCAATGCATCACAGCATTTACGTGATGCAGCCCTTATTTAGTGGCAACATCTAAAGTCTTTGGTATGTAGATTGGTATGTAGATACTCAAAGCTTTTCCTAGAAGTTCACAACCAGAAACACTGCTAGTCTTTGGAGGCTGAAAAAAAGTGTGAAGGTGTCCAGCTACACTCTCTAAGTGTCCCACAAACAGTAAAAACTGTTTGTGTTACTGCCCTTTAACAGAACAATCTGTTAAGTGATGAAAGCCTGATGTTAACCTCATATTATTTTCTATTAATCCGCTGAAGTTAGTACAGCTCTAAGATCAGTGCAGAAGAAAGCAAAGAAAGGAGCAGTTCTTGTGCATGGTTCTTAGCCATCTCTCATCTGTGTGCTAGCATGCATTGCTGAAGTACCTGAAAACATGCCTGTACAGTGCTGCTCAGCTGGAATTTTGATGATCACCTCCATGCTCCCACAAACAGGCATTTGGAAAATCAGGGCTGTTCCCCCCCCCCCCCCCCCCCCAGTGTTGTTCTGTTAAACCTCTGTTGTATTATACAAATGCATATGTGCACTCACAATCCTTGTACATATCAGTCAGCTACAAAGCATTACAACCAGAACTGGATTCAATTATAATGACAAGAAATGAGATTGATGTTTCCAGTCATTCATCCTCAGAAGACGTAAAATGAAACAAACAAAAAAAAAAAAAAAAAAAAACAAAGGAGAAGTAAAATGAAGATTCAAGCTAACAGCCTTTAAGTCTCATGCTTGGAAGAGGAAAACAAAATGGAAGACTATAGCTGTTTGAATTCTGCAAAGCACTGGGGAGAAAAAGATACGTCTTAACTAGAAGACCAGAGCATCAAAAGCATACACAGTATTTCAGAGACTAATGACACTATTAAGAGCTACAGTACATTGAAGAGGTTTTATACAGGATATTCTGGTTTAATCTTCTGGAAAGGGACCTATTTCATATGCATCAAAATCGTTCTGACAACCCACTATTCATGAACTAAATTATGGAAACTCCAATTGCACCATAATTGCACAAGTTTTCTAATCCAGATCACTCAGGCACAAAAAAAAAAAAAATCTAACAAAAGTATTTTGGTTCAGTTACATACAACAAGGAAAAAACAGATACTCATTCATTAAAATCAGCTTCCAATAAAAATATTTAAGCAGAAGCGGTGATAGGCTGAAAACATCAGAGTAATCGAGTTGGGGCGGGAGGAGAACTTGACACAAGTAAAAAATAATTTGGAAAGTTTATACACTATGGTTGGCCTAAAGCTGCATGGAACTTCAGCTGATAACTCAGGAATTCCAATTCAGTCTTGCTCTAGTTTCCTTTATTACTTCCCTGACATATTCTTGCTTTATTTTTCCCAAATTGAAAACTGCTTAAGAACTAGCCTTGATTAAGTCTGTGAGGCACCTCAATCTTTAAATGTTTGATAACTAATGTGTAATAAGCTCTAATGAGAATTCACCAAAATATGGAAGATAATATTGACATAAATTGTTAAGTAGTTTTAGCAAACAAATTCTTCATTCTAGTACAAAGCTTTTTTTGTAAATAAGATACCATCTCTTCCAGGTTTTGTTCCTGCAAACAGCACTTCATAAAAGATTCAAAACACAAGCCATTTAATGATAAATCAAAAGCAAGCAAGAAAAAAATATGCTACATAATTATATTAAATTTGCACATTGTTTTCATCAGAAAATGCAGATTAGGAGTCAACTGAGAAGATTAGAACAAGGAAGCTGTGAGCTGAACAAGTAATTAATTGTATCTTTGCAACTGCCTAATACAGCACTACCACTCGACTACATGCTATGAAGTCTCATTTTTACTAACCCTTCGACAGTCTAGTGGCAATTCAACTGGGAGTGCTTTCAAAACATATAGAGTTCAATATATTTGTTCACACCGTAGAGCGGTTGCATGCAAATGTTAATAAAATGTATTTTTAAAACGAAGAGACATTACTATCCTACAGCTTACATTTTTCCTATTCTGGGAAACTTAAAGGTGAGAGAAAAGCATTCTAAATATCAGAACAATATGCACAGTGGAGGCTTCAGTAATTCCAAGTGATTACAAAAAAATATATTGTAATATAGGGTAGTTTTGACTTAATTATTAACAAATAAAATAGTTTTATTTATGGTTTAAAGCCAGTAACAAGAAGCTGGGGTTCTGAGATTTGTTAATTCGTTTTGCTACAGTTCATTATAAACTGATTCTTGTGCATACTCTAATAGATTTCAGTGGCAGGCATACAGAAGATGAAAGGAAGAGAACAGACCTCCACGTGTGCCCTGATTTTACTTTATGTTTATTAACTGCTAATATTGAAGTTAAGAGTTCTATCTTCCATTTAAAGTTATCGACCCAAATGTTTGAGTAATGTTTTATTTAAGTGGAATAGTTGAATTGCAAAGGCCCCAGGTGTAGCAGTTACAGTGTAAATATCTGAAAGAACTTGCAACTTATCTTCTAAAGGTCAGCGCTACTTTCAATTTGCTTTCCTGCTTTAAAGCTTAAAGTAATTCCATTTAAAAATAAATAATGAACACTTAATAGATCTTACTTACTCTGCCAGTCCCAGTATTGTTTCTCTCTTGTACTGTCCATCTGCTGTAAACCTCTGCACATCTACTCCTTTGCCAAGTCCTTGCAGAATCTGAGCTTGAGTGAAATCCAGCAGTCGTTCATTGTAGTAATGCAAGTGATTTATCAAAGTTGCAATTTCTTCAGGCCACTCTTTATAGCCATACTGAGTAACATGCTGTGTGACCATCTTAATCAACTCTTTTGGATCAGCCTGTAAAAATAATTGGAAAACACATTTGAAAATATCCTACGTGTTCCTTTAAAAAAATTACCATTTTATAATTGATTCCAGTGTTCAAAATTGAAATATTTTTCCATTTTTGAGAAATCTTAAGTACATAAGTATTGCAAGATGTAAGGAGTACTCACTATGACTTTAAAACCTGTCCTGAAATGTTTTAGAGTTATGCTATATGCTACAAGAACTCACACTAACTTACCTAAACGTACTAAGATTAAAAGTATGTCACTGTGACTGAATTTGTTTTTAAAAAACTCATTTTTATTACTATTAAGCTAGACAACTGATTTATAAAACTTATAAAGTTTTTCTTCATAAAATTTATAAAGAAACTCTGCAAATCTCTCAGTCACAAAACTACAAATAAGTTTATTCATAAATACAGACTACCTCAAAAGAAAAAATGGAAGCAATACCACTGAGTCTTTTTTTGTTGTTGTTTGGTTTGGTTTAAATTGCTGATTTTCTGATATACTTTTATTTTGCAGAATTGACAAAAGGCAGCATTTTCAATATCAAGCACTGGTACTTTCAAAGACCAAGAAGTGTTGCAAGATCTGCAAATTACACACAAGACATATTGCCTACACACATTCGTTTTGTACATTAAATGCTGAAATCTTCAAGTAATTAAATATTGATCATCTACTGGTTAGGATAACCTTTGTTTACAGAATAACTTTAATCACAAGGAAAACTTACTTTTCTGCATCAAGTGCATATTTAATCCATCACTAACTTCTGTAGTCAAAAGCCCGCGTAGCGAATTAGAACATGAACCAAATACAGTAAACATGTTTGAAATGGAAAAGGAATATGTGCATTACAAAGAGTTTCCAATTACCTCTGGGTAATTGGCTAATCTGGGCAGTGGCTACGTCTAAGCCCCTTCACTAGAACAAAGCTGTGTCTGATACATCACTCAACATGATCAAAGCCTTCTCTCTTCCAGAAGCTGCAATGCCTACAAGGCAGCACCACGACTTCTGTGTCAAACCCACTGAGGATGGAGTGCTGCCTACAGTGTCCCAGCACCTAATACTGAACTGCATTGCTTTACAGTGAACAGCCACTTAGAAATACCTTGGGATGCCAACTGTACGTACAAAATTTTCTAAAATAACTGATTTAACTATTGTGATCATAAATATTTTGAAAATAATGGACAATGTACTTTGCTTTTATTATTAAAGACTGGTTCTGTTAAATTAAAATCTAAAACTTACAAACATGAACTACAGTGTACAGCAAATTAAAAATGTATAAAACATCTGAACCTTGAGACACGCTTGAACTTCTCTGTGGTTTGATGGTCATTCTAAATTGATTTATTTTTTTTCGCCTTTTCAAGTCTTAACTGACACACTGCTCACAAAGTCATATTAAATGCTACAGGGCATCCTTTTTCCTCTCCACATGATATTTTTTCTGAAGCCCTCTAAACACTGCAAACTCAGATTTTATAAACAACATCAGTAGTTCTTTCAAGGTTGTTTAAGAGATTGGTAACAGAATAATAAAACCTCAGAAAAGAGATAGGCTGGCAGAGCACTGCCTCTACAATGCAATTACACTGGCTGGAAACCAATACACTGCTGCTTATTATATACCCTGGTATCTAATTTTAGGTGATACACTAGAAAACAAAGCACTGGAAACAGGAAAAATCAGAGCAAGATGAGGAAAACTGTTTAACATAATTGCCTCAATCCTCTGTGCAATCCACTAGGAAAGGCAGGTGCCTCTGACAACCTCTGTGGCTAAGTTTGGTCTCTTCAGCTAGGTTCCCCCTCTCTCCATGAAGAAAAGCAGAGTCTAATGTCAGCAGTCTTCTTCCTTTGCACAGCACACGGGATTATTCATGAAGTACACAAAGACAATCTTGAAAATATTTTCAAACACCTGTCAGAACAATTCCTTGAAAAATTGCTTCTGAAGATGAGAAGACAACACTTTTTATTAAGTTTCCTGCACAGCACCAAGTTTTTCACAGTGAGGCTGAATATAACTTGAATATTTACAACAGTAACTTATAAATAATATTAAGGCAGATTGAAAACACTTTACTTTTATTCCACCTTTATCTTCAACACACTGGCCCAACACAGGCTATAAATTTGAAATTCCTCTTTTAAAAACAAATTCTGCCACTTGACTTCCAAACACATTATTCTGACCAAGTTGCAGCCCCTCATCTGACATCTGTCATTGATGCCAACCTTCATTCTTTATGTGTCACATCTCCCTAAAGGCACCTTTGTGCTATCCTCCACATTGCCTGTTCATGCTTCAAAGGAGCACCTTAAGGCTATCTAATCAGCTTATCATTCTCCTGCTAGTACTTTTGCCAAATAATACCTAAAAATAAGCCTGCAGTTCTGCCAAGACTGCCATATATCAAACTAGTAAATACATTTTTCACTGTTTTTCTTATCTGAACCTCTTCTATCTTGTTTCAATATCAAGCTGTAACTGAAGTAAAATAAAAAAACTGGATCAAGGACAATTACAAGGACTGAACTTCTGAACTTCTTAATGACATAATTAAAGATCAATATGATTGTTCCCTGTACAAATACCCATGTATGTGTATCTTTATATGTGTAATACAAAAAAGTTCATCACATTCCTCTAGCTAAGCAACTGAAGTATGAAATCTAATAGCTGGTAAGTTAGGATATACACATTAAAGCAAAAGAAAACAATTGTTTTTGTTGTTTTCTTTATTAATTGGGATCCTTTGTCAAGGATTGTGTTGAACTCTCTCCACCACTAGAGATCTTTCAATCAACTGTTGCCCCTTCCATCCCCTACAAGGCTTAGACCCTGAACTATCCAAGTATGTGAAATCAAAAATTAGAGAAATCCCACAGCCTGCTCCATGCAATAGCCTATAGGGGATATCAGTGAGTCCTTATACTTGTTTTTTTTAATCCATGAAAACTTTTTTCCTGAGTTGCATTTGTTTGCAAAACTCACACACAGTGTAAATGAATCATACAGTTTTTCTTCTGTCCGATTTGTCATCTTTGTCACAGTTTTAAAATGCTTTCTTAAAAAATAATGTTGCTTGTGCAGCAATTATTAGGCATTCGAGACAAGCTCACTGAGAAAACACAGCTGAAGCGTTCAGTATCGAACTGTTCAGAACTTGCATTTAATAGCCTTAAATAATCATTAACATTTCCACATTTTAATAAGATAACTTTATGAAAATAAAAACACAAATACTTCTGCATCCATTAGATACCTAGTTCAAATAGACAGAATGCTGTATTATGCTTATGTGGCAAGGCTTTGGTAGCAGCAAGCTGCAGGGGTGGCCTCTGTGAGCAGAACCCAAAAATGCCACAGATCATAGAATCATAGGATCATAGAATGGCTTGGGTGGCAAAGGAACCTTAGAGATCATCTAACTCCAACCCCCCTTCCACGGACAGGGATGCCACCCACTAGATCTGGTTGCCCACAGCCTCATCCAACCTAGTCTTCAACACCTCCAGGGACTGGGCATCCACAGCTTCTTTGGGCAACCTGTTCCAGTGCCTCACCACTCTCTGAATCAAGAATTTCCTCCTAACCTCTCATCTAAATCTCCCCTTTTTGGTTTAAAATCATTCCCCCTTGTCCTATCACTACACTCCCTGACAAAGAGTCCCTCCCTAGCTTTCCGGTAACATAAACTCCTTGAATGTGACCATCCAGCCAATTCCTTAGCCATCAAGTGGTCCATCCATCAAATCCATGTCTCTACAATTTAGAGACAAGTATATCATGGGGGACAGGGTGAAATGCCTTGCACAAGTCCAGGTAGAGGATGGCAGTTGCTACTCTCCTCTCCACCAACACTGTAACCCCGTCGTAGAAGGCCACTGGATTTGGCAGGCATGATCTGCCCTTAGTGAAGCCATGTTGGCTGTCACCAATCACCTCCTTTTTCTTTCACATCCCTTTAAAATGCTGCTTTCAGCCATACACATTAAGAAAAAAAAGGGGAATATGAGTCAGTCTTTCTCCTGTTCCTCTCCTGAAGTGGCAACAATTTTACAGCTACGGTAAAAGTAATGATAATGATAATAAAAAGACAGCTTTCATGTAAGTGCGTCATTGATGACATTAGAGCATGATAAGCTATGTAGCCTGTTTACTTATTTTAAGACCAATAATCTTTCAAACTGTTCTAAAAAGGAGCATTTTTTGCCTTTTTTTTTTTTTAGTGTAAATGATCTTCAGATTGCAATACAGAAATGACTAGGAACATTGATGAGAAAAGCTGCCAAGATCATATAGGCTAATCTGCTCATAATCACCATGAATGCATAACTGATTTTGCAGACCTTTCTGGAGTAATGTAATGATTAAAAGGTAATGATCAAAAGCTGCAAACATAGTGAGACATTGGAATCTGAATGGAAAGACGAAGAATGTTTTAGTTGTGGCGGATTCTTGTAATACCAGATTTGTTTCAAAACATTTTAAGTGATCTGAAGAAAAAGATAATGCTACAGAGGAAGCCACATACACCACCCAAAACCCTAACAGTTAGTAAACCCAGGAGATGATGGTACATGAGCAAAACAAGATACCAGAGTGAAGGGCATGAAATTCCTGCTACAGACACTGGTGCACACTGATCATCATCCCTGCCTCTAGTTGCTGCCAATGTGCAGTGCTTCTATGCAAACCACACCTCTGGAAAGCACTGATACATTTCAGGGAGGAGAGGAGAGTTCTTCTTTAATCCTTGCTTGCAGCAAAAGCCACAATCCCTGTAGCAAGAGATTCAATGTGCTACAAATCTGATCCAAACAAATATAAAAGAAAAAAAGAGACACAAGCAAAAGCTTTTTTTTTTTTCCCCCAAGTACTGAAGCTGGGAAAGAAAAAAAAAGGTTTATAGGAAAGAAAGTTTACCTATGCCTGTTTACTCAAGAAGTAAAATCCATCCCTTTATAGGATGCCTTTTCATTAATTAAATCAGTAACACTTGCCCTCCACCAAGCCTGCCATGCTGTGAATCAAGAATACATTTTCACGATGACACAGCATCAGATCAATTTGGGGTGGTCCATCTTTCAGATCATGGCTGTCTCACATTTGATCTGCTCAAAGCAAAAGCTAAAGTTCATGACTGGGAGCCCGAACATCTCAGAAATAAAAGCTGTACTAGCAGGATTCAGATGCAAGGATGCATCCTGTTTCTTTGTCCTCTAGCTACATACACTGTTGGGTAACACAACAGAATACTCATGCATCAGGATCAAGAAGCAGCAAATCTCATTGTCCGCCAGCGAAACTACATCAAGTCAACGTACAAGGATGCCTATTTGTATACCTATTGTAAGCTAAAAAATGCTTCAGAACAATGTCTTTGCTACACATACTAACATAAAATGAAGTAGAGATGAAATGAGATGTTAATCCTCAATTATCAAAGACACAGGTATGTCTTCTTATACATACAGACAATATTAAATTTTTATTTCAGGTTTTTAGAATCTTAAATGATCCATCAGATGCTTTTGTAGCATACTTGAATGTCTCAGCTGTATTTACTTACAATGATTTTGAAACATGTTGATGCTCTTAAAAAATTGCTTGTTGGCACAGTACTGTGCATGGATGATACAACCCTGCCATTTCACACTGTACTCAAAAATGTGGATCTGGATATTATAGATCTGGGAGTAGAGCTGTGGACTCAAATTCCCTAACTTCCCTCCTTGTACTTGCCACAGATTTTATCCAAATTTCTCTTTTTTTCCCCTATATACTGAAATAGAACATTTTAAAATTTTACTGAAGATCAATGTCTGTATAAAACAAATGTTCCCAGATCACAGTTAAAAAGCCACTGTTTTCTGAAGCTCTCACTTTAAAATGGCCAAGTTTAAACTACTCCCGAACATCCTGCGTACAACTCATATTACGTCATACAAAAAGTAGATTACATACTTGAAGTACACAGGTGACTGAGAACTCTGCAGTCTTGATGTGCCTAGGGGTTTAAGACTAGCACTAACTTGAAAGAGTTATTTGAATTTCCAGGGAAATTATTTAAAAAAAAAAAAAAAAACAAATATGTACATTTACAGTGAAATTGGTGTAAACTAATTCATGAATACAGAAACTAGCTAAAGCTGGTAAATTGTGAGAGGAACACAAAAGCACAGGCAAGCAGTTTGCAAAAAAGCAATTTCCCTTTCACAGGAAATGGAAGAAATTAATTCTTATTTCCAAAGTCCTGCTTCTTTCCATTATCAGGCAATGTGGACATCCAATAACAATTCAAATGGCAACACTCCTCGTCATTTTATGACTAAAAATAAGTCACAAAAACAAAATCTAGAAAAGATTTGGAAATGACAGTATTTCAAAACTAGACTAAAAAAGAGCAAATTATTTATTTGTCTGTTTTAGTTTTTGTTTATTTTAATAGAAGGAATGTTTTGTGTTTTCAATAAGCAATGCTGAAGTGCAATGTTTGAAAGCTGAAACACTTATAATAGGAAGGCAGGCAGCATACTCACTCCGCTGCTGCTTCAAGATCACTATGTGGGAAAACTACCTCAATCTTATAAGGAGAAAAGGTTGCCCAAGATGCTGGTACAAGTAAAGATGACAGGGAAGTGGAAAAGTGGAATCCCAAGAACCTTTTCTGCAGGCAAATCCCCCAGAAGAGACTGAATAAAAAGCACTGAGTTAAGCTGTTAGCTTTGAATTATGCATCAGATCTTGCTTGCACACAACCTTGGGAATATATTACCTGTTGATTTTATTTCTGTTTCAGAAATTACACTAAAGCTGGTATTAGAGTTGGGCTAAGGAATGCACAACACCTATGAAGAGGAATCATGTTCTATGATTTTTTTTTTTTTCAACTCTATTTGCAGAGGTAGCAAAACTGCAGGCTAAAATTATCAGAATACCAAAAAAAAAAAAGAGGAGGAATAAAATGCTGTTACAATTTTATTTCATGCATACATCATATTTTAAGGTCAAAAAGCTATCCATGACAAAATGAAGTCATGAAGACAAAAGAATAGCCGATGTATTTGTAGATAATTTAATGTAAATACCTGCATGCCATTGTAATTTTTGCCTTGAGCTTTTACTGAATATATTTTATGATAAATTCCTAGCAGATAAAACTTGGCTACAGAAGTAACATATGATCCTTTAAGAGCCAGCATCAGACAAAATAATGACAAAAAGTTATTCTAAAGTGCAAGCAAAACCTCTAAATTAAATCAACATAGTTACTAATACAGAAGCCAGTACTGCTGCAGGAAAAAAATGCAAGTGACTGCTGATGCTAATAACATATAAAAATAATTTTAAAAGTTGTTAAGGCAGTTGCTTCCACAGTTAAGTTAAATGACTTGTGTCTGAAGAGTCGAACAAATTGCTCTAGTGCTGTTTTAAATGCTTTTTTGCTTTGTTTTCAATCAGCTCTTCCAGCAAGAGTGAAGAATAATCTGTCCCAAGAGAAAATGTTTTGATAGCTTCTCTTCTCTCGTGTTCTCTTGCAGACTCTCTCATATTGGGTAGGATACTGACAAGTCAGACTTAAGTAGAAAACTCATCTTGTCATTTCAACTGAAAGCTGCTTTAGGGGAACTAACACATGATAAATGCAAGGTTAAAATGTCAAATAAAAGAACATCTCTGAAAATAGAAAATTACTACATAGTTTTGCGTCAACTACTGAATTCATAGTACGCAGTTCTTTTCCCATTTGCAGTCAGCATTAATATGTCTCAATTGAGACATAATGAGACAAATGACTAAATAATGTCTCAATTTCGGTAATTATCCTAACCTTCTGACCATCTCCCTTTTCTCTAAAAAAAAAAAATATTTATTTTAATAATAAATGATGTTATGGATGTTCCTTTAGAATATGTCTTTACTCTTGATCTACATGGCCACAGCTTTAGTCATACACAGACTTTGATAAAAGCATACATTCCTAGGGTAAAATCTGTGTATAACATGATATCGTTTTAGTTTCCTGTGTACAATATCATATGCTTTTAACTGTAGTTACCTGACTAGGTACATGCAAATATTTCTATATTTTACTAATTTCAAGCTTGAAAAATATTCCATAAGCTACATAACAGAATAAAAAACCTGTTTTTTTCAGTGAGTGTCTCAGTGACCACCTTCCCTTACTGTGATATTTTTCTGAAAAGCTTCTTAGGCTAAATGTATCCAGACCAAAACATATGTCCTCAACTCTCCAAACTGGGGAGGTGGGGTGGAAAGAAAAAGAAACAGAAGAGGCAACTCAATTCCTGAGTAAGAGAAGACTGCCTGTAGCTCTAAACTTACTTATATTGACAATCCAGATGAATAACACTTTGCTAAAGTATTTTATATTCTAAAAACAATGTCACATAAAATTTCAATCAGGCTGCTTGCAAAAATTAATTTTGTTGACAGCTTTACATTCATCTGTAAATTATGAAGCGGTATCATGTTCAAAGTAGAAAATGCTGAACCCTTTAGTTCATTGAAATAGCTGTCTAGCTGTTTTTGTTGGTGGTAATTTTTTGTTTGTTTGTTCAGTGCTAATTTTTCAAGCAAACTTGAAAAACCATACCATCATCTGAAGAGTAAAGTAAAAGAGAAGATAAAGTGAACTGACTACAAAAAGACTGCTTCAAAAAGCTGGCAATCACCTTTATACTCTCTCAGAAATGAACAAAACCCCTTGCAAGAGAAAAAGCAGAAGTTATCCCAACTCCCTGGCATGAAAATCCGTAAGTAACTCTCCAGAGGAACACAGGCAAACTAGAACTCAAACTTCCATAAAATTCAAGGTTTGAAGATCTTCTGTTCTGAAAGAGTATTTCTGAACAGCTGGCTTAAGAACATTTGCTCTGCTTTCAGAAGTGGGATTTAACAGTATAGCTTATACAGTCCTCGCAAAATAAAAATGAGCAACATTGCTATAATCTCTTTTTTCTTTTTTAAGTATAATTTACCTTGAAGAAATAAAATGATGCTTTGTAGTGTTTTGTGCTTGGCAGACAAAGAAATATGAGGATATGCAAAACACTGGCTTATCTATATCAAACACACTTTAACCAAAGGAACATAGTTGTCACGCTATGACTGCAATGTCACTAATTGCTGGCTTACTATTCCAGGGATGATACCAGAAGACATTAAAAAGCCTCCATGGGGACTGCTAGTTCAGGAGAGCTTACTTGAGTCTTAAGCCTTTGAATGTAGTAGCATTTAGTGAGCTAGGGGAAAGATGGGGAAAGAAGAAGCGTGTTTGTTGATAAATCACTAAGGAATAAACAAACAAGTGAGGAAAAAAAAAAAAAACTAACAATATGTGACAGGTCAAAGAGGTAATTAAAAGGGCTAAAAAAAAAACAAAACAAAACAAAAAAAACCTGTGAAGCATCTTACAAGGAATGGCTAAGCTGATAGCAATGAGTTCTGAAAAGCGGCTCAACATCAGAACAGCTAGAGAATTGGCAGCATCACTTGGTGATAAGGTGTGAAAGGAGCAGGGATGGATAACCCTAGCAGGGGAAGTCAATGAGCTAGCATGCCACTATGACCAGATGGCATTCACCTTGAGTTCGAGAAACACAAACATGAAATTACATTAAATGACAGGCTTAGGTGCATCAACACATGTTATAACCACTGTGCCAGAGTACAAGACCTATCTAAAAAATGGATTTCAAGAGAATCATCACAGGGATGACAGACCAGAGAGTCTGATTTCCATCCCTCGTAGACAGACTCCATAATAAAGAATAAGGCCACTGAACACATGCATAAACTGTTTGGTGGGAAAGAGTCCGCATGGCCTCTGTAAAGAAAAATCTGCCTCATTAACTTGCTGGAGTCCTATGAGGATAGCACTCAACAAGCACAGTGGTAAAGGACATCCTGTAGACAACAAGCATAAAGACCTTCCAAAATTCCTTGGTAAGTTTTCCCACCAAAGTCCAGTCAAGAAAAAGTTGTCATGGTATTGGAACAAAGGTCTTTTTAAGAACTGAAACCTGGTGAAAAGAAAGGTGAAAGCTTAGTGATCACTTTTCAGGACAGGGAAGTGCTAGCAGCAAATCCTCCAAGGGCAGGTTCTGACAGCACTTTTATCCAGAATCTCTTATCAACAATCTGGAGAAAGGATGAACAATAAACATTTCAGTTTTCTAATGATGCTATGTTCTTTGAATTATTCAAATGCCATACAATATGTCATTACAGTGCTTTGGCTACTTTAGTATTAAAACCAAAACAGAAAACGAGTAACACAACACCCACACAAGATCAGTTCTTAGATTACCAGTTAAAGTCTCACTCATGATGCCTTCCCTCAATGCTCTCCCTTCTCCTTGGCTCTCCTCCCAGTCAGACTCTACACATACGCAGGAAGGTCAATGGGAGAAAGAATAGAGCAGCACAGATTCAAGGAGTTACACTCTTGTCTCTCCCAATTTTTGTCTTCAGAAGCATCAGGTATACACTGGACTTAGAAATAGGAGCATATGCCAAATGAGATAGATGCACAGATACTTAGTTATTTTTTCTTCCCACGTATTAATGGGTAATAGTATCTTACAGTGTACATGCAAGCAGCATAGGATATAAGAAGATGATAAGTGGCCAAAAACAGCAGCAAGAGAAGGAAGTGCATACAAACTTGAAATTGATGCAGAACATAAAACAGAAAATTCAAGCAGCGAAGTAAACAGGAGATGATATATTGCCAAAGCAAGTTTTCTAGTTTTCAGCATCACTAACTGAACAGAAAGAAGGGCAAAGAGGAGGCAAGGTCTTGAATCCGGACTCAAAACAGCAATAGAAGAAGGCATGTTTTAAGCCAATAATAAAGGGCACCACCATTTAACCATCATGCTAGCTTGTGGAAAAAAAGCCCCGTTAAGAAGGAATGAAACAATGCATGCAGTGTTAATAGGCTCCAGTAAAATTTCATGTACAGTAATCCAGTTTGAGATTAAAAAAGCATATGTTATGTCTGAGTTAAGTTCATAATTTAGCAATGTGATAGGATATTATTATTATCATTAAACACAAACATGAAATTATTCATTAGCATTTGATTTCCAGTGAAATGTTACCTCATCTGTGCAGACTTACCTTCTAGCTGCACTACAGTGCCACGTAATTTGGTTTTAAGCCATTAGAACCAATAGAACACAAGTAGCACATTTTGTAGCTCATAAGATCTGCCTTTCTCCCTCCTCTATATAGCTTTCTTACTTGATATTTATTAGAGTTCAAAATAAGTCTGTATTTTCAATATCCTAGACTGAGAATAATACCTAAAATAAGGACCGTGAATGGGAATTCTGCTTCTCTAACTTAATGCAAGTGTATCTATAATTAGGGTTGCTCTAATACAAATAAATGACTAAATCATCTTGGGGACTAGGTCAAGCCTGCAGAATGAACTCCCATAAGATCTGTACAAACCTCTGTGTATTTAGTGCCAAGTTCAAAGCACACTCACTCCTTTTGACCTTGCTTTCATTAATGAAAAAATGTGTATGTAAACATATATCAGTATGCAACAACGTAAAAATTGTTCCACATGCTGTTTTTTCCCTAGGGGAAAGAAGATGAGACAGAATAAGCCACACATGATGTATTTGTCACAGCCACTCAAAGCATTTAAAGACTACAGATGTCACGGTGATGAGGGCAGTGTGGTGAGCCTGAGCACAGATCTACAAAGAAAGATGTGAGCAGACAGAAACAATAGTCTGACAATGACAGGAGAAACAAAGAAAAATAAAAGAAAAAGCAGAGGAACTAAAGTACACAAAAGGTTATTATACAAACAAGGAGGGAAAACAGAAAAACAAAACTAGAGGAAAGTTGTTTTGTAGACAGGGAATTTATTTGAGGTGAAAGCAGACTTAATTCTGCCTCTTCTGGAAAGTTGGATAGAGGCTTACCTAAGCAGTAAGCAACAGAAAAGGGAATCAGGGAATCAGGTTACGTGTATAGAGGACATTTGTCATTGTATAAAAGCACACTTTTCACAAAGTAACACAAAAATCGGTTAAATCAAGCTACTGTGGAACACAGTGGTCCCAACTAGAAGTCCCAACTTCTTCATCAACTCTAGGCTACATCAAAAGCATCACTACAATCACTGAGGTTACCACTTCAACACATTGAATTTCACTCCTGTCCTTTTGTGCATTTCAACTGGCATTTTATTGAATGAAAATAACAGGTAAGGTAGTAAAAAAAAAAAATCTAAGAATTGCTAAAAGAATATATAAGAATATGCTAAAATAATTTTTCTTCATCTCATATTAATTGCGGAATTCCTCTGCAGTTTAGCAGTATTTGTCAGAAATGTTGCTTGATGCTCCAAGAAAAAGCATAACCTCCCAGCTAAGGTCAGGAAAACACTCTTCTCCCAAACCATAGAAATACTTCTATATTAAATTATTAGCATGGAGACAGGAACATAATAAAACAATTAACCTTAGGGTAATTAAACTTCTCACTCCTTTTTAGAGAAAATAAATGCCTGTATATATATATACTGGTCACTTACCACATCACCCGAAAAGGACAAATGAGGAGACAAGCTGTTAACGGAAATAAAATCATCCAGGAAATATCTTGCTCAGTTGTACAGCTTCCCCTCTCATCATGAGCAAGAATTTTTGAGTGGCAAATCAGAGTGGCAGCTGGAAGGAATGCTCAATAAAACTTTGTATTCTTAGATGATATATCTTAGTCTATACGAGACTAAACTTTTGACATATAATGCAAGAACAATGCAAAACCAAGCAGCATTTTCCAAACAAACAGATTTTGGTTATCAAGACTCAGAAGCACTGCTGGTTAACAGGCATCTGGCTACAGGGAGGAGTGGATTCTGTCAGGAAAGACACTGGGGTGAGCTAGATCCAACCTAACCTAGTTAGGAAAGTTTGAAATTAATCTCAAAGGGAATGGAGAAAGAACCCCAGAGAGAAGTCAAGGAACAATGGCTGGAGGAGAGCTGGCCTACTATAGGACAAACATGACAATGGATATGGTGTAATGACAAAGCTGCTTGAACACATTGAGTTTTTCTATGGAAGAGGTGATAGAGAAAAATGTATGGGTCATGATTAGAGAGATTATACAAAGAGCAGCATTGTAGTAAATTAAGGGCTACAGACAACTTGATAGAGAAGAAATTAACAAAATCCATCAAAGAATTGCAATATCAAGGTTCCTGCTTCCCATGGAAAATATTGTTCTGGAAAATAAAACCTGCTGGGAGGGCAAGAAGGAAGAATACAATACAGGAGATTTCTGGAATGTCAGGTACAGGTGAAGGAAAAAAGTTGGAGAATCGGATATTCAGTATCAGACTTCGCTGCTGGGACCAAAACACAGTAGTTTCAGATTTTAAGGGAAGGCAAACAGCAAGGTAAAGATGCTGGACTTTATGAGGTTGGACTTTGCCTTTAAGGTAGCCTCCCATGCAATTGTCACCTGTCAGTTTTCTAAAAAGCCAAACTGGCCAAGGTGAGCTGATTGAAGTTAGAATCACACAGTAACTTGGAGACAACTTTCACAAAGCACATGCAAAAGGCAGGTGCAAGAGCAGCATTACTCAGCCATGGTGACACGTTGCCAACTGCTAAGCTCAAAAAAGCAAAAAAGAACATAAAAAATGAAGATGAGGATGAATTTCATACAAACAGATTTTCATTAGGATAGAAGAAGAATATAGAAATCTTGCCTAGAGACGAAGAGTTGGAATTAGGAAGACTATGCTGAAGTCAGAGCTGGAAATGGATATAAAGAATATTAAGAAGGGTTTCTACAGTTAAACCAGCAGCAGAATGTTTTTCACACCCAATCTATTTCTCAGTATTTTATTTTCTGTCTGGCATGATTTTCACAGATCCTTAACAGTTTTTTTTATTTAGTTCTAGAACTCTATTAATGTCTCCCTCAGGGTAAGAAATTAATAAAACTCAGATGCCCTAAACTCTGACTATTATGTCTAAATTGTAATAACAACTAAACTTCAAAATCTAATTCTCTTGGGTACAAAAATACAGTAGTACTTTACCCAATATTCTTTTGTTTCTCCTTATTACAGAGTAATAATTTCATCAGAAATAGATATTCTCCATCTGATTTTCTTTTGGACATCAACAATACAAAAGAACATAGTGAGAATTTCTGGCAACCTATGATTCTGTTTTGATGTGCAGGTATTAACAGTACCTCAGGTCTCAAGAAAAAGTCAAGCCCTTGTCCAGCAGAACTACAGATTCCTTCAAAATGTGTTTTCTTAATTAATAATTCTTGCAACAACTTAGCAATTTTCATCCTGAGAACATTTCTCCTATTATTATGGAGATACCCATGTATGGTTTTGAAAGACAAAATGTTACTTTAAAGCAGACATAGGAAGTGTAGGTATCTCCATGCTTCTGTATAACCTCCTACAAATTTACCTAAGGTTGTTAGGATACTAGATTCAGTAGACTAGAGGAATCTTTCAGATTCTGTTATACAGAAGTATGCGCTCTATGATCTTGAAGCTCTGCCTTCTCAGCATGTGGCTCAAGTGCCAAATTCAGATCTTTACTGTATATGTAAAGACTTAGAATGGGGGAGAAAAGAGACTGATTATATTTCTTCACCCACCAAGCCTACTCAGTTAGAGTAAGAAGAGCCCATAGCTAAGAATTACATAGTTAAAGGACTTAAGGACACATTCCTGTTTTGAGAAACAGAAAATAAAGGTAATTCAAGATACCAGCTGCATGTGCTGGGCGACAATCTACAATGGAATAACATAAATAATTGAGTTTATCATCTTCATGAAAGTTTGTACCACAAAGTTTAGAAACAATCCTCGTCCTCCTCCTATGTCCTTAGTTTTAAAGGAAAAACAAATATAAAAGGCAAGAGCATATCTATTCCTATAGCATTCGGTAACATTGAGGAAAACAACTTGTAAGCTGAACCATTCTTTATTACCAGCTCCTTTAAACAAATGTCTGTTTTGTGGAAAATTTATTTTTTTTTCTTCCTTTGTGCCTATGTGGCTGGAAAAAAAGTATCAGTTACTATTTCTTTTCAACTTCAGCAACTGTCCCACACTGGATACTTTTGCATTGGTAACAATAAACATCTTCTCCTATGTTCTTTTCTTACTGAGTACTCAAGGACAATCTCTTTTTTTTTTTTTTATTTAATCGTTTTAGCAAACTACTTAGAATCTACTGTTTATCCATGCTTAGAATCCAATCACATACAATATTTCAGCAAGACGGAATAATAGATTTAGCTGAAGATCATACTGGTAAGTGGTAAATTACATGGTGTTATTGATATGATTTTGTTTATTAAATGACAACTGGAGTAGAAATAGCTTACGTTTTAACATCTGTCCTTGTTCTTTCAAAATGAGGACATTTTCTTTAAAAAGGCTTCATAGCTTCTTTCATAAAATAAAACTGTCCATCTTTGCTTGTAAGACAAAAGCTAAGATAACAAAAATACATACTTTTTTTTTTTTTTTTTTCCTCTCAAAGGTGCCTAGCAGCAGGCTCAAAAGAAAGCTATTTAAACATGAACAAATTCCTCTAACCAACATATTTTGCTAGTGCCACAAATTTCAGCTCTGGGCTAAGTTTTTAGTTTAGTTTCTAAACAGGATATCAGGATGCAAATGTCTGCATCCTGAGAGTGAATTCTGTGAATACAATCTTGGAATGGCAAAAAAGAGTTTACATTAGCCTGACTTTTGCACCAATTCTAATTCCTACTAAGAAACCTGGGTTTTTACCAAACATGTTACCTCTCATATTTAGTTCAGGTTTATCACTAAACTCCCTTAATCACAGGCGATGAGTAAGAAGCAGAGCTGTGCCATTTCAAAAACAACAAAGAGAGACAGTTATCACAGGAAATGAACAATTTCATCAATGAACAAGGATGAATTTTATAAACATCACATATGAACTAAAATACGTAACAATAAACATCAAGAAAGGGCATGGAAAACTTTTGAACAGCCCTGTTCTTGCTTAAATGGACACTTGACTCATCCTAGGAAGTCCTTTATCAGTACTGCAAGATGACAGAATAGGCTATACACATTATTGCTCAGTTTATAAGCTACTTTGAAGATGGCTAGTGCTACTACCTATAAATGACACTTGATATTGTGCTTCAAGAACACACAATATACTCTTCCAGAAAATTTCAAGTACTTGCCTGTTTACAGCACTGTGCAAGAATAATTATGCATAACTTAGCAGGCTGTTCACAGTGTAAGGCAGATCAGCTCCTTAACAGGCTTAACTCATGTACTGGCTATTTAGAATAGCTTTAATGCTGCACATTAATGAATATGGTTTTAAAAAGAAAAAGTACTAACCCTGTAGAGAGGGTGGCACTTGTCCTTGAAACATGGTGCCAAACGAGCATAGATCTGCAGGCTGTAGTAATAACTTGCCAGCTGGAGAGATAACGCAGAATGCAATTGCTTTTCAAAGCATTTGTTGGCATCTACCACCTAGGAGAAAGAGAGCATTAATTTAGATGAAAGAATTAGCAAGCATACAATGTTAAGTGCACAAACTTTCTAAAAGCTTCTTGCTGTGACTTAGAAATAATTCTGACTATGTTTTTTTGGCACAGAAATAAGTCACTAACTTCCTCTCCCCCCACAAACAAAGATAATTCTGTATTGTGATGTTTTCCTCCCTTTGCACACTTCACCAAAATGAACTCCAAACTAAGTCTTTCTTTCTTCTACACAATAAAGGTATTACCTGCATTTCTTAGCTATGCTGGAATTGTCAGTCAGGCAGTCTAACTTCTATCAAATGTGTTATTTCACCAGTACCACACTCATAAATCAAGCATTTGTTTAGAGCTACCTTTAAACGCATCAGCCCAAACCTTTTTATTTATATTTAATTGATCTCAAAGACAAATTTTAAAGCCCTACAGAAAATACATTTTCTTATGAAATTCTGAAATCCAGAATAAAATTTTCTGGTAAAAGCATATTAAATGTATATATACGTATATATATATATACATATATATATATATGTATATATAAAATCACTATCAACATACCTGTGGCAGTGCAAGCAGATAGGCAAGAGACAAGGCCATATCATTTGGTAAAGCATCGCTTGCCAGTTGTAGCAGAACTGCAACATACACGGAAAAGAAATAAAGGTTTGATTACTGACCCATCCAGCCTTGACAGTTAGCAAATTAAATGTTTTCAGTTTAACTTTATTTTATTAGACACTAGCTTGAAGCACCCTATACATACTTAATTAAACACTAATCAGCGCAATCCAGAAACAGATAATATGTAATTAAACTGCAGAACAGCTTTACCTTGACTTCCAGGCAAAGTGTTCCATGCATTAACCAAACAAGAATGCAACTGTGCAGTAACAGATGCTAAACAAAGCCACTGAAATATCATCTGAAATGATTCAAAACAAGTAGACACATTGCTTGTAAAGTCGAGGCAGTGGTATAATGATGTGAACATTACAAAATACCAACCAGAGGAGTGTCACAAAATGTCTCTTCTTCAAGCCTGAGTTCTAATTCACTTATCACTGAAAGCAAGATTCTATATTGAAAACTTTTATCTTAAAAAAAAAAAATAAAGAGCAACAACTAGCATACATTTTTAAGTAAGATTATTGAAACTAAGCAAGAAGTATAAGCCAGAGAATTCCCAGACACTTTAGAGAGAGAAACAAGCTGATCTGGATCATGCATACTGTAAAATGTCCCTAAGAAATCATCTAAATAAATCACTGACAGGTACACCTAAAATACATTATCCAACTGACAAGTTACAAATAGTGACTTGGTACAGTTAGTTAATCTAAAGTTTGGATAACTATGTCAATGGAAAGGTATCACTAACTAGAATGAGTTCATTTAGTAAATAACACACGGATAATGAAAAAAGAAGCTTCCTTAATTGAATGTTCATGATTATTTTAATAAATTCTAAAGCTAAGCTTAGAAAGAAAGTAGCTGAGGAAAATGAACAGTTATTATGCAGAAAGTTAAGAAACCTGGAAGGATGGGCAAATTCAGGTGATTTTACTGAATTCTATAAATTCAGATTAATCAATTAAAATAAATATAAATAATATAAATTAAATAGTGTATTTCTTATATCTGCTTTTCACTTCTGGCTTTAGGAAAAGAGAAGAAAAATAACAGCAACCTTTTATACAGTGATTCAAATCAGATTAGCTAGCATTTTTCTAGGATATTTACATTTCAATTGAAACTCAACAAAAAGTTAGGGGGGAAAAAAAAGAAAAGCCCACATACACAAAACCATCTCCAAACAATAACTCCCCAGCTCCTGCCACATACTGCAAACAAAAATTTCAGCACAAGAACGTAGTAGAAATGAACACAAAGAATGATTCTAAAAAATATATACTTCCAGTACAACTGACAAAAAAAATATCTGCTTTTCCTAAGTTTATACTAAGGGCTTTTTTAGTTTAAAAATAGAAACCATTATATTTTACTTTACACAAATAGGAGAACCAACATGGCACAGGCACAATGTGACTGCCTGAGATTTGTTGGTTAATAACAGGATCTCTCATTTATATATTTTTCTGTACTAAATTGTCACCATGGTTATTACAGAAGCTTCAACAAACACTTACAAAATAATGGTTCTGATGATACACTCAACATTTAGTTTTAGGGGTACAGAATGCAAATTATTAATTCCAGAAGCAACTTCAAAAATCTTAGGAAACATGGATCAGAAATTGCTTAAGGAATTTTAAATATACAAGGGAAAAAAAATGTTGTTTTCATTTTTTCATGGACTTTTTTTCCCAAGCAGCAGAACCCCTCTTTCCACAGCTTAGCTCTTTGCACATTTTAAGAAAGTCTCAAATGCTTTTATTTCCACATTGCATAAACTACTCTTAAGTGCGTGCTGGCAAGAAGCATTTTTATTTTACACACACAGACCTCCCAGTGAATTCTTTGTTCCAAAGAATAAGTTATAAAAGGCTTGAATGATCACTCACAATTTTCAGATTATCATTAATTTGCCACCAGACTGACTTAGTGGATTTACGTGCTGGCCCTCAGCCACACACAACAAGCAAATTTCTATGTGACAAGGCATCGCAGAGGTCGTCAGGATGGCAGCATTAAAGTTACTGCAAATACAAACCTGTCCATCAGGAACTATGCTTCAAATAGCTTCTACCAATAGTTTCTTGCTGCTGACAGCTTGTTTCTGCTGCATTCAAAATAACCTGGATGCTGTCCAAGCAAAAATAATAGAACTCTAGAAATATCTAATATTAAAATCTTTATGAGTTAGTTTGCAAAACTGGTATTCTGTACTGTGAGCACAAGCTATGCTACTTTAAATGTTCTTACAACCACCCCTAATCAAACAGAAAAAGATGGGAGGAAGAAAAGAACCAGTGCTCTGACCTCTTTTCCGTTTCTCTGGAAAATTCCTGACCACAAAACCACAAGAATAACACAATAAATTCCACATTTTCTTTGAACTTAAAATCCCCAACAAGACAACTGTCCAGCTAACATTTATCTTCACCTTTCAGATAGCAATCATGACCAACAACATAGCACCAATACAAGGCCACAAAATGACTTCATGCACGCTGTTGTATTTGAATGAAGCTCAACCCAAAGGTAACCCAGCTGCAAAAATACTACTTGAGAGTAGGAACTGCTTCCATTGTCATCCCTTCTGAGAAAGGGATTATATATATACTTATATATATATATATATAAATACATAAACACACGTGTTTTCTTTGTGCTTGTGTGCCAGTATGGGTTCATGTATCCTTATATATCCCCCTACTTACACATACGCACATGTAAGAACACAGACTAAAGTCATACAGTTTTATGTCTCCAAGCAAAACCCTGCAGGAATTCAGTGACATACTAATCCACTGAGTTTAAAATCACAGACTATGGATATTAGCAGGATGCCACTCTGTTCCAATGCACATCTTAACAAAACTTATGGGGACAAAGACCTATGCCAATTTTGAAGTTTGCCAAAGTAATTAAACATTACAGTGCTGCAAAATAGGGTGGACAAGAAGTTACAAGCAATGAAACAGTGTTCTATAAGGTGTATTTCCTTAGAAAAAAAATATATAAATATATATGTATTCTGTTTTTATAGTTTTGTTTTGTTTTATTTTTATTTATTTATTTATTTAATATTTCCCATGCACATTTTGACTTTATGCCAGAAGCCTACTTGGATAGAAAACTGGAGAAGAAAATTATTTCTTCGTGAGAGCTAACTTACTGATACCCAGACGTTTTGTTGAAAGATGCTAGTTATCATTGTTCATTTAGCATGTGATAATATCTCACTAAACTTAAAAGTATATGGAAGATCAAAGTCCAAGACTTGTGACCATACCAAATCCTACGTCCACAAAGCAGCAGCAAACTTAATCTTGAGTTTTATCTCACACACTTCCTCTGGGGAACGTGTTCAGCTTTTCTCAAACGCGTGGAGCAATGAACTACTATAATAATAGAATATTTGGCAAAATACACAATGTGTATTTTTTTTAGAAGTTCTTTTCTTTAGAAGTTCTCTTATTGATACGTGCTGACAGACAACCCTTCTTCTAAATAAAATGTATTTCAGAGAACAAGTTCATTTCATCTTTCCTATGCCTCTTCTGAAACAGCTTTTTCCTTCACTCCCCTTGACACAAATTCCTGTATAGACCTTTGGAGATAGAACTGATGTTTAATAGTCCAGTTTCCGGTAGGAAGGTAGAAGTTCAAAAACTAAACTTGGAATCTAAAATTTCTTTTCTTCTTCAAGTCCCCAAATCTGAAATTTTGATCTCAAAGGCACCCACTGAATTGTAACCAAGCAGTTCCAGTTAGAGCAGAAAGCATCACCAAGGATTTCCCAATTAACATCATTTGCTGTAAGAAAGTAGTGAATGTGTTTACTCTTTGCCTCTCCCTCCTCTTTAAGACACAGGCATCACAAGCTCTCAGAATGTAAGATAAGAGATCACCTGTACAGACTTAACATTATTTTTGCATTGACAAAGTTTGAAAAGTACAAAATATAAATAAATGCATCCTCATTTAAACTTGCTGATGCTGACCTTCTCTAATACATATTTTATTAAAAGGGTACCAGTTATCTGTAGAAACATCACACATCTAAAAATAGAGAATTGTATACCTGTAAAACAGATATGCTGTTTTACACTAAACAGCTGAAATAAAATGATATGGATTATACAGCAAGCTTCACTTGAAACTTTGCAAGTGATTTAATATATTCATTTTTCATGGCAGAACTTCCCATAGAGTAAAATATAACACAGACCTCTTCAAAAGACAGTAACAGCATGTAAATATTTAAATACTTCATTTCTTACACCAGCAGGAGACAGCAAAAAGAAAAAAAATGTAGGTTTTTTTGTTTTGCTTCTAAAAAGTAAAACTGTTTCAGTTAACAAATTACCAAGTATAATCTATTAAATCTAGAAATTTTGAAAGAAAAAGTTCTGCTGATTCTAGAAACTGAAGGTGAGCTGTTATGTATCAAAATACTCTAATGATCCTGTAATACTAACTCCTGTATAAATGGCACAGGATCTAAACAAATAACAAATGGATATTAACACTGAGTCACAAATTTCCTTTTAATTATGTTATTTTATAGTATACAGGAAGCCTTCAATATTTTTTCTCTTTACAACGTGCATGTCAGCCCTCAAATAACAATTTCTACTTATTTAAAGCCGACTTTCAGATTTTAGATTTTTATTCCCTACTGAGCAACTCCTTTTAGAAATACTTTTCTTGAAAACTGCAACTACTTCTATCAAGACTACTTACCAAAATAGGAGTAAAGTATTACGTACTCTTCTCCACTTTTAAACCTAACTATAGCTTCTCCTAGAGTTTCTATACTAAATACAGGAGTGAATACACATATATCCATACCTTCTGTAGTTGGGAGTAGATTTTTTCCTTCACTCTTGGTCTCTGTCAGTTTCTCTGTTCTCAACAATACTTCTGCAAAGCTTTCCAAAGAATTGTTCTGGTATGTGCCATAGTTGCTTTCAGACTAGAAGGAAAATAAGATAACTGATGCATGAGCACTACAGTCTACAGTTATGTTTAGTTCACTTACATCAGATACAGTTATAAACCTCTGTTCCTGCATTTGCTTTAATTTCTGTTTAATTATTTTTTTCCTACTATTGCACAAAATTTCAAATCCTTGCAAGTCAAACACACAATATAAAATCCATATTGTTACTTAACTAGAAGATCTCAACAGAGAGAAAAAAAAAAAAAAAAATTCAAAATCCTGTCATAGAAACTTACTTCTGCAACATATGGATCAGCAATTAAAGATTCATAAAATGGATGACAGCCTTGCTTTTCCACAGTGACATTTTCTCCAGGCCCACTTTTTAACACATCTCCAAATTCTTGGCCCTGGGAAAAACAAGTACAGGTGTGTCGTAACAACAAAAAAAAAAGTTCATTACAAAGTTTTTAACTGCAATTCAGAAGGGTAGCACCTGTAAATGGAAAGATCCCTGAATTCAACTGGGATCAAGGTTAAGAGTCGTCCTAAATAAAGCGATGTTATATCAAGTTCAGTATTAAGATGGAGAGAGAGAATAACACTCAAAAGCAGTATTGGAGCTTTGAATATAAATAGACAGTATGCAAAGAGTTGACTTCACTGTGCTTTATTCCCCAAAGTTCTGAAGTTCTGTGAAGTTTAAGCTATGCTTTCACACTATGCGAGAAAAAAATAATAAATAAAAGTCAGATTAGGAAACAGAAGCAGGAAACACCTTTAGATGGATTCTTTCACCGTGATTTGCTTGAAAACTGTCCCTTGTCATCTCTAGTTAACTTATCAATTTGAGCTCTTCAGTTGTCAGGTGTATCTATAACATTGCAGTGAATGTGTAAGCATCTTGAGACTTATGAGCAATCCCTTACATGTAATGGTCGAAGATAAGTTAGTGATCTTTTCCACCACTGTCCATCACTGACAGCATGCAGCATGGCTTTTGTAGTCATAGTTGTGTTAGATAACACCTTCATGGTTTTTGTTGTCGTCCAGTACAACAAATCGGCAGACTGGCTAGAGGAGACCGTAGTTTCATCCTGTGAGCATATCCAACACACAATGGCAAGCATTAGACTCATGCTTTAATTAGATTAAGACCTAAAAGCCAAAACACATTAGTTTACACACACTATGTTAATAATTTATTTTAACATTCATTAATTTAGGCAACAGATGTAAAAAAAAAAAAAAAGTAAATTTAAAAGTGATTTAAGTCTCAATCTGCAGTGAGTAGTGTGATCAATAGAACATTGTGTCCTTTGTATAACCTCACGTGTCCACAGATATCAGCTGTGTATAATTCCAAAGTTTATAATGGTAATATTTTACATAACTGTTGAGTACTGCTATTAAAATAACAAACCTATCTATAATACATGAGGAGAAGGAGCATGCTAAAATGCATCATCACTAATTCAAGAATGCTGATAGAAGATATAATCTTGCATTAACAGAGGTAGCATTTATTGAGATGAGTTCTCAGTATAATATGCTTTCATCACACAACCCTCACAAACCTCACTTACAACAGCAAACAGAGCTCCCCATGCTGAAGTCAAAGTAGCATTCTCACAAGACAAACAAAGGTGGATAACGTAGACACATTCTACCCCTTGTCCCTTCACATCACAACAACAAAAAATCCTGACAGTTCCGTGGGGATAAAAAAAAAAAAAGAGATGTAAACGCTCATCTCCAGACCAAGTGAGAAAGAAGATTTGAAATTCTGCAGTTAGCACTTTCAAGGTACAAATCTAGCAAACCTAACAAACTGTAAAAAAGAATCCAAGATCCTAACCTCGTCTATTCTCAAGCTTGAGCTGCTTCTGCAACATATGCATGTTGTCCTGCAAAATGTGTTCACTCAGCCTCAGCAGACTCACATTAAAATCAGTTAGAGGACGTTCTGCAAATGGAGGTTTCTGCATCAGCTCTTCCTCTTGTAAAGCATTTAATTAATACTCAAAATATCCATTTTGGTCAATCTGTGCTAACTATTCCAGCCATGAAAGGTTCATGTCCATGGTATGCTTTACAAAACTTGCACATTAGAACAGAACCATATCCTTGGCATGCTAATGTAAATACTGCCTTCAGCAACATAAAATATAAATATTCCCATCCATGCAATAAATTTCAACAGCTTTAACTCCAATGCTTCTTCATAACAGTTCAATTATTCATTTCCCCATACACCAAAGTTTACAGAAGTAGGAGAATTCTACCTGCATAACTAATAAGTGAATGGGAGGTATTAATTCACAGCTTACTAACTTGTGACAAAATTTCAGACATCAAAGCAAAAGGATACCAAGTTATGCTCAAGTGAGCGATGCCCCACAGGAACTTAATTGACAAAACATCTGTTAGCTTCAAGGTAAAATTTCACTGCAGACAACCTTATTTTTAGTACCCGTAATTGTATTATTCACTGCCTTAACCTGATCATTAAAGTAGCAGGCCCATTTTACGTCTTTCTTTCCTTTAAGACTTCAGCATTTTATTTATTTTTTCAATCTTCTCTAAAATTTATATTCTGAATTTCACAGGAACACCACTAACGAACTAGTCAACTAGATTCCAAATTTCAGCTCTTCACTAAATGAACAAAGAACATGCTAAGCGTAATACACCAAAATTTTTACTCCTCTGAAGAATAAACAGCAATACAACAGCCTAGGTCTGATAGCTTTTTTTGAGCAGTGGGGAGGGGAAAACAATAATTCTTGTTAATCAGCATTGTGTTTTTTTGTTTTGTTGGTTGGTTTGATTGTTTTTAATGAATCTCTTTTGTTACTTGTACTAAAGGTTTTCGTTACATATTCTAAATGGTATATAGAGAACACAAGTTTCACTGGTTGCTTCAGGGCTCTGATTCTGAGGATTAATTGAATTAACAAACAAACAACAAAAATCAGAATTTTTCCCCTCCAAATTTTCAACTGCATTTGAGAAAAACATTTTTAAAAATAAAACTCCTTCAGTAGACTGTGTGCTAGTATAGTTCAACCATTATCAGAAAAACTCTGGTAGTGATTTATTGATTTCCCTAAACGGAACTTTAACCATCATTACAGTATTTTCTGCACAAGTAAGAATTTTGTCATCTGAAGAGCTGCTGTGTACCTAGAACGGCAACACTTACCATAACTTCATGCTATCCTGAATAAACCTCTGATAAACGAATTGATTTCTTAAAGATTATTGAAGATCCCATTTAATAGGATAACTTTAATCATGTCCTTTAATTATGACTTCAGTAAGGTAGTATAGCTTGGGGATTTTGAGGGAAATTATTTTCATATAGCAGCTAAAAACTTGTACGAATCTAACTTTATATAAAAAAGACTCAGCCAACAAATTATAAATTATCAAGATAACCTAAAATAACAGCTAAATACTAAAATATAATTCTAAACAGTCTAACCCAAGGACAAAAAGCAAAGTGAACTGTGTTGTTTTTTTTTGTTGTTGTTGTTGTTTAAATAAGCCATAGAATAGGATAAATTAAAACACCTGCAACATAGCTTTTGCTTGTTTTGTTTTGTTTTTAATGACAGTTAGCCAGGGTACAAGGGTCAAAACATGCAGAAACCATACTTCTAATACACCTTATGAGTTAATAGTCTTGTGAAGTATCAGAGTCATAGAACTGTTCAAGTTAAGAAGATCTAGTCCAACCTTTACCCCTAGGACTGAAGTCCACTACTAAACCATGCTACCAAGTTCTACATCTGCACATTTCTTGAAGACCTCCAGGGATGGGGACTCTTCCCTGGGCAGCCTGTTCCAATGCCGCACAACCCTTTCAGTAAAAAAAAGTCTCCTAATAGCCAACTTAAACCTCCCTGGTGCAACTTGAGGCTATTTCCCTTCATATTATCACTTGGTGCTTCAGAAAAGTGCCCAATCCCCACCTCACTAAAAGGAAATAAATGCAAACACTAACATCTGTTATTTTTAAAGAAAACCTGCAAAGGTTGACTACATAGAAGGTTACCTAAAACTTTTGTAATTTCACAAAGCGAGGTGGAACAGACTCTACTTATTAGACAAAACATCAAGTCTTAACTTTCCTTTTCTTTTTTTGCTTTTTGGTACTCCCACCAGAAAGCAGGTATTTAAGTATTTTTACATATGCATCCATGTATACTGTACATTCCTGTTTTGTGTCTTGAAAGGTGTGGTTTTTATGTTTGTTTGTTTTTTTTGTTTGTTTGTTTGTTTTCCATTTTTGTACAACACCTCTATCATGAACCTGTCTACATCAAAATTCCTGTCCAGTTCAGATAAATTAAAACAGATGAGAAACTACAGAAAGGATTCAGCTCAAGATTATAACCTTCAGGTGTCACTGGATGTCTAAGGTCTCAGTAAGTCTATTACTGTCATTGCAAACTAGAAAGTAATTCAGCCTTAAGCAGAGACAATGGATTACATTCAGCTACTTAAACACAGGCTTTGATGACTGTGCGCGATACATGGCAGTAATTAAGATATCTGTCTAACACTCATAGATCTGACAAGAGGACCTAGACTTTTTGGGTCAGTAGCTAAAGGACAGGAAAGATGCCTTAGGACATCTCAAATTGTTGGTATCTGTAATTAAGTAAGTGAATCAAGCACCTAATGGCTGGTTAGTTGCATTATTCTCTGTGCCTCATTTATTAAATTGCCAGCAGCAGTTTACACAGTACAAGCATGGAGTTCCACCTTGAGATCTTCTCTTCCTCGGCACAAGAGTTCAGTGACACTAAATGAACTTACTGAATAAAATACCATCAAGAATTACAGCTACCTCTTTCTATGAGCATTCTAATTTATTTGTTACACAATTAAAACCAGTATATTTACTAAGCCACAAAACAGCTCCAGTTAATCTCATACATATAAATGTGTGTATGTATAAAGATTTATGTATCACAGCTATTTGAAACTGCAGCTATTTTTGCCCTGAAGTTCCACAGATTCCAGGTGGAACATTTCCCTGAATACACTACAGAAGTAAAACATTCCCTAACCATTGCTAATCAGCAATGATAAGGATGCATGACACACAAATTTCACATATGCGAGTAATTAAATAAGATTCCAGATCCAGAGCATGGGTCCAAAAAGAAAACAAGATGCTAATTCTCAGTTAGTAGGAACTTTTTTTTTTTTTAAGCAACATTTAAGAAAAAAGTCCTATAATTTCTAGAGAAAAGTATCTTCAAATAATTTCTGTTCTCTTATCAGAAGTTCCTTTCCAAGGAAATATGAAACCATTAATTTATCTTGTGCTACTGTGACAGTATACAGTAATTAAATTTTCACATTCAGATATGTAAAAGATAATGATTTTATTTATAATGGACATAACACATGTTTTAAGTATTAAGAAGATCAAGCACAAAGTCAGAGCTCATTTAGAAGGCAAGATTTACAGTGGTTATTGTCTTTACTGCTTATATACAACACAGCATCTCACAACTAAGAATTATATTTTAATAATGTTAGCAATAATATTTTGAAATGCTTTTAATGAGTCAAGACCTTATTTTTTCTCACTGAGATAGTTTGAGCAGCAGATGAATTGTTGAGGCACTTGCAGCACACTACAAAGAGAACAAATGGTAAGCATGAAGGAAATTTAATAAGCAGAATATTCTACTACGTTGGAGTTATTGTAGCTTCAAAAGGATAACTTCTCCAATGGTTCCACTGAGTTCCATCACAAGTGACAAGCCAGGTGCTTTGGTCATGAAGTACATGTGTAAACACATTACTTCCTACAGAATAATTATGTGCATCTTTATTGTAGCAGTCAGGAATTTTCTACAAAGACTTACTTAAATCAATATGACAGGTATGTTAGGTAACACATTTGCACGTAACTTGTGAAGATACGTAGCCAGCTGCTTATCGAGATTCCTACAAGTTTCATGGGAAAAAAATGTTTGGGAAAAAAAAAAAAAAAAGAGCCTTAATACAACAAAGATAAATGAGTTTTGACATTAATAGAGAGTTCTTCCTCTACATCCAAAAAAAAAAAAAAAAAGAAGAATTGAAAAGTATAACCAGCAGCTGATGTGGGCTGGTATCACAGGAAAATGGCAGTGGCAACTAACAATCAATATGAAAAGAGGTAGAAAAAAGATCTCTAAAGATATAATAAGAAAGGTTGAAGGTTGATTCATTAACAGATAGGTATTTTCAAAGTAACAGAGAAAGAGATGCCCAAAAACATATACCTTAATTAACCTTAGTTAAAAGGAAAATTATGTTTTGAGCACTAAATTGAAAAGTTATCAGTAAGTGAGGAAGGAGAACATTTGTGAAGTCCTTGAGAAAAGAATGTTTTAAGTCAAAACACAAGTAAAGAAAGGAGTAAAAAGAAAGGGCAAAAAGATATTATAGTTTGAAATTCTGTGCAAGACAATGAAGATAAGAAGCAGGAAGAACACCTTGACGTGCAACTACAGTGATTGCAGTTATGGGATTCATTTATGTCAGAGAGTTTTTGAACATAATGCACTTCTAATATTTCACATGTCTGTAAAAAAGGTAAGTTTACACAATTTCAAAATATTATTGGATATGTTTCCTCTTGTGTCATTGCAAAATACTGTAAGAAATGAAAGAAGCTATAATTCCCACATAAATCAACTGGGAGAAGACATTAAGTTAAAATTAGCAAATACACAGAACCCATTTCATAGCGTAACATTTTGACTAGAAAACAAAGCTGTGTTACGAAAACAATGAAAACCCTCAATGCTGCACCATAGATGTTTGCCCAGTCTACTGTGTGCAGACTTCCAACTGTAGACAACTAACCACAACAAAGGGGAAAAAAACAAAAGAATCTATACTGGATGAAATAAGAGTGAATAATTTTCTAAATGCAAATTCCTCACTCTAGTTAAAATTGCTTCAGATATCTAAATTGAACTGATAATGAAGCTAATTAGTGAGTTTACTCAAGACTGATAAACCCTTAAGTGTATTTCTGAATTCATTTACATGCACATGCAATTGTTCTGTCACAACAAAACATTTGATAGTACTAGAGCATATTAAAGATGATGTGACAAATTTGTCATGTGTTACAATTTGTTGAAATATGCATCCATGCCCTAATCAAAAGGCTCCACAATGTTATTAACGTTTATTTGACAATCTTGCTCTCAGATGAATTTATTTACCAATTCCCAGAATATAAAATGTGTTCATGCTAATAAACAGACCTCTTCTTCATGGCAATGATTCTAGATACATAAGGTAAAAGTTTACCTCACTTACTCTGAATGCTGTTTTCAGTGCTGTTTCACTCTCCTGCCCATTTTGTTACTTTTATATATGTATATGTATGTACATTTATATGAAATATGCATGTATGTATACACAAAAATATGCATACACAAAATACATACATATACAGAATTTGTGTTCCCATTCCAATAACATGGCAGGGACTAATTTATTATTTAGCTACATGGTGTTAAATATACCAAATGCAAAGACTAACATGTTCCATCTACAGCTATTATTGGTAAAAACTCCTTTAATGGAATAATGACAAGAAATCGGCTGCAATTTAAATATTCTGCTCAAAACACCAAGCTATACAACACGTACCACCTCTTTCTTCCTACTGTACTCTTCTTCCTACTTTCAGGTTAACATTTCTCCTCTACCACCCTGAGATTTGTTTATCATCTACAGGAAGACTTGAACAGAAAAGATGGAAGGGAAAAATAAAAGGTCTAAACTACTTTAAAAATCTACTTTTTCAAAAGAAATTTTTAAATTAAACTTGTAATTTCCCACTCTCTGTAGAGGCTGAAAGAGCCTTTCATTTCTTTCAGAAATAGTAAATAGCATCATCTTTGAAGAGAAAAATGAAATTCCAATCGTACATGTACAAAATCAGATTTGTTAAAACTATAAACATGAAAATTAAACAGAATAGTAGACCTTTTCCTTCCCCATGCCTCTATTCTCCACAAAGCTTTAAGAGTTGATGTACCTTCTAATCTTGCAAATTATAATTATTTCACATGCAATATCTGAAAGTCAAAAAATGGTGAAAACACCACATACCTCATGATGCACAGTAAAAAAGAAAAAAAGTTTAACTCAAGATGTTTTCGAATTAAATGCATAACCCAGGTTTATTTGCAAATGTTTTGCTTCCCCCTCCCACCCACTCCCCATGGTGCTGCTAAGATTGCCTACAAAGAATCAACAAAAAATCAGAACAGACTATGCAAAAATATACAAGCAAAGGTAAACCTAATGTAATCTAAGACTGAAAATTAGTAGCCTTTAATTAGAAGCCTTTAATGGTGCGTATTTTTGTAGTAAACAGGTAGATGATGCTCACACTCAGATTCAGCTCTTCAACGTAATACAAAACACAATTGTTATTACTTTAAAAACTCTTTAAAGCTCACCTCTGCATCCTTACTGATCAGCGAAGAGGGTATGGAACTATTTACATTCTCATCTCCTTCTGAAGGAAGCAACTGGTGATTCACAGCTTGATAAAGAATCTACAGAGACAGAATAAATATAATCCCTTACCAGACAAATACTTATTAAGAACTATAATTCCAATGTCATAGGAAAGTCAAGAAATTCTGATGCAAAAATTTCCATGACAGAAAAAAAGAAGTGAGAGGATAGAGGAGGCAGGGAGAAGAAGAAAACAATTGTTTAACATCCTCTCACTCTTGTAGTCCTTAGGCAAAATGACCTTCCCTTCTCTTTGTTTTCTGTGAAACATTTTTTCCATACAACGTAAGAATTGTATTTTTTTGATTGTTATAGTTGTTTTATTTGTTTATTTTATACTACCTGTAAGTTTCTGTACCACGTCAGCTAAGAACTTCCATGAAAAATACTCATTATTGGAACTGTGCCTCTAAGGTGATGGGCAAGCGGAGAGACAAACGTCACATGAACAGAATTTCCGCAGGCCATAGACTAATGAAGTAACAAAACAGTTCCAGTCTTTCAGCATCAACTGTTCACCATGAACTTCTGATAAAGATTTTTTGCATGTATCTACCTACATACATGGAATGGTTTGGATTGGAAGGGACCTGAAAGATCATCTTATTTCAACCCCCCCGCCATGAGCAGGGACACCTCCCACTGAATCAGGTTGCTCACTAAGACACACACATTGGACAGAACACAAGGCCATTTATGATGAGTGCTGAAAAAAATATGCTTAGTTTTTACTTGGGTTTGGCTTCCTTGGGCAAGTATCAAATAAATTATCACTGAATGTTTGTAACAAATCATATTGTACTAACAAAGAACCCTCAGCAACCAATTCAGTATCAAGCTTTGTGAATAAAGAAGGTAAAATGTTTTTCCTTGGAAAAGTAGGATGCAAGAGGGTAATAACCAGTGGATGAGCAGCTATAATGCATTACAACTAAGAGGAAAAGAAGCCTTTAGAAGGAACAAGACAGCAATACAGGGGCAATGAATTGAGTGAAGTTTAACACATTTTTACTTATACAGCACCAGAAGTTTATGTAACTTCAAATTCTAATTCTGCGTATAGGTACATAAGAGAGGGAAACAAACTTATTTGTATATTGTACAGGTATCAACTCTGGAAAGAGTCCACCTGTGTTTAAACTAGTAATTATACCTACCTGCTTCAAACTGGAGTGCTTTCATGATGAAAAAAATAAATAGTAAAACATAAGTAAATAAAAAGTAAATAGTTCATAGGAGCTAGACGTCATTTCAAACTGTTTGTAGCATTTAATTCTGACATTATCATGTTACTGAGGCTCTAAAAACTGCCTTTATGTTTCCCATATTTCTCATGTGCTCTGCTACACCAGAAATTTTGTAAAGAAAAAGGATATGCACTTGGAGTTGCCTTTATTAGACTGCGTAAGTACTGTATCTATCACTACCCTCTCCTCCATGTCTTGAGACACAGAACATGAGCCCTCTAAGATTTTTATATTGTACAGAGAAAGCTGTCTAAGAGTTCACAGTGATTTAAGAAAAATTCGGACTTAGACACAGCATTTAGGCCAAACCACAACTAAACTGAAATTTAACTTTCTGATAACCTAAATTACTGCACTGCAGTTTCAAAATAAGACCTTTAAATAGGTTTGCTATGTCACCTTGCCATAACTTGCATTTAAATGTCACAGTAATCATTCTCATGGGCATAATATGATCTGATGAACATTTAAGAGCTGATTCTGCTAAGAGTCAGTCATTGCAAGGTTAATAAAGATGGCCCAGATAAAAACGGTGTTATATTTGACAGAATCATCAAACGGCTGAAATCAGTGAGAAAAGAATTTCATCACATATTTGGTAATGATCATAAAAAAATAAGAATAGATGTTTAATGAACTTTTAATTGGACATTTAATTAAGTTAGATTACACAGAATAAGCAGGTGACAGAACCTGAAGAACTTCAGAAAAAGATTTAAATCCATTTGCAAATAGAATGTTTAACAAGGCAATAAATTAAGACATTAAAAGTACTGAAGATAGATATAATTGCACTTCTACTTGAGCAGCCATCATATGAAAATGGTTTAAAAAGACCTGGTGCTGAAATAGAACAGCAAAAGTAGAATAATGAGTAGTCAAATTATAAACTTGCTGGGGCTGGCAGGCAGACAAATTTAAGGAAACAAAAATTAAAAATTCCCCTTTAAAGCCTTGGTAAGCACTGAACTGCATGAAAGAAGTTTCAGAAATACCTACCTGGGTTTGCAATGAGCTGCTAACTCCTAGCAATGCCTCTATGGCATTTGGGGGACAGTGTGTCAGAGCAAAAGCCATGAGTTCCTGACGCATATGCAAGTCATGGAAGCCTTCTGACTGCCCAAGCTGACTGCATACTTCCCAGCTTTTAGAATAACCTACAAGAGAACACAAAACTTACTTCTCAGTTAAGCAAGCCTCACAAGTGTCAGGAGGAACCCACATAATTCTCACTGGATGAGACAAGAGAACAGCATGTGGTATTCCTGCCAACACAGCCCCTGAGAAAGGGGCCATAAAAGCTCCAGAAAAGAGATATAACTCAACTTTAGACTGAAATATCTAGAAGATTCATGGCCACCATATTGTAGATATCACTATAATAGGAATCTGTAAGCCTACATGCTAAATTTTTACATATTACCATAAGAAAATCAGAATGTACTTCAGTGCATAATATTAAATATATTACAGGAGTGGCTTTAATATACATACGATTACTTGATACATTAAGAGAACCTCAATTATTCTGTTTCCACACACACTCTCAGTATAAGGCAGAAAAAAGATTCCAGAGAAGCAAAACCCATGCTACTTAGCATCTTGACATAAAAGTATCATTTAATTTTATTCATAACCTCACACATAAGACTTACGTAAATAGCACAAATATTTTAAGAGCTTTGATAGAAGTCTATCTAAAAGACCTGCACATTAGCCTACTTCAAATACTTTAACAAAGATTCATTGGAGTGCAAGTTTTGGTGACTCCAGACAACCTCCAGGAAATTGCACGCCCCTGTGGCAGCAACGAGCCATTTGGACGCCTGCCCTACCAACTTTCAGTCGTACTGTCTGGATCTACCACAGTGACCACAGGTAACAGGCAATCAGGGTTCTGTGATATTTCATAAGAAACCTTAGTCAGAACTTACTACTACAGCCAATAATACTATAAGCCTATTTTGGACGGAACACTAAGAGCCATACCCAGCTGCCTAACAAACTTTTATTTCTTGTCATTACTTCAAGAGATCAACAAGTGGGATAGTAACTGTACAATAAGATTTTATAGTATGTGAATGAACTTTTGCAAGCTGAAACACAACTTGAGGATATTGAAATACATTTCCATACAGAAGTTTACAGAGAGGCATGACTGTGTATAAACAATACTGAATGCATACATACATGTTTAATTTCAATGTTGTTTCACATGATCATTAACAAAAAAATAATACCGTAACATAGCAAGTAAGGGATTTAAACAACATGACAAATTATAACTTTTCCCTTATAATTTATATTAAAAAAAAAATATCAACTTTATATGTAAAACTTATAAATTATAACTCTGTTTTCTTATAAGAAAAAAAGCCTTGAAAAGACAATTAAAAATGGAATCCCTGATGGGATATATTTTTGAGCTTCTGGCACAAAAAAATGAGGGCTTATCTGAATCGCATTATGTGATACCGGTTGAGAGATCTCAGTGAATCAAATTTTAAGAGACAGTGCTGCTCCAGAAGACACTGTGGCTAATTTTGTAAGTCCATGACATACATGGGAGTTACCGTATTTCATACCACATGCCTTCTACAGCTGACATACTGCTGACTTGCACAATGAAGTCGATTTTTGAATGAAAAGGACCAGTTTGAAGTAACATACTTCAGAGTGAGCTGAGCATCAGAACTCAGATTTCCAACCACCATCACCCCATGTAGCCCCCATTTATTTACTTCACCTGCAGTCATGAGCTCTTGGCAATGCATACTAGCTGCTTTGTAGTCCTGGAAACTGAGAGCTTGTTCCACTAAAAGGATTAAAACTTGACCTTTTCTCTCCATCTGGTCATCTCCTGTATGAAAAATTGAACATTTTTATTAGTTGGAAGAAATAATCAACATAAGCTTCCTACTTTATTTCTTAAGGAAATTATATGCCACAACATGAAAACATCATCTTCTGGAAATAAAATTATCATTTTATTCTTCCTAAAAATGAGGCAACAGATAAATATAAATAAAAAAAAAAAGTGGCATTATAGCTGGCTAAAGAAATTACATGACATGTTAAGTCTAGGTTAAAAAAGAGTTTAGAAGAAAAGCATATGCAGTTTTATTTATGTGACAGCCAACAGATTAAACACATTAAAACTGATATTAAAGACGAAGGATGTATAGAACCAAATACTGACTTTTTTGTGTGTGGATTGCAATAAAAAAAGAATTTTGATATTTATAATTATACTGTTACAGTAAGCAATTTAAGCTGCCACTTCATGTGGACAAAGATTCCTAAGATGTGAAAGACATTAGCATTTAAAATCCCTTCCCTGCTAAATTTAGAAAGTAGAACTGAAACTACTTTCTCACATCATACATGGATCACCAGATCCCCTGGACAACGTCTACTCCCCAAAGGATGAGTTAAAAGTAACACATCAGATACTAGTGATGTCTTCTGACTGAAGTTTCAGTAACAACCTCTGTGGACAAATGTCTTGACCTTAATTTTAAGAAATCAGCATTCGCAAATGAAAATCTAATCAGACAACTCATCTCCTTTTCACAGTCAGTTACAATCAATACAAATAACATTTATTCCTGTCACCCTTTATCAGCTATCTATATTTATTGTTTTTTAAAAGCTTTTTCCAATTTAGAATGAACACGAGAAATTAGGAATTATTTACTGAAACCAGTTGGTCCAGGCTCATGCTAAAACAGCATCCACATATCCATGTACTATAAGAACAGGTGACACAGGAATAATTCCATACTACTGATTTTAGTTTAGGAAGGAGGGATGGCAAGAAACTAATAAAAGTGAGTGGGTTTTTCAATGCAAACTTCTTGCTCATGTTTCTCTCCTATTATTAGAAGTGATTTTATGGAGTCACTGCTGACAGTCATTTGAAAAGGGCACTGGTTTATGAAACTGTATTTCTACAACTTATGAAATGCAAATATTTCAGAAGGTTAAACAGAGCCAGTTTCAAAAAACACTTAAAGAGTACATATTCTTAAATTACATAGTTGTTATTTTTATTTTGGAGGATCGTCAACGCAGGCAAAACAAATTCGTTTTTAAAGCCTTCTTGAAATGCAAGATGTAGCAGTTGTGCTAGAATGACATTCAAGGAAGTGAAGTTACTCTAATTATTTAGCTCAATTAAGATTCCCCTAATCCCAGCACATCACGACTAACTCAGCATAACTGGGAGAGCACTTTGGCTTCCCATCATTCCCATCTCTTGGCCTCTCGCCCTATATACTGCCAACACATGGTGTTGCAAATTAATCACATCCAAGGCTCCTGTGCTGCAAATTTTGCCCTCTGGAACTCAGGAACTTCTTATCCAGGCAAAAGCAATTACAGATGACAAAGAGGTGTTTCTGTCTACAAAAGCTAGATGTGAACTGTCATTTTGTAAGCAAAAGATTTGTAGTTGCCACTCACCTTCTGATGCCCACCACTTCACCCTGACAGCATTACTACTTATGGAGAGATTTGTCTAAGTAGCAGACAAAAGTAAAAGGCAATAGAAATAATGAAACTATGGTTAGTCAGATTTCTGCTAAACAAAATAATCACTGCTATTTATTATTACTTAAAAAGCTGTGGGATTGGAGGAAAGAGTGAAGGAACACTTGGAGCAAGGAACTGCTTTCTTCTTAACTGTGCTTGAGCAGTCACACACTGCCAAGTCCCGTCCCGTCTCCCCCATTTTAGCTAATTAATTTTGATGCAGCAGATACATCTCTGCGTGTTTTTACAAAAGCACAAGCATAAAACATAAGGATTGTTTTCCTGCCAGTCCATGGCTATACTTTTTCATCTCATCTCCATTTTTCTCTCATTTAAAGTTCCATTATCTTGATGCACACTGTTATGCTGGAGATTAACTGTCAGCTCTGCCACGACTACTGAATACCCCGCAACGCACAGCTCGAACCCTCTTTCATGTGGCTTTCACTGCCTCAACAGTGCAGTCACTTAAAATACAACCCACTGCAGATCAACAGCATGTTCTCAGTCATCTATTCAGACTTGAAAAAATTCACTGGTGCAGCTTCATGACTCCTCATTTCAAGAGATTTTTAATAATAAAGCCTTATAAAAGTGAAAGGTTTTGGATCTAAATTGTTGCCCTTGCCATTCTGATAGACATCCAAGATGTAAAAAAGGTCCCTTCCATAAGGGAGACCATTAAAGTGATAACATTATTTTAATACAGAGTAATTCTGCATTAAGCCTTAATGTTAATGCCTGACATCCAGACTCAAATAAACCAAGTTCAGTAACTGGAAAGGACATGTTAGTTTTTATTTCCCCTTTATTATTTGCAAAACTGCGTGTATCTGTGTTCTGCTGCTGAAGACTAATGCTTCCTTATGTCATAAGAAATACACGCTTTTTTTTAAGGGTTACTTTGCTCAGTAAGATTTAGATCTCTTCTACATACAAAGTTTTTCCACATCCTTTTGTTACAGCATTTAGCTTTCAGATAGAAGTTGATAAAAGCAGAGATGGCATTACAAAAATACGGAAGCTCATAAATGACTGAAAATTATTGAGTGGGGAGCAGGGAATACAGTATGTTCAAATATTTAAAAAAAAAAAAAAACATTTGAATCTATTTTGGGTATAATTAAAAAAAGCCAATTGAGACATTTTGGGTAAGATGCACGTTGTATTTGTGAGTGGATAAAACAAAGAACATTAACCACATCAGAAAACTTAAAAGTCAAATGGAATCAAAATGGTATAGATATACTCCAGAAACTCCGTTTACGAGACCACAGACCATCTGTATGGTTACTTCTACCTACATCAGACAAGAAAGTCAGTGTTAAGAAAAATGGATTTCAAAAATACAGTTTTAGCTGACTTAGGGATCTGAGCAAAGCTTAAAATTACTAGATATTACAGATATTAAAAGGAACTACATTACCACAAGGAAATTGTGAGAGAAGAGCAAGATGAATAGAAAATATTTCCAGGGATCTTGAATCAAAAATTGTCACAATAAATAGCAATGCTCCCTATATCTTGATATGCAGTAACAGTAGAGAAGATGCTAATTTCTGATGCATAAGCTATGTTTTTTTACCCCTTTTTTCACTCTATTTTGTACGCAAGTAATTACATAATGTGAATTCTCTCGTGCTCTTTCTTAAGTGTGTGGATTAGGAAAGGAGCATGAGACTTAGGACACCTCCAGTTCCCTAACCAGGTGCAGGTTTGCTTGTTGTCATGCTGAGCACATTCTCATTCTCTCATTTTGCCCATCTGCAAAATTAAGATAACACTTGTGTGCCTAATTTAAAGGAGGTAGTGATGTGAGGCTTAAATAGAGTTTATTCTCATTGATCAAATACCTTAAAGCAATTAAGAAAACTGTTAATATATCACTACCTAAGCAATATTTTAGAATTTATTTTTGTACTTCTCAAAGCATTACTTGCTTTGAATGCTGTTCTCTAAAATAAACCGTATACAGCTCCTGAAGCTCCTTCAGATGACTACTTGCACTCTATTCCTGTCTGCATAGCAGATGCATTATTTTTAAGTTGAAATTAAAATATTGAGTTGAATATTGAGCTTTGAGTTGAAATTAGAAACTCATTTTTTAGGCTATGTGATACATGTAGTGCAATATACCATACACCATATACTCTCTATGTACACACATCTAATATTTATATAGTTATGAATGGCTTTATCAAGCAGGTCTTTCAAAATACATAGGATGGGGGCAAAGAGGAAAAAATCTGACAAAGCAAGAGAAAGCACTCTACAGTGGCAGGTTGGGAATGGAAGGGATGACAGATTTGAGAAAGTGTAACTGATACAGGTACATTTCACAAGATAAAATTACAACTTTCACAGCAAATTTGGCTCATAAATCAGGGCAAATTTTTTTGTCCCTAATTGGTTTTCACTATTTTTTACAATTATTTCTTCTAGCAGCGCTTTATGTAATTCTTCAGTAAGCAGGTCCATAAAGTTCAATCTCTAGATTCTTTCTCCAGTATCCAGACATATCCCTATATCTCTCCATTAAACCATTTCCTTTCATCAGAACCTGTTAAAAATCACGTTGCCCTTTCCCAGGGATTTTAAACCTGATGTCTTAAAACTGCCTGGATGGCTTAGGATTTTGTTGGTTCACAAATCTTAAAATCTGTGTGCGTGCAAACTGCTTCTTTGGCAACAAACTGATTTATAGAATAATATTAATGGGTGTTATAATTCTTACAGCTAAAGTCATAAAGGAAGTCTTCAACTGCAACTCAGTAAAACTGAAATTATGAATTGAAAGATACAGAAATGCTCTTTTTAAATGTCTTGCTTTATTAATTTTTTTATACTGCCTATTAAATTTTAAGAGTATCTTCATTTGCAGATTATGAGTAAGGCTATGTCAGCATTCTACTTAGTATCAGTTTTTAAGGGGATTATTAGCCTAGCCACTAAAATCATATGCAGCCTTCAACCCTATGTCAGATTATCTGTTTCAGCGCTCACTGAAGATATGTGCAGCAGCAATAGAGGACTGTAGAGTGAAGCTCTACCTCTTTCTCTAATATGATGGAAAAATATTGCACTTGTATGCTAGACTTTTTATATCACGATGACAGTCACGTATCCTTTGTATGCTTATTGAAAGCTTTTTGACCCTCTTCTGGATACTAGTCAATGGAATGAAATACAAAGCATAATATCTCTGCAATAACAGTGGTATGCAGTTTATGGCTTTCAGATCTCAGGAAAACTGAAAAAGATTAAAGAAATATTGAATTTTTTAAAATGAAAGAAACCAAATGTTTTCCACAGCCCATAGAACAAATAAGTTCAGATAACAATCACAACTTTGCCAGTCTCATGCTGAATCCTTGTCTTGCTTATGAATTAATATCCTGTATAGAAAAGAGTATTTTTAGATAAGTAGTACGACTAGTTACTCCTCAGAAACAGTGAAATGTTTTCTAATCACAGAAGCATAGAACTACTTATTTGAAGCAGAACAAAACCAACAATACACACACAAAAAATACACCCACACCTACCATCACAGAAGGTCACTACTAGAAATGTTTTATTGCTATTTTTGCTTTCAAAGAAATGTTACTCCATAAAAAAAAAAAAAGCATGGAAAGTGACAGAGCTAATTGTTTATTTAGCTTAAGACTCAAGAAAATCAAGATGTCAAAGCAGCTTTTTCCTTACCAAGATGAACTCCTGAAATATACACTTACCTTAAGAATTCCATACTTACTACAAGAACAACCATCAGCATTAACAGTTAAAGTCAGATAACCCAACACTCTTAGAATAAATATGTAATTTGTAACATTAGTAGTTTTTAAACCATTTACCTGAGTAAAAATTAAACACCTCACACATTCAGCTTCTATTTTTTTTTCCAGTCCAGAGATAATCATTTTGTCATCTGGCTTTAAATCTTTTATAAAACTTTATAATCATTTAAAAACTTACTGAGACACCAATGAATAGGAAAGCTGGCACACAGACATTGCAATCTCAACAAGCACTACAGGTACTCCCTAAAGTTTTCTACTTAATTTATGTTGCCCCTCTTCCTTCAGTCTCTGGAGATGGGAGCTACAAGTTTATTCCATATTCAAAGATACATACCAGGGCACAGGAGGCACTAATTCACGACTAAAACACAAACACTACTGGACAAAATAACTTGTGCTTTTAAGCTTCATAGAATCACACTGGATTTTGCTTTCTTCCTCTCATACAGGAGAGAATCATTTAGATTCAAAAGGAAGGTAAAACAGAAAACAGCTGCATTAGTCTAAAGAACCCAACATATTTAGAGATAAAGACTCTAAACTGACATGGGTAGAAGCAGACAAGAGAAGGGAAGAGTTGTACAGTAATCTTGTCTTATGTATCCTATTTTCTTTCTAAAAGTCTTCCAAGTAACAAAGACAAGTTCTGACTGTCTTTCTATTTTTCCACAAAACAAGAGATTTACATGTAAAATGAATAATTACATAGACTGGATCCAACTACTTAATATGGTACTATGCCCTCACCTGTACCATCCTTCAAGTAGTAGGGCTCCACTGCAGGAGCTTACCATAGAGGAACAATTATGCTTCCACTGATTTCTTTCTTTAGGACCCAGTTATCACAGAATCACAGAATCACAGAATTTCTAGGTTGGAAGAGACCTCAACATCATCGAGTCCAACCTCTAACCTAACACTAACAGTCCCCACTAAACCATATCCCTAAGCTCTACATCTAAACGTCTTTTGAAGACTTCCAGGGATGGTGACTCCACCACCTCCCTGGGCAGCCCGTATCAGAGGCGATCAAAGTCCTAACTTCTGCATCTCTAATAATATCACACCCAACCCTCCCTATATATTATACTATGCAATGATTGTCACTGCTAAGATTCCCAAAATCCGGGAAATAAAAAATCTTAAATTTAACAAATGGAACAGCAAGTCATTAAAAAAATAAAAATAAAAGATAGTATACTAAAGATTTAATCCTTCAAGATGTTCAGCTTCTCAAATGAATATTAAGCTAACACATCAGCTTTAGTGCACAAAGAATATACATATAGCATAAACAAATGTATAAATTTCAGTTGTTAGACAGACAGAGATTACTTTTTTCCTCCAACTTAAGTGGTACTATTATTAAATCAAACTATTTTATTTGACAGACTCAAGAAGATTTACTGGAACTTTAGTACTGCCAATTGTCTATAAAACAAAATATTCTCACCTGCAACTCCTCTAGTCTGAAATGAGCTTTTACTCAAAATTCACATTAGACAAGGCTTTTCTTAGGTATTAACAAAAGGTCAGAAAAGCTGTCTTTCAGACCAGCTTGAAGGTAAAATATTTCATTACTGTAAAATATTCCATTCTGACCCAACGACTGCTTTTCCAGATTACTTTTTAGTGGTATCCTTGAAAACACATTCTAATGATCAGCTCAAAAGTCCTAGAGCATAACACAATTCTGTGTTTCATTGGAGCTCAGTGCCTTCTAACAGCTTACCTGCAACCCTCAGCAAATTCGCAAGTCCCAGGAGCTTAGCAGACTGCTTATAGTTTGTTGACAACTGAGAAAGACAGTCCTTGATGAGACTGAGTCTATCTGAACACAAACGCACTGTTGGAAGAAGAACCAGTGTTAAAGACTATATAAATGAATCTTACTGCCATATTTCTTGCTCAACAGTGTAGGTGAAGAAAGAGAGCTTGGAAATATATCTATAAAGATATATTCCAAGAGAGCTTGGAAATATATCTATAAACATAAAGTTAAATAACACTACAACATATCCAGACAGTCACAGACATCTTACCGCGTATCACCTGAATTTATGTATTTATTTTAGTAATTTTAAGGTATGTGTCTGTAAGCTGTTTGAAAGGACCCCTTATTTTACTCATATAACACTCACAAAATAGCAAATTATTTGCCATGCACATTTATGCATGCAATTCAAGCAATCGCAAAGAATAAAAATACGCAGTACCTTGCAATGGTAAAATTTTCACGCCAAATTCTTCAAGGTAGCCAAGAGCACGAATGAGATCTAGCTCCTCCTGAATATCACTTGGACAGTCTACAATAAGTTGCAGACAGGATCTAAGTAGGAAGGAAGCAAATTTTTGTAAAAGCGGTTGAATAAATTCAAAGTCTAAATTTCTGGAAAGAGATAACTTCTGCATTCTTGAGTAAAAAAGAGTAACTTGTTGTGCTTATGAAATGTCAAAATACTTGCTGGTCCTGCGCATTATAAATATTTGGCACTATGTTATGGCCAATTAAACATTTTAAACAAATTCTACTCTTGGATAGACATACTCTTTTTCACATATTTGTAATAAGATCAATGCCTAAATCCTCTTGAATTTAGTTGTAACAGATTTAACAAATGAAAGACATTTGAGACATGTATTTACATACATAATTACTTAGGGAAATATTTCATAATAATTACTGGGTTTCAGCTTTGTCATATCCTAGAAGACAAACATAAAACGTTGATTGGAAGCCAAACTTAAGGTCCTTGTCACAAATTCAGCTTCCTCAGCTAGATTCAGAAAATGAAAACAAAGTTGATAAAAATATATAAATATATAACATTATTCTGAAGATGAATTTCCGTATGCAATTACTATTGCTTTGTAACTTTACATAAAACTTTAAATAAAATATGCATGTATTTTATAAATATTATATGGACATGATCATCTTTTATTTAAAACTTTCACTGGAATACTATGTTCATATGTAGTTTTTAGTAATACATGTTTAAGAAAAAATGGTTTGCAACAGAAATGTATAAATAGAGCTAACATTATATAATTGATTCTGTGAAAGTGAATGCCTTCCAACTTTGACCTAAGGCAATAATGCCTTTACTAATATGTATGTATGTGCTCACATGTGTCCATTTGGGATGGAAGAGGGCACAGCTGTGAATGAATAGGAAAAAATCCATTTTCTGTCACTTTCTGATTAAGTTATATAGAACATAACCCTCTAACTGAAGGTAAACTGCAAAAACATTCTTTTAAATCTTAATGGAAAATACATGATTTGTCAATCTATAAAGCAATTTTCTACTGAGGAAAACTTCCTAATGTGAAAAAGGATAACTAGTTACAAACCATTTGACTGCCTTACTTGGTTAAAGGCTGGTTTGCTGAAGATCTCCCCAAAATGTGCTAACACACATACATACATATCATCGAAGGTCAAGAAGATGAATTTTTATCTTGAGGGGAAGAAAAATACTTAAATATCTCTTGCAATTACTAGTTAAATGTACTCATGTCAAAGGGAAAGTGTTATTTAAAAGACACGTCTACCTTCGTAAATAAAATATAAATATTTTTGTTTGGTTATGTGCTTGTATGTTTTACATAAGTGCCTCAAGGAAAAAGAGAAACTCATTTGGATTAACGTGAAAAAAACAAGATCAATGAAAAAATAAATTACTAGAATAAAAGAGAAAGGCTATCAATATTAAGACATACCCTTATTTAAAATATTTAGGTTAAGCCAAGGCATCAGCCTTTGACACAGGCAATATTTGACCACTTTACCTATTTACATTTATGTTGCTAAATACTTCCATATCAATTAACACAAGAATAACACATATCAATTAACATCCATACTGCAACCTCTACACGTAACACTGTAAGTACTGCAGTCTCCTTCATAGAAAGCTCTGTGTCTGAATTCCTTTTTGAAGAACTGTTTGGCTTATTTCTTGATTACAGAATCATAGAATCATTCAGGTTGGAAAAGACCAGCAACCAAAGGATAGCAACAGTGCACACACACGCAAAGCATGGTGTGTGTGTGTGTGTGGGGGGGGAAATCTTACAGAAACCAAAGATATTGTTTCCATTATCACATAATTTTAAAGACAGAGAAATAGATTCACAACACATTTCAGAGAAAAGAAATGTCAAGTTTCAACTGAAAGAGAAGTACGTATTTACATATATGATAATTGTAAACATACCTGGCCAAATCCATACAGCTATCAGTCAGACTGGTTGAAGAATTGAAATATTCTCTGCCAGCAGCCAGAACTAGTTCAATACTTCTCATATAGCTGACTTTGTACTGTGGTTTCCCTTTTGATGAAACTGGTTGATCCACTGACCAAGTACTGCAATGCATCATTTGCCCAGCCAGATGGATATTGTCTATACTGCTTGAGCATAGAAGACTTTCTGTGAATATCTAAAAGGAAGAATGGTAATTTAATAATCTGTAGCAACAGCTTAAAGTAAGCATATTTTCATTGTATGGAACCAACCCTTTTGAATAAAAGCATCTTTGAAGTCCAAAGAATACATTCAGTCCAAACAGAAAAAAAAATTGTGGGAACATTCTCCTTGGTAGAAGTTATGTGTTTATTAAGTAAAACTAAAAATAACTATTATTTAGTTAGTTCTACTTCCTGCAGGAAAAAAGAAAAGAAAAAGAAAAAAAGCTTATTAACTGCCTATTTACAGTATGAGTTCAGAAAATAGGAGATCAGAAATTTACACCTATTTTCTGAGGTGTTAATGGGATGCAGGTAGCAGAAAAGGCAGTTCAGTATTAGGACACTGAAAACATAAAAGAACAAACCCTATACTCCAAAAGAAACTCAAAGTATTTAGAACTAAGTATATAACTTGTCTTTAATTTTGAATCAAGACTATCTTCAAATAACATACATATTAATACACTTCTATATCTAACACGAAACATTTAATTTCAGGTCAAAGTTTTGCCCACTGTAAGAGGCTTAATCTCAGTTCCTTAACAATTTTTCAGTATAGCTCAGTATAGGTCTAATGAATAGCAACATATGTACTTAGTCATTTCAGAAACTACTGCAGCTGCAACAATATGGCCTTTGCCAAAGGCTTTTAATTTCATAACAAATTAAAGTATTTCTTCACTATGATGAACCTCTCCAAACCATCTCATGCTCTACATTTGAGCACCAAAGGAACATAGTTCAGTGCTTCATAAATATTATACTATTTGGATCAGCTTCCATTTAATCCTCAAGGAACAGTGAAAAATGAAAAGTAATTCTTAAAATTTCAAATCTTGGAAAATAAAATTGCCAGAGATAGAAAAGGCTTATTTATTCTTGTGTTTCCCAAACACTTTTTGGGAACACTGGTGATTCCCAAACACTTTTTAGAAGTTATTTCCCTAGCAATTCAACATGCAGATGAATGATCTAAATACAAGTCATCAAGAGTTGATCCTCCTTCTTCCTTAACATTCACATACATACAACAATTTACTTCAAGACTTTTAGATATTAAATATTTCTTTAAGAGGACAGGACTCATTCTGAGTACAATTAAAATATAATAATCATCTGGTCCAGAGGTTAAAAAAAAATATTAAAAAATTACATTAAGATGTAATGCAAAGGAAAAGCTAATATTTTCACTTTCAGTGTGCTGTAATACTCAATTTTTTAAATGCACTTTAAAGTTCTATGTACACTAAGCCTTAGCTTATCACAAAACCAGGAACGTCAAATACATCGTAGATCTTTGTGCAACTTCAAAGTTCAAGCTGCAGAGAAAGTCAAATTTTATGTATAGGTTAAACCCCGTTTGCTTTTTTCCTTCATTATTTCTTTCTAATTTGCTTCAAAAACTCTTCCCAAGGGCTACTCAGATTGGCAGCCATAAGCAATTAAATCTGAAAACTGTAATAAAAAAAACTTGTATTAAACTTAAAAGATGTCAAGTTTTAAATAGATTTTAGTGGGTATGGCACTGTTTCTATAATAAATCAGTACAGTGAAGTGAAAATGGAAATAAACAGTACATTCCATGGAAAATTCTACATCAGTCTAATAGCTCTCCTTCTTTGCAAATAACAATGACATAGTTTTGGACTTTATGTACATGGCAGGTTTGTGGGTTTGTGGGTTTTGTTTGTTTGTTTGTTTGGTTTTTGCTTGTTTGTTTTCCCCTTAAAGAAATTAGATTTCCCTTCTCATGTTATTTTACTTCAATTGCATAAAGTAAAAAGCCCAAAATTATGCGTCTTGGGTGATACTAACAAACTACATGTTTAAGAAATGATTACTTGAAAATAACATTTAGCTAAAGACTGCTTACTTTCCATTAAAGTATTTGTAAACATATCTGTAAATGACATTATGAAGGTTCAAGAAGTTGACACCATTTAGAAAACATAAATAATTCTAGTAAAAGATATTTTACAGGATATTTATTAGAGGGGCTTTTGATTAAATGTATTAACACAGGAATTTTGTTTGCATTGACTAAAAATTCCATTAAAAAAATCAGTAGACAACCAAGTAATAACACATGAAAGTGTATTTACATTTGTAAGCAACAATGTGAAATGAGAATTTGTAGCTTACTTGGGGCATAAATCAATGAGAAAATATAAAACTCACCTCATAGCAAGTATCTGATTGTAAGCATGTGTATACTTTCTGCTGCATGTCTAACATATCCTGGAGCAACTCTTTCCATTGTGTCTCATTGACTGATGGTTGCCTACAAACATTTTCAAAATTAAATATTCTATTTCTCAATAAGTGTAAAGAAAAGCAGTAGATAATACTACAATTTCATCATAAAAATATGCTTTCTCAAAAGACATTTCAATCTTTAATTGGACTTTTTACTAAAAATGATTTATAAAGACTGAAGACTTAATATTAACTACAAATTTAAATCATGTATGTGGGTTAAAATTGTTTGACAAAATCCAGTAACCAAACTGTTTTTGCTTTTTGTTTTCTGTGGAATAAGATAGGTATCTTTAGAAATCCTTATCAAAATCCCCCAGTTAGTTTTGGTAACTTCCAACAGATATCAGAAAGCTGGAAGTGCTATCTTCCTGCTAACTCAGCAGAAACAGGGTAAAAACAAGTTTGAAACAGCAACTGAGGATCACTGAAGTGTTGTTTACTGTAGGCCAACTCAAAGGACTGATCGACTTTGTGCGATTGTAGAACAGCAGTGCAGTTGTTTTTGCTAAAATCCAAACTGTATTCAGTTTCTTGACCCTCTGGAATCATGCGTCTTTGTTAAACACGGTATTTCCTGTAAAATTTCCTGTGTACCATCAAAACATTTTCTAATAAAAACACTATGAAGGTTTTTGGACATCACCTTAAGATTGACAAATCACTGTTTTAAGCTATACAAATTATTTCAGCTAGTAGCGATTTTCTCAAGTGATATTAGCTTTCACTTTTACAAAGCAAAGTGTCTCTACGAGGAAGTAGAAATATCAACATTTTTCCTACAAAGGCACTGACTTGATCTTTCTAAAAAAAGATTCCTAAAAGTCTTAAAAAGCTTTCAGCATGCTCAAGTTAAGTATTACCCTATCACCACCAATAAAACATTGTGCATGTTCAAGCAGGAAAAAAAAAAAAGAAAAAAAAACAGTGATGGCTGCTTTAACCAGGATTCATTCTTTTTATCTGTTTATGCCAAGAGCTGTGTAATAATTTATGCACACTTAGAAGACCAGTTAAATAGGGTAGTTCTTATACAGAAAAATGTAAAAATTATACTGAAAATAAGGGGCATAATCAATACATAAAAGCAATAAATAACCCTGTTACAACAGCTCCTGAGAAAGCAAAACAAAAAAAAATTACAAATCCTACACTTCCCATAAAATTAAATAGATCTTTAAGAACATCATTTACAACACGTTAACTTCACTGTACATCATTTTGCTGTGTTTTGCAGCAGCCAGCAAGCCTTTTAGGCTTGTTAACTTGAACACAAACACACTGAAACAAGTCTGAAGCAAGACATTTTCGTATGTGGAGAGTGCAGCAAAAACACTAATTATGTTAATCATCAGTTTAACAAATGTGTTTTATGTACTCTGTGTTCAATTTAAACAGCACAGTTCCCTATCATAAAAAATACAGTTAGGTACACTCTCTGAAATTAAGTACTGTTCCCCTTACTGTCATATCCCCCTTTATCTCCAGTTCCCCTTTGAATACTAACTTGCGACCTGTGTGCCTTGTCAGCCTAATCATCAGTTTCCGTGCCTCCTCGGCATTGTCTTTTGTGTCTTTCACAAAGGAAACAGGTTTCTGAAGTCCATGCTTCTCCAACAGCTCTGACACACTGCAAATAAATGGTAAATATTTTTAATTTCTACACAGTTGTACAACTACCTCTGCTGCTGCTTTCCTAAAGCTGTTATCAAACAATGCATTGCAAATGCAAACAAACAGTGTAAAGTCTGTAACAATATGGATTAGCCACAGTAAAACTATTTACTTTAAAAAACTGCAGGGCTAATGCACAACACAATAATGTGATAAACTATCTTCACAGTTTTCAGTTTTTCACCAAAGTATTACAATACGTCACAATATATTTTAGAAATAACCTTCCTACTCCTCTGGAAAAATACTTTTATTCCCAGCAAAGTGTTTGTGTATTTTTCTAATATTCAAAAAGCAAAAACCACTCAAAAGTTTTAAGTTCTGAATATAAAAACCTTACAGATAATCATGTTGACATCTCTAAAACCAACATAAAAAAAATAAAAAAGCAGCAAGAATATTTGTCATAATAAGGTTTTTGGCTATACCCAGCGACATATTTAAGAATACATTATGTTGGCTAAATCAAATACCTCAGAATTTGTTCCAGTTCATCTACTGCATCATGAAGAGAGTTAGTTATATCTGTTTCAGGCCTGCAAAAATACATAAGAAAAAAAATAATATCTTTGTATCTATATAATAAGAATATATCAAGATAAGCCGTACAAAGTTGGAAACATTTCTTGATAAGAATCAAATACACGTCTTTGTTTGTAAAGATTAAAACTGCTGACTTCTTGCTGGAAGGATAACTAAAATTGAAAGGGTCCCTCAGTCTCCAAAAAATATAACGTCCCTAGACTTTTCACAGGATCTCTACCTGTCAAAGAAACTGGGAGAATACTTTGTATCTCCTCATACCTTCATTTCCTCAACAATTAACTGTCTTTCATACAGGTCTTCCATATGACAACCTTTCTCACATGCTGATAAGTAGCAATGACTGACTAAGTGCAAGACATCACTAACTGTAACAGGACCAGCAAGATTACTAAGATAACATTATCATTTGGTCTCATTTCACCAAAATATAAAAGCCTAAAGAAGTAATACAGAAAGAGCTTTGGTCTGCACTGCTTTAAAACATATATTGTTACATTATTTAATAGTAGACATAAAGAGCACACACACATATGTATATACATACAGCCAGTATAATTCAGATAGGAACGGAATATTCCAGTAAAATTACATACCCTCTAAGGATGTAGCAATTATTATTAAAGTATTACTACACAACAATATTTAATATCTAAAATATTTACAAATAACTAGCTGAAAATGCTTACCCATATCCTCTTTGTGGAAGGCATTCCAAAATATCATAACAGAGAGCAAGCTGGTCATCTCGTTCACAACTATAAATACATTCCAATGCTGTAATCATAAGCTGGTCTTGCTCAGGTATAATTTTTTGCTGACACTAACAAGAAAAGAAAGCATTCCACTGTATGTATTTTTTTGTTTCTAATTAAGCAGTTGAGTTTCTTCTGAATATAGAGAATATCTAAATAAATAAATCTCCTGGTTGTAATCAGTAAGTCCCGGACAACAACCTAGTGAAGTTCCTTTTGAAGTTACAAGATCTAAAACAACCCAGCTAGTCTCCTACAGTGCAGATACCTGAAATAGCTCTGGTCCTTCATTATTTCATTATACGCTACTTGAATTTAAGAGGTAGAGAGGGTATAGGTCAAAAGAAAGGAACTGCTGCAAACATTTGTCAGATCTGTTTAACATGTACAACAGCAGCAATACATATAAAAAGAGATGTGTTTTTCCTTCACTGGTTGATTTCTGTCCATACACCTAGAATGTTCAAAGGTATGCAAAAACATATGGTATATGCACTAAAATAATTATTTAAATTGTACAAGCAGCATGAAATGGTCACACAATGTAACTTCCACCCTTGCTCACTGAACTGCTGTCTCTGTGGCTCCCACTATATTCTTTGCATTTGTTGGGGAAAGAGAAGAAGGGTTTCAGGGGGAAATCATCTGAAATCTAGTGATAGTAAAATTCATTAGGAAAAAAATCTTAGGGAGAACATAAAACATTATGCCCAATTTTTAAGAAATGCTTATGCCAAAAATTTATTTTAAACCCATCACTAGGAAATTACTGCAAGAGCCTTTACAATAATTTTTAGCTCTAATAGGTCAAAATAGTAATTACATTAGCTTGGCAGTCTCTTCAATGACACTTCTGATTAATGCTTTCTAAAACACAACAAATGTTAAGTCCAAAAAGTAGGGAAAGAGCATAGAGACGATCTATCTGCTGTAGAAAATGTACTAATCCTATTTTTGAGTTGACTTCTTCAGTACAAGAATTTCCCAAGAAACCAGTAAAGTCATCAAGATTCTATACTTACAGCAGGTTTTGAACTCTGAAAAATCTTCAGAGGCAGAGTCAGGTCTTCCTTTGCTAATGTTACTAAATATTCTTTGAAGAGTGAATTTGCCAGACCAGGGGACTGATTTTCACAGCGGTGTAGGAAAGGGATCATCCACTGATAAACATTCTTCACATATTTTTCATCAGAGGACTGTAAAGCACCATGAGTTACAGAGATGGGAAAAAAGAACAAAGTCAGTTTTGTTTCCCAAAACAAATGAACAACAACAACAAAAAGAAACACAGAACATTTTGGTCAACAAAACTGAAACAGTATCTCCACCTATCACAAAATACAGCTGAAGCTTAACCTTTGCCACTGCTGCACAGAGCACTAAGACATGAAATACTGAAACAATTCATCATCTTACTGATACCAATGGTGTGGGAAGACCAAGCTGTACATGAGTAAAGCCCATTAGCTGACAAATGCCAAGCTCTCCTCCTTTTCCTACAGTTTCAGGATGAACGGAAGATTGGCTTGCATCCCCATCAGACTAGTATTACTTCCAATATTTAAGGATAGCTGCATGAGCTCCTCTAGAGCACACACATTCTTTTAACTATTTCAGACCCCTGTTCTATCTGTAGGTATTTTCCAATCTTTCCACAAAAGACGAGATTTCACCTGTTCTGAAATGCCATGCACAGGCTGAATATAAAGATGAAAAACACATATGCTGCAGAGACAAATATTAAGATTTTTTCACCAACATTTACAGACATCAAAAAACATCCAAGGAAAATATCCAATGTGTATCTGCAGCATCACTGACAGCTACACTGAAGATCCTATAGAAAGGGACAATGAAAAAGCAATTCACAGCTTTAACAAGCTTTGACTTTTATTAGATTTATTAATGTTTGATCCCGTGTCTAGGATGGAAGAACAGGTCTTTAACAAAACTAAACCATTAAAACTTTTTTTTTAAAACAAAACAAAACAAAACAAACAAAGGCCCCCACTAAGTGTTAGATTTCCATTAAATTCAAGGCGGAGGCTCATTAGAAAAACGTCAGCCCCTAGCACTATCTTTAAGCACATGGGATTCTAGGGTAACCTGAACTACTGGAAATCAAGGCATACTTAGCGATCTGTTCAAAATACTTACGTTTTTCATCAACAGTCTCAGCTTCTCAATGTCCTTCATCTCTACTAGTTCCTTTAAAGTTAATGTTCGATCACCATCAGTTTCATAAACTACTGTCTCAAGAGTGATCAGGTTGTCACAAAGCACCTGCAGACCAGGGATATTCCTCTCCATGCCAAGACGAACAAGGGACAGAGCACAGTCCACCTGAAAAATAATTAAAAAAAAAAAAAAAAAAAAAAACCTCCGCTGTGCAACTGTTTGCCAAAAAACAACTTCAAAAGTCCAGTCTGTGTCCTGTTTGTGTAACTATCTTCTTTCCTTGTTCCCCTTGCTCAAGAGGGGATTCTAAATTCCTAGAAGTTTTTGTTGCCTGTTTCAATATGGATTGCTATTCTCAGCTTTATAAAGACCAAATAAAATGCTTATCCTTGGTGGATGATGCCATTACAGGCCTTTTGGCCATGGTGTGCCCTACAGATGCACATAAACTAGAAAAATACCTTTTTTGATTCTTTCTGTAGGTCATACAGAAATAAGGCATCTCATCTTTCTCCATGCACTATAAACGATTGCTTGAAACTAAATTTATCAGTTAACTGACTGAAGTTATGTGTATATCTGTGTGTAATGTGACTTTTCTAGCTGTCCATGAATTACTGATTTTAATTGGTGCATTTCATTCCACAGAATATAATCAGTGACTGAAGACATCTTTACGTGAAAGATTCTGCTTTGATTTCTAAGAATGCAATATTGACTGTATGTATTCAGTGAGGCAGACAAAAGCCTGGAACAGTAGAGCACAATCTCATTTATGTTATTAATTTAATTGATCCTTGGAAGTTGCTTTTATTTCCATAGCTGCTGATAGGCTGTTAATCACAGGGAATTAAGATTAAAGATGCCTGAAAAACTGCAAACTTGAAAAACAAAAGAACTAGACCAGAACTAACCTATATTGATACTTCCATCCAACCTTTTTTTTTTTTTTTCATGCAGCTATATGGGCTTGAAAAGCAATAAACCAACAGAGCACATGAGCTCTATTTGCACTGCTTATCTTTACCACACAGGACTTCACACATTTTTAAAACATAAAGAAAATAATAATGTAGAAATAAGCTGCCTGATAGTTTCACAACCATACAATAAACCTGCCAAGAAGCAATTGTGACAGTACTACACAGAATCATAGAATGGTTTGGGTTAGAAGGGACCTTAAACATCCCCTAGTTCCAAACACCCCAGCATAGCAGGGTCACTTCCCACCAGACCAGGTTGCTCAAAGCCTCGTCCAACCTGGCCACGAACACTTCCAGGGATGGGACATCCACAGCTTCTCTAAGCAACCCGTTCCACTGCCTCAAGACCCTCACAGTGAAGAATTTCTTCCTAACATCTAACCTAAATCTACACTTTTTTCAGTTTAAAATGATTATCCGTTGTCCTATTACTATACCCCTGACAGAGTCCCTCCCCAGCTTTCCTGTAGCCCCCTTTAAGTACTGGAATGCCACTGTAAGGTCTCCCTGCAGCCTTCTCTTCTCCAGACTGAACAACCCCAATTCCCTCAGCCTGTCTTCATAGGAGAGATGCTCCAGACCCTTGATCTTCCTTGTGGCCCTACTCTGGACTCGTTCTAGTATAGCCATGTCCTTCTTGTGCTGAGGGCCCCAGAGCCAAACAGTCTAGGTAGTCTCACAAGAGCAGAGTAGAAGGGGAAAATCATGCCCCTCGACCTGCTAGCCATGCTGCTTTTGGTGCAGCTGAGAATGCAGTTGTCTTTCTAGGCTGGAACCACACACTGCTGGCTCATGTCGATCTTCTTGTCAACCAATACCCCCAAGTTCTTCTCAGGGCTGCTCTCAGTAATTAGCATTTGACAGTGACATTTCTGAATACCTTATATCGGTATACGACCTAATGCTATGTGACACCATAAACCATGTTTCCTGATACACACTCACAACGTTCCCTCCCTTTACTTAATTACAAATACAAGACACAATGGTAAGCAGATTTCTTCCACTAAAAGTGTTGTCTGCTATGGTAAGTCAAGTGAAAGAGAATCTACAGGCTTCCTGTTCATTCCTATGGATTAATTATTTACCTGACTGAATTTCAGAGCAAGCACGAGTATGCTAAAGTACTTGGGAAAAAGCATCCCATTAATACCCATTAAGATAGGCTTCTACTGAAGAATACTGATCAGCCTGAAACAGCCATCATTGTTTCCTCGCTGCTATTCTCACCTGCATGGAATATTTTTCTATTTCCTGTGCTCTGCTCAAATACCAATCAGTCACAAGCTCTACTGAAAGTTCAGTAGTCCTGTACTTCAGTAATTCTGGCTGTGTTTCATAGAGAAATTCGCCTTCATCTTGTAAAGTTGGTTCAACAATCATCCTTAAAAAAAAAAAAAAAAAAAAAAGTATGTTTAAATATAAGCATATATTTACTTATATTTTTTCACATTAGTCTTCTTCATAAAACTTTAGGTCATTCTGAAGAAGAACAGTACAAATCAACCTATCATTGCACCAATAACTTGAGGGGACTCAAAATGCCAATCCCAGTATTTACTATTATCAGCAAAGTAACTAACTGGAGATACCAAACGTAAGATGGATCACAAAAGATAGATTCCTCTCTACTAAAGACACAAGTATGCTTAATTCATGCTTTCCATCTGTTATTCCCACAAAAAGGCAGTTACATGATCCATTAATGCAGCTACGATAATGTTATGATTTACAACTTCCAGTAAGATATTCTTCACAAAATCACAGTGAACGTAACAGCATAACATGAAAGACTGCTTGGTCTTCCAGTCTCATTAAGAAAGCTCAAAACATAAACTAGTGTGCACAAAAGTGAGAAATTAGACTTTCTATTTACTGCATTTTAATTTACCTGCATTCTGCTTTCTCACACCAGTCTTCTTCACGATGTTTCTGTTCATTCCAAGGAACAATTTTCAATGTTCCCTGCTTGTAACTGGTATAACAGAAAACGGAATGCAAATTTATTAAAAAAAGTGAAAAAAGTGATGACATTCAATTAACGGAATACAAAGCACATGCAAGTATTTCAGTGAATTCATGATAAGGATGTCATTTGATTACAATGCCAGTTCCTTAAATTTATCACTTCTTAATGTAGTTATACAAGTACAATTCCACCTGTAGGATATTATCTGTACAAACACATATACTACCTATACCACTTAAGTAAACTAAAAAATTCAGTATCATCTTTTTACTTTGTCTTTGATAGAAGTCACTACAAAAGAATCTTTACTGCTTCATGGTTAGTATCCTGACTTCATACGCTACCACGGAAGACTGAATGTGTGAAAACCTACAATCTTCACAGTTTAAAAAAAAGTAATTTTTCAAATATTCACACAAATCATTTTATTCAACTAAAGCAAGATATGCCCTGCTGTACTGATCTTCTCAATTACGTTTAACATGGTTTTCTGACTACTAACACCCACAGTGAAACATTTTCTACATATTGAGGTTGAATAAAAAAGTCCATTTGAGATAGAGATTAAGAACAACACAAGTTATTACTAGAACGATTAGTTACAGCTTGCTATTGTAGGCCAGTTGTTTAAGCAGCATGCAACCTGAGAAAACCATACTGAGACATGCGGAACATAAACTAAGGAGAAAGAGAAGAGCCTCATTTTCTCCCGACCCTGATAATAAAACGCAATAGTAATACTGCATGGACAATCCCTATTTACAAGTTAACTGATACTCCATTGAGAGCAGCAGCGTTGTAACATAGTAGCTTAAAAAGAAACACTTTTCCAATACACAAATCAATTTCACAACATAAGAATCAAAACAAACTGTAAATCAGTAACTCTATCTCAGTCAGTAAGTCATTAAACGCATATAAGGATATTTAACAAAGCATCTAACAACCCCTCCTTGTATACACGAGCATTTTTCCAAGGTCACCCATCCTTCCTTTCTCTACTTTATGCACAATAATATTCCGTGTTTTATCCATTGTGATTCCAACCTTCCACATGATACGTGCAGTAGGAACAGAGCAAATAATTGGCCTGCAGGCTGCTAAAGTGAAAAGAGAGGAAGTAAAAAGATAGAAAACAACTAATTCTTATGTCTCAGGTATAGTAACACCTCCATTTCAACTCTAGTTCAGCCACGTGAAGTTGAACAAAGGCCTCCACAATTACATTTTAATCAGAAAGAAGCATTACATTAGGAGATGCACAGATTTCAGGTGTTTTTTGTTGTTTTTTTTAATCTCTTCAATAACAAATATTGCATTATTTAAATATTAATATATAAAACTGGGTTCATAAACTAAATGAATAAGGCACACATGAGAACATTATTAGCTTAGTGGTATGGTTTAATGGAGGACTTGTTAGTGTTAGGTCAGAAGTTGGACTAGGTAGGTGATCTTGGAGGTCCAACCTAGGTGATTCTATGATTCTGTTATTATGGAAAGCTCAGTTCATAGAGAACAAGCTGAAACATCAAAGCAAATAAAAGCCAGTGTAATAACATTCCCTTCTAAAATAGAAAATCAAGAGCAGCTCTTTATATTGTAATCAAAAATGTTCTTCTATATGTCCTATTAAACAAAAAAGGAAATGGGACAAAATTTTACTATCCAAGACTACTACTTTTCATAGGCTCTCTAGTAACATTTTTCTGTCCACTTCCCATTAGGTTTGAGAAGATATTTGAAGTTGGATTGTGTTGTCTGTCCTAATATTAACACAGCTTACTAAGGCAGGGGGGGAAGACAGCAGAAAAGACAAGAGTTGCATTTTAGAAGCCATTGAGAAGCTGTTCTGCAGCTTTCCCTGCAAAATTGTCATCTAAGGTATCCTACTAGCTATCCTTCGGCCATAGACAACTCTAACCCCAAGCATTACAACTACCCTTCCAAAACAACAAGAGGAGATTTTTGGACAGCAGCTCTGATTTCATGTTATAGACAACCTTTTCTCTCAAACTTTGCTACATATAATAATACTGTAACTGCTGTTCTGCCTCCAAGAATTGTAGTGCAAAGACTTCTCAAAATTCTGACTTTTTGGGGGCTAAATATGCTGCTGCTATCCCTCAATATGAGATGTGAAGAAAAAAAAAACCAGCAACTTGCTGAGGAAGATCTCAGTCCATTACTATTCCCAAGCTTTTCCCTTTGACAATTCCTCTGTTTCCCTTCCCCTTACCTCCAAAATCCATCAAGTAAGGAAGCAATGTACAATTTGACCTCCCTACTGAAAAGGATGCAACACAGAAAAAGTGGTAAAGTGCAGAGACAAACAATTTGAATGACCACAGGTAAGAAATGTGTGATCATTCCTTTTGTGAAAGCCTGAGCACATTGAGAAATGCTGGAGGAAAGAAAGCAACCAATGTGCGTTTTTTTTTTTGTTGTTTTGTTTTTTGTTTTTAAACAAAGTTGCTTTCTTTTTCCATGTCACTTAAATAGAAAATGGCATTTCACTGTTTTTACTTCCTACAACATGGTAAGTATCAAAAAGACTAGCAGGGCCTCGTTCAAAATCAAAAGCAGCAGATACTAGCTTATACCATGTACACATAAGCTCTTAACTACCTACTGCCCAACAGAGGATAAAAAAATGAGTCTTTGGTTTCACAATTAGAAAGTTATCAGAATAAAGAATAAATAATAAAGCATCATAAAGTTTATTACACATCTAGAAAATACCAAGTTCAGGAATATTTGAGCCATATATTAAAGTTTCTTGAGAAACTTCAGGTAAATGTAGCAATGTGCTTGTCCATACCACTTTTTTTCCTCCCCTTTCACATTGCCTATTGGCCATTTGTCTTCTACCAAGACCAATCTCATGTTTCGCCAAAGGGTTTTTGCAGGACTGAAACCCACAGTTGCCCACACACATCAATTCAAGAAGTTCTATAAGCTTACTTCAAAAGTTTTTCATAAAAGCTTATTAGGAGACTTCACCACAAAATACTGAAGAGTAGACTTTTTGATTCATATGAAAAAATCATCATGCAGTGCAGTCTTGACTGGAAACTTTCATTCCATCTTTTTCCCCTTCTCACAGTAGAACAAGTTAAATACTTTGAGTCAGGTCTATGGAAAAGCGAACAAAAATTCTTTTGAAACTATTTTCTGCTCTGGCTTGATTTGCCATTTCAAAAGTATTCAGGTTCACCATAGGAATATACTTAGAAAGTAATTTCAGATTTGTAACGTTCTCACCAAGAAGCAAACAGCAATCAGCACCTATGTTCTCTAAACGCTTAAAGGAAACAACATTTAAAAAAAATACGTAACTGTGAAGTATCTTATCCTAGTAGAATTAAGCAATTGTAAAAAGTCAGTCTTAACATACATGTTTCTTCTCAAGCTAAATTAACAAAAAACACACACACATGGAGCTAATTGTTTATTTCATTCACCTCCTCAACAATTCTAAAAAAATTCTCAAATCCCTCCTGTCCCCTATTTGACTGCATTCTGCCTTCCTTGCTTTCTCCCCTCATTCTGAAGAGTTTAGAAAATCTCTTTGCATATTAATTCTAACACAAGGACTGAAATAAAGCAATTTTGCCACTAGCAAAGGATAGATCAAGGTACCTAAGCATTTTACAAAGTCAAAGAAAATATTAAAGAGATGTATTTAACTCAACATTTATCACAAGGCTTTTTCTTTTTCTTAAATAATTGTTATGTTTTAGCATAGATTCCCCTCTTCTCCCCCAAACCCCTTTACCCCGTAGCTCTGTATCAGTAACTACAACATATGCAGAAAAGAGTAACAAAAATCTGGGAAAGTAACTGCGATCAGCTGAGAAACAGTAAGTTTAGAAAGTTTTCAGGCATTAAAATACTGCAGCATTCTGCAAACCCAAAAGCACTGAATGCAAATGAGACTGAGAAGACGAAGAGATAGGAAAGTAAGTATATGCTAAGAGACAGGGTTTCCATTTTTCTACCATTATTTTGTTTACAATACACATGCAGCAAACTCAGCACCACTGGAACACATCAGAACTACCGCATAGAATACATAAGTCTGCCTGGTGTGGAAGGAAATTCAGCATGCACAAGTAGCTTGCTGTATGGGGAACATACAGTCTATGCTACTGCCTCCAGCATTCATTAGGCTCTCCGCTTATGCTATGCAATTTTAGCACTTTGCTCTAGAAACTGAAATTCCACAGAGGTCAAAGACTGTACTTAAAAACAAAACAGGCACCTGAAATTCCAGGTGCTGGAACAGATCTCTATAGTCACTAAGGCAGGCATCCTTTTCCAATTAAAAGAAACTTATCAGGTGCAACATACCTAACTCCACACAAAGATTACCTAGGAGTTTCTTTTTGTATAGCCTTTTTTCTTCTACTTCTCTCAGCAACTGTTTCTCCCATCCTTGCCGCCCCCCCCCCATTTTTTTTTATTTTTCTTTTAACATTAGAATAAATATGATTGGTGCTCAGTAAATTGACAAATTAGGGAGGTATTCAACTCTATTTCTGCAAAAAGAGCTCATTTTTGCTTTGTTGCTCTTTCAACTCTATTGTCTGCATTGGGTTGCCAACTCTTCACATTCTTTGCTCTGATAAAAGAGACCCATGCTATTGTAGCTTCTGTACCTTACCAACTGCATTCATTCAAACCTGCAGATTATTTTTCTCTCTAAGGACAATTCTTTCTATTGCCAATGGTAACTTTGTGTTTGGTTAGTTGGTGTTTTTTGTTTTGTTTTGTTTTGTTTTTCCTTCTTTCTTTCAAGCATTTCATTCAGGGGAACTGTCTGAGATTCTTTCAGCTGAGGATTTGATTTATTCTAGTTTTCCTTTGTAAAACCGTGCAAATTGAATCCAGCCTGGAAAACAAAAGTCAGTTCACCCCAACACACTTATGAAATAGTATCTTTTTGCTGAAAGACATGTACATTTTTAAAATAGTGGGTTTTTTTTTCTTCAAACTATTTGGGTAGCATATGAATGTTTGCCTTTTTTAAATTTATCTCCCATTGCCTGAAAAAAAAAAAAATGAGAAAATACTAATTTTCTATTTGAAAGCTTGAATGTTACATACTGAAATAGAACATAATGCATTTAAATGAGACAACAGGTACTGACTGATATGTTAAGAGAAAAGCTATATAGGAAAGATACTGAACAGCAAAATAAGGTAGTATTTCCGTCAAATGTTTTGTTATCCACTCAAAAATTGTTTGAAGAATGTACTTCATAATGATTTTATTAAATTTTATTTTTAAATATTCTTTTTGGTGATAAGCAATATAAAATACTGAACCTTCAAATATTCTTTTACCCCTGATAACACTTGTACGCCTACCAGAATTACCAGCTTTCGTATTTTACTGTATGTACACTACAAAGGAGTTTAGACTTCATATTAAATTCTATAATCCCACTATGCACTGATACGAATGCATCAAAATAAGGCTAAATAATACAGGATTTGCAAGGGAAATTTTATAAAGTATTCTTTTTCATTTTAACCCGGAAACTGATTTGGCCAAGGTCTGTATTCTTAAGAGAGCAACCATGGAATCACAGAATATTCCATGTCGGAATGGAACCAGAAGGATCATTGAGTCCAACTCCTGGCTCCACACAGGACCGTCCCAAAATCAGACCATGTGTCCAAGAATGTTGTCTGAACACTACTTGAACTCCAGCAGACTCAGTGCCGTGATCGCTGCCCTGGGGAGCCTGTCCCATTGCCCAACCACTCTCTGTGGAGAGCTTTCTAACACCCAGCCTGACCCTCCCCTGTCCCAGCTCCATGCCGTTCCCTCGGGTCCTGTCGCTGTCCTCAGAGAGCAGAGCTCAGCACCTTCCGTGAGGGAGCTGCAGGCCACCATGAGGCCTCCCCTAGGCCTGCTCTGCTTGGGGATGAACAGACCAAGGGATCTCTGCTTCTCCTCTTATATCTTTCCCTCCAGACCCTTTGCCACTTTCATAGCTCTCCTTTGGACACACTCTAATAGTTTTGTGTCTTAAATTGTGATGCCCTAAACTGCACACAGTACTGGAGGTGAGGCCGCACCAGCCCAGAGAGGAGCAGGACAATCCCTTCCCTCAACCAGATAGCAGTGCTGCACCTGATGAACCCCAGGGTACGGCTGACCCTTTTAGCAGCTATGGCTCACTGTTGACTCTGATTCATCTTGCCATTGACCAAAGTCCTCAATCTTTTTGTGGGGCTGCTCTCCAGTCTCTCATTCCCCAGTCTGTCCATAAATCCAGGTACACAATCCAGTATTTGCTCTTGTTAAATTTCATATATTCCCTGTTTTCAATGGGAAAATCAACTCCAGTTTCTGTTGCTCTGCAATTCTTACAGCTCTGAAAATTTTATGATGTTATAATTACTCTAGAACTGCAGATGAAATACAGTAAGAAATGCATCCCAGATACATTGTCTGAAACAGCTATGATATGTATGTATTTGTATTTTTCATACTGCATGAAGACATGGGATAGTTTAGTAATGAATTAGCAAATGCAACTACAGAATTGACTACATGTATTTTTAGGTTTCCCATTACTCAACGTATTACATGACACAAAAGCAGTAGGCAGAGAGAGAGGCATTTCATTTTCAGAGTATCCATATGATGTGAAAAATTAAGCAGCAGTGAAGCACAGCTAGTGCCTAAAACAGAGTGCCAAAAGCATCAAACAGTTTGGGAAAACCAATCCACATTAAATAGTGGAAAAGGTATCCCAGCACCTTTTGGCTGTCACAGTTAGCTACACTTCAGAATTCCTACGGTGCGCATTTCAGTGACAGGTCTTTTGAAGCAACTCCGCCACCAGAGAAAAATGTGCTATCTGATTTTGCATAAACAAATCACATTACTTTTTAATGATTTGGTTATCCTCATATATAATCTGGAAAGAGAGGAAACTTCGTCCTAAAGCAACCTGGACTGAATAATCTAAATATCAGAAATGTCAATCAACATTATTCAGTGACACTTCAGAAGCTTGCTTGTTGTTGGTAGTGGTGGTGTTTTTCCTTGCTATATACTAGGTTAGAGGTTGGACTCGATGATCTTGAGGTCTCTTCCAACCTAGAGATTCTGTGATTCTGTGTGATACAACTGAAATTGTGAGGCAACAGCTTTCACAAAATCAAAATGGGCTAACTTTAAAGACACAGCTGAACTCCCAGTCTGCCACATCATAGTGAAAATACTTCTTTACAAATGTACATTTATAAAGCATAATGAATGTTTGTGGAAGAAATTTGATCATAAACTCCATTAAAAAAGGATATAAACAAGACAATAACAGCAATATAATTTCAGAGAATAACACAGAAGCCAAGTCAAGGTACAGTTCAGGCATACGAATGCAAAACGGTATGCATCATGGCAGATTAAGGTAGGATAAGTTAGGCACAAACACACCAGAAATAAACAGAAAATCCTGTTAAGTCTACAAACAGCACCCACAGTTGTACACATCCTATACAGTAAGGCATTAGAAAATTGCTGCTGGGCAACCCTGTGACCCACACCCAGCTGAACACACCCAGCCCCCCAGCCCTTCAGATCCCCAAACATCTTGATGTCTCTCTTCTGAGCTTGCTCCAGTTCACTGGTATCTTTCCTGTACTGGGTGCCCAGTATCCTAGATGCAGCTGAACGAGTGCTGTAGCCTGACTGCTCCATCTCCTGGCTGTGCTTCTGTTCATGCAGACCAGGACACTTTTGGCCTTCTCTGCTGCCAGGATGTGCTGCCGACTCATAACCTGCTTGTGTCCACCAGAACCTCAAGGTCTGTTTCAACAGAGCTGCTGCCCAGCCAGTCTCCAACCCTTATTGTTACAATGGTTTCTTCACATGCAAAAGCAGGGCTTTCCTTTTGCCTTTTTGGAATAATCTTGTCCCTCTGAATGGCAACTCTGCCTAAGCATAGCAGTTCTTGTGAAGCTTCCCATCTCCCTTGTCAACAGCTCATGTTCTCCATAGTCCCTTCATTGCTTCAAGTTCTCATTCTCATCTTTAAAAAAATCTACAAGACTAATACCTACAGTAACTCACCAGCTTACTTTCTGCAGCATCCTTTTAGCCTAAGTGAGCTGTCCCTGAAAATCCACATATCCCCACACAGGCCAGCTTTAAGAAGAGCTTCTCTTCTTCCGAACCACTGTTTTAATTTTTACACAGACCAGAAGAACTTTCTTCACTCCTACCAGAAGTCAGTCCAAAGAGCAGACTGTATGCTGTCATGTAAATTTAATCTTCCCCTCAAAACTTGATTTTCCTAATTCTCAGTAGGAGGTGAGATTTGTGATTTTTTTTTCAAAGCAGATCCTTGAAATTAATATTAACTACACTGATCCTCTATTTCTGAACCACTTTGTGTTTTCCCCTCTTTCCCTTAGTGTAAAGTACTGCATATAAATAAGAAGAACAGAAGTTTTATCTCATGGTAGTGCTATAAAAAGGAATACAAACAAAAAAGAAAACTGACCACAGGATGAATTCTTTAAAGATGAACACTTCTGAGCTACTTTAAAAACAAAAGCAGTTCAGCAGAAGAGAAGAAAAACTAATAGAAGAGAACTAGTAGTCTATGTTCAACAGTTCTGTAGATGTTCAGTCATCAAACCGATTACATACTAAGAAAAGTAGACATGAAGACAGAATCACTTTGTTGAAACTGCAGTGCCACAGGCAATAACTAAAGACATCATTCAGGAGCAGATAACATCCTGCAAAGGCAAAGTTAACTGCTTACAAACCTCTCCGTTTAATTACATAGTATTTTTCTGTTCACAGATGAGAGTCTACTGCATGGAATTTTTCAGCATTTAAAAGCTTCACTTTATGTTTTTAAAAGATATTTCCATTCCTATCCCAGAGTATCAGCCAAATGGAGTTCATTCACAACTCTCCATTAAAAATTCATTGTAAGCCATGACTGAAAAACAATATTTGTAGAAGTTCAAAGTTAAAAAGTGACTTCTAGATGTTTCTCCTATCTTTAAGTGAAGGTTTTTACTACTGGTGAAGTGTGCAATATATGAGAGTTATGGCTATTGAGGGAACCATACATTTGAATTTCCCAACTTCTGTGAGTCTTAAGTGTGAACAGTAATGTTGCAGTATAACAGTTAAATGTAATAAGGATAAGAAAATTAAAAGAAAATGAAAAGACTCAGGTTATGTATTTACAACAGCAGTAAAGCATTATATTCCTATGAGATCACCTTTAAAAACCTGAGGGCAACAGCCTTAACCATAAACTAAGAATGCTAGCTACAGTTATTAAAATAGAGATTAGAAAGAGTTATCAACTACTCTGAATGCCTAAACTTTTATAACCTTTACCCTAGTTGCTTTAACAGATACTCTGCCCCTGACGGATCTTTGAGAAGAAGCATGACTCCCAATAACCCAGACCTATTACAGATTCAGAAGTCATCATTATACAAGAAGCTGAGAAATAATATGAAAAGTAAAAGAAGTAGAAAAACATTACATTACAGAAAAACATTACAGAAATAGAAAAAAATCACAACCCTGCAAAAACACATTACTAGGTAACTTCAGTCCATCACAACGTCAGTTTGAAGTTGACAGGCATGTAGAGCCATGGGTGTATCTCAGTATTTCAGATTCCTTCTCAGCTTCAGGGAGCTGTTGCGGTTATGTAACTCCCAGTCCTTTTAAACATTCTCATGAATGCATAAATCAGTTACTATAAACCTGAACAGTTCTGAGAGTGATCACCAAAAGGTGCTAAGCTACAAAACATGCAGCAAAAATTATGAAAAAAAAAAGGACATCTATCACCTGAGATGTTTTACAAGCAGACAAAGAAAAAAAATACATGTTTCCTAACAACCTGGCCCAGAAGACAAAAAAAATCTACATCTTCTTATCTTTGTTATGCCAACTTCTTTTTGACTGATTAAGCCTTAAAGTTTTTTGTGAAACCAGACTCTACTGCCATACTAACATAGATAATGTGCCAGTAACAAGACAAAAACCTGCTTTATGCTCTATAGGATGCGCTAGCAAAACAGGCATTTCTTTCCCTGAGTACTTAGGAGTATACTACCTACAGCTTAACTCAAGGCACCATACAAAAATGAAATAACAGTCATAATGCAATCTTTCCAAAAATATTTCTCATAAGTAATGCATTCTCCAGATGCAGCACTTCTACGTGCATTCACATTGGTGCTGTTGTACAGCAAACAGTTAAGTACCAATGCCTTTCTGTTGTCAACAGCTAAAGGTGCCTGTTTGCACTATCTCACTTGTCCCATGCTCGAATAAAGCAGCACCTACTAGCATTCTCAAGGTTCTTCCTCATCCGCATTACCCTAGAGATGAAGGAACACAGAGCAAAGTGGTGAATTTCCAAAAGGAGGAGCCACCTCAGAAGACTAACTCATAACCATCTTTTATCATGCTCCATAAACACAGGAAATAGGGACAACTCCCAGGAGTACTTTATTCCCCCTGCTTCCCTTTTGCAATATTTCCCTTCTGTTCACATGCTTATTACAGTCAGCACTTGAAAGTTTTTAATATTATGTGGGAATTAAATATTTTCATAAATTGAATTACAACCTTGTTCAATCAGTTTATTTAAGACAAATTCTATCTGCATGCTCTGTTCTACAGGGAAGTAAAGCTACACAGCACATTCTTCTAAACTGGAATTCACAGCAAAAACTGCATATCTACAGACTGCCAGCAATTCTGTTTATACTAACTTCCCATTTATAAAAATTGGGAGAAATAAAAGACCTAGTAAACTCATTTACAATCACCAAGAACTTTAGTTATATTTGATTCACATGGATTCATTTTGATTCATGTGAATTCTCAGAAGTTGAAGCTATCTGGAAGAAAAAAATAAACGTTCCATTTAAGAAAAAAATTAATATAAAATCAAGTCTACACTTAAGTAAACTTCAGTGTATTTCATTAGTAGGTTATTCTCACAATTATAGATACTTTCATTAGTAAATATTTCGTACTATTACATTTATATAATAGCTTTTGTGAGTGTGCCTAGCAATACTGTTAGTAATCAGGTTTGCAACAGGGTTAATTTTAGAAACAAGGTTAGATCAGATATATAAAAATGTAGTAAGTATTTCCTGTGTACATGCTATTTGCTCTCATTTACATTTTGCACTTGTACAGTGTCATCTACTCTGCAACTTGCAGAAAATCACAAACCTGAACATATCTGCTGATCCTAGCACTGCCAGGTTCTCTCCAATCTGCCAGGGGTATAAAGATTCAAACTACATACTTCCATTCTTCAGCAGTAGACAAAACTAAAGTTTTTAACTCATAACTTCATATCTTTGTTACTAGAGCAATGGTGAAATATTTTAATATTTAAACCTTAAAATTTTACCTGCTAGCACATAAGTCAGTTTCTTAAGCAAACCAACCAAGCAACTGCAGCAACAAAATACAAAAAAAAAAAATCTTTCAGAAAGAAGAAAAGCCTGTTTGCAAACATCAACAAAAAAAAAATCATAACCACATTTCAGAAAAGCCTTCCTCCCTCCCTCTCAGACAATAAATCTTATTAAAACAAAAAAGAAAATTTAGAATCTATCATCCCAACTTTATAAACATTGCAGTAATTTCTTCTTGTAATTTTGTCACCTTACATAAAGTGTTTTCACACCATAAATAAGTGTGTTCCCAATATTCTCAAAATGATAAAAAGGACACTAAAAAAAGTATTTGATATCAAGAAATAAACACTAATTTCTACTCAGAAAAGGTAGAAGTTATAAGTACTATAAACCAAGAAAAATGTCAGGGGAATAAATATATGAATAAAAATTCTTCTGCGTGGAGAATTACTCAAATGGTACAGTTAAAACTTCAAAGTCAAAATTCTAACTATAATGTTGGAAGACTACAAATAAAAAATAAGTATCTATTAGCTACTCCAAGAAAAAGTATCCTTCCCAAAAAAAGATACTTTACTATTGCAAAATATTAAATAATTAAATCTCCCCAATTCTTTATAAGCACTGAGCAATATATTTCAAAACTGATTTTGTAACTTAAGTATTTGAAAGAAACATCCTAGAAGCAAAAATTTCTTCTAATTAATACACAGAACATTATTACGATGTTCAAGAAAGACAATCTTATGAAAATTTGTATGAATAATTAACATAAAATTGACAGTAAACTAACATTTATAAGCTCAAGTGAATGAATAGAAAAGTCTGGATGTAAGACTTTCCCTAATTCTACCTTTGTAAGGAGAGCAACAATCAGTGACAAGAGGATTAATGATTTTGAAGTTATTGCTTCCTTAAAGGTTAATTGCATTTAGAAACAAATCCAGAAGAATGTAATATTTATGTTCCTTCCAGGGAGCTAAACACTTTTTAGCCTCTTAATGCTGGCTGTTACTACAAACCACTTACAGACTTAGATTTTCACAGGTGTAAATACGGGTAGTTCCACATCAGAAAAGGACGTGCTTCCATTTTTGGGTAATGGTGAAAAGTAAATCTAGTTTCCCTACTTTCTCATAAATAAACAAACGAGATAAAAAAAGCTTCCATAAATGGCACAAAGTAAAACAAATAACAAAGACAAAGCTGCTCTCTTGATTCCAGGAAATAACTAACAACAGATCACCACAAATGGAAACCAATTTATACAGAGAGCTGATTTGGGATTTTATTTTATTTTTTTAAGGTAAAGGGTTTTTTAAGTTAAGAATACTAACGTATTCTTACCAAGCTTCAGGCAACAAGAAGGCATATTCATGCGGTGAAGTAGTCTCTGGGAAATTGGAGAGAATTGCTTGTCTGTGTGGAAGCAAAGCTGATCCATGGAAAGTGAACAAGATTTCCAGGGCTCTGACATTGCTTTCCTAAAGAGAAAAACAATATATTGTGGTGGTTTAGGACTGATATAGACTGAAACTGAGCAAGTAACGTAAGTTTTGATCACACAACATTTAATGTTAAGATTTTCCTCAGCAATAAGGAGAATTAGATTGAGGTCACAGATTGTAAATAAATAAATGCAAATAAATACACCCTCCAGTTCTTCAATTTCCATTGAGATTCAACCAAGTTCAACAGAAAAAAATATGCACGTAAGTCAAAGAGGCAAAAAAATATGTTATAGTAAAATATTAATACCCGAGCATAAGTTCTTGCTGAAAGCACAATATTCTGATTTCTGAACTTCTTGAAGAATTCACCATCGTAGTGCTGTTTAGCTGCATGAGGTCCTCCAAGGATTTCCTTTAAAAAATGATACTTTTTTTTTTATACAAGATTTACAGAAGCATTAAAAAATGTGTTTCTTTATCATACAATGATGAAGCATGAATTATACCTGGAAAACATGGGAGAGGGGTCAGGTTTTTTTTTTTGTTTCTTTGCTTTTTTTTTTTTGCGTGTGTGTGTGGTTTTTTTTTCTATCTCAGTATGAAAAACATTTGTTTCCGACTAAAGCTATGGCAATTCTGTGTTATTTGAATTAGGGTGTAGGCAACATTAGTTACAAAGGGATTTGGTAAAAATCACAACTTAAATGGTATCAACTGCAAAGTTAAGTTAAAAAAAAAAATAAGCAAAACAGTCTTCCATTCCAAAAAGTTTCATTTCTGTTACTCGTGAAAGAAAAATAAGATTTGCTAGAAAATCCGAATAGAACTTCCTAAATAGACTGATTAAGGTAGCTTCAAAGCAATAATAATCCTGCACCAATTCTAGATTCCATGTTGTTGTATAAGTTATTTCCTACACACAAAACTGTTCAATTATTCAAGACACATCAGATTTCCCCTCTGACATTTTAGTTTAATGCCATATTCATGTGTAAATGCCAAGTGCACTTAATACCAGCTAACATGCACTTTAAACTGTACATGACTATTCCTGAAAAAAATGGGAAAACAGTCTGTGTTTTGCTGGCAGACTGCCACAGTATGTTCAAAACAGGCTTCTGCCCCACTATGCTTCTCAAAGCTAAAAGCTAGCCATTTGCAACCTTGAAGCACAAGAAATGAGGTAGCCTGAACAGAAAACAGCTTACATTTCTCAAGAGAGAGACCTGCATTTCAACAAGACTATGAATGTTAATACTACAACATACAAAAAAATACGATGAGACAAAAATGTTACAGGAGTAACTGTATAAATGAGAATTCAAAAGAACTTAAGTCAGTTATCAAGTTCCTTTACCTCGTAGGTTTCAAGGCGATCAAGATAAATTAACAGCTTCAGCCTGCTACGGCAGAGTTCTTTTTGTTCCAGCGTTAGCCTGTTTAACAAAGCAAGAATTTTCATGTTTACAATTGATACTGTATATCATATACATATGAAGAAAACAGCTACACATTTGAATGATTTTGTGCACTGGAGAATACTGAGAAGTGAAGTAAATTGAGAAGTTTGATAAAACGTGACACCAAATAAAAATCTACACAACTTTTCTATCAGGAATAATGTACATAAGAATGTTCTTGCAACTCTGTAGTTACAGGACTATAAGTCTGAATAGAACATGGCTTAACACTGCATTTACTTTGAGAAGTTTACTGATAACAGCAGTTCTTGATGCTTCCTGGCCTCTTTTTCCTTTTTAGCATCTGTTTCTTCGTCTGCTGACAAGAAGTCTTCATAGGGAATTTCAATGTCCACCTCCCCTGGTAAGATAAATCTGGAGGACAAAAACAACAACCAAATCAATGTTGATACAAACAAAAAAAGAGATATGAAGAACGGTTACTGAAAAAGCAGATTGACACAGTTTTCTACTTATGTCTCGACTAAAAATTTAAACTTTCATAGAAAATTATAAAACTGAATTTTGCTGTTGTAAGAATATACTCAGCAAAATCAAACAAAAGGCATCAAAAAGCACCTCTTCGACCCCCAACCTCCAAAAAAAGGAAAATACCCACAACTATGATGGTATGATGGTAAAAGCTTCTGAAGACTACATGTAACACTGAAATTGGCAATGTTTCTACAACTTACAATTGTAATAGATGACTGGATGAAGAGAGAACATCCTATTCCTCTCCATCAGGAACTGAATGCCAAAGAGAATTGTCTCTGCATACGTTTACCTGCTGACCCAATCTTCCCACCGCATTTTGCTTTCCAAAATATTATCACAACAATCAAGACGTACAATAAAACATCTTCATTAGGAGTAGCTGCAGCTACCAGAAGAGGCAGCAGAAACAGAGTCTCACAGAAAAATCACAACATCAGAAGTTCTTTGTAATGGAAAAGGTAGCAGGCACCAGACATAGGGGAAAATTCATTATCGAAGTACTTTGTCAAAGGTAAAATGGCAACAAACACCTTGCAGACATCTATAGAATAGTTTGATTCAGAGCATTATGTCTTTTTTAATGCCCTGCCAAAGCATCTTAATATTTTCACTATTAGTTGATTTAGGAGGGGAAAAAAAAAAAAAAAAAAAAAACACTCTTTCCAAACCTGCCACCATCTTCTCCTTTTCCTATGGCCACAAGAGCCTCCAAGTCTGTGCCTTTCAAGCCATACTGTAGCAACTTCTTTGCAGCATCCACATTCTCTGGAACTCTTTCCAAGCACTCATGAAGAACCCATGCACGCTTCTTAATTTTGCTCTGTCCAAGACAAAAGCACAGGCCTAATGTTATATGTTTCAATCCAAAGCAATGAAAACGGAAACGTTAAGTAGAAGAAACACATTAGAACATTAAGAAAACACCGAGTTTATCTCATAACTGGCAATGTGAACCAAAAAAAAAAGTGAGATAGGGAAAATACTCCACACAATTCTGTTCAGTTCTGTTTTATCAGTATGTGGACTTCGTTTTGTTCAGTTAATGTAATGGTGTTAATTCTCTTTGCAGTGCTCTCCACATGACTTTGTTTCCTAGCTAAAGAGAAGCCTCCAGCACAAGAAATTGTATCCTGAAGAAAATCAGTGGTCACTGAATATAGCCCTCCAATAGAAAGAGAAGCAAAGAATGAAAAAAACATAATTCCATCAGAGTTTACATGGCAGAAGAGGGCACAAAAGCCAAACGACCATAGCAGACCAGTCACAACAAGAGGAACAGAAATTGTTATTTCTGCTCCCTAATTAGTATCACTCCTGATTATACTGTATCAAATTTGATGTTTTGGGGCCAAAGATACAGCTGTTACAGATTTCGTGTATTCCCCAACAGGGCTTGAGTTATTCTCAGTATCTGTCTCTTCTGCTACAGAAGACCACAGACACAGAGAGGTTACAAAGGATTATTGGCTTTATATGCCAATCTTCAGTTGAGATTACATAGCATATGGAGAATGGTCACTTAGAAAATCTTACTTTGACATTTAAATAATGTATGACTTGAAATAAATAAAACTACATGATATTTCTCTTGATCTCATAGAAGATTTTACATTAATGCACCATTAGGTTGTGCATCTTTGATGATGCTTGTCTGCTAAGTTAGGTAACTCTCTTTAAAACAAACAAAACCCATGGTGGATTCTACTGAAACAGTCCAGTCACGGGTTGAATTTAATATAAATTTTGTTATTCAACCTTTGCAATAGCTATGGATACCAACTTAACCTTCCCACATGATTTTCTAAAATACCTGGAAGTTATTTAAATGTATTCCATTTCTAATTATTATTCATTTGCCGTGAAACAATCTACCGCTACACGTAAGAAAGAGATTACATTAGAGAGAGCTATTAACTGAAATTAGAAGATATTCCAAAGGAAAGATTTCCATTAACTTTTAAGGTCTCTGAATCAAGCCTTCAGTTAAATTAACAAGATCACTCTCTCTCACATGACACACAAATGGAATTTGCAGGACAGCTCTCCGAACTGCCACCAATTTATGTTGCATAAATTAGAACACAATTCAATTTCTGTGAGGATAACAAAGGCATTCTGAAAAGAAAGCCTAAAGGTCACAAAAACAAACCCACCAAATAGTCTTGAATTGAAGCAACGTTAACAGCTGATTTCCTCCACTGTCTCTGATAGACAAGATCTGAATCAAGGCCATATGCTTGAGCCAAAGACAGAGCTTCCCCATATTCTTCATTATCAATCTGAAAAGTAAACACATGAAAATTAAAATCCACATTAAGCGATCAATTATTAATTCTCTGTGTTGAAACAGGTAGAGGGATAATTACTATGGGTATGCTTAAGCAGGTAGGGAAGTGAATGGCTTATAAGATAAGAATGAATAAGACCCAGATCTGACAGAAGCCTTTAGAAAAACAGAGACTTTTCCTCAATAAAAAGGAAGAAGTTTAGGCAACCAGTATGACATTAGCACCCCCTCGAAACTCTAATAGCTATTAGGCTTGACTGCTTTGCCATCAGAACAACCAAAATGTCCTAAACGAAGTACTGCCTAGAGAAGTCTTCAAGATGAAGAAGCATCTCTTCTCTGATAAAAATGTGTCACAGGACTACTTTTTATGTACATTATATGTGAAAAAGTATGCACGTAAATTACATTAATATCAGAGTGTAAGTTAACCCATTCTCTGGGCAGTAACAAACAGAACTAATTTCTTTCAACATACCTGCTCAGCCTCCCCATTATTTGTAAACACTCACATGAGCACAATTCCAACACTAATGAAGCACAGTTACCTGCAAACATCTTATTTGAATTATTATGGTTTAACATAGCCCATTTTCAAATATGAAACCCCCTAGAAATATGTGCCTAAGTTCTACTCCTAGTATAACAACTATTTTTAAAAGTTTGTTTTTTTTTTTTTTAATATTTCTAAATAAAGCTCATTATCAGATACAACCTTCCCTTTAGTACTCACTTTTCTCTGGTAAAGCTCCTCTGGAGTTGTGGACCTCAAGCTAACAAGGCGGAAATTTTTTGTAATAGTACGCGGACGTTTTCGTGGTGGAGCAAATCGTTCCATTTCTGTCACGAAGTACAGGCCTTGCTTCAGGTAGCTGAAGTATCTGTCCTTAGCAGAATTTTCATCATCAGAGTCAGAGTCATCTTCTCCCTCATCTTCATCACCAGGTCTGCTCTCCAAGCGTAATCTTTTTGGAACAAGTTTTATCTCACACTGCAGAGAAAACAATTCTTAGTAGAATACAAAGCTTCCACCTAGTATATCTCATCTAGCTTGGTGAGAATACAGTAAACCTCCACTTCCAGAACTTCAAATTGCTGCATCAACATTATTCCTCCTTTAAACCCTTCACTCCTCAGCTTGATTAATATTCTCCTTGATTTAAGACTTCATCCTTTACCTGCTAAGGAAGGGCAAAGGTTTGTTAAAACTAACCCACTATTGCACTAGATACACTATCCTACATCACCCCAGACAGTACAGAACTACCGAGACATATTTAAATCTCAGCACACTGTTACACAGCTTATGTCAGTGTATGAGATAAGCGCAAGTTATATTTGTATTGAAAAGATATATATATCTCCAACTATTCTTCCCTGTGTTCTTCTTCCTACAACATGCAAGTCACTGGCTGTATCTTATTTCTAAAATAATAAACTTTTCAAAAAACATGCATGCAAGCTTTGGTACACATTGAGAGATTCTGACAATTTTTTTTGTCATTGTTCGTTTAAGATCTATTTCAGTGAAAGTCTTAGGAAATAATTGGTTTCTTTGAAACAAAGGAAAGTTCTGGTTAACTTTACTACCAAAGGTACCTCCTACTCCTGTCTGGAATCCTACCAAGGATTAACAAAAACACAGATCCCTTGCACAACTTGGTCTTAATTTCAATTTGTTCCATATTTATTTTAAATATACTCAAGAGACACCTGCTTCAAAATGGGAGAGGGTGCAGCATTCTTGCAGTATTCTTCAAATGCACTAACAAACGAAGCAGTGAAAACTGACTGTTGACACAAACTGTTTCCTGCAGAATTTCCTTTCCTTTCATTCAGAGCTGGGCTTCTACAAGTTTTTTCATCTGCTGTCTACATAACTTAATTGCCAAGGAACTTAAAGACAGTTGAATTGCAGGATGTTCAGAATTGCCTGCCTAGAGATAAGGAGGCAGAATCACTTTTCCTATTAATGATAATATACATATGCATGCAACATCCTTAGGATTACATACACAAAAGCAAATTATTTCTGTTGCTTTCCAGAATGTTGTGTATTCCTCACCTCCAGACTTAGAAATCCTCCATCATGAGCTGAAGTAACCTGAGGAGAACTCTCAAACCATTCACATGACTTTCCCAGCAAGTTTCTTAATGTCTTGACTGATGACACAGTTAACGCACCAGAGCAGCGAGCCAGAATCACAGAATTATCTGCCCACCAATTTACATCTATCAGTGGGTAATAGGATTCTTTATCTAAAATAAAGAATTAAGAAAGCATCACATAAGGGAAGATAATTTTAAACACCAGATAAGAACTGAAGTGGCTTCAATTAAAAGATTTCATCTGATGGCCTAATTTAACAAACATTTTATTATTTTATATGCATCCTTACTTCACTAGATTTGCATTTTGGGCCAACTGCAGTTTACTGAAATCAATTCTGCATTAACTAAAGTTGTTATAGGGGGAAAAAAATAATTCAATTTTTGACTTAACCTAAGTATTTTTCTTTAATATTATTTAGAAAAAAGTTCACAGTAAACCAATTTACTTGCACAAAACATGACAGAATTTAGATATTTGATAAAGAACTCTTTTATACTTTACTTCCCAGTCCATCCTTGATCAAGTCTCCCTGGCAAGGAATGTTATATTGATGAAACTCAGAAAAGGTCACACTACTTTTGAGGACAAGTGACAACTGTGAACAAGGCTCCTGAGACAGCCTACAAGATGTGGTTATTAAGAAAATTTAAGCACCAACAAGAAAAAAAAATCACCACAGATGCGGATGGAAGCCGTGTCACTTCTAAGATTATTTCTATTATAATAACTGGGTATTGGGACCAAAATGTTCATCTCAAAGAGTTAGCTCAATTTAATACATTACCATTACCCACCTCTCTAATAAAAGCCAACCATTACCCAAAAAGGACAGAGAAACAGATCAGCTTATTACTTTTCTGCTACTTCAGTGCTTAGTTAGCAGGCTACCCATAAAGATCAGAAGAATTAACTGAAAATAAAAGGATCACCAAGAAAAACAGCACAAAAAAACACAGAGCTTTTAGTAGTATAGATATATAGAAGCACCAGCAAATGGATCACAAACAGCTATTGATGTCTGCACTCTTGGAAGAGCCATGCAATATCTAGGGCTATCTATCTATCTGTCGATGGCTGCATGCGATGGCTTGAATTTTAGGAAAATAATAGAATACTGACATAAGGTAAAACAAGCCACAGGTCAGAAAGACCTTTTATTTCAGAGTTTTGAAATAATATCTCTATATTACGTTAGCATTCAAGATTTATTAGACATACACAAACGACATAAAAGTAAGTTTATGTTTTAGACTGTGGAATCTAAAAAACGTATTATTATTATTATAATTTCATCATATTATGATGTAGTAGCTTCTGATACAACCTAAGACAACTGTTTGACTGTTCAGCATTCTAGTCATAATCACGATTAATAATAAATTAAGTCCTGTACTAGCTGAAATACCCTCTTATTTATGATTATGGCTACAAGAATATTCCTAGGAGAGGATTTTTAAAAACTATACTGTGGCACTCATTTAGCTATGTCATGCTACAAATTCAGATCGTACACACAATCTTGTCAACCACCCTAACTATGATTTAATTAAGCTACCCTTGTACATTTGTATAAATACTTTTAACCACGCCATAACTTAAAACAACAATTCAACTGCACCACATACCTTTTATTTTCTTTCTTTTTTCACTAGACAGACTCCAGTCTGGGTTGATTTCATCATAACCTGGCTACATAAACGTGAGAGGAAACAAGAAGGATTAATATGCAAGCAAATTTAGGAGAACTTCTTTACTGAAAGGGTTCTTAGACACTGGAACAGGCTGCCCAGGGAAGTGGTGGAGTCACCATCCCTGGAGGTCTTCAAAAGACGTTTAGATGTAGAGCTTAGGGATATGGTTTAGTGGGGACTGTTAGCGTTAGGTCAGAGGTTGGACTCGATGATCTTAAGGTCTCTTCCAACCTAGAAATTCTGTGATTCTGTGAAATCTTTAACACAATCTGTTTATTTACTTCACTGCTGACCCACTCATTTTTCCCACAGAAGTTCAAACCTTTCCCGATCATAAAACATACACCTGCGGAAGTTAAACTTTTCTCCAGTTAAATTAATGAAAGGGAGAGAGGAGAAAAGTAAAAAGGAAAAAAAAAAAAACCACTACAGGTTTCCTTAATACAAACTATACAGTCTAACCAGATCCAACTGATTAACTACAGTTAAGCTATAGTTACCCACCCTGTTCCCCAGGGGTCAGTGTTGGGGCCCATCCTCTTTAATATCTTTACAGATGATTTGGATGAGGGAATTGAGTGCATTCTCAGTAAGTTTGCAGATGGCACCAAGCTGGAGGAAAGTGTCGATCTGCTGGAAGGTAGGAAAGCCCGCAGAGGGACCTGGACAAGATGAGTTAATGGACAGAGGCCAATGGGATAAGGTTCAACACGACTAAGTGCTGGGTCCTGCACTTTGGCCACAACAACTCCAAACAGTGCTACAGGCTCAAGGCAGACTGGCTCAAAAGCTGTGCAGAGGAAAAGGATTTGGGGGTGCTGATTGATGCTCGCCTGAACATGAGCCAGCAGTGTGCCCAGGTGGCCAAGAAAGCCACCAGGATCCTGGCTTGTATCAGGAATAGTGTAGACAGCAGGGAGGTGATCCTCCCCCTGTTCTCTGCTCTGGTGAGGTAGCACCTTGAGTACTGTGTTCAGCTTTGGGCCATTCACTACAGGAAGGACATCAAGGTGCTCAAGAGTGTCCAGAGAAGGGCTATGAAGCTGGTGAAAGGCCTGGAACACAAGTCCTGTGAGGAACGTCTCAGGGAACTGAGGTTGTTTAGCCTGGAAAAGAGGAGGCTCAGGGGAGACTTTATTGCTCTTGAAAGGAGCACCTGAAAGGAAGGCGTGGGGAGTTGGGGGTCAGCTTCTTCTCACAAGAAACTAGTGATTGGACTAGAGGGAATGGCCTCAAGTTGCGCCACAGGAGGTTTAGGTTAGAAATGAGGAGACATTTCTTCTCAGAGAGTCGTTAGACATTGGAACAGGTTGCCTTGAGAAGTGGTGGTGTCACCATCCCTGGGGGTGTGTAAGGAAAGGTAGGACATGGTGCTCTAGGGATATGGTTTAGTGGGTGATATCAGTGGTAGTGGTACAGTTGTACCAGATGATCTTGGAGATCAGAATACAAAGCTTCTCCATTTACTGGAATGACAGTATGCAGTTAAAGCACAGTCATCTGAACTTCACTCATCTCCTACGGAAACGTATCTCCAGAGGATTAAAACGTATACAGCAGGTTTCTAAACACGTATGCCCCTCTTACCTGGTCAGCTTGGTCCCATTCTCCTTGTTGTCTGAGAGATGGAATAGACCAGATTGTCAGTTTTCCAGAGAAATGAATAGCTGCCAGAAGAGCTCCATCAGGGGAAAGATTCATCTTGAAAATTCCATCCTGCCAAACATTGTCAGCAAAAACAAAAAGTCTCATCTTTTCAGAAAAAAAAAAAGTCAACCTGAACACATTTTAAAAGTTTGTTGTTGTTGTTGTTTTTTGTTTGTTTGTTTTTAATATTTTAATATTAAAAAAAAAAAGTTAAAATGAAGGTAAAACAACTGTGGTATGGAAAAGTGAAAACAACCTATATAAATTAAGAATACTACAACTGCTAACAAAACTCTGAGAATATGAACTTCTTTATCACATTCTATACAATAAATAAAATCTGAGAATGCAGGGAAAAATCTTCAGGCTGTTCTTAAACCATCTGTTTACAGAAATCATTTAGCAGCCTCAGTTTCCTGTTGTCCTGCCTACATAGTCACCTTCCAAGAAAGATGGCTACCCAAATGCAGCTTAGCACACAGCTCTTTCCCCCCCCAGTAGCAGACTTTTGGTTGGGTAGCAACAGAGGAAGCAGCAATAGTCCAAACATCAGATTAAGGCCATACTGAAGAAATAATTCAACAATTGTTAGTAAACCTTAGCAAAGCTACAAAATATTACATTGCTTCTCCTGGATGAAGTTTTCCTTACAGGCAAAATGTAGTGGCCTCGCTCCTACAAACAAAATATTTCCTTAATATTAAGGATTCATGAACTCCCCTACAATTACAACTGCATCCCTACATCATTCCCATGAGACAAAATATACACTCGTATTAAAGCCCAACTTAGTGCCCTAGCAATGCATAACAGCTTCTGAAAACAGGATTTATATTCCTTTGTGCATGTCACCATCAGGTTCTCAGAGTCTAGTCTTCACTGAAAAAGAGAAGCACACAGATTCTGAAAGCTTGATATTGATCATAGAATCTCATTTTGTTACCATAGCTCACTTTCTAAAAGCTTTCTAATAAACATTAATCCTATAGTAACACTAAACACTCAGTATCTAGGATTTAGAACTATCCAAGTCACACTAATCAATTTTTAAGCAACACCCTCCCCTCTCGGAAAATATCTCAACGTAAGTGAACTATAGATGAGTTACTATACTTCAATATGATCATGAAGTTCTAATACAAAATCTACAGCAAATTAAGAACAGATATCATTTGAAGATGACTCCTTTTTGCAGTTTTATTTTGGTTAGTTATTTTGGCTTTTTATTATAATTGTTTTAAGTTCTAGCTATGCCATAGAAACAATTATGATCAAGCAATCTGCTCATTGTTCTCACACTTGCCTGGTTTGCAACTTATTGAGAGCACTGCTTAAATTCAAGCTTTCAATGTGCTTTTACACAAAATGGAAGGCATATTAAGATATCTTAAAACAAATTATGACTTTTTTTCTAATATTCATAACTCTTAAGTGTTCTCCAATTATGTTCTTAAGTACCTAGAGTGTAAATTTGTATTTGTAATTTGTGCAATTTGTATTCTAGTTTCTCAAGGATAGTGCATGCCTACTAAAGGTAATTCTCTTTTTAGAAATCAAGTTGCATGCACAGAGTGCTAAGAACAAGAGACTGTTAAAGGACTTAGAAACACAGACCTAAAATATTTAAGCCATTCCGATGAACAGTCTGTAGTACATAACACAGATTTTAAACACAGATTAAATAACTACTTAGTATTGGTAACAACACGTTTACTGTTTAAATAGCAACCATATGGCTGCTACTATGTTCAAATTTCCAACCCAAGCATTGTTATCTATAGAGATTAATCAGTACTTTGGCAAAGCAGTCAATGCTGCCTCAGTAAACAGCTTGTCAACTTCAGGGAACTGCAGAACAAGACAGTGAGAGCTTCAGTAGGTTGGCACTTCCCATTTTAAAACTGCCATTTAAGCTACCAATTCTAACAATCTAATCCAAATACAGGTAGTTCTTATAACCAAGTCCCCTAGCTGCTGTGCCTGTCACATTGTAAAACTGCTGTCAATTTCCTACTAAGGAGGTAAAATATAGCTCACAGATTTAAACTATCAACTCAGAAATTGGATTAAAACATTCAGTAACAACAATTTCTGCTTTCCTTTGCAAATTTGGTACTGGCAAGTGCATTGATGATGAAGTTTAGCACAGTTATATTCAGTGCTAGCCTTCCAGTAAGCTTCCACTTTACTTCAGCCTTCTCTTTTATATTTTCAGTGAAGGAAATAAAATCTCTTCCCATTCTACCCTTGAGAGAGATTCAGAAAGATCTGTTTTCCCCTCCAACCAAGCATCCAATTTCTTCTTTTAACCAGTCACCTAAACATCCCAAAAATCTATTAAGGTTATTTCCCAAGTCCATATAACTTCATACAAGCCATTTTTCTCTCCACAGGACACAGTGAAGAGTGGGAGGTAAATTCTTTACTGCTCCTTCCTTGTAAACCACAAAGGGAAAACTTTTTTTTTTTTTTTAAAAAAAAAAAAAGGAGGGAAAGGCGGGGGAGGGAATCAAACAAAGGGTTTACACAAATACTAAATAAGAGACAGGAGAATGTGGTGCAGATACCACACAGGTAGCCCCAAAGGCATGCAGAGGAAAGCTGAAACTACTCCGCACAAAACCTTAGAAACATAGAAGATATATGCCACCACTTCAATCCGATGAGACTTACCATTCACTCTGTCAAGGGAGAAAAGAATACAAAACACATACCCAGGGTTTGTTTATTAACGAATTGCTTCTGATCAGCAGTTTTGCTAGTTTCACATGCATCCTGCTAGTGGAAGTTTGACTCATCATAAACTTTCACAGCTATTTAGGAAAATATTTCCATAGTATCTCGTATCTCATAACAGACCCCAAGAATTAAGTCTCCATTTTCCCTATCTAAGCCATGAATGATTGATTTGAACTTAGTGTATGAAAATTTAGGGCTGTAAGGGAAGTGGGTTTTAGGTTTTTTTTCAGGTAGGAGTAAGGTAGTGCATAAGGCTGGTTTGGGATATTCCTTCCCTCCCCCTCAAGGCATATATTTGAGGAATACCAGCACAACAACCAAGTCTCTTTTAGAGTGTTCACATGCTATGTTCATTATATTCACCAACGAATAACTAGGTGGGTTTTTGCATCTCCCTTTTTGAATGAAGGTTTACATTCTATTTGAGATTGAACTCTACTTCACTAAAACTGTTCCTGTCATTATGCTGGAAACACCAACATCTAAGCTTCAAGAGATGAACTAATAGGATTTTCAAAAGAGCCACAGAAGCCACTCCATTTAAAATTAAAAGCTTACTATTTTTGATAAGCTTTATAGAAATGTAAATTCTTTAATTACTTAAATTAAAAACTCCTTTCAAATCAGTCTCCCAGGCAATCATTAATGGACAATTATGTTAGTAGAATACATTTCTGAGGTAGACCTACACCTTAATACCTGTTCTGTTCCCCGTCTGCTGTAAAATCTTAAATTCATAATCCTTAATAATCCTCTTCTCTGTGCCTGTAAGAACAGAAATATACCATGAAATGAAAGAATCCCATACATCATTTTATGCACCAAAAGCTAAGAAAATTTGAAGTAGCAAAACAACTTTTCAAAATTCTTAAGCTTCCCTAAGGCTACCTATCTTAAAATAATGCAAGGATAATTTTGTCCATTTTGTTGGGTATGTATGTATCATATGACGGAAAAGCATTACTCATTGCAGTAAAATGGAAGACCATGAAGACCTTGCTTTTGTATAAAGTAATCACTATGTAAGAATAAATACTGGAATTTTTCCTAACACTGTAAGCTGATTTCAGTGTATCCTTTTATTTATTTATACAATAGTCCAGTTGGAATGGACATAAGAAGATCATCTAGTCCAACTGTCTGACTTTTCCAGGGCTAACCAGAAGTTAGCATATTCTTAAGGGCATTATTCAAATGCTGCTTGAACATTGACAGGCACAGGGCATCAACAACCTCCCCAGGAAGCCTGTTTGAGCATATATTTTTCCTCGTGTTCTGTCTGAACCTTCCCTGGTGCAGTTCCTTGCCACTCCTTCACAAACTACCATGTGGTAGCTGTTAACAAATCAAACATTTATTTCTACTAGAAACTAATGAAGTCAAAAGTCAGAAAACTGAAATATTACAGTTCTACTGCTTTTTAAGTCATAAAACAGACAAAAATATTTTTCCAGTAAAAAAAGTTGACATAATCCCAGTACAAGATGTATTTCACATGTTTACACTATACAAACTGGGGAGAAGGAGGAGCATTTGGTTTGCGGTTTTCCTTATTTGTTTATTTGTCCCACCCTCACCATTAAAAAATAAATAAATAAATCCACAAGCCATAATTAAAAACTTAGAAGTTCAAATCATACTACAGAAAAAAGCAAACAGATGCTTGAAGGGAAGAGAAACTTAAAAATTCACCCCATAACTTAGTTATAAAGTAGCAGAACACTGCATTAAGTTTTTACAGTTCAAGAAGATGCATACAGAACTTCTCATTAGATGATTCTGCTAATAATCATCCAACAAAATGAGAAAATATACTTACTGTTCTAATGTCATCTTCGTAACTAGTGACTTGTTTATAATGGGGAGATCCTGATAGAACTCTCCAAGCAGATATCCCACAACCGGTTGCTTTAGATACTCCATCTTCATCTGTTTCACAGCCTCCTACAAGCAAAAGTCTATAAAATATACAAAGGCACATTATTGGTTTCATATATTGACACACAAATGTGTTGTTGTTGTTGCTTTTTAATTTTAAGTCAGAACTACCGCAGTTTGCCTGTAGTAATGAAAAAAACTTTCAGGACATTACAGCAACTAACAGTGCCAGTAAGCTTTAAACATCAGGCTGTTCATTCACAGCCAAAAAGATTTAAATATTTTTTGATTAACACTTATTTGTGGCATTTATCCCCATAATCTTTGGCTTTCCAAATAAGGCACAACTCCCAACATTTTAAATAAAATGTATCTGGCTACAAACCTGAGATTCTCCCCAACTCTCAAAGAGCAATAAAAATTACAACTTAAGCTTATGAACAGTTCTGGTCATTCTGTTGAAGCATGAATAAATGGAAACCTAATAAGTGGTACAAAAGATATTTCTCCTTTAACTGAAGATCAAAGCAGGAACAGATTTTTCAATTTTGTTTTCTAAAGCCACACTATCAGTTATAATATGCACAGAGTAATTCCATTACACACACTAGATTCTATTTACCAAAAAAAGAGGCACACTCAATACTATTGTTGATTACCACCAAAATGCATCAAAACATTTTCCCTTGGAGCCCTTTGACCTTATTAACAGGCAGTTTTAGCATTAACTTATGATCACTTTGATTAAAACTCTGAGAACGGAAGTCTACATTTGTTTGGAAGCACCATTTTAGTGAAAAACCCATCAAAAAGTAAAATATCTGCAAAAAAAGGCATAGATCGAAGTCTGAAGTTGAACCCAGAGAACATTTATCTATCTTCAAAGTTCGTATTAATATTGAAACATTCTACCACCTAGCGGTGGAAGCTCATATAGCAGTCATCTGCCATTTGACTGTATTTCAAAAAAAAAATTGTTAGTGAGATACATCAATTTTTCATTGATGTATCTCACTAACAAAAACGTCTGCTATACCTACATAACTAACAGTAATTTATTTAACATTACTGTATGAAAACATCTTAACAAGTTTTAGCTACCCAGACAACTGAGTAATATCTAGAATAGAAGTGAAGAAGCCCTCTTTATGACTGGACACAAAATTTAAATAAATCTCTTCATAACACACTCCTCAGAATGGGTATTGATTTAATACAATATGAGCTGAGTATTTCTAGTGGACTAAAACTGATTACTGGGGAAAAGTGACCTTAGAAAAGAGAAAGAAATCACAGATTAAATGTCATACACTTAATAATCCATTCATTTTTCTTCTGCACATATTTTGTTTCCCTTCTCCCCTGTGTTTCCCTACTGTAACTTTCCCATGCTTCCCACCACTTTATCACTGAAGCTTGACACACTGCCACTGATCAAGGAATGTAAGAACTGTCCCCAACTTGTACAAAAGCCATCTTTTAGTCACGTAGTTCTTCTGAAGAACAGCGGTTAAAAAGTAAGGAAGAAAGAAGTTTCCAAATACCTTACAGCACATAAATACAAAATCTATATAAATAAATAAATCTTTTGACTAAGACGCTGAGACATGGCACACCACATCGAACTCCTCCTAACAGCTTTAAGTTTTAGGAGGAGAGACTCGATCTACCCTATTGTGCATGATGCCATGGCCATTCTAGATGACCATGAATAAGCATATCTGGATATTCACATCTGAGCACACAGTCTAGCATCAGTAAACACAAAATTACATCTGACAGCTCTGAAAGATACTGGCAAAAATCAGTGTTACACAGATAATTATGCATGAAGTGATAAAAAAATCACTGCAAGCAATTTTCATCTCTCTCTCTTTCACAACTTGACTATTATGAATTTATAAAAAAAAAAATCAATCAGTAAACACAAACTTCATGAGATCACCACAGCACAGTTGTCAACACCTAATAACCAAAAGACAGCAGGCATAATCCTCTGGAAGATTAATTTTTCTGTAGTCTTGTCCATCCATAGGCATTTACATTCTTCTGTAAGTTCCAACTTCCATTGTAACATGTTAAAAATTTCAACAGCAGTAGTGACTAAAATTCAATTACAATTGACGGCACTGTGCTAGAGTTGACTCAGAGACAAACAGTAGCACAAAGACCAAGAGAAGAGTTGTCAATAGCAGTGACAACAGTAACGCCAAAACTGCCTGAACTAGCTCTCAAAAACTCCATCAAGATAAATCTTTTCAAAGAAATTTTGGAAAAAACTGTCATATACAGTGCAACATATTTATAATTCAGAAGTATCTTTTAGGATAAATGAAACTCAATGACAGCTGGAATGAAGATGTCATATCAGTTTAGACATACACAAAACACAAAGCCTCAAGACAAAAAGCCTTCTCCCAGGACTGCAGAGAAATTCATCATGGCAGCACGTACTTAAAATTTTAAAAAGCTTTTCAGAGAGCAAAATGCAACAGCGGGGGCAGAAACTATTATGATGAATAACACAACTGGTATCAAAAGAAAATGAAAGGTACTCCTGAGAGCCTCAGCAAAGATCCAGCCTTGTTTACCAATTATTTTTTCAGCACTAGACAGGAGATGACTCCAAAATAACGCAAGTTGACAGGTAGCCTGGGAATAGCAACAAGAGGAATTTTTTTGTTTGTTTTGTTTTGTTTTTTAAAGTTAGTCTCAGTCTGAAGAAAATACTGTGCCAACAATTCCCCCAACATCCACCCTCCCCAAAATAAGAAGATATTTTTTCCTAGACAAATATTTGTGTTCTTAAATCACGCAATACCAGCTGTAGGTTTATGTGACTCCATATGGGCCACAAAGTAATGTTAATTTAATAAATGACACTTACTAGTAACTCTCTGGAAGGGGAAGTTTTATCTACCATGCTGATATTGACATAAGGATCAATGCAAAATCCTTTAGTACTTAATACTGTAAGATCTGTGTTAATTTTTATTCTTGCAGATGCTTTCTGCATACAGCATAGCAAGCGTGCAGCAGTTTCTGTGCTCCATTTCTAGACACCCCCCCCCAATCTTCTACGTACTTATGGGATCACCAGACAACTCCTGGGAAATCTTTAAAGAACTTCATAAGTGGCTCTTTCCAGTGATGTCAGGCACCATAAGGGGCCTCACTTTTAGCAAACTCTAGCAGCTTTCAACAAGTTCTAACATCTGCTCCTGATCAAAGAGTGCTTTGAACTTTTGTTCCAGCTGTCTCCTGACTAGGGAGGGTCAGGAACCTTTTCAGTAAGTGCTAGAAAAAGGCCTGTGTATGCACCACAACTAGCAAACAGCCAACAGATGCTGCAGTGACTTGTGCAGCAGTTTGTGGAAAAGAGGGGCCAGAAACTCCTTGTACATGTTTTCAGCAACTGTGGTGATGAAGCCCAGGGCACAGTCCCAGCACCCACCTTGCCTCAGACCATGCTCCCTCAGGGCGATGCAGACAGGCCTGTAGGTCTCAGACAGAGGCCTCTTCCAGAGGTTGGGGCATGGACAGCAGGTGATCCTTGCCTCAGAAGGTCTGTGCTTGGTGATGGTCTGTCTCAGAAGGCAAAAGGTGCTGCAGAAAGAAGGCAGCAGGCTGCTACAGCATCAGAGATGACCAGAAAAGACGACTGGCTGGATCCTCTGAGACTCTGCTTTGAGGATACAGGAGTATCCCCAACTCCCAGACGTACTTAAGTGGGGGGAGGCATACCCTGTGTTTATCAGACTGGGAAACGGAGACTTCCCCTAACAGAAGAGGCTGGAAAGCTAGCAACTTCTGGCACCAACAGAGGATCCTGCCTCACCTGTAGATCTGCAGCTGCAGATTAGGTTCAGCAACCTTGCAGCAGATGAGGGACTGGGAGTACCTCACAGCTCCAAGCCCAGCTGGAGGCCAGTCACTACTGGTGTACCCCAGAGGTTCATACTGGGGCCAATACCATTTAACAGCTTCATTAATGAGATGAACCTTGAGGCAAAGTTTGCAGATGATACAAAACTGAGTAAGGGATTGATGAAATGGAATATTGTGTTGTCATTCAGAGGGACCACAACACGCTGGAGAGATGGACCAGTAGGAACCTCACAAAGTTCAACAACGGAAAGCACAGAAGGGAAGTAATAACCACATACACACCAGTATGAACTGGATGGCATCCTTACAGTCTTCTCAGCACAGGTGAATCATCTGGATTGCTGCATCCAGCTCTGGGCCCTCCTGTATAGGAGACTGAAACATAATGGTGGAGCAAATCCAGCAAAGGGCCATGAAGATGAAGGTCTTGGAGCACCGCCATACTAGGAAAGACAGAAAGCTAGGACTGCTCAGCCTGATGAAGAGAGGTCTGAGGGTAGATCCTATGAATATGTATAGATATCTTGAGGAGAAGTAGTGTGGGAAGCATGGCTCCAAGCAAACTGCTCTGGTTGACCCTGCTGGAAGGGCAATGGGCTAGATGATTTCTAGAGGTTCCTTTCAGTCTCAAAAAGCTGGTTGCCCCTGCAGTATCTCAATTATATTCTGTTTTCAAGGGTTCTATAAAGTTGGGCTAAAGATAATTAGTATACTACTGGTCTCAAGGACAGCAAGCTCAATTAAGGTATCCAAAAATAAACCTTGAGACTTCTACACAATTTTTCACACATCAATTCTGGTACGATAACAAGCAAGATTTCAAGTGAATCTAAAACGTTCATCTCCCAAAGCCATCACACATTTTAGGCTCTAACATCAGACTCCTTCTGAAGCAACTGCAGATAACCCTGAAATAAGGCAGTCAGCTCCAGATTAAAGTACACAAAATAAGTGAGGTGTTGAAACTTCCATTAGAGCCTACAGAGAGCTCACACTGAAGCAAACATTTAAGTTTTATCAACTGAAGTTGATAAATTCCATCACAGATGAAAGCTGGAATGCATGGAAACACAAGCACTTGAGCTTCTAAATTAAGATTTTTTTCCAACAGCAGTAAAACTCAAGATTATACTTTTTCCCCAAAGCTACCATTTCATGTTTTCCTACAGATTCAGATACATTCCCTACTGAAAGATTTTCTTTGCAATTATCATATGCTTACATCTTTTTTTTAAAACAAGTTAGATACATTAAGTTCTTGATTGCTATTTTATTGCGGTTTAGTAGGTAACTGGCAAATACATAGCAATAGAGTGGTAAGTCAAGGCCTACAAGCTATATAGTGCAGTTTTACAGATCTGAAACTAAATGAAATGCAAAAAAAAAAGCCACATTTGAACTTAAATAATCAAGTTCACGCTACTGAAAATGGAAACGTCGAAGGATTCATATGTATCTAAAATTTTCTTCAACACACAATTTAAGACAACTGCCTCCCTCCAACTCCTGTTTTTCAGACAAAACAACAGCTTAATTTCAACAAGTGATTCTGCTCATGAATGTACAGGTTTCTAATGTCAGTTCTTTAAAGTATCAATTTTCAACTTTATTAAGCAAGTCAACTAATTACACCTACCGGGAGATAATACAATCACAGAGGACTCTATGTGATTTTTATTTTTATGGGTCATAGTATTTCCTGCTAAAAACAAGTAATTGCTGAGTGTGCAGTACACATACATTACAGAAACTTATTGCTTTAGCAGCAGATATGACCACATATTTTCACATCAGGAAGGGGCATTTCCCATGATAGAAAATTTAGAATATTGGCAAAAGAATACGTTGACCATAAGCTTCCATAAATTAATTTTAATTACTAATATTCCGAATAAACTGTTACAAGCACAAAAGAACAGGAGACAATGATGCTCTTACTTCATACTAATAAGATTTTAAAATGTAAACCTGCAATCATAAAGGAATAGTGGGAAAACAAAAAGTATTAGTTGGAGGGGAAATGAAAGAACTAACACAAAACTTCAAGTCTTTTTTTTCCTCCCTACTATATACACGTACTTTTCTGGCAAGAAGTTGTCATTAGCACACACAAAGCAACGTCCAGACTACCTCAGCTGATTTTCTATTTCAGCTATTTACTTGTTGATGGGTTCATCTATTTTAACAGTTTAACTGTTCTAATATCATTTGCCCAGACACACACAAAATCAAATGCAAGCACATCCACATACAAAAACAATCAGAATAATTATTTGACCCTAGTTTGAATATTAACAACTATTCTTTGCAACTGCACTGTTAGAATCAATCTACTTCCTTCCTAATACTAGGAACAGAAAAGACAGATTTGGAAGCAAGTTTCAAGAACCCTGGTGTGATCAAAGGAAAGAATTAATTGTTTCTGCTGCCTGGTCAGAGTGTTATCAAAGCTCTGTCATCCAGACTTCCTATTTCAAAACTGTAGATTTAGTATACTGAGTTACTAAATTACTAATTGTAATAGTAATAGGGGAATACTAATTAAATATTAAGCAGTTAGAAAGAGGAAACCATTACTTTGAGAGTTTAATTTTCAGTATAAGTTAGGAGAACATTAGTTCTCATCAACAACCAGTTTTTCCTTAAGATAGCTATCTCACTTAATATTGAAGGATGAGAACAAGTTTCTAACAGAGAGTTTCTTCTAGTATTCTAGATCCAAACTGAATTTTAGTTTAAATCAATGTAGTGAAGTGTGCTGACAAATTTAATCCTAGTAGCTATATCTAGAAAGGGAGTTCTCACAATTTAAAAGAAATCAAAGAGTAAGTTGCCAAGTTTATCTTGCCATATAATCAGTAGATACAAAAATGGCAGATACATTTTCAACAGAAGGAATTGGCTAACCGGGACCTATTCCAACCACATCTGCTGCAAGACCATGTAGCCAATCAGTCCACCTTTCAAATCTGGTATCTGTGCCCAACATGTTACTACTTAAGGAAAAAGCAACACAAGACAACTCCAAATACGAAACCCTGGCAGTTCCAGTCAGAACAGTAGGGAAAAGTGAACCAGACAAGTCCACAAATCAAATCCAGAGAGAAGAAAAAAAGCAGCAAACTACAATCAGCCCTTAAACACATAAAATTCAGAAACGTCTTTTGAAGCTATTTCTGACATTCTAAAAAAGCTGCTAATGCAACATACTCAGACAGTAAATGATGCAACAAGCAAACAATTTTCTGTATTTATCAAATACAGCACTTAAAGGTAAGAGTTGCATTTGAAAAATAAAAATCACGTGTTATTGAAGAATCAAAAATATACAGATAAACTGACCCAGGCTGCCAAGACAAATACCTCTGACGTGTTCCCATTTGTTTTCTCTATACCTACAGTTTCACTGAAGAAGCACAGAACAAGCCTTTCTGAAAGACTGCTTAAGGTACTCTCCAGCACACTTGCTAAGAATATACCTTCCAAAAAAAAAAAAATTTTTACTGAAATTAAGGTATACCACATGACTAAATGCCCGTGACCATCACATCTCCCTCTCATCTGTATCAGTATTAACTGCATATAAACAGAAAATAAATGTTTATTTCAAATAAATTAAGATCAAGTCCTGTGTTTGTTACAAAGGAAAGTTAGTCATCTCAAGTTAATGCACTTGATAGTACAAGAAAAATAAAAACACTTCTCTTAAAGAACTTAAAGAAACTTAAAGAACTCTTAAAGAAAAATTAGTCAAATAGCCAACAAGTACCATAGCTTGAGGCAAAAAAAAATAATAATAATCCAACTTAAGAAAAACAGCAACTCTAATAAGTTATGCAAAAAGAAAAGCTTTCTTTTAATTTCATTTCTAGAGGCAATAAAATCTACTTAGACCTTAATCCTAGTGAAGACTTTTTAATACTAAAGACATGATACCCTATTCACAGGATATACATGTCCATAAGGAACTCTTCTGGAGTTCACAAGTGTGCTAGCTGTTATTTGTTCTAGTGTTTGAGTGTACCAATTGTCTCATTCAAGAAGCTGAATTTCCCTCAGTATCTTTACTCATTATTAGTAAAGCGACACCACCAACTAGGCCTTCTTTCACAGATATAGCCACATGTGACTTGTTTTTGCTAATTTATTAAATACCAAGATTAAAATAAGTACATCCTCCCCTCCTTTTTAAACATATTCAACACACTTTATGGTTTATTTTACCACTTCTGTTCATCATTTCAATATTATTGGCAGGTAGTAAACAAAACACTCACCTGTGACCAGGATGGTAAATGACAGTAGTTATTCCATGTGCATAATGGCTACTAAAGCTGAAACTGTGACTTTCTTGGAAGCTTTGATTTGTTCCAACACTAAGTATGGGTATAAAAAAATAAATAAATTAGATTTATTTTCTTTAAAGAGTGGAAAAGATTTCCTTTAAAGTTCATGTTAGTTTCTCAAAGTAAGACAAAAACTTGTGCTTACCTTACAAGATAACTTCTCAGCTCTCCACGATAATTAACAACAAGTAATTCAGCTGACCACTGGGCACTTGCTTTGTATTCTAGAAAGATTAATCCAGCAACAGCATAACTCAGATCTCCCGGGAAACTTGCTGTCTTTACTCAAGAATGCAGACATTGAGAGAGAAAGGCAGGGAAAAAAAGAAAAGAAAAAAAAAGAATACCTTGATTTCTTTTAAGAAATTCCATTTATTATTTTTATGAAAATGTTTTTAAAAACTGAAGTTTCATAGTTTATAATAGTAACAAAATATACTCCTTTGATCTTGATCTTAAAGAAAACCTATTAAAAGTCCACAAAGACAATATGCTAAGGAAATAGACTTGAAACCCCTCACAAATTAGCTTAATACAACCTTTGTATACAGAAAACAGAACATGCAATTGCAGTTTGCCTGGCACAGCATGTTCTCATACCTACCAATGAAAAAAATCTCATATTGCTCAGTTAGCAGTATTTCCTTGATTTATAACAAAATCTGCCCATGAACTGCAGATTTTTAATCTACTACTACAAACAATAACCATTTGCACACATACCAAGTAGAAGATTCTATACTTCGACATTCTGATGTACCTGCTCATCTACCACAATTCTGACCAAGACAAGATGAAGACACTGACTAAATATAACAGCACAAAGGATATGCTTGCATATGGTACAAATGACTTGAACTTAGTTAACTTTAATATAACCATCGTATGATAAACCCTTGATAGCATATCCATGCATGGTATTCATATTGTAAGCCTTAATACCAAAGTTTGCCATGATTAAAAAAAAATACGTAATTACCCTTTATCCTTACAAAAAAAGAATATTTGTACAAATTGAATCGAAGACAGCACTTACCGGTGAAATGACCAAAAGCTCACTACCCATTAGGTCAAAAACTCTCACAGTTCCAGTGCTCTCAGCATAAGCAAGTAACGTACAGTCATGGCTCCACGCCACTCGTCTCCACTGCGGGTTAAAATCTTTTGGCACTACAGAAAAGGAAAACATTCTTTAGAAAAAAAGTGTCTTTCACCCGTCAGTGGCCACAGTCTGAGTCACAACAAATGTTGGACCATCTGATGACCTCTAACTCATACAGTGTTTAAAAAACAGCACATAAGAATTTAAGTGAGCTTTAAACTGATTTGTACAGAGTAACTTTCATGGTTTGGAACCTCTACTTCTACAGATGGTCACTGCCCAACAGACTATCATTCATCTACTTACTTTTGAAAATAGTATTTGCCACGTCAAGAGGTAGAGATAAGGAGAAAAAGAGAACTATAATCCCTTAAACAAAATTATAAAAAAGACATCTGCATCAACAATTGCATAATTCCTGTCATCGTTATAAAATTACCTTCTAAAAAGAAAACAAAAATGAACATGAAAAAAAAAGACTCCAACATCCACTATGCCTTCAAAATCCATTCATTTCACTATCACTTCATTTCAGGTTCCGTATGTTAATCAATGTGAAAAGAATCAGTGGGGGGAAAAATGGAGCTAATCACATAGCAAAAATATTAAGAGACTACTCACAATACTTTTAAGAAGTTAATAAACCAGTACCAGCACTTAGCAACACATGAATAAATAACAACAACCACATCAACTGCATAAACTGTATAAAGGTTGCCACATTACCTTGGCATTTTCCAACTATGGATCCAAAGTCATCTTTTGCAGACCTGCAGAGTAAGATACATGGATTTAGACTACAGACACACATTCACTTATTCAATTTTCCAGAATAAACTAAGAGCTATAAAAATACTTTAAGCGCACAATCCAAAAGCCTGAATGTATTTGACTACTTGTTCAAAAAGACAGATATCAGCCTTCACCCTTAGGCAGCTCGTCTCGGTAACAACAGTATTTTAGAAACCCTCCATATAAACCATAAAAAATAATATTCCCTATTTAGCAGTAATGTTGTTCAAAATTCATGCTGAAGTTCTGAAATGCTGTGTAAGTTTTTTTTTTTCCTTAAACTAGTCAGTATTCTCTAAGTTACAATTTAGAAACAATGTAAGAATATAGTTACATTAATACAGTTGAAACACAAGATTTATTCTATAGTTTATAAGCTGACATTTATGGTGTTCGCATCACTTGTGATTGAACAATTTTCATACACTTGCTTCTTTTACATATAAATGGAAGGTCTGACCTTCTAGCAAATGGATTTTTGTGAAGCAAGTAAACATACTCAATCAAGATCTGTTCTACTGCTAAATGTGTTCTTGAACTGGCAAAGGAAAGCTTGTTGTTAGAGAACAAAAGGAAAAAGGAAAATGCAAGTCTTTATGGCAATTCATATCACTTGTAAAATAAGGTGAAGTACTATACATGCCAGCTATTCTACAGAGAAGTGTAATACTAGCTCCTTCTCTCACTTCTTCTCACTTTAAGGGGGAATGGAAAGGCAAAGGTTAGAAAGACCATGAATTGGAGTTTAGTAGTTTGAACGACCTTGCTTTTCTTTCACATCTTAAAAAAATGGAAAAAAAACACACGCATAAACATATCCAACATGGAGGGAAATATAGCTAAGTATTTATATACATTTATCCATAGCATTTATAATTGTTGTTTGGGTATGAGTTGTTTTTAAAATGGTGAGTGGGAAAGACCTAAGAAGAAATAGAAGGTTTTTGCTTTCTAAGTGAACACATTTTAAGATTATCCCATAGATTAATTTCAGAATATATCTAGCATTTTCAAATAAAAAAACATTTAAAACTATGGTTAACAAGTCACTAAAAACACTCTCTCATAACTCTACAACTGTGGTTATGAACCAACACATAATCATAAGTTACCTGATTTCTATACATTGGTCTTGCACAACTGCCAACAGTTTACCATTGCTGAAAAAGGAAAACAAAGGCATTCAGTTCTTCATCCAGTCCTTTCAGAATATGGATCAGAGCTCCATGCACTTTTCTGCATGGTTAAATATAAATGTCCCAATTTGTTATGAAAGATAAAATATCAATTTTTATACAAAAAAAGTGTTTTAATAGAAGTCCCCTCATGTCACCAAAACATATCTGTCACATTCTTTAACAGCAGCACTAAGAAAACAGAAGCAGTGTCTAAAAATCGTACTGCTGGGGAAGTCAAAATCAGATGTTGTTTATGGATAGGTTTATACCACAGCAAGACTATGTATCACTTTATCTGGAATACACAGCCATCATACTTCAGTAAGTCAGGTCATCTCCTTAGCAGCAGGCCTCCCATCTTTGTACTTAACATACAACATTGCAGCTGGCATGTCACACATCAAAAGGATCACCACTTCCCTCACAGAATCACCATCTCTTTCTTTACAGAACTCTTGATAAGCCACTGATCATATTTAGTGATATGAAAGTAGTATGGAATATTTTAGTTTATTGTTTCTGTACATGTTTATGCTTACTTTTGAAGGCCAGTGATTTCAATGATGCTGCTAAAATTACTTTGGAACAGCTGTCTCTAGCCTTGGAATTCTCATTTCTTCCCTCAAGAAACAAGAGCAGACAGCTTGAGGGTATACGTCACTTTCCACAGATTTTAAAATAAACAATTTATACTACATATCCTGTAAGTTACAGGTCATTAGCTGATCAAACTCAAGTTCTGAATACAATCCCAGCAGAAGGATTACACTGCAAGTTACTTTTGCTAAAATGCTAAAAGTACATACAGACATGCATGAAAGATGCCTTAAAAGGGAAATGCTGTGGTAGCACCTGAAGACTGACCTTTCTTTCCCAAAGCTACCTCTGAATGCCTCCTGTAGTTCTCTTGACCAAGAAGAGTAACATTACTTTAGCACATTATTAATTCAACATTGCTATCAGTGTGGGCAGGGCAGAGAGTATTAATACATTCGCTATTACCAAATACTGAAAGCATATAAATACGTAAGCTGGTTACCTTGCAAGTACTAGCTGCCAGTTTATCTGCTTATTAACTAGACGAACAAGTCCATTTGGCAGAGAAAACTTTGCAGGGCTGAAAAAAAAATATATATATATTAGCCCAAATCAGAACATACACCTAGCAGTACCTGAGATATACACGCCAGGTGACTTAGCTTTAAGACAGCCAATCACCTGGGAAGTTTTAGCAACTAAATGTGAATCAGTAACGCACCCTGCTAATAGCAAAGGTTAAAAACATCTTCATTTGAATTAACAGAATCATAGCCACATTTTAAAGGAACTGATTATTTACTCATCATTCTTCAAATTCTGGTCAGCAGTCAGTTTGGGGTACCCTACCGCAAGGACACCAATAAACCAGTGTGCTACCAAGACGGTCCAGGGACTGGAGCACTCGCCCTACAAGGACAGGGTGAGGGAAGTGTAGCCTGGAGAAATGAAGGCTTCAGACAAAGCTAACCAAAGCCCTCTGGAACCTACAAGGTTCCATGGAGAGCCACTGAGGTGCATGGCAGGAGCACAAGAAATGATGATGAGTTTAAAACAGAGGAGATTCCAAGCTGACATAAGGAAAAGGATTCTTCACCATAAATACAGTTGTGCCCTGGAAGAAGTTGTCCAAAAGCTCTGGGATCTCCATCCTTAAACATTTTTAATACCTAGCTGGACCCTAAGGAACCTGGTCTGAGTTTGATATTCATCTGTGTTTGTTTTTTTTCTCCTTTCTTCCTGACCGTATTTTACAAATATATGAAAATGGCAGCTAGAATCAATTTTAAATGCTAGAAAACAGACCATCAGTATGACTACCAGTATATAGAAAATTAAGTAAGTTCATTCTGTTTGCAACTGAATCCTTAAAACCAGGCTTGTATGATGGCATGGAACCCATAAACACACACAAACGAGGCACAAAATAAAGTAGAACACCAAAAATAGGGAAAACAGCAATGACTGCTGGCCTAAACTAGAGTACTGTTTCACAGTGAGCAACACCATAGTCCATTTTCATACCCTAAAAATAACAGAATACCTCTAAAAAGGGAGAACTGATATCTTCAAACATGCACAGGGCATCAACAGAGTGGTATAATCATAGAGATGAAATTCTCCAGGAACACTGTATTTATCCAGTATGTTTCAGGGATCATTTTTCTGAATCACAATTACTTACACAGCATTTTATACAACAGCTTGAATTGTTAAAAAAATAATAATAGTACAAATTATAACCTCAATAGAAGCAAACCCTGCCATGCCATCATACCTGTCGTTGAGGCTTAAAAGAAAACAGCTTCACTTGCAGTATCTCAACTGGGAGTGGAGAGGAAAAACAAATGTTTTGAGAAATAGGATGTTCCAACTGCTAGTTTACTTAGTCTTCTTATAAAACCAAAAAGTTAAACTAGCATACACTACTTCTTTTTTCTAGATAGGCTTCAGCTGTAACTCAAGTAGTTTCAGCCTCAGTTGATGAAAAAACAGTGTTCTAAGCAGTGTTCAGTTTTACTGTCATTAACAATAACTTTATATCAAAAAAGGTATCAAAATATTACCAAATAAAAAGATTAAACATTATTTTCAAACCTACCTGTACCAGATATATCGAAGCAGAAACAATGCAGGACCTACAAAAATTAATAAGCAAGCAAAAATTAAATCTCTAGCTGTTTTAAAACACTCTTCAGCTATACATAGAATTCAGCTTTACATAGAATTTTAGAAGTTCTCACGAAACAAAATGTTGCACAAGGAAAAAGCCTCTACACTTGGTCAATGAATCCTTATATTAAAGTAAATGCAAATGTCAAATCTAAAAAAAAAAAAACAGAGATGAGTATTGATTTTTTCTAAGAGAAATGCCTAAGGAAAGCACAACTCAGTTAATGCATAAACCAAGAGCTGAATTGGCAACGATCATAATATCATAAAGCTTCCTCAGAGAATTGTCGAAATAGCAAATAGCCCAATTGTAAGAACTGATACACAGAAAAACATATTTTTCAAAATACAACAGGACTTCCAAACTTTTTAGATGTTTTATTATTTTGTCCCAATAACCTAAAAGAGGCAAGAGAGCCCACAAAAATGAAATACAAATAACACAGTAATAGGGATAATCAGAAAGCTTCTTTCCAAAAAACACATCTTCTGCTCTATTTCCATTACACTAGCCACCCTAAAGAGCAGAAACTGTAAATTTTACAAACAATCTACACATGATTCTTATGAGTCCTGAGCATAAAAACAAGTCATACTTACCTGTAATTGCTCTAGTGATGATAAACGATGCACCATGTTTTCTGTTGCCTCTTGGCTGCAATTACAACAATAACGGTCAAACACTATGATACACATTTTAGCTTAAGTATAGCATCCATACTGTATCCAATCAGCGTTCACTGACTGAATGTAAGCTGCTTGCTAGCCAGAAGTTCCTTACATATTTTCAATTACTCGCTACTTTATTGAGTTATTTAGCCACATAAGCTAAAGCAGGCTATAGAACCAAGTAAATTCAGCAAGTGCCGACCTGTAATAAACAAAATTTACTACAAATTATCTATCGATTCAACTTTGCTTTCGTCTACGGGTAGTAAAAAAAAAAAAAAAAAAAAAAAAAAGAGAGAAGACATTGCCTCCTGTAAGGTATTACAAATCATTCTTTCTATGCCAAATAAATGCCAGATTGAACTGTAATCCCCAGAAAAAGGTCAAAGCAATTGGTGTTCAACATACTATCCCAATATATAACTGCTAAGCTACATAAAGACTGCTTATGAAAGTTCCAGAAAAACATATTTTTTAAAAAAAGAGACCACTGAAGTAAAACTTATGCCAATTTGTACTGGTTACCACAGCCATCCAATTCACTGCATCTACTCTACAGCCTTGTACCGCCTTTCCAGCACTCTTGCTCTACTTTCATATGTGGGAGGACCAAACTACTGCATAAATAAAAGCTCTCTTCAAACACAGAAAAATTAAACACAAAACATAGTATGTATATTCCTAGCTATAAAACAGGCAAAGTTTTTAGAAGCCAGCAAGAAGCTAGGGAAATAGATTACACAAAGAAGATAATAAATAAGGAAGACATCACGCACAAAATAAACTTTCCTACTCAAAATATTAGAGCATCACAAACTGAGCACTAAAGTAGATAATGAATGAATTACCTCTTCCCTTCAATATATAATGCATAGAGCATATCATTAGCTAAGATACTCAGACCTCTTATTCCAAGTTATAGGGCAGCAAGCACTGAAGGACATACTAACATGAAAATTCAGCAGTGTTTGCATGTTTAAAAATATAAAAATAAATTTATAATTATAAAAATATATTTGGGCTTCAGAATTTAAAATACTGAAGTAAATATTAGCAGTTTTCTATGCAAAGTTTGCAATCCAGAAACAGTGTTTGAAATAATCAGGCCACTTTCTCACAGCATATGAGAAGTCAACACACATGTACTAATAGATACTGTCCAAAATTCAGGTTGATCAAACAGTAAATAACAATACATTAAAGTAAAAGAAGTGAAACTACAAATTATTTGTCACAGCTATCATAGTACCTTGGGGTATTGCAATTGTTCCTAAGGAATTTAAAAAACAGGGCCTGATAAGGTTTTTTGATTAAGCTTTTTTGAAAAACATTTCCAAATATTGCTTATACATATTGTATAATTAACTGTACGAAGTTCAACAAGGCCAAGTGCCGGGTCCTGCACCTGGGACGCAACAACCCCAAGCAGAGCTACAGGCTGGGAGATGAGTGGTTGGAGAGCTGCCAGGCAGAGAAGGACCTGGGAGTATTGGTTGATAGTCGGCTGAATATGAGCCAGCAGTGTGCTCAGGTGGCCAAGAAGGCCAACGGCATCCTGGCTTGTATCAGAAACACTATGACCAGCAGGGCTAGGGAGGTGATCGTCCCCCTGTACTCGGCTCTGGTGAGGCCGCACCTCGAGTACTGTGTTCAGTTTTGGGCCCCTCGCTACAACAAGGACATCGAGGTGCTCGAGCAAGTCCAGAGAAGGGCGACGAAGCTGGTGAGGGTTCTGGAGAACAAGTCCTACGAGGATCGGCTGAGGGAGCTGGGTTTGTTCAGCCTGGAGAAGAGGAGGCTCAGGGGCGACCTTATTGCTCTCTACAGATACCTCAAAGGAGGCTGTAGTGAGGTGGGGGTTGGCCTGTTCTCCCATGTGCCTGGTGACAGGACGAGGGGGAATGGGCTTAAGTTGCGCCAAGGGAGTTTTAGGTTGGATGTTAGGAAGAACTTCTTTACCGAAAGGGTTGCTAGACATTGGAACGGGCTGCCCAGGGAAGTGGTGGTGTCACCATTCCTAGAGGTTTAGACGTAGAGCTTAGGGATATGGTTTAGTGGAGGACTTGTTAGTGTTAGGTCAGAGGTTGGACTCGATCTTGAGGTCTCTTCCAACGTAGAAATTCTGTGATGCTGTGATATTGCTATATATACACATGTATATTACTATACTCTCCAGATTTTTTTCCTCCTGAGTATTCTTAGTGCTCACTCCTGAGACTAAACTGCATTATTACTCCACACACCTTAACCCTTCACAAAGCTGATTTGCTCTTACACTCTGAAGACTGGAATTTTACATTTTGCAGTAAGTCCTATCACCCCAGATACAATAACGGCTACCAGATCTGTAAATGTATTCCCCTGTCAAATGTATTTATTTTTTAATTAATTCCTGCCTGGAAGAACAAGTTTGCCTTTCCTAGAGAATTCCGAAATAAAATCCAAGTAGCTTCCTTATGGACAAGGTATCTACTTCGGTTCAGATTTTGTTGTAAGCATGCTGAGTTTAAGGAAAAAAAATTAAGAATTTTAAAGAATGCCAAAACATTTTTTTTTCCCTCATTGTCACCAAAACACCAAATCAAGTGATATAGCCAAGAAGACAGACAGAACATGTTTACTGTAAAAAAGTCATCTACCTGTACTTCTATGGTTCAAATGATTCTTTGAGTCCTCTGCTGCAAACTCCCCCACAGAACCACTGTCTCATTCAGTTTTCAGTGATGAATTACTCAATAATTCCTTTCATTCTTGTTAGGTATTGCTGGATTCCCAGGAAACAAGTTATACACAATCATATCATCGCACTGATTACAGGTTGCTCAATTTCCATATCAGTCTCTTTGTGGGCATTGTCAGTTTCTTGCACTCATTCTTTACAAATGTCTGTTAATTTCCCCCAGAAAACTTATCAGGAAATGCAATGCAGATAAATGAGAATACCAACAAGAACTAAAATTAAAACTAATTTGGGGTTCCAACTTACAAAAAAAAAAAAATCCATGCAAGATCTATTGCTGTATTGAACAGAACTTTACACTTTCATCACAGGATCAATCTTCCAGTGGGTGTAATTACAGTTAGAAGAGCTCAGAATTTCCGCAATCAAAAATGAATTACCCCAAAGGAGGTAACAGAAAAATAAAGCAAAATCAATAGAGAAAAGTTTGGTTTAAGGCCTTGCTTTGGATCCCAGATGACTGCGTAGAAATAAATCTAATTTGATTTCCCAATGCAGCTTTCAACTTCCTTTCCCTTTCTACTTTCCTTCACTCATTCCTAACCAGTTTACAAGAAATACAGCAGAGATCCTTTTGTGACTTTTTTTTGAGCGACATGAATAAACCATGATTAAAGAAACAAATGTTATGAAGTACAAGTCACAAGCACCTAAAAAATGACGTGTTACTCCATAAGACCATAACATCACAAAAAAACGTTTGTTCCCTCATATAAGTATGTATGTGGAAGATTGTAACTTGCTATGAACAAATACAGTCAATACCTGCAATGTTTTTATATCTCCTCTGTTCAGAGGTTCCCATTAAACATAAGACCTTGTTAAAATACTTTGATAATATATTTTTTGTGGTAAATGCATTAACATCTGCACTGGACTTGAAAGTCTAATACAAGAAAATGAAAAAACACATTGCTTGCAACTTCTATGTCCAAATCAGACAACAGTTGAGTTAGATACAATCTAGCTCAGCAAGTTTATATTGGATTTACATGGCAAGGTTTTGGTGATGGCGGAGGCTGCAGGGGTGACCTCAGTGAGCAAAGCCCAGCAGCTGCCCCACGTCAGATCAGAGCCAGCTGCAGCCAGCTACAAAAGGAACCTGCTGTTGGCCAGAGTCAAGCCAGTGAGCAATGCTGGTTGGGCCTCTCGGAAAGCAGACTGAAGAAAGGTGAAAAAAAAAATAAATAATAATAATAATAAAATGCTGTGCAACTGAAGCTGAGAGAATGACAAATGACAAAGAGTGAGAGAAGCAGCCCTGCAAACCCCAAGGTCAGTGCAGAAGGAGGGCAAGAGGTGCTCCAGGCACACAGCAGCAGCTCCACTGTGGCCTGTGGAGAGGCCCCTGGTGGAGCAGGCTGTGCCCCTGCAGCCCATGGGTCCCACATGGAGCAGATCTCCATGCTGCAGCCCATGGAGAGCCCCCGGTGGAGTGGGTAGATGTGGCCTGGAGGAGGCTGTGGCCCATGGAGAGCCCACGCAGGCTCCTGGCAGGAACTGCTGCCTGTGGAAAGGAGCCACACCAGAACAGTTTGATCCTGAAGGACTGCACCCTATGGAAAGGAGGCATGCTGGAGCAGTTCATGAAGGACTGCATCCCATGGGATGAATGCCACATTGCACTGGGGAAGGGTGTGAGAAGCAAGGAGCAGCAGAGCTGCAGACAAAGCATTACAAACTGACTGCAGGCCCCATTCCCCTGCCCTGCATGGGACAGAGGAAAGAACGAGAAGAGCTAAGACTGAAGCTCACCCTGGGGAGAAGGAGGGTGGAAGTACAATGCTTTTAGTTCTCTCCATCCTACTCCGTTATCAACTGTGAATGAATTAATCTAGTTTTACCCAAGGCAAGTCTGTTTTGCCCACTGAGACAACTAGTCAGAGAGATCCCTGCCCCTATGTCAACTTATTAATTTGACATTGGAGTGTCTCCTCCATGTCTTGCAGAGGAGAAGGAGCAGTTGAACAGCGAAAATGAATGGACATCTCAGCTTTTCCGCTGATCCATGGAGGAAAAATAAGAAACAAACCACTAAAACTTATAAAGTAATGGTTTTCCATTTTTCAATCTTTGACGTTTATTTGCGTGCCTTGCAGACACAAAGTGATGCAAACCTTCCTCTTCACTTATCACTGAAAACCCAGACGTAACCCTTCGGTCCTGCAAATCCGGACAGGAACCGATTTGCCTCGTGCCAGGCGACCTTAGCAACGGTCCCACTTCCACCCGCACTGCTTCCACAGCTGTCAGCACAGCTCCTTCTGGGGATGACAAGAGGAGGGCAGGAACGAAGCACCACGGAAAGCCGGGCAGGGCAGCGCGACGAGGGCACGGGGCAGGAGCTGGGGGCTCGCCCCGTTACTGCGCCCGCTCGCCTTCCTCCTCCTTCTCCTCCTCCTCACACCCGCTGACGTGGCCGGTTTCTCTCCCCGAGCCGCACGGCGGCCACCTCACCTGCACCTCCGTTTCGGGAGGCCACTCGGCGTTGAGCAGCAGGTCGTACAGCACGTTCTCCTCCTCCCCGCCGCCCTCCTCCGCCCCGCTGCCGGCCGCCATCCCCGCCGCCCTCCGCGCCCCTTCTCCGCCGGCAGCGGCGGCGGCGGCCATGTTCGCCCGCGCCCCGCCCAGCACCCGAGCGACGACGGTGGCTGGTGGAGCCCAAACCGCTGGAGCCCTGCGGCTCCGCGGAGCGGGCGGAGTTCAGCTCTTTCACAGAATCGTTAGGGTTGGAAAAGACCTCCACGTTCACATGGTCCAACCATCCCCCTACCACCAATGTCACCCACTAAACCATGTCCCTAAGCGCCGCGTCCAACCTTTCCTTGAACACCCCCGGGGACGGTGACTCCACCACCTCCTTGGCAACCTGTTCTAATGCCTGACCACACTTTCTGAGCAGAAATGTCTCCTTATTTCCAACCTGAACCTCACCTGATGCAACTTGAGGCTATTCCCTCTAGTCCTATCACTAGTTACCTGTGAGAAGAGGCCGACCCCCAGCTCCCCACCCCTTCCTTTCAGGTAGCTGTTGAGAGCAATAAGGTCTCCCCTGAGCCTCCTCTTCTCCAAGACCAAACAACCCCAGTGCCCTCAGCCGCTCCTCACAGGACTTGTGTTCCAGGCCCTTCACCAGCTTCATAGCCCTTCTCTGGACACCCTTGAGCACCTCGATGTCCTTCCTGTAGTGACAGGCCCAAAACTGAACACAGTACTCAAGATGCAACCTCACCAGAGCAGGCTTGCTGCAGCCTTTGCTGCAAAGGGGGCTCTGGAGAGGTGCTTCTCTCTGAGGGAGAGAGAGGGAACCCCAGGAAAAATACCAGGGGCTGCACCCTGGTGTTGCTTGTCCAAAATCTGATAGCGAGATTTAACATAGTAGTCATTAAGGTCCCTTCCAACCCCACCGATTCTATGATTCTACGAAGAAATAAAGAATGTAGTCAAGGGCAAAATGGGTTAATTATACGCGGAACATTAAAAATAAACAAACAAAAAACGAGCAAATAAAAAAAAATAGCAAAAACGATATATTTCTTACAAATTTCCTCTGGTTTTAATGATAAACGCGGAAATCTGTTACACAGAGCTTATCTTAAATACTTTAGCCCCAGAAACTTCTTTTGCACTCACAGAGTTCCACTATCTCAGGCAAATAAAGATGAACATGTTTATAAATTACTGTGAAAGAACTAAGGCTTCAGTCTCTTTCCTGCAACTTCATAAAGCTTTCTTAAAGCTTAAATAAAATCACAAGCTGCCATTTTTGCTCCCATACTCTAGTTTTAACTGGTGTTTAGTAACCTTTTTGTAGATTTTTTCCTATCTTTGTCTTTATAAATGATTCAATTTGTTATGTATCCAAAACCAGGCAAAATTACGATCAACATACAGGGAATAGCGAAAGAAAGGAAGCATATCAAACTAAGATATTCTCAAAGGAATTATTGTTAAAAGGAAAACCTGTCATGATACAGATGATATAAAATGCCTGTTGTGTTTTTCTCTGCAACGCATTTTCTGCATTGTAAATTAGCAATAAACAGGGCTCAGTGAACATTAAAAAAAAAAAAAAAGTTCTGAAATAAAACTCCAAATGAAAAAAGTAATCAGATTGCAACACATGTAGTCAAGAGAACTACATAGAGGGGCCCTCATTTATTAGTCCTTTAAATATTTTTCAGAGGACTGCTTTAGAAGAATGCTCACAATTCAAAATGGTAGGTAATATTTTATTATTTGCCTTCCACTTAGCGTGTACAAAGTAGATAAATATCATATTGTTTTGTAGTAGACAAATGCACCATTGTTTTGTGTTGTAATGGTACAAGCCGCAGTTTTTAATTTGGAATCTAATTTTATTTTAACAGTAACAATCCAGAGATTCTTGCCTTTAACTTCGCTAGAAGTTATCTTGGCAAAAGACTGTGAAGAATGCATGGAAGCTTCCGTAAAAAACGTAGAAGAATGTATAAATCTGTAAAATAAAAAAAATTGATGTGTTATCTGTGTGAAAGTACACGTGTTATCTAGCTGCAAAGATACTTCTATACACAGAAAACTCAGAATGCTTTGTACCAAGTATCTTTATTACCAAAATCTACGCAAACGTGAATTACAATAGAACTCACTTAAGATTACAATACCAAATGTAAATGTAAAGCAGATTCTTACTGTAAAGGGACACTTTACAGTTTAAATCGTAAGTTACCACAGTTGTAAACTTAACAAACAGCTCTCCTGACTTTAATATCTGTGTAAAGCTCTAAATACCAGGCCAAGATAGCGGAGGTTTTATGTGAAGGGGAGGTTTTATATGAAGGGGAGAGAAGAAGAAACAAAAAAAAAAAAAAAAATCTTTCAGGAAGGTGAAAAAACCGTGAGCAGGTCATCCGAGTATGCCCTTAAAAACTTAAAATCCACAAAACAACAAAAAATAATTTTTTCTTCCTTCTCCGCGTAGCAGCCCGGACTTATATACGCGATGCACACACGAACAGGCGGGGGTCGGAACGTGCGGCGTGGCGCTCTCTGCTGCCCCCCGGCACCCTAAAGCGGCATCTCTGGGCTGCGCCTGCGCTCTGCGGGAGGGGAGTCTGGCAGTGCCAAGATGGCGGCGTTCTCGGGTACGTGGTGCGGGGCAGGGCTGGGGGAGGCCAAGCGCTGGGAGACCCCTCTGGGGCCTGGGTCTGACGGGGCCTTGTGGGGGTGTAGAGGAGGAGGTGGTTCCCGGTGGGCAGTAGGGGCTCGCTGTAGTACATGCGTCGCTACGCAGTAGGCCTAGGGAGGCGCAGATGCTATTCTGGCTGCCCAGGTTTTGGCAGGCCAGCAGGTGTGCTCGCCTCAGTGGGTTTGCTGGATTTTAGGGCGTATGTGGCATGCGTGTACCTGGTAAATGGGGCTGCTTGGAGGTTAAGGCTGACTCCTTAATGTGAGTCGTTTCTACAACGGGAAGCTTATGGCAACTGTTTTGTGTACTGCAGTGATTCGTAACGTTTTAGGAGCAACCCCATCCTGTGTTAGGTAGTTGTGGAAAGCAATAAGATCTCCCATGAGCTTCCTCTTCCCCACGCTAAACAAACTCAGTGCCTTATCATGATTAAAATGTCTGTCTAAACCATAATAGAAGATTTTTTTCCTAAAGTAGCACACATCACTGTTGGTACTGTTGTTTCCCTCTTCCTATATACGCACCCAGACAATCACCATACATCATCATCAAGGGAAATACTGAAGCTCCTTTAGACCTGAAGATAAGTTTGGGTGGTGGACAGGTTTATTTTTATTAAATAGTGGAGGAAAACTTATATTGTGCCATCGCTAGTTGTTTTATTCGTTAGTACGCACTGAAAGAACTTAATCAGCATAAATGGGAAGTATGCTAAAAGTGCAAAGACTGTTTAAGGGATTTATCTCTCAATTGCAATTAATAATAACTTGTTGCTAAGAAAAAACTTTTTGATTATGTGGTTTGTGTGAGGCTTTAGGAGTAAATAATTGAAGACTGAAGCTTTCTGAAAACAATGAAAATAAAACATTCCCCCACTTCTTAGTAGTATTCCTATTACTATAGCAAATGTAAGAATGATTTTTGGCTGTATGCATATGTATGTGTTAACCAAGTTTTTGGTGTGTATATATACACACTGTCATGCGCTGGCTTTCTGTGTGCGTGGAAAATTAGCGTGTGACAGTGTGAAGACTAACATGTAAACATTTGCTTAAAGAACGTAATACATATATTTATTTTTGCTTGTAATTGAAAATTTCCAAGTGGAAACACTTCATTCTGGGCTATGTTGATGTAACTAACACTGCTTGTTATTTGTGTTTTGTCTTATTATTATTATTATTATTTTTGTCTTGCAGAAATGGGTGTTATGCCTGAGATAGCTCAAGCAGTGGAGGAGATGGATTGGCTGTAAGTAGGCTTACCTTTGGGCCTGGCAAAATCAAATTTGCCTTTCAGTGATGTATCACGTGCTTCTGGAAATACCCACTTTTTTGTAATGTGATAGCAGGGGTATATATTTCCTTTTAGCATTGTTGCATCTCTTACATTTCCTCATAGTGTGAGCAGCTGAAGATCAAACTGTAACTGCAGTGGTAACACAAGCTTGGACGAGCAAAGTATGACAGCTTATGCTTCAGTGTCATTTGTTTGACAAAAGCCCCTGTACTTCAGGTTTATTTACTATGTATTGTGGGATTGCTATATGAAATACTGTCATTTAAATGATGTATGTTCAGTAAGCGTTCTCCAAACTGTAGGCTGAATTTGTGTTTTTCAGGGTTGATGACTGAGTGTGTTATTTTACCAGAGTTATTCTTCCTGGTGTTAGTTGCTTATTGGGTTGAAATTCAGTATTTTAAAGCTAGTTTTGAATTGTAATTTTGAATGAATGTTACCTGTATGGATAGTCTTAATTTATGTAATTCTTTTCCTGTATACATGGCATTAATTTGCTGAGATGGTTTCAAGATACTAGTTACATTTATTTCATTAATTTATTTTCCAGTATTAAGTAGGAATTTTGTAAATGAGGACTATGTAAGTGGCTTTAAAAGTGAACCATACTGGAAGGGAAGAAATCTGTAAATCAATAATTAATCTTTTCCTTCTGTCATTAGCATAGTGAGGTAAGATATGGACCTCTTCTTGGGGTGCAATTGAATTCGCTGCATCCACTTGTCACTTCCTGTCAAAGCACATCAGCTATTCTAAACCTTCCGTGTAAATTTGTACCTCTTCACTTCCTCAGCAGCAAACCAGGAGGAATAACTTTCACCTGCTATTCCGCATCTTACGTTACTGATACATTGAAGTGATATCTATAGGTTCTTGTGTAAGCAAAAATCTTTTTTTTTTCTTCTGATAACCTCTATTTGTATAAATGTGTTCTTTCCTATAGTCTTCCTACAGATATTCAAGCAGAATCTATCCCATTGATCCTGGGAGGTGGTGATGTGCTTATGGTATGTATGCAGGACAGCCGTGTTCCAAGGAAGTGTGTGTCTCTTGCCTGAGTGTGCACTGTTTCCAGAACCCTTCTTTCCGGAAGGGTCTGTAATTACACTTGTTCTTCTGTCCTCCTTAAGTGGAAAAATACATCCTTGAACTAAAAACTATAGAGTTTCTGGTGTGTTTCCACCTGTTCTTGCAGGTGGAATTCATTCTTCTTAGGCTTTCAGTTTCTGACAACTAGACAGTTTGACGGGCACTGCTACATGTGTGAAAGCTAACTGATCTCCCCTACTCTACTCTTCACCTGACACAGAACTGCATGAAACGTGACAAATACCATCTTAACAAGTGCTTCAGTCTCAATAACCTTAAAAATACCCGATTGGCATACTTGGGTGTCATGCTTTCTGCAGGTTCTGTAATCAGAGTGATGCCTCCTGTAATCTTCTGTAGCACCTTGAGAACTCAGACATACATAGATAGCTCCCCTGGTGAATTCTGGGAGCTGTTATGTTCCAAGTGCATTGAAAAGGTTTTGTGTTTGTATTTGTCTGATTTCTGTGAAGCAGTGGTATTACTCTTTAAGATCTTCTATATTATGCAGAGGTAAAAGTAACCTTAATTTATAGTTTGTTAAAATAGAGCTGTAGAACAATCCTTAGAGTGGAAGCTGTAACTCTGATTAAACTTAAATTTTTCTTCCTGTAGGCTGCAGAAACGGGCAGTGGAAAAACTGGTGTAAGTAATCAATTTTAATTCTAATAGAAAGTAGTAGAATGTACAAGTATTTTATGTGGTAAGATGCATGGTGTTTGTGTATGCATACAGAGAGAATATGTATATATTTGACTATGTTTTTAAACAAACAATTAGATATGCTTTAAAGTCTTTCAAAGCTATGGGTATTTCAACTGAAAACCAGACTGTCTGTATATATGGAAATACCTGCATAGATGGTGGAAGAAAAATAACATTATATTTCAGGCTTTTAGCATTCCAGTTATCCAGATTGTTTATGAAACACTGAAGGACCAGATGGAAGGGAAGAAAGGGAAAGCAACTATTAAAACTGGTGGAGCAGGTGAGCTTTCATCTTTCCCTCTTCCAAAGTTTAGACTGCTGTTAATTCATGTCAATTCCATAACACCACAAAGTGAAGGCAGCCTGACTTGCCATTGAACAGATACTTTTTTAAAACTTTGGGGTAATGTGAATAGAATACAATTACTTCAGATAATATAAAATTACAAATATAAACTTAATGGTGTTAATAATGGGAAGAACTGGGATGCATTGGGCTATGCAGATTTGAATTCAGAAATGTTGAACTGAGATGGCGATATGCAGGGCCAGAACCTGCTGATATAGTATGGATTGTAATCATAGTGTTATTCGCACAGTATGCAAGTGTCTAATATAGATGTCCTTTTAAATAGACTTGCAACTTGAGAGCTAGTAAATGTGTTCAGTCTGTAGTAGTTACAGATTGAGACTTGTCACCAACAATAACTGTAAAAACAAAATTTTGAAAATGTTAATGGAAGTACTAACCTTTCAGTTTTTACTGATAATGACTGCTGCAGTGTTGACAGTGCAGTTCATTTACACTCTGGCTTACCTTATAAGTGTCTTTATTGTTTTCAGTTGTATTTTTAAGCAATTTAATCTGTGCTGCATTTAATGGAATAATTCAAATTTGCATAAGTTAGCTTTGTATTAGGCAGCTCTAAGTTTTTAGGCCTTTGCTGACCTAGAGGGTTTGAATTGATTTGGAATAAGGCTGCCTTCCCAAAATATTAAGCTAGGTGGCAGAGACGATGTGAAATTTGAATTTGAGTTCTCCAGGCTTAACCTTGTTGCTTTAAAGAATTTTCTCTTTCTGTCTTTCAAACTTAGTGCTCAATAAATGGCAGATGAACCCATATGATAGAGGATCAGCTTTTGGTGAGTTATCTTAATTGTTATTGTATTTGAAATGTTCACATTGTGAAACAAAAAGAATAAAATACGTACAAAGCTTTCTTTAAAAAACTGTTAAAAAAGCGTTTTCTATATAAAACTGTCTTGTCATTTTCAGCAATTGGATCAGATGGTCTGTGTTGCCAAAGCAGGGAAGTAAAAGAATGGCATGGATGCAGAGCAACTAGAGGCGTGACTAAAGGTAGCTATAAAACAACATATTTCAGGCTCCTAAAAATCTCAGCTGAAACACCCACTTAGCACCTATTGTTAATGTAGACAGTCGCATTTCAAATTTGCTGTCTATCTAAGCAAATGTGCCATTACTCAATTTACTGCTAGCTGAAGACTTTCGAAAGGCAAATAAAATACTTTAGTTTGTTTTTCTCTCCTTGTCTTGTAAACTGCCTTTTCCTGATTGGGGATTGTGTCAGAGGTGAGGCATTCATAACTGGTGTTTATTAGAACATATCCTATTAAATGTCATGAATAGGAAATAGCTATTCACACAGTACTTCCAATTATTTCCCCCATAGGTACATGCATGCACAGATTTCATGGTTATCTGGTTGAAGTTGGGAGGCCAATCCCAACTGTTTAGTTGGAAGCAGAGAGTCATGCTGACACTCCAGTGATTTTAGGTGGGTGTTCAGAATGACCCTTGAGCAGTCTGATTTCATCAGGTGTGCACACAAGCATGTAGTCTATACATGGCAACCAACTGAACGCAGGTCAAGTTAGACAGCAAGTTGTCAGTGCTAGTGCATACTGGTGTTCTTGCAGTGATTTAGCAGACCCCTGGGGTTTTGAGTTTAATCAAATGCTGTGGATTCTGGAGAATCACAGGTGTCACTAGCTTACCAGTTTTTACTAGTTATTTGAAGACTTTCACACACTACCTCTGAGCACATACTTTTTCGTCTCTTAGGCCTGCTGTTTTCCAGTACATGTTTCTCCATTGAGGTACATAGGTACTTACAGATCACTTTCACTCTAACGCAATAGGGTAGAAATGTTAGACGTTTGGTGATTCTGGACTGCCAAACTGAACCACCTCAATGAAATTGAAATTAAGGTGTTTTTTTATCTTTTTTCCCTTAAAGGAAAATACTACTATGAAGTGTCTTGTCATGACCAAGGCTTGTGCAGAGTTGGTTGGTCAACTATGCAGGCATCACTAGATTTGGGTGAGTTTCATCTTAAGAAGGTGGATCTACTGTAATCCTGTAGACATTATGAAATGGCTGGAATCCTGTTCTCTTCTTGCAGAGAAGGGATTCCTTGGGAAGGTTAGCAATATCAGTGAATTCAAAACTTGTACAGATCTTCTGCTTGTAAGAAGAAATCTGTATAGATGATGATGATACTTTTGTGATGTTTTTCCTTTTATTTCTCTCTTTTTATGAGGATGACTAGAGTACCAGTATACTGGTCAAAGATTAGTTCATAATACATCAAACTAGGAGTCTTCAGTTAACACTGAGTATTATTATTGACATTGTAAAAGTTTCAGTTGGTAATATAAATGATAATGGACAAAGAAGAGCTGGAGGGAGGTGGGGGGAGGGAATGTAACCTGTCAGCCAAACAATAAAAGGCCTTACTGTGCCTTGTTTTCAGGCACTGATAAATTTGGCTTTGGATTTGGTGGCACTGGTAAGAAATCTCACAATAAGCAATTTGACAGCTATGGTGAGGTAAGTTTGAATTACTTACTAATAAAGAACATTGCAATTAATTTCTCAATTTCTTCATGTTTGTTTTTTTTTAATATTTTTTTTATCTTGGTTACATGCTATAGCAATCAATGCTTTCCTAGCAGTGCCAAATTTTTAAGGTAAAGTTGCGAAGTAAAAATACCATGAAACCTCAAAGCATTTTTGGACAAAAGCACATTAACTAGATCAAACAAAAGCAGTTAGTATGTTGGATTTTTGATAGTGGCTAGACCACAAAGATGTTGATTTATTTAGACGATAAAACTCTTATGTGTGTTATAGGTTAATGGTTAACTGATCTCTTGGATTTATTTCTTGACTTATTTCAGTGTTAGCTTGAATAACATCCCATCTGTATGCATTGGTGGATGTCAAAGTAAGGGCATGGAAACCTGTATACTGGCAATTGAAGTCCCAAAAAAACTCAAAACACATACTTCAATGCCAGTAAGGTATTGAAGTCAGGCTTAATTTCTGCCAGTTAGTTGGATATACCATTACAAATATCTTGATACACTCTTCTGAAAACACCTACCAGGAATATCTGTGGTGTTTTTTGTGTAGTGTGCATTCTGCATGCATGAATGTTTAAGCATAACTTATATAAATATGAAGAGCACAGTAGAAATGTCTTTTTGTGGTATTAGCAAATTGTCAATACTGTAAAATTTGCAGCTTTTACTATTTTAGTTTTTTAAGTGACTTCTGATCTGTTGAACTTGAAAAGGCACTTCACAGTATAAAAGTTTTTATTAAATACCTTTACAATGAGAAGACTTAAAATGATTTAAATGAAATATTTAAATTTGTAGGAGGTATTAAATGTATGCTACATGAGTTAGTCTTTTCAGTAACCAGAAGATAGGTTTCTATTAGTCTTTGATGCTCTAAACTTGGATTTACATTGGCTACTAAATGCATGATTAATGCACATCTTCATAATACAGAATTCTTCCAGGTAAATGACTAGAATTTATCATTGTAAAGGCATTTGAGCAAATTTAAAGCAGCAATAACAGTTTTAATATCTAAGATAAATTGGGCAGCTTACTGAAGATGTGTAATCAAAAATGTGAATGTTGTTTATGTTAGTAATATTGGGGTAAAAATAGAACTTGCTTGTCCTGAAAATAAGTGTTTAGTAGGGAGAAATATGAAAACTGTAAAAGTTGGCAGAATGCAAACACTGTTTTTTTTTTTATTTTTTAATACAATAAACAACCCCAAAATTTGTGAGTTTAACAAAGTTCTTTTCATTGTAGGAATTCACTATGCATGATACAATTGGATGTTATCTAGATTTAGATAAAGGACAAATAAAATTTTCCAAAAATGGTAAGTTTTCTTCACTTTATTCTTTGGAATTTAACTTGAATGCTCACATGGCTGGGGAGGGCGGATGTGCATACATGCGGAGTCTGACTGAATGGTCCCTACTTTCAGGGAAAGACCTTGGCCTTGCGTTTGAAATCCCACCACACATAAGGAACCAGGCACTCTTTGCAGCTTGTGTGCTGAAGGTAACTTAGGAATATCACAAATGCACGAGTTCCAGAAAACTGGTGTAGTTCTGATAGAGCAACTACTGTACAATTACTGTAGTTATGCTTTCACTATTTTTCTTTCTGCGCACTAGTAATCCACTACTGTAGTGGTCATCAGTGCGTTAGCTTTGAGGACTCCTCAAGCTAAATACTGGATATCTTAATTCAAACTGAAATACCAAAACTTTAATGTAAGGGTAGAATAGCTTGGAGCAAGAATTACCTTTATTAAACTTCAGTATAGTGTGATTCCACAGAGATAAGAAAGCAACTTTATAAGTGGTCTCCCTGAACCCTTAAGTTTCCTGTTTCATTTACTCTTAACATTCTGTAAATCTAATAGTGTGTCTTTGTTTTCTTCATTCTCTCTGGGGTGATGAGTAAAGGGCTTAGCACATCTTTTTGGTGGTCAGAGAAATGTACAAATCTAAAAATTATATTGGCTTGTTTTTTAATTATGCTTAGTTGTCAAATATGAATAAAACAAATCTTAAAAGTTTCAGCATATCTGTAACTGTAAGAATACTTTGATGTAGAATAAAAGAGAATATTCTTGTAGAAGAACTAGAATGAAGCACAAACTGTCTGGCAGGCTTTAGACTTCTTGGGGAAGGAGAATGTGAAGGGAGGGGAAAAAACACCACATTCCCTATCTCCACACATGCCTCTTTGTTTAGCTGGTTTCTCATGGGGAAGCTACTTGTAAAATGAAAAACAATTTCACGTGGTCTCTTGAATCTGTATGACTATTTTGTTGAAATCTAGAATGCTGAATTAAAATTCAATTTTGGCGAAGAAGACTTCAAGTTTCCCCCAAAAGATGGCTATATTGGACTCTGCAAGGCTCCCGATGGTAGTGTTGTAAAATCACAACATGCAGGTAAGGTTTGACCTTTTAAATTTCTCCATTGTATTTTAAGGTTGTCTGAATACGAATTTTGATCACTTCAATTTCTTAATTTCTGCTGTACTCAGGGTCTTAGAATACTAACACCTTAGTGGTAGCAAAACTAGAGCTTTTTCAGTAGTCTTCAGGGTTGTCTTCAATGGAAATTGCAAATAGTCCTATGCTTGGAATTTTTGAAATGTATCAGATGAGTAAACTTCTCTTAAATAGGTTACTGCAGGGTATCTACTTAGAAAACAAGTGTCTGGTTTTTAAGCTGTATGATAAAAATTATGTTGCATGGCCAGTATACTATTGTAATGGCAAGACTTGTATTTTTTGAATATTAATCTGAAGCAGAATATTCCCTTCTGTGGAATATTTAGAATCACAAGTTTGTTTACAATAATAAATTCCAAGATAGGTATGTACTCTGTCTCTAACTGCTCTTTTTTTTAATCTTAGGAAATGCACAAGTGGTTCAAACACAGAACCTTCCAAATGCTCCAAAAGCATTGATTGTTGAACCATCTAGAGAGCTAGCAGAACAAACTTTGAACAATGTGAAGCAGTTCAAAAAATATGTTGATAATCCCAAATTAAGGTAACAGCGCATCTGATACTTAGGTTGTGTTCATGACATTGTCCGTGGACATGACTTGGAGGGTGGGGTTCTACTTTGTTGCTACATGGACCTTAATCTGCAGTGCTACTGGTAATAGTCTCAGCAATACCAGCTACCAGTCAATCTTCGAATTCTTACCCTGTAGTCTGACTCCAACAGGTGGCTATATACAAGGTCTGCTCTGCTTACATTGCGGTGTTCATAGAACAAATGTTGCACTTAAAAGCACTGGATTGCAATCCAAACAACAAATAAAGTTTGTCTACAGGATGCTTTAGTCTAAAGTTTTTCCTGTTTAAATTGTGCTTATAAAAAAAAAAAGACATGTCTACGTATTAAAGTACAGTCAGTTCACAAGAGTGCTTTTAATGGAATAGCATGTTACTAGTAATAGGGAGAGACAAATTAAGATGTAAGATTAATTTAGCTTGGCTATTTGCATTGCTAGCTTTCAAAAATACAAGGAACTTAGAAAGTGAATTTTTCCTTAAGATTATAAGGAACAGATCCTTTTTCTAAAGGTATTAAATATTTAACATTAACTAATTTCACAACAATAATTAAATAATGAATTAAAATACAATTTAAAACTTTCTCAAAGTACCATATGCTATATAAGAGGAAGAATTTTTATTTTTTAGTATTTTGTTCCTAATTACTGTTCAGAAATGTTAATCACTATTAATAGTGGAATCAGTCTTCAGCCTGTTACTTTCTCTCCTGAATACAACAAAAATTTACCAAATGTCAAAATACATTGATGTAATGTTTGTTTTAGGGAACTGCTGATTATTGGTGGGGTTGCTGCAAGAGATCAACTCTCTGTGCTGGAACAAGGAGTAAGTTGTATTTATTTTTGTTCATACGACTTAATAGTTTAGGTTCTAAATAACTCATGGTGTCCCTGGAGAACAGTAATAATACTTCCTGTGACTTCTGTAAACCTGCTAAAAAGAGACCATGCAGCTGATAGCAAGCTCATATTGTGCTGTTTTAGCTTTTTTCATTTCATTTCCATGGCAACTCTCACTGCAAATGCTTATGGTATTTGATCAAATTCTGTTAGGTCTTGAGTACTGCTGAAAATTTTAAAATAGAAGTGTACCTTTATATTTGTTGTTAATTATCAGGATAGAGACAGGTTTCTTACTAACTTCTTCACGTATATGCAAATAAAACTGCTCTGCAATTGTCCACATCAAGCTACACCAAAAACCAATCCTATGCAGGAGGACCCAGCTTAGTTTCTGCAGCACGGAATGTACAGTCAATTCAGTTGTCCCTTAGGACAATTTGTGCCTTTATTCAAGGCACAAAAGTGAGACTCGATCACTGTTAAGGAGTTTTTTCAGTGTCTCTAGCTGCCAAAATCAGACATTTCTCCTAAGCAGGTTTGAACTGGAAGATTGCTAGACTTTGATATGAATCATAGTGTTATGGCTTAGTGGACTTGTTAGCGTTAGGTCATGGGTTGGACTAGGTGATCTTGAGGGCCTCTTCCAACCTAAATGATTATACGATAAATTTGTGATGATGAACCCTTCCATCTTGCAAGATCTTAAGTATATTTCTATGGTTGGTAGACTTTAACTCTCTTACTGTGGAAATATACTTGAATTTATTTTATTCCTATTTAAAATCAGATTTGTTGCCTGGAGAGCTTATGGAATCTCTGCCCTTGAAGATGTCAAAATTTTACTGGGCAGGGTCCTGAGAATTCTAAAGCAAATTGGAAGTTGTCCTTTGGTTGTGATGTATGTCATATGGGACCAGATGACCACAAGATGTCCCTCCAATACAAATCATTCTAGCAATCTGTGGTTATAATTCATAGAAAATAGGATATCATACGGCTGATTGTTTCACATACTGAAGTTTAAGCAAAGCTGGTGGTGCCTCCAAGTTAGCTACGGGATCAATTAATGCTCTTCTGTATTTCATAGGTGGATATTGTTGTTGGAACTCCTGGAAGACTGGATGACCTGGTCTCAACAGGAAAGCTTAATTTATCTCAAGTTAGATTCCTCGTTCTGGATGAAGCTGTATGTAGAGAACTAAATGATACTCAAGTTCTGTTCTTAAATGCAGTATAACATTTCTTAGTTGTAATGAAACAACATTGCTTTGTAGCATTTAGTGCTTAAATTAGCTACTTCTAGAGTAGTCCAGGTTAATCTCCTTGTTGTTTAAGTGTAACAAACTACACAACTTCCTCTTGTTGCCTCTCTGTAAAGCTGTTTCTATTTTACCTAATAGAGAAGTATGTTTTAGTCTGTATTTATAAGATTAATGAAATAAGTCCCTGTCTCTGTCCAGCATAGTATTCAGGAAACTTGAAAGGACTAAGACTAGATAAGTGTTTCGATTACCCAGCAGGTCAGGAAGCCAGTGTATGTCCTACTCAATATGCTATGAAATGAGTGCCTCTCTTTCTTTCTTTGATCTGTAGAAGTATAGCTAAGCGTTCACATAATGTGCCGAGGAGTATTAGCTAGGAGAAGCAGCTGAAGCAGATGTTTAATTTCTTCTGAAGCATAGCAGCTGTGCTTGAAAATACTCTTTTTTTCCTCCTTAGTAGTAGTAATATCCTGAGTATGCATTGAGCTGTTCAGCTAATTAAATGAGTAGAACTGTTGAGACTACAAGTGTGTTGGTTATTTGACTGAGGTATGTAGGCTGACAAATAAGAACTGCACCTTTTTTCTCTCATTTTATTCATGTGTAGGATGGCCTTCTTCTCCAAGGTTATTCAGACTTCATAAACAGGATCCATAGTCAAATTCCTCAGATCACTTCAGATGGAAAGCGACTTCAGGTATAGAGTTTGTTCTTGTTTTGTTTGTTGGTTTTTTTTGTGGTGTGCCCTGCTGTCAGTTGTTGACTGTTGCATGGTATGGAACATTTCTTCTCTGAAGTAGTTTATTCTTCATTACACCTCTTGTCCACAAGTAGCACTTGTTCATTGGGTTCAGTAATTGCTAGCAAACGTATTTTTAGGATCCTAGATCTGAAGTCCAGTGTCTATCAGTATTTGGGTTACATGATACAAACGTATCTGAAAAATGGGAGATTACTTACACTCTTTCTAATGCTCTAATAATCATTTCTCAGTAATTCTGCTTTATTCCTCTTAAATTATTGTGTTTCTCTAAGAGAATAATTCAGTAACTTTGTCTTGACTCATCAGCAGAGTAGATGCTGTGATGAGAATAGCCGGTTTGGAAGACACTGTTGTGCTGCAGTGTGCTATTCAGCTACCACATGACGTTCTTGCAGTTCTACTTTTTTTGTTTTGTGTGTTTGTTTGTTTTTTGTTCTAGGAGAATCTGATCTTCAGTGGTATTCATGTGGCTTTTTTTCTTCTCAGGTGATCGTGTGTTCTGCAACACTGCATTCTTTTGATGTGAAAAAGCTGTCTGAAAAGATCATGCATTTTCCCACCTGGGTTGATCTAAAAGGAGAAGATTCTGTCCCTGAAACTGTACACCATGTAGTTGTGCCTGTTAATCCAAAAGCTGATAAACTCTGGGAAAGACTTGGCAAGAATCATATCAGAGTAAGTGGTCTATAAGTGGAACTTAGATTACTTGTTTGTGAATGTTTACTTATTTAATATGCAGGGTTGAGGCCCAGTGTTGTAGGATCTTTGCCAGCTATTGAAAGTTCAGTGTTTCTGAAATGTTTGTTCCATGTTAGTTAGCAGCCTAACGTTTGTAATGTCACAACAGTTTTTTAATGGTACAGTCTTATGAACATGATTGGGGAAAATACTGATGGAGTAGTGCTACCTTTTCAAGGTAGAGAGCAATGGCACCACACTGCTTATTCAGTCATTTCACAGCTAATGGTCTGTAGCTTCACTGGTTCTTCCTTCTCATCATTCACAAGAGACAGGTAAACTTCCCAACATACTTTTGATAGGAGGAAAAAAATAAGCACTTTACAGAAAGATGCATGTGAAATGAACAATTTTTAGAGGAATGGATTTAATCTCAAACTACATTTGAATGTTGGGTTTAAATTTTGCATTCACCTGACACCTGTTCAGGTGGGAAGCTTGTTGTTGAAGCCTTTAGTTTTCAAGCTCTGGATAACCTGGAGCTGTATTTTATTTTTTAGCAACTCATATGTGCTTAGGATCCGTAGGTTTTCTTAACATCTTGCTGTCTCTGGAATTTCCCTTTGTTAGGTCTGTTAGAGCATTTTAGTTACGTCTTAACATAAGTTCACTTCACTTGTATTTTAGGTTTGTATCTGATTCTAATATAGGAAAAAAACATACAAACAACCAGTTTCTTATGATGTAGCAATGATTATTCTATTGCTTTCAGATCTACATGAATAATTTTACTTTTCATTATATGAACCAGCTTTGTGTTTAGATTCAAAATGTTTCTTTAGTTAAAGGTAGATTAACTTGTCTGGTGGTAGAACAGAATGTTTAGATTAGCACGAAATTATATAAGGTTGAAAAGTAGTTTTTAACTTAAATGGAGTTAAGTATTTTCCTCCATGAAGTGTGGTCTAATGACTTGGTTTTGCTTAGTATGTTGGACCATATCCAAGTGAGGTTTTCTTGTCCCATAAAGCCAGAGTGATTTTTTTTCATTGTCTAATGTTCTAAAAGGCAGTTGATCATAAAAAGAAAAATTCTTAGTCTTGTCTGCTGTGAGATGTGCATACACATTTTGTGTCTTGCCCCCCCTCTTCTGAGGTTGCTATTTTAAGGTGAGACAGATCTCTATCAGAGAGGGTTGTGGAGTCTCCTTCTCTGGAGATAGTCAAAATCTGCCCAGATGTGATCCTGTGAAACATGCTGTAGGTGACCGTGGTTGAGCATGGGGGTTGGACTAAATGATCTCTGGAGGTCCCTTCCAACCTCAACCATTCTGTGGTTCTGTTTTGTGAGGTTTTGGTTCTTCAAGGTACTCTTCATTTGTGGATTTGAATCTATGTGGCTTGGTCAATTAATTGGAGTTTGAAGTGAAAACAAATATTTAAATAAAATAATTTTAGGTAATATGTCTTCTAAGTACTGGAAGGATTTCAAGTAACTGTAATTTTCACGTGACTTAAAAAGAATTTTGCATGTAACATCAGAAAACCAATTTGTCTAATGATCTTACCTGAACTCATTCTAAAGAACTAGCAACTTTTCCATTCCATGCATGAATTTATTCATAAATTGAAGAAATTCATAGGCATGTACAAAAATCCAAGATAGCACAACTACTTGTTTCTGTATTTTTTTAATTAAAATTTATTTAGGTAACACGTGCCTACACTTCAAGTTCATCTTGTATCTCTTAGTTGTTTAAAAAAGGGTGAATATCTTTGCCATGTTTATTGTTTTGTTTCTGCTGTCTTACCAAAAAACAGTTAGTTGAAAGGATATTTTATTTATTTCAAGTTCAAGGCTCTTTAATGTTTGTTCTCAGGTGATAGTATTGTGAACGGTACATTTAATGCCTGAATATTTTTTTAAACTTACAAGGGAGGGTTAGTGTGAACTTTAGAATCTGAGTTATCTCTATGTAATGGAGCCAGTCCTGCTGTCTCAAGCATTTTAGACGATTAAGAACAACGTTAATTTCATTATTTTATTTAAAAAGAAATCTAGGATATTAAATCTCATTTTAAAATTATTTCTTAGCTAGAAGCAGTCGCAATAAGTGAAATTTCAGGATTGTGAGTGTAAACAATTGATTCCATTCAAAAGGATAAATGAATTGCAGCTGGTCTTGTGTCTGGAATTTGGTTCTTAAGGCCTGCTGATGAACAGAAAGAGGGTTTTTAGTGACTAATGGGTTGATTGAGGAAAGTCTTTGCAGAGCTGAGAGGATGATGCAGGTTTTTATTAGAAACATTGAGTAAATTCTAAGTAGTTAGTAGTAGGTTTTCTTCCTCCATTCTTGTGATTGAATGTGGTTTAGCTACTGCTACAATGAAGTGGCTGAAGGTTGTTTGTGTTTTTTTCCTAGACTGACGAAGTACATGCAAAAGACAATACACGTCCTGGTGCTAACACTCCAGGTAAAAAAAAAAAAAAAAAAAAAAAGAGGGTGTAGTTTACCTGCTCTGCTAGTAAATGTTTACCTGTCTACACAAAGGCTAGAGATCTTTAAGTGCATACTGTTTAAAGGCTTTTTGTATTTTTAAATAATTGAAACAAAATATTTTCTTTAACTTAGAAATGTGGTCTGAAGCTATCAAAATTCTGAAGGGAGAGTACACTGTTCGGGCAATCAAAGAGCACAAGATGGATCAAGCCATTATTTTCTGCAGGACGAAAATAGATTGTGATAATATGGAGCAGTACTTCATCCAACAGGGCGGAGGTAGTATTTTCACCAGAACTCTATTCTATTCCCTTCCCTGCTTATTTTAAAGACAACTTTATGATGAGGTCATTGATATTCAGATATCACACAAATAAGACTGTGCCCAAGTTTTTTAACATAGGGCATAAAAGTCATGGCTCACTCCAGTGTGGGAGGAAGCCACGAATACCAGTTCTAGGCAGCTTTGAAGTGGGTAGAAACAGCCCATTGTGCGCCAAAATTTGAACTAGTAAGAAAGATGTATGGGGCCTCTACTGAAATGTAAGAAAGAATGAGAGGTTGTTGCTCTAGACACAGGAGGGAATGTGAGGATGCACAGAAATATAAATACGAGGAGACAGAAGGAGAAATACGAGAGCACACAGGAGGGTTGAAATAAGACACAAGGAGAAAGGTAAAGAGATGTATCTGGGGAAAGAAAGGGACGTTTAGACTAGAAAGGGGTGAGGAAATGTCTGCACAAAACCCTTCTGGTGAGGGGGGAAGAAACCTGTTTAATTATCTTGTTTTTACCAATGCCTGTATCAGTAACTAGAAGTTTGTTTTATGATAATAAATCAAGTGAAATTCCCCCAAGCTGAGACTTTTCCCCACATGTGCTTCTTTCACTGCTGTGTCGTGTTGTGCCATACCTTATATTTGATGTTATTAATGCATGGTAATTCTTTCAGGCCCTGATAGGAAGGGACATCAGTTCTCATGTGTCTGTCTGCATGGTGACAGAAAACCTCAAGAAAGAAAACAGAACCTGGAAAGATTTAAGGTGATGCAGCAGGTTCTAGCAGGCTTTTCCCTCATTTCCTAATATCTGAAGTCAGACCTTGTATGTTAATACATGCCCTCAATTTAAATTAAAATGGGTTTGGATGTTTTATAACTCTAAAACTCTAGAATTTCTAAAATTATAAGATGCAGTTTCTTTAAGTGGAAATCTATATTCAGTTAACATGACCTCTGAGTTTTCATTGATATTTTCATTGATAGGGTAGAGGTAGGTTTACTTATAAGTAAACCTAAATTTAAGCTCTGTAACAGATCATTATTTTCTAAAATTACTGTATCTTGAATATCAAAAAACAAATCAAATGATAGTTTAAATACTAAACTGTTGGGTTTGATTTTATTTTTTTTAAGACATTTATTGATTTATATTTGCCTTATCTTGCTGGGAAAAAATAAGGATGTAAACTGACCAAGCCATTCATGTTCAGAAAGCACTGTTGTACAGAAGAGCTTTATTTGAAGTATTGTGTAAATGTACAGATGTGCCTTCAAGGTACAGTAAATGGGAACAACTGCTGCTGTTTTAGTGCTTGGATTTTGGTTCGGTTTACTTAGTTCACCACTTGTAATAACTATGTTTTCAGAGGGGAGATGTCCGTTTCTTGATCTGCACGGACGTTGCAGCTAGAGGAATTGATATTCATGGTGTTCCCTATGGTAAGATATCACTCTTAAACCAAGCTATTGAATTTCTATATGGCTTTAATATATTTTCAGTCCTTTCAACGAATTAAAACAGGTAATGGGGAAGAAATTTTATGGTGGAAGCCTTAAATGTAGGTGGCACAGGTGGGTAATGACACCTGTAACTGCTCTAACAGAATGTTAAGTTCACATTTGATAGTGTGTATACGGGCTAAGAAGAAGGAGTGCAGTGATCAAAAGCATATTTACTTTAGTTGTGTGGTCTGTAACATTAGCTCACGTATTTAAAGTGTGTGTGTATATGTATATATGTGTATGTAAAGTGCATATATAAATATAAAATGCATATGTATGAAATGCCTAAGTATATGCACGCACATGCACACACGTTACGTGGATTGTGTCTTCTACAGTTATCAACGTCACACTCCCTGATGAAAAACAGAACTATGTTCACCGAATTGGGAGAGTAGGCCGAGCTGAAAGGTATGTATGTGTTCAGAGTAGACACCATACATTTTTGGACTTCTTTTTTTTGCTTTTAATAAGTTGGCAATAGTTGTTGAAATGCATTTTTCTCTTTCTTCCCCCCATTATTTCAGGATGGGTCTGGCAATCTCCCTTGTGGCAAAAGAAAAAGAAAAGGTAATTACACTCCAAAGCAAAATCGAACAGATGCTATTTACTGAAGTTCCATTCACAGCTGATGCCTGACTTTAACAGCCTGCATTGGAAAATTGCTGCTTCTTTCCTCCTTAACTGAAAGGAACTCTGGAAAGATATCTAGATTATTTTCCATGCTAGAACTATGAAAATGAATATACTAAACTATTTCTCAAAGTTTAAAAAGTTTGTTTTCCCTTATTTCTAGGTTTGGTATCATGTATGCAGTAGTCGTGGAAAAGGATGTTACAATACTAGACTGAAGGAAGAAGGAGGTTGTACTATATGGTACAATGAGATGCAGGTAAAACTTCTGCTTGACCAGAATGTTCTTACAGTACCTTAAGGGTGTTTCCAAGAAAGCTGGGGAGGAACTCTTTATCAGGGATTGTATTGATGGGACAAGGAGGAATGGTTTTAAACTAAAAAAAGTGCTTTAGTATGAGGATAGAGAGACACTGGAACAGGTTGCTCAGAGAAGCTGTGGATGCCCTATCCCTGACAGTGTTTAAGGCTAAGATGGATGGGGCTTTGAGCAACCTGGTATAGAGAGAGGTGTCTCTGTCCATGGCAGTGCGGTTGGGATTAAATGATCTCTAAGAACCCTCCTAATCCAAGCCTTTCTGTGGTTGACTCTGTGATTTCCTCTAAAAGACTGGATTATAGTCTGTCTTAACCATTTAGTTGAAGTACAGATCTATCTTCGAGGTGTTTATAACTTTACTTCCATTTGAAGAGGAAATTAGAGAACTTTGGAAATTATACTTTCTGTAAGTAGTGTATTGAATTTGGAAAAATTAGTCTTTGGTCTCCAAGCCTACATTGTTTCCTATATATAGTTTTTGTTGATGCTATTTGAATGGCATTCAAAAAAAGACTGTTATAACTGGAGTCTTAGAGCATAAGTGTAATTTAATTTATTTTTTCTTTTAGTTGCTGGGGGAGATTGAAGAACACTTAAACTGCACTATTGCCCAAATTGAACCAGACATAAAAGTGCCAGTAGATGACTTTGATGGGAAGGTTACATATGGGCAGAAAAGAGCGCTTGGTGGTAAGGAAAAAAAAAAACACTTTTGAGTTATGCTGCTATACAGGATCTAGTTTTTTGTTGTTATTGTTCTCTGCTTCATAATGACAAATTCATGGATTAAAAAAAAAAAAGTTAATTCTTTGCTGTCTCATGCGTTTGTTCCAATACAGCCTCTGGGTCGCAAGCAGCCAAAGTGAATTTATACCTGTTTTTATAGTTAACTTAAACTTTTTTTAAACTTTCTGAACGACTTTTGGTGAATGTTACTAGTTCTGCTGACAAATGGCTTTGAACATATCACTTAGACTGGGTCTTTTTTGGCAGGTGGACTCTATAAAGGCCATGTGGATATTCTGGCGCCTACAGTACAAGAGTTGGCTGCCCTTGAAAAGGAGGCTCAGACATCTTTCTTGCATCTTGGCTATCTTCCTAACCAGCTGTTCAGAACATTCTGATTGTGTCACACTTGAGACAAGGCTTGAGTTAATAAATATTCTACCCTAGAAATACAGAAATCTTGTACTGTCTCTTGAGTAGCAGTAGTAAGAAAAGGATTAAAATTCAATATACTTCTTGCATGATGAACAGCTTGTTCAGTGTTGTTAACTCTGTACTAGCTGTTGTCTTGATAAAATAAAAGATATCAAAGAATGGTTTCTGTTGATTTTGTTTTGTCTTCCCTTAAGAGTTGATTTGCAGAATCATTCTTTCCATAGGTTTTTAATTCATTGATAATACAAGTATAGTTAAGCAAATCTGGAAAATACTTAGCAAAGTTTAATTCTTTGCTAAGTATATGTAAAAAACTTCATTAACTTCATTAATTCTGTACTGTCATTTTTAATGCTGTGCTATTTAAAAGTGCATTCAGTTGTAGATAGATGCTTATATTTAAGATACTGAAGTAAAAAAATAGAAATAAAAGACAACTTCAGGAAGTATGTATTTGAAACTGAGTTATTCCAAAGCCAAAATGTTGGCTGAGTGTTTTGATTCTCTAAGATCAGATTTCTCTAAGGTGATGTCTTAAACTTGTGCAGCTGATCTTGTACAAAGAACTCTACATTATTTTGAGTTTATACAGAAGTAATGCACTAGCATCAAAGCAGTTTATAAGTCTGCATGAAAATCTGTCATGAAGTAGGATAGGTTAAAGTACTCAGTGCCTCTCACACTGTTTTCATGTGGCTTTCATTTGTTCAGATGAAGTTGTTGTCTAATTTGATTTTTTTTTTTTAACTTCTGTCTTTCTCTAGTGACTTTCCCCAGATACTAGTTAAGAAAACTTCAGTGACTTTACCTGCAAATTCTGTCACTTAAATATCAAAGGTCATTGGGAATGTCTGATAACCAGGAAGAGAAGTAACATTTTGCATTCGTTGTGAAGACTTCTAGTTGCAAAAGAAAAAACCTGCAATCTGCTTGCAGGAAGCTGTAAAAAATAAAATAAAATAAATCCAGTTGAATAAAGAAATGTTCCCATCCCCCTAGTGTTATTTGGAGAAGGTAGACTGAGAGTCCTAGCTAGCTTAATAAAATACACGGATTTCTCATTAAGTTGAGTAAATTTCAATATGAAATGCCATGACTGGTGTCACCTGATCATAAATTGGTAATGGTGAAATCCTTCCTTCAGCACCTTTTAATAATAATTTTTTTAAAGGGCGTGGTGGCGGGGAACTTAGCATTTGGATTTGGAACTAACTTTTGTTATATCAGTCCTTTCTCATCAGGACAATGTAATTAAATCTATTGATCATATGTGAAGCACAATTTATTGCAGTGCTAAAAATAATTTCAAATACAGGAGAAAATGTGCGATACATGCTTGCAAATTGAAATGTTGTGAAAATGAGTTTTGCCTAATTTACCTGGTTCATTTTAAAGTGCATTTTAATTCAGAGAACTTTGGAATTTGGGAAGAGGGTGGGGCTGGGGGAGGAAGGTACATGGAGTCAAAATCTTACCAGCACTGATCTTTTTATTAGGGAGTAATATTTAGAACAAATGTGCAAATTGTTCCAAGTGCTGATATGCTTCAAGCTGGCTATTGAGTACCTAGACTTAAGCATATGATGTCAAAATACTTAGGACTGCTTTATTCAGTTTTCTTTTTCACTCAAAATTGAAAGTGGTTTTAGGTGTGTGCCAGTGTCTGTTTAAAGCTTGTATTTCATTGGTGTAGAAGCTGAAATAACTGAAGTACCCTAATAAGTACTTTTTTTTTTGCCCTTCTCCAGAAGGGTTTTGCTGATGTTTTTTCAAGGGCTGTAGTATGAGAAGGAAGAAGAGAGGGAAAGAGGAACTTCAAATTGAGTTATCAAGAACGTAACTTGTGCTCAACAGGAAATCCAATCTGCCCTAAGAAAAGTAGATGAGATGTCTAAATTCTGAGGGATATAGCATATTCTTTATATTATTTTCAGTTACTGCTATCTTAAAACACTACAGGGGAAATTTTTCTGGAAAGCATAACTTCCTCAGTGTTTTTTTTTAAATGAAACTTTTAGAAAACCAAATGGAATTCTACTAAAATAACTTCAGACAACGGTCCCTGCCATGAAATCCCAGCATGTTTTTTGTCTTTTAATTTTATTTCAGAACACTTATGCCTTACCACCTAGTAACACTAAGCAGTAAGCCATTTGTAGCTAGAGTAGCTAAAAGGTAGGTACTTGCCTGTTGAAGCTGAGTGCCTTATTGTGTGTCTTTGTACTGGCACATCTGTGTGTGTATATAAACATAGGCTGCTTTAGATTTGTGGAAGTTCAGAGGGAGAGGGGTGTTTCAGTGTTTTTTGCTAACTTTTTTGTTAACTAACCATTGACTGACTACCTCTTGGTGGTGCTGGTGTTTCATGTATGGCTAGAGAAGCCGCAAGTATAGCAGTCTACTGCTTCCAATTGGGTCAATTATATTCCCCCTTTTCTGTTTTTTGTAGAAACAAACAAACTCCTAAACAAAAAAGAACTTAAAGCTATTAGAGCTGCTTGTATGGAGTACAAACTGGCAATGAAGGCCTCTTGCTTCACTGACTGACTTCTTGTTTCAGCTTGAATAAACATGCATTTTAAGCTGCTAGCATGGTTAATCCACTAACTTCTGGTTTAAATAGCTCATTCCTTGTCTGGATACAGCACTAATTCTTGCTACTGTACGTGCTAGAGCTATGTTTATTTTTCTTCTCAGTGTTGATTTCTAGAGCTGTCTAACTGAAAACAGCACGGAAAGATAGGCTTTCATAAGTGCCCCATGGAGGTATTTGCCACAATTTACTGGCTTTGGAGCTCTAAAATAATCCCATGTAGGTATGCTTGCTGTGCTCTGGCATTTCTGACCAAAAGGGGGAAATACGCAAAATTCAATATTAGTCTAAGAAAAATAAGAAGCTACTGTTTTTAAGGTCTATCTTTTTGTTTGTGGGGTTTTGTTTTTCCCTTAGGTATATTTTAATAACATCTGAAAATTGGGGTAGTGTGAGCTTTTTCTTTGTCTCTTTTAGTTTATAATTTACTTATTGGAGCACCCTTGTTTAATAGCTTTGTATTTTTGACTGATTTGCCTCAGTACAATGTCTTGAGAGAATTCACATTCTTATAGGATGATTAACTATTTGAGTATTTATAACTACTGGTAGTAATCTTTCTTTGTTTTCCTTTACACTCCCATAAAGGTTCCTTTTATGGAAGGGAAAAGGATACAGATGGTGTTTGCCACTCAGCGTCCAAATTGTTGAGCTGGGGCCCCCTTTTAGTATACTCCAAAGGCAGGAGTTCACTGGTCTCTTACGCTTTAAGTATGGTTCTATTTTGCTACTGTGAAAGCAGGCAAAATTGCTTCTGGCAATACAAACTTATACTCCAGTGTTCTCATGTTTATGGAATCACACATACAAATAAATGTGCCTAGTCTATTTGAAGAGGTAATTGGCCTGTGGTCACTTCCATATGTGAGTATCTGTATAATGCAATAAGCTGGGCTCCTACTTAAGCCAGTTAGCAAAATAACTACATCTCAAGTAGATTAGATAAATATAAGAAAGGGGGAAAATGGGGTGGTGAGTTCAAAGGGTGAACTCTTCACCAAGGAGTATAAACCTTTCTGTTTGTTGATAGGGAAGAGCGTAAAAGCTAGGGATATTTAAATAAGTTTTTGTAACTACTCTTAACACCAGCACTTGTTACTGGACAAAATGAAGATATTCAAGGGGTGTGGAGAAGACAATCTATGGCTTTTATAAGAACCTCTCTTAACAATCAAACTTCTCTGGGAAGATGCTTGGAAGCAAAGCTGCTACCAACCCATTCAGTGGATGATGGGTGAGCTCTTAATCAGCTTTTATTAAAATAATTTTTAACTTTACAACTTTTCACACTCTTTATCCATATTTCCTTATTTCTTGCAAATGTGATGAGATCCACAGATGGAGAAAATGAAGTAAAAGGGTGCAGTAATCTGCTACATATCAGTGGAGGTTGGCAAGAATTTGCATAACTTCTTTGCAGCAGTGATATATTAAAGACTAATGCACTGAATGTCATGAAACAACTACACAGTTTTTCATAATGATTGTAGGTACAGGAAAACTCAGCATATTCTTCATGAATGTACCTTTTGTCTGCTGAGCACAGTTGCTTACTAGACTGTTAAGGTATGTACCAGAATATTTCTCTTGTCCTGAAAACTTGGTTGGTCTAAGATTTGGCAGAAAAACTGAAAGGGCAAACGGCTATCAGATTAACTAGAATCAACTGAATTCTAACCATGCTGAGTTGAAGACATTGTAGATAGCTCAGGATACATTGCTACAAATTTCCCTCCTATAGGTGCTGTGTTGTACCTGTTTGTGCTGTACAGGTGATTCAAGTAGCCTGAAACATCTAAACAGCATCAATTATATATAGTATATCAATTATATGTAAAATATATAGTATTAATTTTTAATACTAATATTGAGCTTTAACCTTTTTGGAAAAGCATTCAGATGGCTCTTCATTCTTTTATAAGTTTAAGCAGCGTTGGGTTGTAACAGTTAAAAGAAAGCAAGGTTTACAGAAAGAATGTGGAAGCAGAGATCTCTGGTAGTACTTGTAATGTCCGAAAACAATGAAAAGGTAACTAATTTTAAGATCAAGTTTAGTAAAGATTTTTTAAGTTTTCTATCAGTATCACAAATTTTTATTAAGAGTTTTACAGCTCTTCTATGCTAGTATCTTCATTTAGTCCAAGGTTCTAAAACACATTATTTCTCAGTGTATGGAAAATACACTCAATTTTCAGTGATCTCTAACTAAGCTTTAACTCTTCTGTTATGTGTGTACAAACAACTTTTCCTAGTGACTTAAAAATAGTCTTTATAGCTAAAAGTGGGAAAAGGTTGCTGTTAATCCCCCCCCCCCATTAAACTTATCTTTTTCAATGTAATGCCTGTGCTATTAGAAGCTTCTTCCCCATGTTTTACTTGACTTAAATGAGTTATGTAAATCCCATGTTCAGGATGCAGTCTCTTTAGTAAAGCAGGAAATCCCTGGGAACCTGTCTAAATAAACACTGCACAGGCTACTGTAACAATCAGAAATATGAGTTTGTGTATGAAATGTTTTCATCATGCCTATATAATACCCCCTTAAAAGTCTTTTTTTTTTCTTTTCTGGAAAGAGATCCAATAAAGTAACCTTCACTTGTCAGCCATGTGCATATTCAGCTGCCTATCCCGTTACTCTGCTGCTGAGTTAACTTTCACCTCTCTGTCTCTGGCATGGCTTCATGGCTCCCTTCAGTTTGCAGCTATTGAAAGTCAAGCAGGCTGAGGGAGAAAATGTACTGGGATAGAATGGGAAAGACATTAAAGTTTCCTAAAATCAATATATATGTATACACATTTACATATTACACACACACACATATATGTATATAACTATATATATATAAATCTTGACTGAGGTTTAAATTGCCAGTTTGAAAATCATTTTCTAAACAAGAGTGTCTCTGTAAGTGACGTGACTTAAGTTCTTGATGCTCACTGAAGCAATGGTTTCAAGGTTATGAGACCCTCAGGAATGTGTCAGCTACTGCCTTTGGGGGAGTAGGGAGTGATGAGGAAAGGCAGAGAAAGCTCTGCTGTTGTGTTTTCTGATTGGTGTCTTAAAATCTTAAACGTGATATTCTTGACTATGCAAATTGGTGTGCACCAAATAAAAATTCTTTACTCTTTTGCATACTGCTATCGTCTAGAGCAAATTAAAATGATGTGGCTTGATGTGCCATGATAAAATCCTCTCACAGAAGCATCTGCATCTCAGTGAGGTGTCAGGCTGCAGCTCATTCAGAAATCCCAACTTCAGCTATGTTCTGATTCAGGTTAGGTTTGTAGTGAACAAAATTGTAGTAAGTGTCACAGGGAATAATTCTACCTCCTTCCCCCTCAATGGAGCCACTCAGACTCCAAATATTTGTAAATATTTAATAAGATACTTAACAAGTTGCCAGCTCAGGTAGAAGCTTTGGCATGTCCTCTGCTGGGATAGAGATGTGCAATGCTCTGATGTGCAGAGTTGCCTCTACCAGACACACCTTCTCAGAGAATATTTACCAAACTCAAGTCTCTTGTTCATTTATTTGAAGAAGAAATCCCAAAGTCCATGAGGCTATTTCCTGTATAAACCAATTAACCTTCATACTGAAACTAGGTCTTGCAGAGGTGGTTATGTTTCCTAAGAGAGCAGCTGTGGCACTCCCAGCAATTGATGCAGAAAGAGAGAGGTTTTTTTTAAGAATGAGTTAATTTCCAAAGGTGCTGCTGATACGAGAAACAATTTCCAGTGTTACAAGTGCTCCTTGCTTATCTCTGCTTTATAGAGGAATGCTTCTTGTGGTATCAGCAGCCAGCATTCATTTTATGTTTGCCAAACAGACTTTAAAAGGTATTTTTAATGCAAAATTTTTATAGCAAATTGTATTATCTGTGAGTCATTTTAGGGAACTAATATCACAAATTGGCTTTAGTGTGTGAAGAAGGAGGAATTGTGGATTAACCCACTGAAGGTACAGTAGGGTAGTGCTCCTCTGAGGCAGCATGGAAGCATGAGGTCTAATAAGGGGCTGAAATCAGGAGCAGCAGCAGGCTGCTGAAAGTCATTCTGGACTTGATGTGGGCAGAGAAATCGGAACCACATGGCACAGCCTGTCACTTCATTGCAAAATCCTTGTGTTGCCATTGTGTGCAAGTGCTTTCCCAAAGCGACGTGTTGCTTTCTCATACCTGTCAGGAATGGCTAATGCTCCTCACAGCCTCTCCAAGGAGGGAATTATATGTGCTCATAGGCTCAAAAGCATTCTTTTTAAATGAATGAGCAGGCAGGCTAAGATACATAAGTAACGAGCTTAAGGAAGCCATGATTTTAAGATGATCCCAGATTTCTCTCAGCAATCACTCTATACACCACAGGAATAGACTGGAAATGCCAGTGGAAATTATTCTTGTTTTAGGCAGGAGAGAGGCGTATTTCTGTCTGTGCCAAACAAGCTGTCCTTTAGATACAATGTTGGTGTTTTTTGTTGTTGTTGTTTTGTTTTGTTTTTTTGTTATTGTTCTTTCTGTTTGGTTTGGTTGCTTTGTTTTATTTTGAGAAACCAAGTAGTGGATCAAGATGTCAAGTGTAATCACTTTTTAATGGAATCCTTAACTTAAAGAATTAAGTGGTTTTACAGTTTACCTATGTAGAAGAGCAAACTTTCTTAGCCTAGATTTGCTGGAAATGAGTATAAACAGATTTCGTGCCCTGAGAGGTAATTCCTCAATGGTGGCAAGGATGTATAATTATTGCTAAATCTACCAACATGATTGAAGTCCTGCAGTCAATTATGGGTGATAGCACTACATATGCATGCTATCGAGAACTTATGGGAATACCAAAACTGCAGGGCAAGGTGGCTGATTTTGCGTGTGCTCTCAGCAAACGGAGGTTGCACTGTGTTTGAAAGGCACACTGTATTCCTCCTTGTGCTGAGGAGTGATCTGCCAACAGTGAAGGACTAACCTGAGGATTACTTTGCTTACTGTTTTACAGCACAGGTCAGATTCGCACAGCCAGTACTTTGTGTACGGAAGTTGCAAGGTTGATCTGTTCCTTTACTTATTTTTCTTCAGCAAAAGATCTTACATTCTGAAGCGCGTATGTCTTTTTTTAGAGGCCTTAAAACTTGTGTTTTTAATCAATGACAATGGTGCTGGTAAAAATTTGTTTTCTGTTCCTTTCCTCTTGGACCACAGCTTAATTAGAGTATGCAGGTGTCATGAAAGAAATATGTGCGTAAGAACCAAGAAAAATAATGTTTTCAAACCCAAAATTTTGATTCATAAGATGTTCCAGCCCTGGGCTGAAGCTTATTGCAATTCAAGTGCTGAAGCAGAAATCAAAACAAGAAGCTGCAGGCAACTGCATTCAGAACCTGATGACTTTGACTTCTGCTCTTGATGGTGTTACCAGTCTAGGAAATATTATCTCTCTCACTTACCAACAATTTTCCACACTTTTCCTTTGGTCTGTGGTTCAAAAGCAACAGCTGAGGTCAGGGCAAGTAGAGGTGCTTTATTTCATATCTACACTGATAGCTTAGAAAGAAGGGATCAGCCTGCATTGGACCAAACCGGATTGATCATGCTTCATGCCAAATAAAAATTCTCCCTGACAGCTGGGGTGGAACTGAAGGAATGCTGATTTTTATTAACTAAGTGCCCACTGATATGTCCTTAAAGAAGAGTGGGAGGATGTAGCGTTTGTATTGCCAGTGAGACTCCCAGATAGATTACATGCTTGACTGCTACCATATGTTAGCTGGGAATGACATTACAGCATTTCTGGGAGAGGGACCCTCATGAAGAATTATAGCCAGCACTCTTTTTTAGGTACCACTTTCTGCTGTTGTACTGGATTAAACGTTTAATTATAGCCATATATATTTGCAACTGTTTTCAAAATGGCAAATTTCAAATAAATTTCAAATGCTGCCTTTGGAAGTAAAAAATTTAATTGGCCGCAACATTAAGTTGATGTCATTTTACTTGAGCTAAATTATTCAGTAGCTAAGGAATTGTAGCAGCATAAAACCCTACTCTTGAAAGAGAGCAATAAAGCAGCACAACTGTTGGAACCCAGTTGCATTTCTACCTAAACACTGAAGAGAAACACAAAAACCCCTTTAGAAGCTTTTCAAAAAATGAGACACTGCCTGGATCATCACTTTTTAAAAAATCCATGTGCATTACTGTACTTTGTACATGGGTGGCGTTAGGACCATGGGAGGTAGCCTCAAAGGGCTGTGTAATACTGTTGGATTGTATTGTTTGTGTCTCTACAAATACAGGGGACTTTTTAGAGATACTTATGGCAATCAATTTTATATATCTTTAGCAGTGCTGTTTTTAATGGAAGGTTTAACTCACAGAAGTCTAGAAGATAATATGCTGTTGACCAAATGTCTTCATTCTTGAACTTAATTTGCTTTCTGTTTTGCTAAACAGTTATCTTAAATACTTAGCTCTGTAGCATGCACTGCAACTTTCTGAACCAGCACAGAAAAGACCAGACTCTCAACTGTAAAAATTAAATGCTAACACACACATATATATATCTCCTTGAAGTAATACTTTCCAATGATCTCCATCTTGAAATCTAATTTGTAAAGGTGATACTAGGACCACACATACCTCATGTTCCTATGTGAAGCTCATATGAAGTTGAGACTGGATGAGGGATTTTTCCTATCTTTAAACTTGGACTGTCCATGAAATGTGAGTTCATAGAATACCAAAAAATTCAATTTGTACATATTAATCCTCTTGTACGTCAAGGGAGCTATTACTGTCATATGCTTTTATGCTTCTAACAGTGTAGGATAATGATACTGTATATATTAAAACTTAAATATTTTATAGATGCAATCAAAAAAGCATTTAAATAAAGTTAAGTGTCTGGCTAAAACGTAAACTCAACAGAATTTAAAGCTCAGGTCGGAAATTTTGGTCTGTTATATTCTTTAGATTTTCAAGCCATCTTCTGAGCACTAGTGATTAGTCTGCTTTGCCTAATCTCATCTTCCTGGCCTAGGAAGAACAAAATGCAAGTTCCATTTATGAAACATTTTTTTGTTTGTCTGTTTTTGTTTGTTTTAAGAGCAAAATGGAAATCTAGATTTAAAACTTGTATTTTGAGGTTTGTAGAAAGCTACCTACCAGATACAACTATATTTATGTAATGAGGCAGAATTACATGTTATTACATATTATTGTATGGTTATTTTATTTTATACATTGGGGGAAAGGGTGGGGGAGGAGCAGGAGGGATCATATGCATATCAGAGAAGCTAATATTCAAATTCATATGTATAATACATACTTTTATTTTCTTGATTTTCTTTGCTTCCAAGTGCATTTCTGCAAGGTTGCAGTGTTTTTACCATGCTAGGCAGCTAAACATTACAACCACTCTCACTCTCTCTCCTTAGATGAGGAGGGGAAGAAGTAAAGTAAAGAACAACTCACGGGTTGAGATAATTTAATTAAAGGGAAAAAAATAATAATTATTAAGAAAAGATTATTATTAACCAAACAATTTAACTAAAGGGTAAAAAAAGGGGAAGGGGGGGGAGAGGAAAGAAAAAACAAATAAACAAAACAAATAAAGGCTATGTGAAAGTGCAGAGGAAAGAAATTACTCTCTACTTCCCACAAATGAGCGATGCTTGACCATGTCCTTGAAGTAGGGCCTCAACGCATGTAGCCAGTGTTCGGGAGGAGGACCGATGTTTTCACAACGAGAACCTACCCCTTCCCTCTTCTTCCTGTTCCCACCTTTAATTGCTGCGTGTGACATTATATGCTATGGAATATCCCTTTGGTTGGTTTAGGTCAGCTGCACTGGAGATGTTTCTTTTCTCACTTTTTTGCCCACTCCCTAGGAGGGTTAGAGGGAGTCCCGATGCTGTGCCAGCACTGCTCAGCAGCAGACACAACACTGGTGTGATACCATTGCTGTTCCAGCTACAAGTGAAGAGCACAGCATTGTATGGGAAAGTTAACATCCCAGCCAGACCCAGTATGAAGGACTGTATTTGCCCTTTAGAGTAGAGGATCATAATGGAAAATTGAGCTCAGCTTGAGCTCAGCTGATAATTCACTGATACTTCTCCTTCCTTTTTTTTTTTTTTTTTTTGTTGTTGTTGTTTTTAAGAAATTCCAGGTACTGTTTGAGGTTGTATCCTAGAACTGGAGGTTTTCCTAGGAGGTACTAATATACATGTGGCCATATAAAATTGAAGTGCTTGTTTATAGTTAGGTTATGAAGTGGCTTGTACCACTTTGCAGTTTTCTTATTAGTTACTAACGCTGATGGATTCATATACATCTTTGAGTATGGTTATATACTTAGTATATATATTTTAGATTAGTGATACAAATTACTAGTGGGATTCAGAAAAAAAAAAAAAAAACACCCCACATTCTGGATGATTCATGTCTATTTGCAATTAAGTCTGGAGACTCGTAGGATAGTTTTATTGATGTTTATTATGCTGTATTTATATCACCATCATTTCTTATCTAATGAATACATAAATAAATCAGAGAGCACCAAATTAATGCCATTAAGAGTTCTAAATATATGAATGTTCTATTGTTCCCTTTTTAACTAAACTTATAATTTCATCATAAAATATGCCAGTTTAGCTTGATGCAAACCCATGCTGATTGGCATTAATTATATTAAACTTCTTTAATTTATTAATCAAGTCCTGTATCAGCCAGCTATTTTGCTTAAGATCAATGTCAGTGTGACAGGCCTATAATTACCCAGGTCATCATATTTAAAATATTGGCACAACATTAGCTGTCCTTCAGCTCTCTACAGTGTCCCTTGTGTTGCAGGGAAAATATTGAAAATCAATATTAATGTATCAGAGAGTTCTGTTGCAAGTTGTCTTTGAAACCTTTGAATGTAAGTTATTTGGACACACCAGTTTTTAAATTGTCTACTTCTAGTAGCTACCTTTTTAGTATCTTCTTGAGTCACTATTGAAAAGTATCTGTCTTGGTTTCCGTCAAAGTTCATTTTTCATTAATCTGGGTGATTCTTACTTTAAAACCATTGATATGACATATAGTAACCATGGCAGTGATGACATACAACATTCTGTAGCAATTAACGTACAGTTCAAATCATGGGCTATTATCACCCAACATCAAATCCCCTTGAGGTATACGTCAGACTTCGCCATTCTTCTGCATGACCCACTGAGTGTACCCAGGTCCTTGAGCAAAAGCAGTCCCACAGAGGGGTTTGCCCTTGCCCAAGGCTTTAATAGCCTAGACTGTCTTCCCCAGCAGGTTCTTTACGTGTACTACAGGTACTTTATCCCCTTCTACAGTACATGAGAGTTTTTATTGGGAAAAATTGGCAGATTCCCTAGTGATGACTAACTAGGTGGCCTTTGGTAAATGTTTTCCCAGTGTTTGAATGTCCCAGTAGCCATTGCCTTCAGTGTAGTCTTTAACAATCAATTGTATCACTCAATTTTCCTGGAGGCTGGTGCATGATAGGGGATGTGATACACCCACTCAATACTATGGTCTCTGGCCCAAGAGTCTATAAGGTTGTTTCAGAAACAAGGCCCATTGTCTGACTCAGTTCTTTCTAGGGTGCCATGCCACCACAGGACTTGCTTTTCAAGGCCCAGGATAGCATTCCGGGCAGTGGCATGGGGCACAGGATATGTTTCCAACTATCCAGTGGTTGCTTCCACCATTGTAAGTACATGGCACTTGCTATTGTGGGTTTGAGGGAGTGTGATGTAATCAATCTGCCAGGCCTCTCCATATTTATATTTCAGCCATCATCCTCTGTACCAATGAGGCTTTAAACACTTGGTTTGCTTGATTGCAACACATGTTTCGCAATCAAGAATGATTCCTGTATTATTGTCCGTGGCCAGGTGCACCCCTTGATCATGAGCCCACTTATATGTTGCATCCCTGCCTTGATGGCCTGACATGTCATGGGCCCATAGAACTATAAATAATTCACCCTTACGATGCCAGTCCAGATCCACCTGAACCACTTTAATCTTAGCAACCTGATCCCAGCTAATACCACTGAACATGCTTAGAGACTTGGTCATAAATGCATTTTGAAAATATTTATGAAAAACTCCCATCTTTTCAGCTCTGCTGTGCCTGTTTGAGCAACAGAATTTGGGTCAGATGACCTCCAGAGTTCCCTTCCATCCCCAGCCATTCTGTGATCCTGTGTGCAGCTAGGCCAGATTTCAACCTCTATTTGAACATTATAATATTAGACAAATTGTGCATTCATTTGCAAGGAAGTTTTTCAGACATGTACATGTTTTGCGCTCTGAAACAGCAAAAAGAGAACAGCAAAGACTAAACCTTTCCTTTAGCTGTCAACCTTTAGTTGACATTTATTTATATCAGGCTAAAATGACCTCTAAATATTTACAATATTTTCCCCGTAAAAAATACTTCATAAGCCAGTCTGTTGATCGGTCTTTTCACACCACACAGGTTTAGCAGGTTGTTTTTTGTGCTATAATATATATATATATGCATATATATATATATATATATATATATATATGTATTCTTATATTCCAATAATGTTTTTCTGATTCCTGGTCTCATTTCCTCTCAGGAGCAAGAAAAATCCCATTCCTGTGTTTGACACCCATCTGCCACGGAAAAGGTTGTAACATCCCTGGCTTAGCACTAAGCTGCAGTGTCAGAGAACAAGAGGGGAAGAGGATGAAGTTTTGAGGTAAGTATATTTATGGTACTATAATCTCGCCTGGAAGCCACAAACAAGAATTAAGTCTCTGTATGGGTTCAGCTTCAGATAACCAGTAAAGTACAGGGGATTCCTAATAGAGCTAAAAATGCAACACAAAGTGACACAATAGTTGTTGTTTTTTTCGTCTGTGTAACGAGGACAAGCATGTTTGTCAGTCTATGGTATAGCAGTTTATAAGCCTTGTAACCTAGTTTTAACACAGACATAACCAGTGAGTGAACTCTTGGACCCGCTGATGTCAGTTGAACCTGATGTTGTTTTTGCTGAGCAAGAAAAATATCAGAAAAGCCAGTTTTGCAGTTAAATTCTCGGGGATAAAAGAAAGACCTCTTTAAAACTGAGTAATGAGCAATAAACATGATAGAGAGGATGCTTGATGGACTTGCAGCCTGGGTGCTGTGAACAGCTCCATTGTCAGTTGTACCAGTTCCTCTTAACATCACTTCTGGTGCTCCAGGGTGGCAGGTCTCCTCGCCGGTGGGGTCCAGCAATGCATAAACACCATCAAGCTGCTGCTCAGTAGTGGTAAAATCAGGAAACGCTTCCTGCGCTGCTGCAGAGGCTGATGGCCTGGAAAAGGAATGCCTTTGAAATCGGCTGCAGCATGAGCTGCTCCACTTGATTGTTTCCATCACGGCATCAATCCACGTTTCAACACAGTGTGAGCTAGCTCTGGGTGAAGGTGGGTGTCAGCTTAAAAAACAATGAAAATAAAACCTTATGCCATCTTTCATACAGAACAAACATTGATTTATTTTTTAAAATTTATTTTCCAAAGTGAAAGCACAGGTTAGGTGCACCTAGCTTCAGACAAGATATTACTTGCACCTTTTATCACTCTCTGGCAGTGACTTTCTCTGTTGGCTGCATCTACCCAGCTGGATTAACAGCTCCTTTTTTTTTTTTTTTTTTTTTTTTTTTTTTTTTTTTTCCAGTCTTTTCCCCAGTCTACTTTTGTTGAGACTGTGGAGTTGCATTCAGTTAAAGATGAACCTAAGAAGCCAGTGCATCCTATTGCTCAGCTTCTAATAGTAATCCCTGTACAAAACACTGTAAAATGTTGGGTTAAAATAAAGTCACCAGAGGTTCAGATTTCACCAAAAATACATTATATTTGGTATCTAGCATCTGTAACTTCATAATGAAATTAATCCCTGTTATTCCATAAGCCCCCTTCCATAAGGGGCTAGATCCAAATCGTGCTATGGCCAGGAGATGACAAAGGAGACATTTCTTATTCTGGCAATAAAACCTCCAAAGACCACAATACTTAATTTGTTCACTTAAGTCAATGTGGAAAGCTCAATTCCAATACAAGAAATAAACAAAAAAACAAGCACTGCTTATGCAGTGCTTTTCATAAAAAAGCACTGCTTATGCAGGCTTTTCATAAAGTAAAAGTACATTATAAACCACAGAGAAATTAATGTTACCAGGGAAAGACCTTATAAGAGATAATTCACTTCCTTTACAAAACTATAAAAATCACTTTTAAGATTTTAAACTTTCCATGTCTACGCAACTTTCAATCTCACACTAATTTTTAAAGGATATATAAATTAAATGTAGAAATAACAGATTGCAACATTTTTCTTTCCTTGTCTTCTAACACAGGAATAAAATGACTTCAGCTGAAAATAAACTTGCATTCTGCCATTCTGTGTCCTACTAATGTATAAATCCTGTTGTCCTAGGTGGTGTACGACAGACTCAGCCCCATGTATGGAGAGTTTTGATTTGATCACAGTAATGTAGATAATTACAGGTAATTTATCTGTATATAACAGACGATGTAAGACAAAAATCAGAGGAACAGTAGCAAAGTGTTAGCAGTGACAATGCTGGAGGGGCATTCTAGCTGTTGCTGTTGATATTAGGTAGTATAATTCATCACCATAGAAAATAGAGTATAATTCAAGATATCGTAAAGAGGATATATATAGGATATCTGTATAACACACATAATAAACACACATTCAGGGATGTGATTGTTAATAACAAAAACATTCTGATAGGTACCAATATTTCTGCTTTATTTTGAACTACAAGGGTTTGCTAGTTTGATCATACAAGCCAGTGACGGTACTCATATCCGTGCCGTTGTGGAAAACAGACTGCTCATTTGGAGAAGCTCATGAAAAAAACAGAACTGAGCTGATAGGGCTGTTGTATGTTTCTTGCAAAGGCTTAAAAAATAAAGGTAATGAAAGGTAAAGGAAACACAGGAAACAATTCAGCAGGAAAGGCATCTGACCACCAATAAAATTCTTTATACAGTAAGAGTTGCTGCTTTTTATCCACGAAGCCCTAAATCTAGTCTTTCTCTCAAATAGTCTCTCTCTTGTGTGTTATCACCACATTTGCAAATGCCAGTGATGCTTGAATTGTAACCTTAATATGAAAGAGAGTAAATTTACAAATCTTTGTACTAAATAGTCTGTTATTGGTTAAATGTCAGGGCACATCTGTTTTTCGGTATATCTGGGAGGTGGAGGGTGAGAAAGTATGGAATGGATAGAGTCTGATATACAGTGGACTATTGGTATTCCTTAATAACCAATAAATATTTTAAAATTAAAAGTTTGTGACAGCTTGTATAGAAGGTGGCATCAGATCCTTATGTTTTATCATTGGAAAAAAAAAATACAATATTAATAACCATTACCATTTTTTCCACCTTGTTGCAGTTAGAGCTAATAAGCCCACACTGTTCCTCTGTCTTTTTGTTCTCTGCATACTTCCTCAAAGCAACTGATACTTATTTATTTCTTTCCAAGTTTTTAAGTCCAATGAAAAACTAGTAATTTTCACATGCTTCTGTAAGTTTATGAACTGTAAAACTATGGTTAGCACGTCACTGGTTTCAAACCAGCCTTTTGCTTTCCAAGGATTTCATGAAGTACTAAATTTAACTCTTTCAATAATAACATATCCTTGTTCTGTAAACCACATAGACTCTGCATATGCACAGGGATTCAGCACTGGAACTCCGCTTATTTTGTTCCAAAACCATACACTGCTAGTATCTCAAAATTTCCCACTGATAACAGTAATAGCCATATAATTCTATGACTCCATCTTTGTTCTTCAGCTTTGTTTTGTAATACTATCAAACCATTTGACTTGATCAGATTCCTTTCTCACCTTCCAATCAGGTGATAGTAATCAGAGAGTCATTAATCTTCTGGTATATTTAAAAAATGCAGCCATTTGGCATGAATTCCCTATCTCAGTTAACCAGTTTGTAATAGCCAAATTTTCATACCTTATTGTTGGATGCTCTTTGGTTACTGATGTACTTCACACTGCCAGAATTCACATGTTGTGATCAGCATTTTTGAATGGCTTAAATTATAACCCTGAATTCTGTTTTCTACACTGGACTGAGAAAAAAAAAAATATTAAGGAAATAGGAAACAAATTCTCTCTTACAACATGAATGGTGTTTCCTGAGCTGGGAAATAATGATGCCAATTAACTCTTTTTTTCTTCTTTTTCTTCCTACTTTAAAGTATCCAAATGCACAAACAGGAGTCATGCCAGGTTAACCAATTGGCTGTTAATGAAACCTCTGTGTGAAGACCCTCCCTAATCTACTCAACCCTCCAGAGATCAAACAGAAAGTTAACATAGCAGAGCAGGTTATATGTGATGGATGTGTGTGTATAAATCACTTCCTCAAAGCTAAATTGTTCCAATTCACTCACTGGCAACAAACTGCAAAGGTTCTCACAGACATGTAACACTCCCTCCTCCTCCTCCTCCTCAGTAAGGATTATTGGCTGAGTGTTAGAAAACTCCTGGGAATCCAGGTAATATAGGAGCAGGGCAGAAAACAGCAAGCATGTAAAAGAAATAATCATTATTTTTGTCTTCCTATAAGCATTTTGTTGGCACCAAGGGAATTTCTGTTGCGTCAACTTGTGGTATTGTGCAGATAGATTTGTTTAGATTTCTTGAAGAAGGTAATATTAAAAGAGGCATAATGGCAAAAGTTATGATTATTTAAGGAATGGCCTGTAAAATCATGGAATAAAATTAATCTGTGAATCACAAGATCTAAAAGGACACTTCTGTAAACTACTGCCAATAATTCAGTTTTTCTGGTTTGTCTTTCCTAATATTCCAAATATTTTTGGCTTTCTTCATGCTAAAGGAAAAGACTCCTGACAGAAAACAATCTAATTATCACTTTTACTTATGAATACACTGATATTATATGTATTTGTTTCTTAGGTGTTCTCCATTAGGAGTTTATGTGAGTGCACATTATAGAGTAAAGCAAGGTTGAGTTGGTCAGGAATATAAGTATGTGGAGAGCTTATTTTGTAAAAGTATTTTGAAAAAAAAAAAAAAAACAGTAGCAGAGTGAAACGCTCATACACATATCCTTCTTTGGTATTTTATGTTTATTATTCCCACTGAAGACAGTTAACGTCAATATGCACACTTCAAGATCATCCAAATGCGGTAAATTCCATCTTTGTCTAGAGACAGAATACATGTAGAAAAGATTGATGGAAATTAAATTCCTTGACTATTAAAATAAATGTCATTAACATGAAAATGTTAATTAACAGGAAAAAAAATCCTAAACGCGTAATTATTAGTATAAAAGAAATACTCTCAGAGCATTAAGATTCAGGTCATTCCAGTCTACCATACTGGCTGAAATTTATCTCATTTCACTTTAGTTATGAGTACAATTTGGTCAGTTTTAATTCCCTTCTTAAAGGTACTCTGATGAGTGCCTATGACATCATTTATCGCTTTAGATATCTTATGTCTTTGGGTTAAAATGAATCACACCTCTTTTCTTCCTTGACTATGTAGGGCATGTGATTAACTGAAATATTGACATCTACATATTGGTATCTACATATGTCTACAAAAGGCATATACATACATATTGACATATAGATATATATGTTCAAATAATCTTGCCGAAAGCAATATATTCATCAGTCCCACCCTTTCCCTGAAGCTACCCATGTGCAAATTTCTAAGTACATTCAAAGTATAAGGTTTCAATTTCAGAGCAGCCTGTACAAGCTGACAAGCTCTGAGACTTCACTCAAATATCATTTGTAACAGCTGAGCTTAGCAACAAAAGAGCCCCAGTCCTGATTTTATAACGGACATACTGACAAATCCTCTGTGTTTTAATAAGTGTATGAATAAGTGTATAAGTGGATGAATACGGTAAATTACAATTGAAAGCCAACCACTGTCATTTCCTTCTCTACATTGTGGAAAACATAAGTGTGCCTTTGTGCATGAGACAAGAATTTGTTTGGCTCAATTTATTGTGTGGGTAAATTCAAATCTTTACTCAAATCCCTGCTTAGTCCTTATGCCAACTTTTGCTCCTAACTTTGAAGATTTCATTCCAGAGGTTCAGACAAGTCAGTCAAGAGTGCACTTCATCGGCTGGGTCATCTATATCTAGAGGAAAGGGTGGTGGTGCTGGGAAGTCAAACAACAGTGTAAAATAATTGCTCTTTCTCTTTTTATATATGAAAAAGGAATTTTGTTGAAATAGCTAAGTCTTCAAAAGGCCATTTTGCAAAACAGAAATACACTTAAAAGCATATAATCTTTAGCTGGAGGCCAGACTGAGTATGTTTCTGATTATGCTAGTGACCCTCACCCTAAAATCCCTTTGTAGAAAAGCCTTTATTCTAGACAACATACTGACTAGCAAATGATCTAACAGATTTCACAGCACATAAATTAAGACCTAATAAATTATTTCAAATTCAGACTCCTTAATTACAGAATCAGTCAAGTATTCCATTTACAATTGTAATTATCTAAATAATTTATAAATACAACTAAAATATGACATCACAGAAAATTATCTGATAGCTATTTACTGTGGAAAAAAAAATCTGGTTAAATTTTTAGCACTGGCTAAAGCTGGTGAGGACTAGTTAAAACATATTATTCATGGTTGGTCTAGATACCAGAATAGGAATATTTCATTATGTTGGCTTAGCTGAGCGTAAATGCTCAGAAATTAACCTCTGTTACTGATTAATATTTACACTCATTTAGAAACGCCCAAACATCCTACTGGTTTTCCAGTGCAATGGCATACTTACCTTATCAGGAAAGCATTTGGAAATATATAGTAAGTATTATGCATACAGAATATATAATTCCAATATATTTCTTGGAATCTATAAATATAAAAAGAATAGTTGTACAACTACGAAATGTACTTTTTTTATAGGTATGGTTATGGCTGGGTGTATATGGCTCCAATATATATGAAGGTGAAGGATGTAGATATATTTTCTGTCCTCTCTGATCTAAATCTAGTAGTGGGAATGCATGTTACTTGGAAAAAAAAATGTATTTCCCTTTGCATAGCATACTATTTTTAAAAATGACTTTCTTTTGCCTGTTTTTAACCTGTGACCAGATCAAACAGAATGAAAAACTACGGAAAATATCAGTTGCTGCTATCGATTAATTAATTTCAGGTGTTGAGATATCTGCAATGGGAAAATTAAGATAAGCTATAGACAGATGACAAAGGAATTTATATAGCCCATAGGTATAAACTGCTTCTGTCCCAGTGTTCTGTGTTTTCTCAAACACTTAGCAAAGAATATGAGCACCACTGCCCCTGAAATCCATGCTTTAGTGCTTTCTTAGGATTTCATTGCATCCATTGCAGTGGGACTTCATTTATTTCTGCACTGCCACTAGGACAAAATGCATGAAGATTTTGAAATGTGGTACTGAGCTTGTATGAGAGATCCCTGCTGCTCACCCATGACCCAGGTCAGCAGAAGGCTATTTATCAGAGGTGGAACTTGAATGCATCTCTCTTCTCAATGACCATGCCAAAAAAAAGGGAAAGTGGAAACAAGAATATAGCTGCTGCTGTTTTTAGGCAGACAAGTGTAGGAGTCTTCAGAGCCAGATGCTACACTAATTTGAAAAAAAAAATGCTGGGACCTCAAGAACTGTGGAGTTACTTGATTTGGAAACAGATATGGTGAGGTCTCATTTCAGAGGGTTTAGAAGCACTTAAAATTTCTTTGATTTCTGTTCAAACAGTCTGCTCAAGTTCCATCAAGGAATTAATCCCATCTAGATCACTGAAATCATCATCTCATGGCACTGAATTATTCCTTAGGAGAAAGTTTTTCAATTATGTTAATTTGTATTGGCTGAGAGGAAAAGAGTCCTTTCCAGAAGATGTAGCTTAAGTTTCAGATAACATATGAGCACTGTGAGTTAATTACAGTTAATTACTGTTACAGAGTTTTCAGGGTTTAGAACTGGGGCTGGTGAGAAAGGTTCTACTTTCCTTTGTTATTGTTGTATGTAGGGCTAAAGAGGTCTTGTGGATTAGGGCAGTCCAGGGTTTTATGTGACAAATAAAAGACTTCTATCTTTTGTTTGTGTTTGATGTAACTGACAGGATAGCAATGATGAACACTGCTGCAAGAAAGCACAGCTAAATCTAAATGGTGAATAAAACTTTTGATGAACATTCCAGAAAGTCAACTTTTTTTTTTTTTTTTTTTTTAGTCTCTAGACTGACCACTTCTCTTTCCCAGATTCTTGGGATTTTCGGAAATCATGGACTTCTGATTCTGATAGGGGATTGTCAGCTGACTGAAGCAGTGAAAAAGCAGTGAAAATGTCTCTTTTAAATAGGTGGTAGTCCAGCAGAGTAATCTTCCACATCTCAAATACAGCATCTCTATTCGTGCATAATCTGCATCTTTTTGTAGGCATAGTTTGCTCCATATAAAACATGAAATAACAAATTTTCTTTGTAACATAGATGAAATATACTTTACACATTACTCTTTGGCATGGTCCCTAACTATGTTAAGCCATGTGCTATGTATCAATCATCTGAAAGATTCCATTGGAATATTAGAAATCCCTTACTGTTCAGACTAATGGCTCACAGAGCCTCATACAATGCCTCTGACAGTACAATGTGCAGTGTTCACCCACCTTCTGTTCATCAGACATCCCAGATTACCTCCATCAAACTCTTTTGTAACAGTAGGTGGTAGATTTCTCTTACTGGTGAACTTAGTGTTGCTTACTTCAAGGGCAGAAAAAGTTCTTTGGAGCATTTATAGGAAAAGGACTTAGATACACAAATTTTACAGTACAACACATTTTCAACAACAACAACAACAACAAAAAAAGCAAAAAAAAAACAACAAACCACCTTCCACTGGATTAACATCAATACTTCCCTGAAGACTGCATTCCCTTCAGAGTTCACTTGATTCATTACATTTAAATAGTGCTTTTCCTCATGTAGCTGAATATATTTTTTATTCCACAAAACAGCCAATCATAATCACGTCGTCTCTTTCTAGAGTGGAAATTTAGTTTCAGTAGTAACAGAACAGGTCTGAGGTTTGTCCTTTTGTGAAGTAATTTGTAGTTTTCACTTATTGCTGTAATATACATTCCTTTCCTTTTTTTACCCTTAGACTACATTGGAAGCAGTTTATATGTTTGTATGGAATGCCAAGAAAACAACCACAAGTCATTGATTAGCAATCGGATTGCACAGTCTTCTGAAGCTGATTATATTTTCTTTGCCAATTATATTCTACTTCTTTTAATTCCACTTGATAGGAAAAAAAAATCATAATCAAGCTGCTATACATGTTACTTTTTCATTTTAATTTCTGACATTTTATAAGGGATGCACACAGGTCTTAACTTGCACAATGCTGTACATTCATTTCCAATATCAAATTTCATGTCTTGGTGGAAATAGTATTTGCAATAATGCGTTGTGTCATAAAACCGCAGCATATTATTTATTATATAGTCTTAATCTTATTACATTCTGTTGAACTCATTTCTAGCAGACTCAAACAGGAATAGAAGCATTCACGGTAAAAGTCAAGGGGAATCAGAGTTATTTGGCAGGGAGAATTCCTTCCTTGTTCAAGGCTTCAGTGGAGGGTGGACACCCTCCTTAATTGCACCTGGGGAAAGGAAGTAAGAACCTTTTTTTTTTGATTGAATCCAACAAAACTTTCTTGAATAGGCTAATATCAGTAGGGACAAGGGCTGTTCAGCACCTCTAGAAATTGATTCTTCAGACATCCAGTTATGAATTCAGGATAAAGGCAAAAAAATATTGTTTTCCACATCTGGTAGTCTAGGCCTTTGGGAGCAGTTTGTGCTGCGTGGATTCTTCCATCACTGGAGAGCTAAAACAGGTAAAGTTGCAACACGAAACTTCTTGTTTAAGAGTCAGCAATAACTCTGGAAGATTGGTTACTGCTGTTTTAATTGATGGCCGTTTGCAGAAAGGTAACAAAAATGCAATGGATTTTGTTTATGTTGTCAGAAAAATTATTTTGAGTTCTATATACTGTTATTATCTCTTTCATACCAATTAAAATCTTGAGGCTTATTTTTGCTGCAGTACCAGCTCATTTCTTCCTAGAAGAATAATTTGGTGTTCAGTGAGATACCCAAAAAGATTATAAAATAAGAGAAAATCAAAATCAATCTTAAGATGCAATTCTGCCTGAATTGCTAAGCAGTGTAGTACACCAAGAAAAAGGAATGATGAACCTAAAAGCCAAAATCCTGACCTAAAATCCTCTGATGTTTCTATGTTACAGAATCTGTAGCTGAATTTCACATCTCTATTTCATTCTAGTAGCATGTACTGTGAACCAGACACTGCCTCTGAATCAAAAAGATCTGTAAGAAGATGAGGGGAAGCTATTTATGACATATTTAATCAAGCACACAAACAGATTGAGGTGTTGAATATGGACCTGTTTGTTTTGAAAAAGTAATGGCTAAATCTGCTTTACCATTTTATATAACAATGTAATTGAGCAGAAAAGTTTGCCCATTTAAAAACAGCATCTCCACTGGAAAAATTTTATGTCATTAGAGTGACTGTGCATCTAACTGTCCTGTGACTGATGAAACATGTTTCCTTGTTTTAAAATGGCATTCACAGGTATGATTATGATATTAAAGATCTAGTCGTACGTTCTTCACACATCTGAAAGACCTAGGAAAATATCAAGAGCTTTATATTTGCAAGGAATGCAGGTACCCGGACTTTGTTATTGTTGTTTTTTTTGTTTTTTTTTTTTTTTTCATACATAAAATATGTGTTAATAGGGTTGCTCTACAATCAGTTGACTTTATGATTTATATGTATTCTTTTCCACTGAAAGCATCTGTATCAGAATAACAAAAATGCTCAGAAAATGCTCAGATAAATACACTGGCTGCATTAATTTCACTGTTGTTAATAGAGTTAAGCGAAGAAGAAAATTAAGTATAAATTTTCTTTGTAATCAGATTTTGTAATTATAAAACTGTAGAAAACAAAAGCAAACCTAATTTAAGCTACTAGAAATACCTACCGTAAAATTTGATCTTCTTTTTGTGTTATTTTGCTTGAGTTCACAATAAAGTAACATTTCTGCTCACTAGCACCTGCTGTGTATCACTGCAGATAATTACCTGTAGCAGCACAGGTACCTCGAGGAAAGGAGAATATACTGTTCAGAACATACAAACAACTATATTTGAATTTATAAATATCATAATTCCTTCTGAACATAAAAAATGTGAATTGTTAAAAAAAAAAATCTATGTTTAAGTATTTATTCTAAAAAAAAAAAAAAAAAAAACTCCTCTTTTCCCCCAGAAAATTGCACACAGTAATGGCTGACATCACTAGTAATTTGTCAAGCATGGTATTGAAAGATATGAGAATTTATGTTTTTCTGTATAGAAACTAGAAAGAAAAAATAAAAGGCTCTGGTACCCAATTAGAAAGTGCTTGTGAAAACAAACTGAAAAGAAAATAAATGAATGCCTACTGCAGTGTATATTTTAAGGTTAACCTTAAGATCATTTAGACTGTTGTATGTGATGTTTGCCTCCAGCCTCTCTGTTGTTGAGACACCAGGAATAGATGGTTTCATCTCTTCATCTCTTAATTTGGACATCTAAGTAACTCAGTGCATCAGAAATGCTGTGCATAAAATCTACAATTAAGGAAAAGAACAGGAATTTGCTCAAGCCACTCAGATTCTCCTGTTCATAAAGGCACTAAGCTTATTGCTATTGCCTAGTTTGCTTTCAGCAATCCAACTTAGACATCATAATTCAAAATACAGTGAATGGGAGGAAATAGGTTTCAATGCTCAACAAACCCAACTGACCAGTGTCCTGTGAAACAGTTGTTCTGCTGGCAGTAGTGGAATTATTGACAATGTGAGACATCCAGACATCCAAGAAATGTGGAAAAGACAGATGCCTGTGAAGTCTGGTGTTTTATCTTGGTTTTGGATGCCTACTTATAGCCTTGACTTAGGTGATACATCTTAGAAAGAATGGCTTTTTTTTTCTTTTTTTTTTTCTTTTTGTTTGTTTAATACATATTATGCATAGACAGAAGAAGTAGAGCTGCTGAGCATCTGAGATGACCAACTTTTATATGGCATGGGCCTAAGGAGAGGATGTAAGAGGCAGCTTAGCTCTGCAAGTGAGTGATTAGGTTACTCTGTCGATGGACAGTTTTGAGGATCTATTAATTCCCTCAGTATTTCTGTTTTTATCCTATGCTTGCCTAATGTAAACAGTTAAGGAACTTGCAAGTTCTTATGTAATTAAGTGGCCAAATGTGGATTTTGTGGTTCACTCCCCTAAACTGCAGTTCCCATGGTTCACACTTTGTGCCTGCAAGAGATCTCTTTTAGTGTACACCTGACTTACTGTACACAATAACAAAGCAACAAAGCCTTCACAGCACTCCTGTATAGACTATCTAGTTTGTAGAGGTACAACCATGGTCTTAATGGTACATGGCAGAGGTACAACCATGGTGAGGCATGGTTTTAATTATCTACCACCAAGCAACCATAGAGCTAAATGCACTAGAATATGTGTTTCTTTTTCTTTTCTTTTTCTTTCTTTTTCTTTTTCTTTTTCTTTTTCTTTTTCTTTTTCTTTTTCTTTTTCTTTTTCTTTTTCTTTTTCTTTTTCTTTTTCTTTTTCTTTTTCTCTTTTCTTTTTCTCTTTTTCTTTTTCTTTTTCTTTTTCTTTTTCTTTTTCTTTTTCTTTTTCTTTTTCTTTTTCTTTTTCTTTTTCTTTTTCTTTTTCTTTTTCTTTTTCTTTTTCTTTTTTTTCTTTTTCTTTTTCTTTTTCTTTTTCTTTTTCTTTTTCTTTTTCTTTTTCTTTTTCTTTTTTCCTTTCTTTCTTTTTTCTTTTTTTTTCCTCTTTTTTCTTTTTTTTTTCTCTTTTATTTTTTTCCCTTTCTTCTTTTTCCTTTCTTCTTCTTTCTTTTTCCTTTTCTTTTTCTCCACTTCCTGTCCCAGCAGGACTTTCCTGGGCTGTTAGCACTTTGTTAGCACTTGCATTTGAGCAAGTATTTCATGGCTTTCTAACCTTTAGGTGAATCCTATGATTTTTTATTTTCAGACTGGCTCAGGTGTAAATGTCCATGTTTGCCCAGTGGGTTCCCACCCTTTTGTGCCTAGCTGAAGTGACAGCTTCAAATGACTGCTGAGCAAATGACTGCTATCACCCCATGCACATTTGGAGGGAGAGGTGGTAAAGAGAAGGGGCTGTGGGCCTTTTCCTCTCTGTCAACACCCTCAGATGCTATATGAATGCTCAGGATCATCTGAAAACAGTAAAAGCTGTTCTGCCCTCCCAGCCGGTTATCATCCAAATCCACATCATTATACTTGCAACTATTATATCATATGTAAAATATGCAGAATACTGTTCTTTTGAGAAGCTTTGATATCATCTGTGTCTTTGTAACTTGGTCATCAGCCTTCACAGCCCTGGGTTATCTGTATCCAGTTCCAGCTTTCTGTCTGTATCAAAAGTCTGTTTGTGGCACCTAGAGGTGGCAAATTTTGCCAAAAAAAAAGAGGGGTGGGGGGCAGTGGTGAAGGAAAATCAAACAAAAAAGAGGTCTCCGGGTCACCTTCTCCAAACACATCCAAAGTTTTTTTCTAAATGTATTGTTCTGTTCTGCAGTGTTGAAATCAGTTTAAATCCTAAATAAATCTCTTATCCAATACCACCCGGGCTCTGCATTGCTCCTTGTGTACTCATACGTATGCATTGTAGGAGTAAAGGAAATAGTTAACTGTTTCTGGAATGGCATTAGTTAAAACAGCTGTTTGCTTTCTCTATCTGTCTCTTTTTGAGTGCAGTTCAATATTGATGCTGTCAGTTAATACAGCAAGTCACATAAGCAACTGGATAAGAGTTCTTCACAAATAATGGCACTATTTCAAAGAGTGACCCTTGTAATCTGCATAGATTGTTTTCTGCTTTGATATATTTTTATTGCAAAACCAGATAATTTTCCCTCAGCATTTGTTAAACAATAGGCTACTCATAATGTAAAATTACCAAAAGGCAAATATTTATATATTGCCACTCTTTAAAATCGCATAATTAACATTTACATCTGCAGGTTTATACTGACCTTTTTTTTTTTTTTTTCTAAATGAAACCATCATAATTACATAATTTGAAGCACTTTCTTTAAATTGCTGCTTGTTACCTATCTTCCATAATAACATGATTTTAAATTATAGTGATTCAGTGCTTTTAAATCTGATACTCTCTGCTCTGCTACCACAAGGTCTCCATGCTAGGTGTCAGTGGCATTCCACATAGGCACAGGAATCTTTATTGATGAACCCGAGGCAGACAAGGTTCATAGTTAATGTTTGACTGTGTATTTACAGAGGGCGGTTTGGTGGGGAGTATTGGCAAAAGTAATACATCTCCCAAGTGGCTTGTGTTTGGTTATGCACTTATTTAGATGGATTTCAGTCAAGATAATCACCAAATATCACTTAATTTCCACAAACACAAGACTTTTTTTATTTTCTTTCCTGAATAATGTTTCATTTGAACCTGATGCAGCACAAATTGGATCACATGTTGTGCTTGTGACAGACAGCAGGAAAAGAGTATTTCTCACAGACTGGTAACTGAAAAAGCATATTAATATGATTTCTGCAGGAAAGAGTGTGGACAGCCCAGCAAGAATGGCCACAATGCTGCCACCATAAGTATCTATCAGCATAACCCAATTTCAAAGGACAGTGGCTTCAGTTGGCTTTAGATCAGTTCCACCTCCATGCTACAAATCCACAAAAACATTGCAAGAAGTTTTAAAATGTCTTGTTGGATATCCCATTTCCACATTGTGCAGAAGGGCAATTATTTGTCAAAGCAATTGTTAGTTTAGTATTACTTTTGTATAACAGCTCTCCATAGTTTCAGAGTCCTCTACTGTCTGTCTTTATAGTGTTTTTGTAAAAGGGCAATTCAAAGATGCTCAAGAGAACTGCTACTACTGCTACTGGCAGTAGGTCACTTCTGAGGACACTGTATTTTTTTCCTACTAGATATTATTTCTTCTGAAATTAGTCTTTATTTATGCTGGATAAAAAAAAAAAAAAAAAAAAAAAAAAATGCCATACAGCACAGGACTGGAAATCAAGGTGAAAAGGTGCTTGAATCCCACCTACACTGCATTTGTCATTGTGAGCACCAGCAGTTAAGTTGGATGATGAAGTGTGTCACTGCAGACACTGGCACAAGCAATTCATAGATAAATGCTGTAGGTTTCATCTGGTAGTGGTGAGCACTGAGCTGGGGGTGAGGGGGTAGGACATCACTGTGTGTGTTCATGGGGTTGGAAGGGCCATCATGTTTCACAGATTCCAAACAACAAATCCTGACAAGTGAAAAATGTTTGATTTTTAAAAGTCACACAGCTAGCCTTTTTTAAACACTTTCAGTATTTATTTAACCTAGTAAATAGGTTTATTAGCAAGGTTCCATTCTTTGTAGTTTAGGTAATGGATTTACCATATGTTTATGCTTTAAGGACTTGTGTAAGACTGCTAACACCTATTTCTCCACCTCCTGTCTCAGGGGTTAAGACCTTGGTATGCTGCCAGTTTACTGCTGTGGTCCGTTCCCCTTGTATAATTACAGTCATTCCCAGAGTGAAGGAAATTCCCTGAGCTTTTGCTCTAACTAGCCACAATGTTTCACTACAAAAAGGCACTTCTTTAAAAGGAGAAAAGTAATAAAACTTTCACATTATTAACTTTTTCCCTTTTAAAAGAGGCTGAAAAATGCCATTGTACCACATTAAAGGCCTTTACATAAGACTCACCATTGGCTAATGAGCCTTGTTGTACAATCTACCACATGCAACTGCCTTCAAGTGCTGCTTTTAACTTAACCTTGATGTAGTGCCAGGAATGTGCAAAGGATATACTTTGATGGTGGGGGCAGTCTACTTCTCTCTTTCTCTCTCTCTCTCTCTCTCTCTCTCTCTTTCTCATTTTTTTTTTCCTTTTTCCTTAAAAATACTTAAAAATATATGTAAGATTTAAATTTTACTGTTGTTTAACAAAGCGATAAGATTATATTCCATAAAGGAGGAATGAAGAATTATCTGTCCTATAGAAATAAGCAAATAGATCAGTTATTTATAATAGAAATTATAATAAATTGTTGATACTTTGTACTTATGCAGTGACTTTCTTCCTGCAGATACAAAGAATTTCATAAGCATCCTCACAACTCCCCTGTGAAGCAAGTATCAGAATCTCTGCTTTATCATTAACAAAGCTAGTTCAGTAACTTTCCAGAAGATGACACAAAATATCAGTATCAGAAGGAGGATCTGAAGAATTTTTACTTGCAGTTCCCTCTTTGATTATAAGCCATTTCCTCCCATCGCTAGAGTGAATTATTTTGGTAGCAGTGCTACTGGAATTTGTTCAAATTTCATGCTATAGCCAGATGTGTTCTCCATAGAAACACATATTTAATTAATATAATAATATGTATATGATAAGTAATATTCTGAAGATGATTTTAGGGGCATTTATCTGACATTAATCTTTTCCTGAATAAAATTAATATGATATTGAAACTGAGTCACACATTTTCCATGAAGGCTATTTATAGAAATATTATTTTTCTTGAGATTTATGGAGCTGACTGACTTATTTTTTGTCTGTTCTTTCCTTGGTTGTATACTCAAAGCATACCAGAGCTTATATCTAATTGTTTTCATTTTCCAGCATTTGAGAATTTTGTGAATTAAAAGAGTGTCAGATATTTTTGAAACTAGACATGTAAGGTTATTCACAAAACACATATGCAGGGGTGAAATGACTGACAGAGAATGAGGAAAATGAATATCAAGGGGCCAACAGTAAGTTTGCCCACATGCATCCCAAAAGTACAGACAAAAAATATTCTCTTGAAATATTTCTTTTGGAAAGTCTTCATGAGAAAATTCAGTCTGTTGGAGGTGTAAATTGAAGTTCTTTTTATTTTCTGCCAAGTTTTCTGCACCCATTGTGCCATAACAGTCAATTTACTTTCTATAGGACCGAACACAAAAATCTGAAGTGATAGCTTGAGTAGGTGAAGTCTTAAGAGAAGCAAAATTGGGGCCATGACATAGCTTCTGAAAATATCACTCAAAGTGTACAAAAACAATCAAAATATCTGGGAAACTGAGGATGTTCAGAACATTTAATCGGGATCTTCTCTGAGAATACCTAATGAATTTTCAAGTTAATGGGACATGATGACTGATGGGATTACTAAAACTGCAAATTGTCTCCTTTAAGTAATGACCAAATTAACTCTAAAATAAATAAGTAATTAACAAAAGTAGTTAAAATGGAAGCTTCTATTTCTTGCTCTTAAAAGTTAGGAAAGAAAGTATTTTCCACATGCCAGCTTCTGACATGGTGGGTGGAAAACTGATGCTCAATTTTGCAAATTACCAGGTGGCATGAGTGAAATAACAGAGTTGAATCAAATTAAAATGAGAAACAAAGGATTACAAAAGGACATTTGTAGCTTTCTCCCTCTCTCTCTTTTTTTTTCTCTTCTTATATTTGTATATTAACAACTCACTGTCGTTGCCTTGAGATTTTGTCAGTCCAGTTCTATCTCTCCAGAATAGCCTTCTAAAGGAGTAAATTCCATTTTCCAAATGTAATTTTAATTTTTTTCATTAAAATCTTGTAAGTAGTTATGAGCAATTTTGATCAGGTCACCATACAGGTGACTGACTAAATTGGTTGAGATATGCAAAGATTTTTTTTTTTTGGTCAATAAGTGTATTGAAATAAATTTAAATTCTTAATTTAAAAAGAATTATTATTTAGTTTTCTAAATATTTATGAAATGTTTTAATTTAAAAAAAAAAAATTAATGAAAGCCTTATGGTCAGAGTTTTATTCCCCATTAGTCAAACTTTTTGTTTCCTTTGCAAAGGCAAAACAGAAGAAAAAAATCAGAGTTAAGAAAAAGGATCAGTTTTTGCAAAAAAAATGTTGTGTTGTGTAGTTTGTTTGTTGTTTTTTTTTTTTAATTATTTATTTTTTTACTTTTTGAAAGAAAAATACACAGCATCTTAAAATATATATATTTAAAAAATGCTATGTTATAATTTGTGATTTAAAATTGAAGTTCTCTGTTCAGTGGATAATTACACTAGATGTACACTGAAAGTTATGAAGATGAGTCATGAGAGAAGCATGTACTGGTTGAAGGGATGAAGATGAGTCATGAGAGAAGCATGTACAGGTTGAAGGGAAGGTTGCAGAAGTAAAGGTAAAAACTGAGAAACCTGAGAGTCAGACAGGATAAGACTTAAAAAATATAAAGTGAACAGTTTCCCTGACCAATTTGTCTTCACCTAGGATAGAAATTCCTACAGTTATTATAAACACCTGGACAGTTTAGGTAATTATGGAAAACAAATATGTAGCAAGCAATTTGGTGTTATTAGTAGCAGAAACCCTTATAAAACAGAAATGTATATAAATACATGTATAGTAGAGAACACAACACCGTCATTTTCTGAAAAATTACCTGTATGTGGAAGAAATGTGATTTTGACTCTAACTTGGATAAGAATCCATAGAGCTCTGCCTATGTTACATACAGTCTGCTTACACTGGCAGAATCATTTTATCTCCTCTGATTGACCTCAAAGTGACATAAAATTTCTATAACCTTCTCTGTACCACTTGCTAATTAACTCACTCATAAATTAAATACACTGGTATGAGTTAGATTTTAAGTCAAAAACAATTTGTTTTGTTAATATTTTTATAGAGATGACGTCAGATATTTTCATGTAATCACACTATCTTTCTGAGACATCACTTCATGTCGTTCCATTTATGATATATTAAAAATAGAGATGTTTTGTTACTGAGTGAGGAATTCTGGGATTTCCCAGAATACTGTGATTTTCAATGAACTTCAGTCAAAAAGTAGAATAGTTGATTTTGCTTTTCAAGTCACAACTTTGCAATTAGAAATTGGTAGTTTCATTTTGCAAGAAAAAAAGACAGAAATGTATGCTGTTCTTAGCCCTACATAAGGGAACAGAAACATGCATTGAAGTGCCACTATATGGTTTATTTTAGCTACGGACATGCAGGTAAAAGTGCTTGTATGTGCATGCAGAGAAGGTTATACAGTGGTCAACAAATTGCTATTTTTGAGGGTGAAAAAAAATTAGTTGCTTTCTAATAGCTGATGTGAGTAAGATGTGGACATATTATCATCCAGCCAATCAGGCTTATGAATTTATGGATTAAGCACACTTTAACAAAACAGATCTTCACAAATTTTGACTTACTTGTGTTTGTAGGAGTGACCATATCTCCACAGTTTGTTATAGCTCTCTGTTTGGTATTAAGCTCTTGAAGCTATGTTCTGAACTTGTTCAAGTTGTTTCAGTGATGAACAGTGATATAGTAAATAATTTGCCTGAAAAGTGTGTTACTGCTGCATGGATGATAACTCTGGAGACTAGTGAGTGATTAATATATTTTTATTATTATTATTATTATTATTATTATTATTATTATTATTATTATTATTATTATTATTATTATTATTATTATTATTATTATTATTATTATTATTATTTTCAGGATGCTATTTCTGTGTAAGGAATCTCAAGCTGAAAAGATGGATAAAAGTGAAATGGAACTTATATACCAATGTGGTTCACCAAAGCTGTTTTCTTTTATCTGGAAATTTCTTACTTAAAAATTTCTTCTTCCATGATTTTATTAAAACAAGGCTTTAAAAATACCATAACCTTATACTTGACAGTTATGTTTGGTGGGTTTTTACAACTGTAATGCATCATTTGCTAAAGGTAACCCTGAACAGAATGACTCACCTTTGCACTGTACTGCAGAGTACCACCATAGTGCACTGAGTGGCAACTGTGATGGTGAATGTTAAAGTAAAAAAATGGAAAACAGCTGGTCTGTGATATGCAGCATAAGCTGATACTGTAGGAAGAGACCGAGAAAATCTGAAGCTAGAAGGAACCTCTGGAGATCGTCTAGTCCAAGCTGCCTACTCAGAGCAGGGTCAATAGAGCAGTTTGCTGAGGGCCATACCTGTTTGGTTTCTGAATATCTCCAAGAATCAAGGCACCGCAACCTCTCTGAACAATCTGTACCTTTTTCTTATCATCCCCATGCTAAAAATATTTTCTGTAATGTTTAAACATGAATCATGCAGTTTGTGCCCCTTGCTGCTTGTCCTGTCAAAGGGCAACTCTGAGAAGACTTTGGCTGTGTCTTCTTATTCCCCCCATAACATATTCAGACACAGCAACAAGATATCCCCGTAGGCTTTCTCTTCTCCAGGCTGAGGAGCCCCAGAACTCTCAGCCTTTTCTCCTCCAACAGATGTTTCAGTCTCTTAATCATCTTTGTGGCCCTTTCTCGTACTTGCTCCAGTATGTCCATGTCTGTCTTGCACTGGGAAGCCCAGAACTGAACCAAGCACTCTGTATGTGTTTCACCTCCCTCAACCTGCTGGCAATGCTTTTCCTCATGCAGTCCAAGATCCTTTTGGTTTTCTTTGTTGCAAGGACACATTGCAGTCTCATGATCATCATGTTGTGCACCCCAAGGTCCTTTTCTTTAAATCTGCCTTCTGTCCGGTCAGCCTGCAGCTTGGTGCTTGTGCGTTTTCCTCCCTTGGTGCACTACTTTGCACTTCCCTTTGCTGAATCTCATGATATTCCTTTTTGCATATTTTTCCAGCCTACTGAGATAAATAGGGTGTATCAGCCACTTGTCCCAGTTCTGTATCATTTGCAAACTCTATTTGATGCTCCAGGTCATTAAGGAGTATGTTAAACAACACCGGCCCCAGTATCTACCTCTGTGACACACCACTGGTGACTGGCCACAAGCTGAATGTTGTGCCCTTGATCACATCTTTAAACAGCATTGCAAGCACACTGCAGATACCAAATTTGAAAGAAAGAATCCTTGTACAATGGGCACATACAAAGAAAGGTAGAGATATGACTTTAAAATACCAGCCATCCTATTTGCAATGACAGTCTGATGCTGAAATATTTTGACAGCATCCTGAAAGTGTGTTCATGATCTACAGGCAATCCCAGACATCTCTGGAGTTAATGGGTGTGCTTAGCACATTAGGTGGGAATAAGCCATGGAACAATTAAATATGCACTGGACTGTAAAGGAAGTTGTGATTCAGATCAAACTAAGAAAGGACAGAGGGGCTGATTGGATAGCTGAGTTCACTGGCCTGAATACACACTGGTAGAGCCGTGCACAACTGTATGTGACAGAAGGATGTGATTGGAGTCACACATCACAAAAGAATGTGGAAAGCAAAAGGAGAAGAGGACAGTGCATCTGGAACTATAAGGAATCCAAGAGTGAGAGAGTTTGTTGTTGTTGTTGTTGTTCTTTATTATTATTATTTATTTTTCTTTGGGAAAAGCACGTAGAAGGGAGTATGACTATCAAAGGGAGTATGACTATCAAGAAAGCAAGTTTTTGAATAAGGAAATTGAATAGTGTTTGCTCCTGTTGTATTCAGGGAACAGGAATGGTCTATGTTTTTTACAAACAATTTTTACTCAACTTCTTTGGCAATTTTACTAGTTGCTTGCTCTGAAAAGGGCCATGGCTGGCCAGAAAGGAGGAATGGAATCATTTTTCCAGTAATATAGGGATACTCTACGTAATCTTACTGGATTTTGCCTCCTCCTGTCTGGGCAATTTTTAGTTTTTGGCATGAGTATGGGTCACTCGCTGATGGCAGAAAATCAACAGGTCTCAGAGGAAAATAGGTTCAGTCTGTGTGCTCAAAGTTGGACAAGAACACAAAGGCAGGCAGGATCTGCCTCTCACTGTGTGTTTTACAACTTTAAGAATAAACTGCTGATAGCTACTAAACATCCACAAAACCTTAGAGCCTTTGGGAATGACAGCCTGGATGAGAATGCACATTAAAAACTGTATCATTACAATGTCTGTAGTATCAGGATTATCTCAATAATTCATGTCCTTATACTCTGTATCCTATTATAAATATACACATAAAATCTACTTAATCCCATATTTACCTTTTGCTTTACCTTTTTTCTTTTGTCATCATTCTGTGGATTAATGCTTACACAGTTGTCTTGCATGCACAAGCTCTGTAGATTTTTTATTATACACAAAGATAACTTATTTACACAGAGTTTTCTAATCCACTTTTACACTATGTCAGCAGACTGAATTCTCATCTCTTGGCTCATGCTAGCAGAATTGGAATTTAATTATCAGATAAAAGGTAAAGGTGCAATGATTTTGTATCTCTCTGCTTTTGGGGCCACCAAAGAGGATGTGAAAGAATCCATGCACCTTTTCAGTTAGCCAGACTGTCTGCTCAGGGGTGATTTTACAGGTAATGACAGTAACAGCTCACATGGCACAGTTCTGCATATGTTCAAGAGCTACGGAAAGCAGTCTGAGCTGCTACATAAAGCCAAATGCTCTCTTTAACCTACAGTTTCTCCCATCATAATCTGAGATCTTCATGTCCTTGCAGTTACAGACAGTGTGAATACAGCTAAAAGACTGTGACCAGGATTGATGCAAAAATGATCGATCTCTTACATGTTGTAGATGAATTAGCCAGGGAAATTATATCCCCTTGGGTTTTGTTGTTGTCTGATCTCAGACTTCGCTACTGTTGTCAGCCAGGTTATCTCAGGATTTGTCTATTGCTTTGCAATTTACCAGAGAGCCATGTTCAGTATGAGGATGATCTCCTCCCATTCCTCATAGCACTTCCTTGCACAGAGCACTCTGCACTGTGTGTGATAGAGGTGTCATTTCAGTCTGGGTGTTTTAGCTTAAAATATCAGATAGAAGCAGATCTTTTGAGATTCAGGATGATAAGATCATGTTCTGAGATCTTGCACACTCCCTCCAGGCAGCTCACAGAAGGGCTTAGTGCAGAACATGTCTGAGAAATTTTGAAATTCAATTCAAAAATGGATTTTCTGGGAAAGCTAGTTTGCAAAATCTACTCCTGCCTTACATAATGGGTCTTGTAGCTGAGTCTTCTCTCTTTCCTGCATTTTACAAAACCCAAACTCCATTTTATATGAAAGTGCAGTCCTATAAAGCAGGTGGTGGAAGACAGAATTAGTGCATGGGAATTTTGAAAGGGATTTTACTTTGGGGGGTCACACTTCTCTGTCAGCTCACTGAGGGATTTGAAATCATCCTGTAAGTATAATATTAATAGTAAGCATTGTTCATATAGATTTTGATGTTCCACTTCATGCTTTCTAGCTATTGTGCTACTTAAAGCATTATGGGTGAACAGTAGTTTGAAATACTTCAAATAACAGCTATTTCACACCATTTTCAACTGACAGTCAAAGAAAAATGTCTTGCAAAAGTATCCTGGCAACAGGGCTTATAGCATCAGTGTAATTCTTGTACATGTATTAGCATGCTGTGGAACATCACTGTGTTCAGAGAGGAGCTGCAAATACATTTTTTCATCCTGAAGTGGCAGTTTTATCGAACTAGAGCAGTAACAATTAACTAACCATTCAAACCAGGGTATTAGTATAGAAAAGACAATAAAAGTTTAATACTATCAGGCTGCATAGGCAGTTTCTAAGATTTCCTAAGATTTTTTTCCTAAGATTTTAACATTCATTAATAGAGGAAGCCCTTCCTCTATTTCAGATTCAGCAATTCTCAGTCACATAGCTGTTAGTCTAAATCCTCTGCATCCAGATAGATATTCATGTAAAGCAGCAGATCTTTAAATGTTTGTTAGTGATTTGGAAGTACTTACAGGAAACATTCAGTGGCGAAACCTGCAGCTTTGTGAGAGGGTTGGTAATCTTCACAAAGCCCTTCCATTGGAAAAGAATAATAATTTGAACCCAAGCAACAGTGCTTATTTAGTCACAGGCAAAATAAACAGTAGCCTACAGTGGCAGACTGCCTGAGATGGCAGATGAGGACATGTAGTGCACTGCTTGAATAAGCAGTCTCTGCCTCCTATCTGCACAGCCTTCTGCTCTTTCTGTGCTGTCACTGAGCAAAGGATTGTGTTTTTGCAGCAACAAGAGAGAAACAGTAGGAGTGGGAAGCTTCACTTGCCTGGAATCTTCACAGATTTTTGTCCTGGTCCTGCTCCTTCTTTTTCAAAATACCTCATCCCCATTTCTTCAGTCAACATGTCAATTTTGAGTACACTGCCAGAAAGCCTTGAAACTGAGAAAGAAAGTGCCCCAAACCACTCCAAATGTGGTATGAGTTCCAAAAAGCAGACTGCCAGGGATTTATTTTTATTTTTATTTTTTGAGGAGGTGGGAGCATCACACATCACCCATAACCTACATAAGCCTCTTACTTCAGTCACATCAAGTATAAACTGTTTTTATATACCCAAGATAAAACCAATATAACCATTATATCATATTTTCTTGATAATTCATCATTCTGTGATGATGCATCTTTTGAGCTGAATTTGTAAGCACTTGGATCTAGTATTAGTAAATGTAAGCTCACACAAACTGCACATCCAGAAAACTTGAGCTATTCAGCCTACTGGGTTAAAACCTGAGACTTCTGGGGCAGGGTGAGTGAACTTGAATAACACCTTCCGTGAAGTGCTTCATTGATTTAACTTATCAATCAAAAACTCACTTTCTACCTGCACAGAAAGAAGTATCTGCTGATAGTTGCTTTGTGCTTTTGTATCTGTAGCTACAAAAGATAAGATCATGAACCGTGCAAAATCTCAGAAACTTTAGCTAAACTTTTAGATTTTGACTGACTTTCTGTGTGACTTGGATTTCTCTTCTCCATCAGTAAAATAAGGAAGAATTTGAACATAAAAGTGTCAAGGCTTGTGTAGATATGTAGAAAGCATCCAAAGTGGATAGATCTTTTGAATCTTCACTTAGTGTAATTTATTGATGAAAAAAGAATTTATGTAGGACTAATGGACAGCTGTTGATGAAGGCAAGCAGAAGAAAACTCTGAGCTCCGGTCATTAATTAGCCCCAAGCGTTTTATCTGTAATAACCTTATAAAGTTTCAGATAGAGTAAATATGTCCTAGCTCTTTAAAATTCCTCTAAGTGCAGTTGGTTAAAATGTTCTTCCCACCGTGCCCTATAATAACATGTAATTTTAAATAGCTGCAACACAGTATGCTGCAGGTGGTGACAACATTTCAGTGACTGATGAACTTCTTCATACTGAACTGGATTCTTAGGTGAGTCGGAGTTCCTGGTGACTCAAGGCTTCTGGAGTTTCATGCTCCACTGCATTTTGGCAGGATTCTTGTATGTGAAGAATGTTTGAAAAAAAAAAAAAAAGAGATAGCAAAAAGGAAATTATGCTGTATTTATGCATCAATTCATCGGGTACATTGTAGCTGTGAATGAGAAATGGGAACAGTAACATAGGTCTGAGTATCTAATGATCTTTAAAATGTCTCCTAATATAGAACAGTAGCATTAATTTCATATATCATAGAAGTTTGCTTTAGCTATACATTTGCCTCGTTTTGTAACTTAAAAAGGCTACAGATTGCCTTTTACATAAAAACGAAAATGATTAGAAACAGTTATGTCTAGCTCAATCTAATGTTAAAAGCAGAAACTAAAGATACTGTGGGGAAAAAAAAAAAAAAAAGGAAACAGGATTTAGGTATACAAATACACATTTATATTTTTAAAAATATTTGTTTTCCTATTTTCTCTATGAGCAAAAAATTAGATAACAGTCTTAACAACACAAGGAAATCATAGAAATCATACAGTGCTCAGCAAGCTGAGCAACTCTACTGCCACCCCCCATCTTCATGTTTTGTTATTGTGATGCCTCAGCAAAAAGGGACAAAAGAAGCTGGCAACAACAAAAAAAGATGTATTCCCACTAACACCTGAAACACTTTTATGGTAGACAAAGACAGATGAAAGAGGGAAACAGATAAGGATGATTGCTAGGAAGAGACCTTTGCTGAAAACCTGCTTAAAATAGGGTGAAATGTGTGAAAACAAAGGATCAGAGGGCAAGATGGAGAACAACAACTGTCAATAGCAGGTCGACTTGCTTTAAGAGTTTTCATATTCTAAATAGGACTACAGGAAATTTCCTGAGTGCAGGCATAGCAAAATACTGAAAAACAATTACAGCTGTTTTAAATGGACAGAGCTCCTCCAGGGCCTCACGAATTACATCCTCAACTCTGAATAGGAAGTGGTAAGAGAAGAAATAGGAAAAACCTTGGCAAGAGTTCTGAAATCTTGCCAAAGATGGCAGTGACCCCAGAGAAAGGAACAGATGGCTAATTCAATTCCTGACACTAAGAAATTAATAGAAGCAACATGCCCATAAAGTTGACTTGTGCTATGAGGAAGATTTTGGGATAAGCAGCAAAATTTTTCAATAATTTTAATTCATGTTGTGTACATATTCTTATGCTTCCTAGAAAGTAAGATGGACCGGGTGATCTCCTGGCATCTTCTGAAATTCTGCATTTTTAATTTCTCTGATGTTAAATAAATTGGCAATATCATCTCTACAGTTAGAAGAAAAGGAATGTAAAACTAAATTGAATTTTTCTTCATTCTGATAAGATGACCGTATAAAACAACTCCATTAGTGGGAAAAATCTGAAAAGCAGATGATACAAAATATGAGTTATGATGCTGTAAATAGCAAAGACAAGATGATATATTTTAAGTCATTCAGGTGGACTTTGAAGCCTGCTGGGAGGGTGGAGACAAGGAGGACCAGCAGTCTGTTTGACATTTTTTCCACATTCTGCTATTAGCTGTTTCTTCCTTTGTGTTTCTGTTTTGAAAGACATCTAACAAGGTGCTTAATTCATACAGAAATTATTACTCCTTCAGATTCAGCTGAAAATACGGTTTAGTTTATATTCTATAGCATCACTAAAATGAATAATATTTGGGGTAAGGTATGAGAATTTTGCAAAAACCTCTTCCTGTCAAGGAATTGCTCTCAAGTATCAAAGAAGATTCCTTGCACTTAATGGAATGAAATATTCCTTTCACTGTGTCTGACAAGTCATTCTGCAAAAACTGCTTCTGAAGATTGTGTTTGATCACTGTATCTCATGGTTCCCCTACAACGAAATAAGAAATAGACGTAAAATGAAAGACTAGCGAGTAAAGATACAGAATAAAACCAACAGTTATTGACTGGACAGGTGTAAATGTTACAACTCACTAAAGATTACATTTCCCAAAATACTTTTATATATACACTATCTTAGTTCAGCTATGGGCAATTGATTTTCAGTAATAATTTTTGGAAGGTTTTGTAGTAATGGTCTCATAAAAATGAGGAAGCAGGAAAACACATTGAACTTTATCTTCCTGCATTCATATATAGTGAGTTTATTTAGTGTTAATATACAGAAGACAATGAATACTCCTGAAGCAGAGAAATTAATACCTCACAACTGGGATTTCTTCATTACTTTTTTTTTTTCTGATATTATGTCATAGTAATGTTGTTGAATCAAGTCATTCATGCTAAATATGAATTTAAACATGTATGTTCTAGATTTTTTTTTTCCTTGCAAAGGGAAAAGGTCCTGCTAAACTTACCTTTTCTAGGCAATGACCTAACTCCACGAGTTGCCCAATGTCATTTCTAACCGCTGGTGTTAGAATAACTATTTCATTCCAGGAGGAAACTGCCTACTGAGGTGGAAGCAATACATTTAGAACTTTTTAGGCTGAGAGGAACAGAATCTGGCTCTTGCACTTCCCCTTGTCTGAATACTATAATCACTTTTTTTTTGTTGTTACAGAAAACCTCAGTAGCAACACCTCATCATGTGTTAAAGGGCTGTGATCAGTTACTTTGGATGGTACCTGGTATTTCTCCAGAAACAATCCTTGTCTCTGGTTTCAGATATATAGAGGGATCTCTTAGAGGTGGCCTGGAGCTTGAAATGGGCTGGAGTTTCAGAAAGTGGGATTTCTAAGTAGCTTCTGGCTACTGGCATGTAGGATTTCTCACTGTCCTTCTGAGGTGTGTGACCCTTCTCAGTCACACATAAAGAGGGAAAGGAATCTAATCCCGTGTCTTTATTTCAACAAATTGGATGGTGCAATGCCTAACTTGTATTGTTCTAAGTTTCTTTTATTTGAATTACCCTTCAGCTGTGGAAAGAAGTACATGATCTGTGAACAAAAATTCTGTAACACTCCAAGCTTTTTAATTCTGACAGCAGTCTGTCTGTCCATCAGTCTTATCAGTCTTTTTTGTAACTGTACTTGTAAGTACAGAACAAACAGGGACTTTTTTCTTTTTTTTTTTTTTTTAACTTTGACTTCTTGTGCTTCCACCTCTGTAAGATTTTCCTTGTTTCATTGCACATACTTATGCATATAGTCTGACTGATAGGCAATAAAATTACCCACTGGAAATATAAATCCCAAATCCCAGAAAAACATTAAAATACTAGTGAAATTATTGGTGCAAAATTGGTTAGCATCAACTCTCCCTTGAAAATTAGAGAAGGTTGAGTGCAGGTAATTCACCATTCAGATTCTTTGTCTGGCACTTGCAACCTTGAGATCATATGCCTGTCCCTGACTAAACAAAATTCAAATCCAATTTATAACAACAAACTATGACTTTGAATGGATCAATCACAATTGGTTCTATTTGTTACTTTAATTGAACCACCTTGCAATTACTGAAGTATTTATTTTTAATTATCTGTTCTCATTTGTTCTGAATGACTACATGGGCTTCATTCCTCCAAGAACAATTTAGAAATGTAATATGGAAACCTCAGTAGGTTCCATTGTGGACAAACAATAATGAATTTAAAAAATGAATAAAGGATTATGATAATCCCAAAGACATAGTTGTTAAAATATCTGGGAAAATTATATTTCCAAAATAAAGCATTACTTTTCACCCATTAATAAAAGTGTCACCATCACATCATGGATATGCTTAACAGTATTAATGCACCAAGGCTCTCCTCTGGCTTCATCTGTCCTGATTTTAGAGTCAAATGTATTGCTCTATTCCTAACCTGACACTAAGGTCTCTTATTCCTCTGTGTATACAGGTCAGTGACTATTTCAGAAGTGAGTCAGTTATCCATTTCATTTAAGTTTCACTAATGTTTTTAGTGTTTGTTTAATGAAACAAAAGAGAGAAATACTTTGGTTAGGCACTCAGTAAATTCCAGAGTATTATTAGCTAAATTTACAATATGGAAAACTTGTCTCAGATTTTACCATACCTCAGAATATGTTCTTGACTATCCACTTCCTAAGCAAGGAAAGAAGTGTGTCTAGAAGAAATGTGTTTTCTCAGCAAATGATGTAGTGATATATCCAACTCCTTCAGCTCTGTTTTTGTAGAAATGTCTGTCACTAGGCAGAATAGTTTATTCCTCTGAAAGGTGTTCACAATGAATAGATGAGCGCAAATATTTTCAGATGTTATTCTGTGCTAAGCAGTGTCTTCAACAGTTATTTGATGCATTACAGTCTTCATCAAAGTATTCAGTTTCCCACCGCTGTATGCCGATGCCCTTGGCTACCCTGCTGCTTGGCTACCCTGATGGGCACCAAGGTGTCTATTTCTGTCACTGGTTAAAATGAGACATCAGGAGTCACCACATGAAATGTTAAAAGGACCAGTTTGTGAGGAAAAAATACTGCTGTGTTCTTTCAGCTAATGTTCTGCTTATGGAAATTGCCAGAATACCTCTCTGAAATTTTGGTAAGAACATGACTGTTCCACTGCCTTCATCTAAACAGTGGAATGATAAACTTGTGACTCAGTACTCAGCCATGGTACTTTATTTATTTGGGACTTTTGGAGACAAAATACTTTACAACACACGTTCTTTTGTTATGAGACTGAATTCTTAATTTTTTAATTTCTTTTCATAGGTACAAAAATTAAAGCAAAGTTGTGGCTTTTGTAATGCTTTAATGTTCCTCACTGTGACTACTCTAAAGTAGTCTGATGTGCTAGGAAATCCTTTCTCTTCTTGGAGCATGAGTTACTGCTTGCCTTCCCTCTGTCACAGTTAAGTGCACAAGTAACTGCCCATGCATTTTCTGAGCAGAGGAAACAGTTCTCCTTCTGGCAAAGTTGCACATTAGGAAAACATTTCTTGACAGTCATGGTAATTAGCTGCCAGTGATAAGGCTCTAAAGGCATTTGATTCACTGTCACTGAAGATCTCTAAGAGTAGCTAATGCACAGAGCCTGAGACAAACATACATGTAGATACAATACCTCTGTCCTGCAGAGGGCAGAGAGAGATGATCCAAGTCCATCAGGTCTTTTCCATTGCTGTTATGTATAATTAATTCAGGAAAATAATTTTCCTCCCCTCTACAGCTAGCTTGTTTTCTGGGGGCCCTGTGTTTCCCCTTCTCTCAGTTAGGTCATTAACTGTTTATTTTCCTTTCCCTATGTACATGTTTAAATTCCATCAATGCTAATGGAAAATACACGTGCAAGGGATAATAAACATCTAAATATTTGGATTCTGTTAGCACTTCTCCCTAGGGCATAACAGTAAAAATGTTATAGGAAAATACATTTGTGCAGTAACACTAGAAGCACAGAAAGAGCAAAGTTGATGTCTCCTTTTTCCCACCCCATTGAGAAAAAGAACCAGTAGAATGTGTCTCTTAGTATTGTTCAGATAAAAAGAAATAGACATTTTAGTATTTCTACAGAAATTGTGTTTGAGGAGGATGGCTTAGTTCTGTGTAGTAGGGATAGACATGACTGTATTACATTTAGTAGCTTCTTGGAAGGAAGGAAATGTTCTTCATTAAAATGTGGCAGACCTAACATGCTCAGAGATATGGATGCAAGTACCACATGGCCACTTTTTGCTTCATTTCTCATCAGTGGTGAATGAGATAATCGTGACTTCGGGGTAATTGAGGACAGAGGTGATATGAATCTTGGCTGTGGGGTGGGTGGTATGGTGGTATGTGTGTGTGTATCTTAAAGTGTGGTGTTTTTTTGTTTTGGTGTTTTGTTGTTGGTTTTGTTTTTTGTTTTTGTTTTTTTGTTTGTTTGTTTTCTTTCTATATATAATATCTTAAAAGCTATTAACAAGTTTAAGTTTTGTTTTTTTCTTCTATATATAACATAATTCTGCTACTGCACCACAACATGTAAATCACAACACTAATATTTCCAGTTTTGGCCTTTTTTTTCTAATTTCATTGCACTGGGACTGGAAGGAACTGTCTATGTCAACAAGTCCAGACATTAACGGCTATAGGAAACCATGCATGAGATGGCTGAGTTAGGAAGACCTCGCTCAGGGTATGTCTGCAAACTATTCTCCAGCACCTTACAGCAGATGGTGAAGATCTGTGGTAAGAGAGCAAAGCTGCAATGATGAAGTGGAATAGAAAGTGGAGATTGAGTGGAGACTGCCACTGCCTGGGAAAGTGCTGGAACTCATTAAATTCTATAGATGATCCTGGATAGAAAATAGTGACCCATACTGAAGAAAGATAAAGAACAACTGCAAGTCCTTGCTCGTATGACCCAGGGAAACAAATACGCACTCAAACCTGGTGATCTCTGAGCATTAAGTGTGGAAGCAAGCTACATACATTTCTCTGTACAACTGAACCACTGGAGAGAATGTAACACCCCAGGGACACCTGAGCAATCTGCCCAGTCTGGGCCAATCTGCTTCTTGGAAGAAGGTGAACCTGTCCTCATGTCCCTTATCAATGTCTTTGAAGCAAAATTCAGAGCCAGAAACATGGAACTGGGAGTGTATAAATGACAGCCAGCCAATCTCTTTTCCAGCTCCTGTGCATACAACAAAATATTAAATAGCTAGGTTTCATAAGGGGAGCCAATGTAAAAGCAGTTGCTCTGCTGCCCTATGGGTTGCTTGGGAAAAGGGTATGTATAGATGTGTCAGGGGAACAAAGGGGATTTTTTGAGGGCAGGGAGGCATATGATGGCCTTCTGACACATTAATCTCCCAATGGGGCAGCAGCCATCAAGGAGCCTACACTACATGGGTCCATCAGGCAGCTGGTTCTGGGTGCCTTGGGCGCTCTGGTCCACGCCAGCCGACAGCGAGCATGGAAGAGCTGCAGTGAGCCTTCCAGCAAGGGCACGGGGGGAGTCCAGCCCACCCTCCCTCATCATGCATGGCAGAACAGAAATCTGTCGGTAGAAATCTCGTAGGGCTGCATTTTTTTGGCTGGGGAATTTCAATCTAGCATGAATGTAAAGATTTGTAGCAGCATGTAGCACATTTGTTTTGCATCCACTGAAGCCTCTGGGGTACCTTGCTGAGTGAGGCAAAAACACTTTTTAAATCCAGGGATCTCTTACATGACCAAAGCTCTAACTACCAATATGCCTGTCTCCCCTAGGGCTAGCTACTGGCAGCAAAACTATAAAAATAAGGTAACATTTCACTCCCTTTTATCATTTCCTTAACCCCACCCTTCTGCTAACCAGCCAGTTGGGAGAGGAAAGTCCTAACACTCCTTTTCCTGAAGGGACAAAAACAGGCATAGGAAATAGCTGTGCAACTTTGTACCCCTCTGGTGATTACAGTTCTCCAGCATACATGTAGCTATTGTAGTGATGATAAACAAACTACGAATGTCCACATATTATTTCTTTATTTTCTTATTAAATTTGTGGATCTCTCCCCCTAGTAAAGTGACAGATGTGTGAAATTGGGAACAAACTGACTGAAAACTGCAGAACAATTTTATCATCCAGGACATTCAGACAGCTATGTAAATGACAGACAGCTTTCTGAATAACATTATTTAAATCCCTTCAGCAGTGTATGATCCCCTTTGAGGAAGGAACACAGGATTCTTTGAGTGTCCTAAAGTATTATTACAGCTATCACAGTTGTTATGAACTTGCATGATTTTAAAACATTCTTAGTGACATTTAAAGTATATCCTATACAGTCAAAGATATAGTCAACCTTAGGAAAATGGTTTTTCAGAAACAATGTGATGAATACAATCCTAAAGCAAGGGGAAAAACAGCATATTTGAATATTCATGGTGAGGTTCCTAATGATTAAAAGGGGTAATATCCCATTTTCTCTGTAGTGGCACTTTCAGCTTGTGTTTTAAATAATGATATGCTTTAAAAAATGAAACATTAGCTTGACAATGTTCACTTAGAAACTGTGCCTTGTCTTTATGAAATGAAAGTTCAGTGAGTATTTTATGGGGTAAGAACTAGGGGAAAACAGGAAATCTGTATACAAGCTACTTGACCCAGTACGTCCATAAAGACTGAAGATATAGCTAGTTATTTATTTTTTCCTGTGAAAGTTCACTGCTAAAGCAAGCAAATTAGAAACAGTTTTTATCATTTGTTTTCTAATAAATATATATACTCATATGTTCCATGTCCTTCCAGAAAACTCTTACTTTTTTATGACAATGTCACTTCTTGGCTGTGGGAGAGGAAATTAAGAGGGTAGGAAAGGATTGGCAAAAGGTAAATAAAGCTTAGATAAAATGGAAGCTTTTCACACAGAAAACAAGATTTTCTCAAAATATGTTTTCCCTCCCCCAGAATCACTTCTGTGACAAGTTTTAAACCTCCCTAGTAATAATAAATACACAATGACAAGCTGCTTGTGCATATGGATCTCTCTTCCAAGTTGCTCTTGTTGGTTAGTGTAATTCTTTCTGGCTTTTAACAAACATAATCTCCTTTAATTGTGAGCCTTCCTTAATGAAAACTGTTCTAGAAACTGTCATTTAACATAAGTCATTAATTGTTTTCCACCCCCCATTAAATATAATAGGAAGTTATACCATTAATTCTATCACTGCTAAATCCCCACATTGCCAGATGCTGAAGCAGAATGGGACTATGGATTACAAAACATATGGATTTATTTACACTAGGTAACTTCTTTATTAAAATATCTTAACACAGTCTTTACAGAGACTTCTTTCCCAAGCCCCTGCTGTCACACTCTGCTCTGCTCAGGAACACACACCACATCTGCTTTTCACATATGCTTTCCAGCCCCAGTCCACCCACATGGGCCCCATTCACAGCAGTATGTGCCCCTCCTCCCGAGCCTCAGATGCTCACACACAACAGGGCTGTAGCACTAACAGGAGCATGATGGGTTCAAATCAGCCTTGCCAGGCTTTAAGAATGTGCCTAGACTCTCTACATGTTCCAGTACAAAGCTTACAGACATGGTCTTCAGCCATGGGTTCTCCAGTTCACCCTGACTATTCAGGGCCTTCAGTGATAACAGCACACCTCAGAAGCAATGCAATTTATCCAGCATGAAATGAAGACAAAATATTTCACTGGTCATGCCATGACTTGGAACTCGCAGGAGCCTGTAACTCAATCAAGAAAAATAACAATAATAATTGGAAAAAAAAAAAAATAAATCCTACACCTTGCTCCTTTAAGCCACAAATTCCCAAACTGAAAGCTGATGCTAAAAACTATCTCTTGCTACTGGGGATTAGAAAAGAGTAACTTTGGGATGAAATGCCTTTTTCTCTTTCCTTGAGAAAAGACACCTTTCTGAGCAGTATAAGAAAGATGCCTGCTAAAACAGACAGATTGACTATACTGAAGCATTCAGTTTGTTTGCATAGATCTAATTTCCTAACTGCAAGAGCTTTTGAACAGTAATGTCCTTCCCCTCCTTATGCAGTTTGTTCTGATTCTGTAAATAGATAACCAGGAAAAAGTGGAAATTATTTGAAAAATGCTGTCTCTTTGTTTCCTACCTGTCTCTTTCCTTCGTTACAGACTGTTTTTTCCCTATGGGCAATGTGCTTTTCCCTGACTTTCTAATTCTCCACCCCTTCAGTGATTTTTTTTTTTTCCTCTGGGTTATCATCTTTGAGCCAAAACTGTTTTACTTATTATTATTATTATTATTATTATTATTATCAGAAAACACATATTCTAACAAAGGACTTTTGAAACCACCTCCATAGCAACCAAGGATTCTTTATAAAAGAGAATGTTTAAAATCTCAGTGCTTAACGATATGTTGCAAACCACAGCACCCATTCTAATGAATTACACTTACAGTGTGCATCTTGCCACCATCAATCCCACATAAAAATGCTAAAGATGCAAAGAAATGCACAACAGATAAATAGATAAATAAATAAATAAGACTTCTTACTAAAGCAAGTCTATTTGTTTTCCCCCACATTCACCCACTTCTCAGTGGTACCAGCTTCCTAGGACCAGTCCCATCTTCATATCTGATCAGTCAGTATGATTTTCTTCTCCCTATTGTGCTTCTTCTGAATCCTTTTGGTCATCCCAGACATTCCCACTGGGTCAGCATACATCCATTCTCACTTTCTACTCACAAATGCTCCACTTAACCTCAACTCATCCAAGTTTTCTCTCACCTGGTTCCCAGGCCCACCTGGGACTTAAGCCAAGAATCCACTGCTTCCTCCACTCCCAATCACTTAACTTGCCCCTTATCAAACTCCTCATTTAACTCCTTGTTCATCCTCAATTTTCTGTCTCCCTTGACTTCTGCTCCCTTTCCCTGCCTTCTCCTGTCCAAGTTCATGAGCTATCCCCAGTCTTAAACTTTTCACTTTGTCTCTTTTTCTTTGTCCAGTCAATTCCAGTTGTCCAGTTAGAAAATTATTCCAGACTAACTGTTCCTAACTTGATTTTTGTTTTACATCATTGTTCTCCCTATCAAATTAGCAATTTGCTCTATCAGTTTCTTCACTCTGACCTTTTTTACTTAAACCATTGCTTGAAATATTAAAATACTCTTACTAACATTTTATCATTTTTAGCATCGCTTGCATGGATTTCAATACAGTTTTATTTACAAAAATGGCAAATTGCAACTCCTTCCTTACTATCTAATAAATAAGAAATAATTATTTTGTACTCTAGCAGGAAAGGGCAGAAAAAACAAGAATGAGGCATTAGTGGAACTGCCTTCCAAATAAAGGTTTCATAGGCAAGCACTGAACCTTCAAAAATGTGAATATTTCTTCTTGCTCTACTCCCTTTACTTCTGTGATTTGGACCACCAAGGCTTAGTTTCTTTTTTTTTTTCTGGTTGTTGTTGTTTGTTTGTTTGTTTGTTTTTCTGGGGAGGTTGAGGAAGTCTTCCCTTTATGTACTCCTGTAACCACATCTTGGAATATTTGAGCACCAAACACAGGTCTAATAGTGGTGGTGTGTTTCAAATGGGAACATTTAAGAGAATCAAACAGGGCTTAAACAAGAAAGTAGATATTAATGATGTGGATCTTTACAAGCCTTACCAACATGATGAAATAAGTAGAATTAATGAATTATTACAAAATAAATGTACATCAAAACAAAGCTTTGCAGAACACACAGGTAATACCAATAAATTGCCAACAGTAGCAGTGTCCAAAAATATTGACTGAGAATTAGAATTAACATCTAACACAGACCAGATGTTAGCCCACAAGAGCATTGGACATATTAACATCAATAGGCTTCCGCATGGAACAGTAACCATTTTTCATTAACAACAAAGTGAGTTGTCACTGAGCTGTGCTTATGGTGCTAACTGATACTTCCACATTGGGCCTTCTTCATAGGGGGTTAAAGCAGGATACAGGATACAACAGATTTCCAGAGGAAATTAATTAATTCAAACCATTTACAGCATGTTGACGAGGTTAGGTTTACAATGTGGTCACTCAGCTTAGATAAAAGCACACACAGGTTTGGCTGATCCTGGGATTTAGGAAAAGAGGGAGAAAAAAAAAAAAAGAATTAAAGACCTTCTAATACCAGCAGTTTTACTTCCATCCCCACCCCCTTCACCCCACAACAAGTAAACACATTGTTCTTCTCCTTGCACACATAGTTGAATATCAAGTTTTAGTTTGGCTTTTGGAAATCTTCCTGAGAGTACTTTTCTCAAAATGTCATGAATTATACTGTGAGGGAATAGCAGGTTCTTATATCACTACACAATGTTCAAAGTTCTTCAAATTTTGAAGGTCAGAATCTTTGAATTCTTTCTGCATTTGATTTCTTAAGTAAATCTTAATGAAGACAATCTCATATGATATGTAAAGCCATTTCAGCTGATGGAGAGAAGATAGAACTAATTGTACCATCACATGTCCTTCCCCAGATTAAGATAGCTAATGAGTGTTGTGAAGATGGAAGTAGCTTTTCCATTTCAGTATTTTAGAGATCTTTTAAAGGTGTTTTGCCTTTTTTTTTTTTTTTTTTTTTTTGATGGCAAAAACAGAAATTGGCAGTATTTCCTGAGTGTCAGATGCTGCCTGAACAGATATTGGTCCCTCTAAAGAAGAAACTACATGTACAAGTAGGTGATTATTCTCATTCTGTGAGTGATGTCTCAGATATGTCTTCTTTTAGTCCAGTGCCACACACACCTAGGACATCATTTCAGCAATGGCTACAGAGCCACACTGGCAGACTGAATGGTTATTATCTCTTCTCACATTATGTCTCTGAGAGCTTTGGACTGGACTTTGTCACAGTAACAAAACTTTTAATCTTTTCCCTCTTCATGCTTTGTCTTCCCATTATGTTCTTTATTTCTGTCTTTGTGCTGGTCTAAATAATTAATTGTATATCCATGCATTCATGCAGCTGAGTTGCTTTCCATTACTGTACCATTTAAACAAATATCAATAATGAAATAATTACTGAAGTTTTAAGAGGCCAATGTTCAAACTGGAGAAATGGACTTTTGGTTGAGGGAAAAGTCACGAATGAGGAATTTTTATGACTTATGAGTATCAAGTAAAAGCTGTTAAGAAGTGAAGTTTTGTGACATTTCCTAAGCTCCTCATCTCTCAGTCAAACAAGGGATGTCTTTATTCTCAGAAACCACTTCCTTCCTCCTAGAATTCATCAGCAGTACAGCTGTTGTTGTGTTACATAGAGTGAAGAACTGATCCACTTCAAGGACCAAGGCCATCATTTGGCATGAAAACTAGCAAGTCAAGAGATTGGATGTATCCACAGCAGTTGAGTCATGAAAACACAGATCACTGTTTAAAGCTTCAAGGATCCATTCATTGTTTCTGTAATGAGATTTAGAGACCCTGAGGTGTGTTATGCTAGTCTGTGCGGATATAATGCAATCACTGAGTGTCAGATCTCATTAGAAGAAACAAGGAAGCAAGGGAGAATGGAAAAGAAAAAAAGAAAGGAGTTCTGGAAGCTGACTACAGCTGGTTGCTTTCTTCATTTTCTGATTAGTATCAACTATTCAGGCTGATCTTTAAAAATCTCCAAGGTGTTCTTCAGCTGGATTTTCAAGAACTTCGGTCTGCAGCTGTCTGCCACAAACATTCAGAAAAGAGAAGCCACCTGGCATGGTAGAATCTAGGTTATGGAATCTCTAAGAGACAAGTAGAAATGCTGCAAGGAACAACTGGCTGAGAAAATGCCACGACTTCAGTATGTGTGCAGAGATTGCTAAGAACAAGGTGATCAGAGAGAGAAAACCACAGTGGCGTCAGCAACCAAAAAATGATTAAATACTCTTTAGAGTCTGATGATCTCTATTTAAGGCAAAGTGTCTTAAATATGAAATGTCTTGTTGCAATCTGATACCAGAGGTTGCTCTGAGAGTGAATCAAGAATAATCACAGTGGTGAAAGAGCAATAGGTCATGAAATGCAGTGAAAAACTCCAAAGAAGATGGAATTAATTAATAGCTGAGTCTTGAGAGAGTTGAAGTGTTCCATGAAGCTACTAGACTTGATGTCTCAAGATATATGCCTTGCCAGCACTCTAAATCCAAGGTGGTATGTTGCTGAGACTCATATGACCTGGTAGCTACTACTTCATGCTGCCCATCCATATAGGAATCAAGAGCTGTGTCAGGAATAATGCCAAAAAGATGAAAAGTCATTATCTACCTCTGGGACTGAGGGTGAAAGAGTTGGACTCAGGCAGTGTTTCGTTCAGACCTTCCATTCAGGTGTAAAAGTCTGGGGAAAGCACAGATATATCCTGAAGATGAAGCCAATGCTGAACATACAGTGTCACTGTGAGGGTTTCAGACTCATTACAGTTTTGTCTAACTTGTGATGAATGGGTGGGGTAGTGAAAGTCCTATTACATGGGAGTTACCATACTTGATGTGTGTTTTAGCAGTGGTTCATTGTCTATCTAGAAGAACTGGACTCGGGGGTCTGTGATGAATTAGAAGCCATGCAAAGACTTTTGTAATAACCAGAAGGAAAGTATAGAGTAAACTAATTAGTGTGGTAAATGACACAATCTGAGGAACCTTTAACTACACTAGAGAAAAGAATTCAAATTAAAAATTTTCTCATAAAAACATAGAATAATTTAAACTGAAAAAGGTTTGAGGAATTCACCTGTCCAATCTCTGTCTCATTGTAGGGCTAACTTTAACATTAGATCAAGCTGATGAGGGCCTTGCAAAAGCTAGAGAGAAAAGATGCAATTCCACAAGGACACATACAAAATTCTTCTCTGCAAGTACAAATTGAAAAATGTCTGGCTAAACAAAAAAGATCTGAGAGTTACTGTGGCTCACAAGCTGGACATAAATCAAGAATGTTATGCTTTTATGAAAAAAAAAAAAGTAAATAGGAGTGTTATCTAATTCAGCTGAAATATTTGCTGTATTTGGCATTAGTAAGGTGTCAGCTGGAGTACTAGCGTCTGATTTTGCGTACAGTTCAAGAAGGATGTAGACCAGCTAAATAGTGCATTATGATTAGAACAAGAATTTCTAATTAGCACATGAAAGTTTACATCAGAGGACAGGAAAAACCTTCTAAGTGAAAGGTTAGTGAAGCAATGGAATGCATTGCCTGGGCAAGATGAGTTTCCTTCACTGGAGGCTATTGAAATACAAGTTGGACAAGAACCTGTCAGGATTGACATTGAAATATCTGACTTTTTCTGTGGGAATAAAAGGGGAAGAGATAGTCTCTTAAGATCTTCTCCAGGCCTCTTATCTATAAGGTCTAAACTTGTCATCCAAATTTAGTGAAGAATCAAAGTCCATGAGACTACTGTATTGCTTAGTTGTATGCCTTGGAGATGAAAACCATGTTATTTCTCTCTGCTCCAGACGCAGTTGCTGTTCATATGTGAATCCTGCCTATTCTGTTTAGGTCCCAATGAGCTGGATTAGCTAAAATATTTCAGCTCACCCCATGTCCCCTTACTTTAGAAGACAGAAAGTGCTCAAATGACCATTTTTGCTAGCAGGTTAAAGTGGAAGTAATACCATTTGATAAAGGGGCACTGATGATCAGCTGGATGGCTAATATATGGCAACCTTCTTTATGGACATATCTGTTTGAATAGTCCACCTCTGCATACACTGTTAATAATGGCTTGCAACTCTTATGTACACTTCAGCACATTGGTATAAAGTAATTTGGTGTTCCATAATGAAAAATGTACTTATTCTTTTCCGATAGTGGTTACATTTTGCTTCATTTAAAATCAAACAGCAATAAAGTATTACAACATTTGATGCATAAGAACTAGAATTAGAACTGATTAAAAAATGCAGAACACATTTCTTTGGGTTTACAAGACAAAGTGAAACATTTCTTTCCAAAATTTTGAAGCACAGGCTTCTTTTTTGTTGCTTAGATTCTTTTAAACATTGTATGAAGAAATTATATTTCCCAGCAGCTGGCATAGTCCTTTGAGAATTGGGAATTCAGGGTTTTATTCTAGATGTAGTAGTTGACCTAGTCTGGGATTTGGGCCAAGGGACCTAATATTTCTTTGCCTGTTCCACAGCTTTAAAATCTTCAATACACTTTATTCATTCAGAGAGAAGATGATACGACTTATCTGAGAAAGCAGATGCTGCTTGTGCTATTTTCCTTCTCAAACACAGCAGTAAGCACTACTCCTTACTGAAATCTTAATTTCAATTCACCAGTGCCACCCACCATCTCCAGCTATGCTGCTACATAGGTCTCCTAGATCACCACTAATGCATGTTTGTTATTTTTTAAGACCTTGTCCTCCATTAAATGAACATGAATAAACTTCCTTACAGTGATTTTATCTGGTTCACCTTTTAGTTTCTGTGACCTCGAACTACCTGTCTGAACTTGGAAAAACAAAGGATAACTGAAAATAAGAAGAGAGAGAAAATCAGTGTAGTAAGCAGTGATACAACTGAGACCATGATAATACATATGTCTAATTACTATTTTTACTGCTTTTATTATGATCAATGTTGCTATTGTAATTATTAATAACACTTCAATACCATTAACACCTATAACCAGACCTAGAAAACATGCTATTTGACAGTAGCAATATAAGAACCTTTTGTTATATTTTATTGATGTGACCGTCTTTGTTAAAAGATCGTCTTAAAATTGTTTCTACAGTAATAAATAACTGACTTTACTTTCCTGAGTTTATTTGTTTTATAAAAAGTAACTCTAATCCTCATTAAACATAAATAAGCAAAATTATGTTGACAAGACACATAGAATCAATTACATGACATACTGCAGATGACTTATATTTACAGCATGGTCTATTCAACCTTATAGAGGTTAAGGACTATTTTTCTCAGTAACAAAGATGGAACATTTTACTGGGTCCAGTGTTCAACTTATTTATCAGTGACCTCAAAAATGGAACAGAGTGCAACCTCAGCAAGTTTGCTGATGACACAAAGCTGGGAGGAGTGGCTGATACCCTCCTGTGCTGCCTTTCAGAGGAATCTGGACAGGCTGGGGGGTTGGGCTGAGAAGAACCTTATGAAGTTCAACAAAGGAAAGTGCAGGGTCCTGCACCAAGGGAGGAATAACCCCAGGCACCAGTACAGGCTGAGGGCTGACCTGCTGCAGAGCAGCTCTGCAGAGCAGGACCTGGGAGTCTTGGTGGGCATCAGGCTGACCATAAGTCAACATTGTGGCCTTGTGGCCAGGAGGGCCAATGGTATCCTGGGCTGCATTCGGAAGAGTGTTGCCAGCAAGTCGAGAGAGGTGATCCTGCCCCTCTGCTCAGCCCTCATGAGGCCACACCTGGAGTATTGTGCCCTGTTCTTGGCTCCCCAGTACAAGAGGGACATGGAAGTACTGGAGCAAGTCCAGAGGAGGGCTACAAAGATGATGAGAGGACTGGAGCACCTGTTGTACTAAGAAAGGGTTGTTAGGCACTGGAATAGGCTGCCCAGGGAAGTAATTGAGTCACCATCCCTGGAGGTCTTTAAAAGACATTTAGATGTAGAGCTTAGTGGCTTAGTGATTAGGTTTAGTGGAGGACTGGTTAGTGTTAGGTCAGAGGTTGGACTAGGTGATCTTGGAGGTCTCTTCCAACCTAAATGATTCTGTGATTCTGTGAGAGACTGAGAGAGCTGGGCTTGTTTAGCCTGGAAAAGAGAAGACTGAGGGGATACCTTATCAATGTGTATAAATATCTGAGGGGAGGTTGCCGAGAGGATGGAGCTGATCTTTTTTCAGTTGTAGCCAGTGACAGGAGACATAAGGCAACAGGCACAAACTAAAGCACAGGAGGTTCTGCCTGAATATGAGAGGGCACTTCTTTACTGTGACTGGAACAGGTTGCCCAGAGAGGTTGTGGAGTCTTCTTCTGGAAATATTCAGAGCCTGCCTGGATGATATCCTGCGCAATGTGCTCTAGGTGATCGTGCTCAGCAGGGGAGCGGGTCTTCAGAGGTCCCTTAGAACTTTGGCCTTTTTGATTCGGTGAATAATACAATAAATAGAGATATGGAAAAGCCAAAAAAAAAAAAAAAAAAAAGGTAAAAAAAAAAAAGTAAATCTCCCCCTTCTCTTTTACATTATGATGAAATCTTTATATGAATAAGCTGCATCCAACATCCAAGCCCAGTAAAATTGTAACTATGCATGAAAAAAATGCATTTTTTCTGTTACAGTGAAAAATAACAATGAAGTATATTAGAAGTATATTAACAGCTTTTCAGAATAACAGTGACCAATTAATAAATGCATTTAATATAATGCAAGTAAACGTTGCCAGTGTTCATAATAATGAAAGTTTTCTAAAAACTCCCCACCTACAAGAACAAGTAAAATTTCTTGATTTTTCAAGAAATTGGGGTCCTTTTGAGACCAAGGAGTTGGACTTGATGATCCTTGCATGTCCCTTCCAACTCAGATACTTTATGACTCTGTGATCCTTTTGCCAATACCTCCTGTGTTGTTTGGATATAAGGCTGGAAAATTAGTGGGTCATAATGCCTTGTTCCCTGTTGTTATAAGCAACTAAAACCTGTTTATAAATGTTGCAAGGCTCATTATAGAACAGGTTAAAATTTCTCATCTCCTGTTTCTGCTTGAAGGCTGTTCCAGAACTCATTCTTCCCATGATTAGAAATCTTCTAACTTCCATTTTAAAAATATTTGTGACCATTTTACACATTTTTATTACTGTGCCAACAGTATCTTTTAGCTTAATAACTCTTCTTTCTCCCTGATGGTTTTCACCATATGTGCTTACAGATAATTGTGATTTTTCATATATATTATCTCTGCATTTTTTTTATACATATGCATAAAGGTTATTTTCCAAGTTCATTCTAGTTTAAATTCACAATTTTTGAACTGGATCCTGTATTACAGGGGAGAATTTTCTAACACCTTATATAATGGCATCAACACTTCTCTATTTCTATCACTTTGCCTGAAGCACACTGGGATTATTTTTTGCCTGCTTATAGTCATGTGACATTACTTGATTGAATAAGGATATTCAGGTCTTTTTTGCCTTTTGTTATTTCAAGCTGATGAAAACTTACTTTATAGAGGAATTTATTTTAGATCCTAGCTTTTGATGTTAAAATTACAACCCATCTCTTGTTCTTCTCTGGGACTACTGTGGTTACTGACAGAAGTGACAGTCTTGACTGATAGGCCTTAAGTAATGCCCCTTACTCAGATGTATGAGGTAATCAAAGTAACCAATGTGATGCCAGTGATGGAGGTGCCTCGGATAACTGAGATGACCCGTGCAACACAAATTGACCTCTTGCTGTGTTATGAAGAACCACCAAGTACAAACATCTGTTTTTTTCATAGGCAGGCCCAGTTAGTTTATTAGTCATGTGCAGTGCACAACCTCTTTTATATAGAATAAATAAAATTATCCACAGAGTTGAACTTTGAGAAAATTTGTCACAAACCTCATTCCATCCCAGAAGTTATTATAACCAGTATTTCTGTGTCTTTCAGCCATTCCAGTTTTGTCCATCTTCAGTTCTTCCAATAATGTCCGTATTATTCCATGATAATTTCACATACTGTGCCATACAAAAGGTTTGTTTCCTCATCTTAAACATACCCTGAAAACGGGATTAATTTGGGGTCTTACATAAAATGCTGTATGCTGTCTACATCTTTTAAATGTATTGAGGAAGAATACATGCATATATCACCAATTTCATCCCAAATGTTTTTTTTTTCCAGACATGTTCAGGTGCCCTTAGCAGCTGCTGTTTGAGATCTCTGGTTTGAGATATATCAGCGGGTGGTGAGCAAGTGCATTGTGCATCACTTGTTTGTACACATTACTATTATTAGTACTATTATCATCATTGTATTATTATTATTATTGTTGTTATTATTATTGTTATTATTATTTTCCTGTCTTATTAAACTGTCTTTATCTCAACTCATGGGCTTCACTTTCCGTTTCTCTCCTCTGTCCCAGAGAGGGAGGGGGGAGGGTAAGCTAATGGCTGTGTGGTGTTTAGCTGCCGGCTGGGTTAAATGACAACATGGGCAAAACAGACTCAGCCTAGGGAGACAGTAAGATTTATTGCTTATTACTAACATGCTAGAGAAGCGAGAAACAAAGGAAAGAAACCAAAAGCACCTTCCCTCCCAATCCACCCTCTTCCACCTTCTCCCCCCGAGCGGCGCAGGGGAACAGGTGAAGGGGAGTTATGGTCAGTCTACAGCACTTCATCTCCACCACTCCTTCTTGATGACTCTGATCTCCTGTGCTGTGGGGTCCCTCCCATGGGATGCAATACTTGGTGAACTGATCCAGTGTGGGCTTCCCACAGGCAGCAGTTCTCTTAAAGAACCGCTCCAGATATGGGTCCGTACCACGGGGTCCATCCCTCAGGAGAAAACTGCTCCAGCCTGGGTCCCCCACAGGCAGCAGCTCCTGCCAGGTCACCTGCTCCTGCGTGGGCTCCTCTCCACGGGCTACAGGTCCGGCCCAGAATCTGGTCCGGCAGGGGTCTTCCACAGGCGGCAGCCTCCATTGGTGCAGGTCCACCTGCTCCACCGTGGTCTCCTCCACGGGCTGCAGCGTGGAACCCTGCTCCACCGTGGTACTCCATGGGCTGCAGGGGGACATCCTGCTTCACCACGGTCCTCATCACAGGCTGCAGGGGACTTCTGCCCCGGCTCCTGGAGCACCTCTCCTGCTCCTTCTTCACTGACCTTGGTGCCTGCAAGGCTGTTCCTCACTCCTCTCACTCTCCCAGCTGCTGTGTGTGGTGTAGTGTTTTTTTCCCTGTCTTAAATATGCTCTCACAGAGGTGCAAAACAACATCGTTTATTGGTTCGGCTCTGGTCAGCAGAGGGACCCTTACCAAACATGGGGCATCTTCTAGATCCTTCTCACAGAAACCACCACTATGGGCAGCCCCCTGCTGCCAAAACCTTGCCACATAAACACACTACAAATACTCAATGAGAGTACTAAATGTAGCATTGTAATCCCCTCTTTTGACTGGCTGTTGAAGCACCGATTTAATGTACCTCAAAATGCAGTTTTCTGTTTTGGCTGCCAGGGCACACTGCTGACTCATATCGAGCCTACTGTCAAACACGGAATAATTACAAAATTATGTTTACAGTTGATTCCATCCTTGTTTTATGGGCAGAACAGACTACTCTTACACATAACTCTGCCTTTATACTCACATATTAATAATATATAGATTTATATGTGTAGTTATGTACAAGAGAGAATTAATTGATACCTCCAAACCAATGACAATAAAAGACATAGACCCTCACTCTTAAATAAATTTTGTAACTGTTGAAATTGACAGGTTTACATTAACAGAAGATGGGTATAGTAGATGATTAGCTCTTCTGTCAATAACAACAAATTATGTGATGATTACCAAATAATTTTTCACTAGATTTTACTGAGTAGTTACAGGTGAGAGAAATTTTGGGAATTATAAAGAACAATTAAGGATTTTTATACAACAAAAGCTGAGGTTTTTCAAAGGTTGTAGAAAGAATTCAATAATAAACAGTTGTAAATTGATCTTTGTAAATATATAAATAAATATAAATATATATTTATAATATTGTATTATTTATATAATATTTATGTATTATATATAAATATAATAATATATTTATGTAAATATATAAATATATATAAAATTAAGCTAAGACTTTCTTTAATATTGAATTCATAGCTTTTAGAACTTAACCTGTTTGATATTTCGGAAGTATATTTTTACAAGAGGATATTTTTACAAGAGGATAAGAAAATAAAGAAAACAAACTGAAAGAGATATCCATGGGGCTGCTCATACACCTGTAAGTGTGGGGCATGAGAGTCTTATAAAATATGCTGTATTATGTTCATAAGAACAAGATAGTAGCTGATACAGTTTTCAGACATTTTTGAAATAACTGATATTTTATTCCCAAATTTTCAATTTGTTCTAGATTTACATTTTCTAAGACAATCTTCTCTACTTCTCAGCCCTGTGAGCTGATCATACCCAATCTTTTGCACAGAAGTGATGAATACCATTATTTTATTTTATTTTATTTTATTTTATTTTATTTTATTTTATTTTATTTTATTTTATTTTATTTTTTTTTTTTTTATTTTATTTTATTTTATTTTATTTTATTTTATTTTATTTTATTTTATTTTATTTTATTTTATTTTATTTTTATTTTAAAGTTTTTTACTTTGTATTCAGCTTACCTTGAATTTTCCAGAAGTGCTGCATTCTTTGTATGGCAAGCTTTTCATGGCAGAAATATTTTACTTTATTGACACAGTGCATATTGTATGCAAAACAGTATTAATATCCTTCTTTCTGCCTGTTATTTGCTTGTTTGTTTGTTTTGATGTTGTTTGTAAAACATGAACTGCTTTTTGGAACAGTATAATTACTTAATTACTGTTGCATTCTTTTATACCAGCATAGAAAACTGCAATGCACACAGAGCAAATGAGTGTTATCTATTCCTAACCACATAGTATAGAGATAATATCTTTTACTGACTTTAGAAATTTGAGTCAGACCTGACTTTTCTTTGAAACTGGAAAACCAAACAAGGAAACAGTTAAAACAAAAATAAAACACATCCTAGTCCTTGCTCAATACTGAATATACTATGTTACAGAATCAAACAAAATTTCTTGCTTGTCATTTTTGAAATACAAATATTAAATTTTAAATTATATTAGAATTTGGGAATAGGTGCTGTTCCTGAAAGTGGGAAGGATCTATGTATCATTGGAATGCCGAAGATGAAACTTTCCAGACATACTACTGTCAGGCAGATTAATATTTGACCTTCACAGTATTCATTTCACTTCCTGCAAACCCTGTAGTATCAATGATTATGTTGAGATATCTTAACCTGAGATGTCTAGCTGGTCTGTTGAAGTGAAAGCTTTCTTGAAAAAAAAAAAAAAAAGTCAAAAGTCAAAGCAGCTACTGTATCTTGCCTGGAAAATAGATTTAAAGAAGGAAATTAAATAATTTATCTTGACAAATTATCTTGATAGCTACCTCAGAATAAGCATGGAAAACTTAGACATGGTCAGAGATATAATGACCTCCGGGCTTCTTTAGTGTTTATTGCTCCACAAGAGCTTACTCAGGAAACATCAGAAACATTAAAATTTGTTCAACTCCAATAAAAAATGCAGTCTCTGTTTAAATTAAGCAGAAAAAGACTGTGGCATGCAACTACATATGCCCTGTTTCTTCGATAGAGTAGAAGAATTACACTATATTGAGATATTTGCTTTTTTTTGAGATTTTTTTTGATATATTTTTTTTGAGATTTTTTTTTCCCTTCCCTATTCATTAATTCATTATGCAGTTACCACATTCTCAAGGGTTATTCTTGTTTCATAAGTACCAAAATTCAACGCCATATGTAGATATACCTTATATATCATTTTCCATAATGAAGTATCAAAAATCTATAAAAGAGGGTCACATTAGGACCCTCCTTAGTTATGCTTCTACTTGCTAAAGACATTGCCTTCTTGAACCATGGAAGTTATGACTTTACATGTTACAAAACGTTTTGTATAACCTATGAACGTAGAAACTAAATAATAATAGACTAAATTCTTTCTGCAGTGTGCTACTGTTATTTATTAGAGGTGGTGGAATTGTCTTTTTCTCCGAGAAGATGTATTTAAGTCTGTCTTTCAAAAATTAGACCTCTAACAAAGATTTGTATTGAAGCAAATTCAGTTTGCCAGTAAAGCTGTCGTTCTGGAATAAATTTTCTTTTCCTTTTTTTCACATTTTGCTGTTCAATTAAAGAGATTACAGAACAACAATGTAGAATAGGGCCTGATAATAACGGAAAGCTAGTCCAAAATATGCTTTTAGAATCCTGTACTTATGTCCTTAACTTAAAAGCTTTAATACTTTCTTCACAGAAATGTTAAATTCTATTTGACTGATCTTTCAGCCATTTTACAAGAATTATCTTATACTGTACATATATAAAGCCATACAAATGAAGCTAAAACTCAAATCTATAGCTACTAAAAATAATCAACTCCTCTAGGGCCCATTCTCTGACCAGCTGGTACAGTCTGGTTATGTCCATATCACTGAATTCTCTTTACTTTTAGAGCAGGGTATCTTCATACAAAATGTTTATCAGGAATGATCTTTATCATGTGGTAACCCCCAGAGTGTGCCTGGCAATCATCTGTGAGAGCTTCAGCTGACCAGACCTATGTGAAGGACTACTCTAGCGATAAAGAAAATACAGATGACTGAGTGTCTGTGCCTGTACTCTCATACTGCTTAGTAAGGAAATGTAGCTAAAAATAATGATATTTGTAAGTAAAACTTTTGATTTCATTTAGACATGTTCAGACTTTCAACAGGGATAAGAAATTGACTTTCCCTGTGGTGAGAACTGTGACTCTCCGTAAGTGATTTCAGCAAGTCTGAAATAAAATAATATCTGCTATTGTGTAAAGACTTTTAAAATTGTAGTTGATATGTCAGCATGCATTACAGCTGCCCCTAAAAATTGCTGCATGACATTCCAAGCAGTGGAACAGATACAAAGATTTATTTGATGGATCAGTTCTTAAATGTCTCTTGCTAGGAAACTATTTCTTTTCAATGGGCCATCCAATTTATATCTTCTAAACAGGACTTAATTTTGAGGTAAATGGTGTATAGTCTTTATCCCAGAATGCACAAAGACAAGAGTTACTTTCATCAAAACAAACAAACAAAAAATATATAAAATCCAGTATCTTGTATACAAACTATCCCTGTATTTGTTCTAATACAAATACACGCCCAGAAGAGTAGAGGTGACTGATTAAGGTTAAAACCAGCCAGCTACAGGGGTAGCATGTCAACAGCTATGAACTACTAGAATACATCTAAATCTTAAAATATGGAATGAGAAAAAGGAGAGTTTAAAAACTAGAAGTGAATAAAATGTGAAATGATTAAGAACTTAGGAGCCTGCAGCACCCTGTGCTAGACCGTTCTTGATTTTTGCTTGTCCTCAAGTTCAAATGAAATTACAGTGAACATTGTAGATGAGAAGTCTCTCTTCTCTCTCCCCCACTTCACACCTGTCTACATCTGTGCCGGCCTCCAATTTTGCTTAAAATGAATGCTACCACTTTTATTCAAACTAAATAGAAGGATTCAGGCCCACATGTTTTCTTTCATTGACTGACAGAAAATTAAATACTCACTGGTGGGAATAGTCCTATTCTGACACGTGCAACAAAGGAGGTCTGATTATCTAGTGTTCCACTTAATGGAGAGGAATATGGAATAGCAGCATCCAAGAAGTGGTAAACTTTAGTACTTTGGACACAGAAAATACTAAATAAGAAAGAAGAGGAATATCATAGCAAATAATCCTGATCTGAAGAGGTGACAAACTCTAGTATCAGGTTTTCTCTTTTTAAGTGAATGTAATTTCATTTAAATTGTTTTCTAAATTTTTCAACACTGGTTGCCCAAATATAAATAATATACCCACTTGGAAAGAAAAATTGAAATCTTGAAATTATATCTCCCATAGCAATATGATAAAAAAAATATAATAAAAAATACTCAAGTTTAATCTGTCTCTCACCTCTAAACAGTACCCTGACTTTTGACTTTGTGCTGTAATTCTTTTGTATCACTGAACTGTAAATGAATAGAAAAAGATAAAATTTGCTTACGTAATTAATCTAGGGGAAAAAAAAAAAAAAAAAAAAGACCTATTTGAATGAGAACACTTAGTTGCAAAATGTTCACAGAAAAAATATATTTTCTACTTTAAATATATGTATCTAAAAGGAATGAATCATTGGACAGCATGCACAAACAAATAACTGCATACAGATCTTTTAGCAACATCCAGAATAAATTGTTGATGATATCAAATACTTTTGATTTTTGTCTTTGTGGAAGAAAACAACTTTGTTGAGTGTGCCATAGAAACACAAGATAATATACCTGAAAATCAGGTGATGAATTAGGGTTAATTTTGGGAGCATCTAAATTTTGGTTGCTGAGATTTGACAATATGGGAGCCTGTAAGTCTTTTTTTTTTTTTTTAATCAGTTCCCTCTAGAGAGTCAAGATCAAATTTCCAGTGACCTGTGTCATCTCAGGTACATAAGCAACAGTGAGGAAAGAAAATAACCACATGCAAAATCTCACAAGTGGCAAAACTCTAATCTGTATTCAATTTTATGTGTGATTCAGCTCAGAGACTTAGTATGACAGGTTAGGACAAGCAGACTGCATCAGTCCATCTAATAAACAATAGAACATAATGAGCTGAAGACCAAAATTAAACAATTTGTAAACTTCATGGGACTAACTCTGTTTCTGAGAAGAGTCCTTAATTAACCATGTACATATTTTTGACTGCCTCTCCTTTTAAACAATATAAGATTGCATACTTGTGCTTGCTCTTTCCTCTCATTTTACACACACAAGCGTGCATGCAGTATGAGCCAAGGCACATGAAAGTTGTCTGGGCTATTGCAAAGGCTTTTTCAGATTAAATGACTTTAATCCTAGATCATTTATTATTATTATTATTATTATTATTATTATTATTATTATTATTATTATTGCTATTGTTATTGTTATTGTTATTGTTATTGTTATTAATTTTCTTGTGGATCCCTTTTACATTGTCTTTTTCATTCTCTATTATTAATTGAATGATGACAGGCCAATGGGGCAATCTTTGCATGTGAAATTGATTAAGTGAAGCAGTCCAAAGAAGAAAAATAGTAACTAAGGAAGAAACGACATTCATAATTATGAACTAGTGCTCTGTTGCAGAGCTTTAAGGACTGAATGGAACACACATTGGAATATGATTGTAGTTATAAACCGAGGAAAGAATTTTTAAATCAAATTGTAAAGGAATAAAAGTCTATGTAAAAAGATACTCTTGCAGTTTCATAGAAGAATTTTTGCCTAATCCAAGAAAGACCCTACACAGAAATCCAAGTGAAAATTCACGACACTCAAGACAGGAATTACTTTAAAGAAGTCTTTCCATGCAAAATGGCTATTTGGAATTATGGCACTGGAGGTCCATGGTTATAGCAAAAGTACATCAAAACTCAGACAGGTTGTCCCCATGTGGAGAAGTAATAGACATCTAATCACACAGACTTTAATCCACCTACCTCTGTCCCCTTCACACTACAGTTTTTACAAACTGCACTTCTGCCCCCCGAAACCTACATCCAGTGTGCAAGGGCACCAAGTTGCAAAATCAAGGTTCACCCCGGTGCTTCACTGCTGCTCCCTGGAACTCATAGGAATCTTCTTGGCAATAGTAAGGGACCTGACCCACCAGTTCAGTATTCTCTGAGTATTCATATGGAGAAAAATTTTCATAGAATCATAGAATCATAGAATATCCTGAGTTGGAAGGGACCCTTAAGGATCATCAAGTCCAACTCTTGACACCGCACAGGTCTACCCAAAAGTTCAGACCATGTGACTAAGTGCACAGTCCAATCTCTTCTTAAATTCAGACAGGCTCGGTGCAGTGACCACTTCCCTGGGGAGCCTGTTCCAGTGTGCAACCATCCTCTCCGTGAAGAACCCCCTCCTTATGTCAAGCCTAAATTTCCCCTGCCTCAGCTAAACAATACAAGTAGGTTCAGTTCATGAGATCAAGGGAAACTGCAAAAGGCCAGACTATAACAAATAAAATGAGGTGATATTAAGATTTAAAGCATTGTTTGGTACCCACATAAAATTAAAAAGTATTCTTGGCCCTGTCCCTAATAAGTGGAAGTTTGTGTAATATACCTTAGAATTAGATTCTGGACAAAGGCTTTTAGGTATTGAAATAACAATATATTCAATCTCCTAAATGTGATTGACAGACAAAAAACATACAGAGGGTTATCATGAAGGGCACTGGCTTTAGATGCATAGTAACTTCTGTTACAAGGTGGTGTTTTTTTTTATGGCACCTTTCTGAATAACAGTTCTATAAAAACTACATTAAAGAAATCAGACATATGAAAAATATCTGAAGATTTATAACAAAAAATCCTTATAGCCTCAGCAACACCTCTTCCAATTTTGTGATACAATTTTGCTAATTAATCATTCACTGAAAAATGTGGCTGGAACATATCCATTCTAGATTCCTACTTCAAAAGAAAAAGAAATTAAAAATGTAAATAAAATATATATAAATTTTGAAATAAAATATTATAACATATGCAATGGAAGAAGAAAAGCTTGGATTTTCAAGTCATACATAGGTCTAAAAAAAAAATCTCAATAATAGTTTTTTTTCACAGAATAAATTGTTTTCAGATTTTTCTTTATTGATTTCCACAGATGAAAGGTGTCAAGAAGCTTAGATGGAAAGATACCAGATTAGTGTCTGGGGAAGGGGAAGAAACAGAGTCTTCTGAATCAGTGCCCAAAAAATTGCTAAAAGACATCAAATTGGTCCCAAAACCAAAAACACAGCATTTCAGCTGCTGCTCCACAAGTTCTACATGTGCCATATTGGCCAGGAAACAAAACAGTTTCTCAGCTGTTATTCCAATTCTCCATACCAAGCACATACAAAAGAAATGTAAATAATATTTTTTGGTTTTCAGAGCTGAATTAGTGGAAGTGAGGAAAAAAACACTTAAAGTGTAAAGACCTAAAAGAAAGTGGGCACATGATTAGGAGCAACTCTATCGAAACATGATCCCATCACCAACTTTTTCCATTGTAGACTGTGTATTGCAAAGATTATTTAAAAATTGAGCAGTAGATGTTTCTGGTGCAATTAGGAGCTTACACTGTTGATGGAACAAGGAAGATCAGAATAGTTCAAAAGAGAAGAGTGAAGACAATTGAGGAGAAAAATGCTCCAGATTGAAATGAGCCGTGGAACTGTGAGGATGGAGACAGGAGAATATGCCCTGGTTCCTGCCACTGTCACTCCAGACCCTTTCTCCTAGGCACTGCATTTTCAGAACAGATGCAAATTTAGAAGAAAATGTAAACATAACATAAAGAGGGACACTGGACTTTGGAGAATTACTTTAGAGAATGAACAAAATGAAGAACCACTGTTCCCTGTGTAACCTCAGCCTGTGTTTTCTGAACATTTGTGAGGCCTTAATGGAGTGTACTTTACAGTAGTAAAGAGCAGGGCTGTTATTTACTCTCTTGGATGTTTTTCTTCCTTCTCAGCTCCTGTCATCATTGCATTGGCAAGACACTTTCTGAACTCTTAAATAAACAATTCTGTGTCACAGTCCAACATTTGCTCATAGATATATTTTTTTTTCTGCCTTTTTTTTTTTTTTTTGGTTGGTTGGTAAGTGTTGGTAAGTTAGTTCAGCTCAGAGCTGGTGAGAGATGGCTGTATCTAGTCAGGATCAAGAAGAAAAGGACAAAGGGAGACAGAAGTCCAAACTCCTTGTTTCAGAGAACATGAGCTGTTAGATCAGATCACCATGACTCCTGAAGTTGCAGTCTTACTACACCAATATAAAAGGATTCAGCTCAAATCCTTACTTCTCCAGACAGAGGAAAGACTGACAGTAGGTTTGAGCGTTGTCTTGGATTCTACTTTGAGTACATATCATTTTGAGTATGTATCACCTAAAGGTTGAGCTATGAAAATTTACTTTTCCAGTGATTAGAGACACCTTCAAGCTATTAACTTTCACAAGTCTACTTACAGGCTGGTCTCAAAGTGTATCTAATAGGGAGTTTAGTAACAATAACTGGAATGTGAATTTAAAGACTTATCTATTTTAAATCTATAAGGAGCCTACATTTCATAGAAAAATATCATTAGCAATAGGTTATGTATATTAACTTGTATATTATTAAAGGACATTAATATACAAAAGAGTTCTTGCAGGATATTGATATTGATACTTATTCAATTACAACAAAACTGCTTTCAATATGATAGTCAAAGTGAAATGAAGTGATATTGTCAAAAATCCCAATTAGATGGGAAGACATGTTAAAACTTATGCTATATTACTTCTGTGTCTTTTTGGCTTGATGAATAGTAAGAGATGAGCTTCTCTCTCCTTTTTAGTTGGGACATCACTTGTTTTAAGAAAAAAGAAGATGGAGACCTTCCAGTGAACTAGCAATCTTGGAAATACCTTTGATAGCCAATGAAAGTCTACAGTGAAAGACATTTCATAAGATTAGGAGGAATTCAAATGTATTACTATGCTGTGTTCAAGACTCAATGTGTTCTATCCAACCTCTATTTTAAATACAACATAAAGTAAACGAATATCAGCTAAAGCCCTAAGGAATAGTAAACCAATAGAGGAGAGATTAATTGGTGTCAAGTAGGGACTGGTAAAGGATCAGCTGATGCTAGAAGAATTAGGCTGCAGGAAACATTTTATAGTTGTCTTTCCACTGAAAGCATGGTATTGTTGTTCGACAGTCTAGTGCCTTTCCTTCTGTCAGCCTCTGTGAAGCTTTTAGCTTGGAAAAAAAGTGGATAATTAGCATTCCATTTGGACGCCTGCAGACCAGCAGTCTAGAATATTAAATAGCTTTCAAAACAGGAGTTGTTTGAAGTGATTCACAATCTTTTATCTAAGGTGTCTGTAATGCAGGTTTATATATTTCTTTTTAAAAAAGACCTTTGCTCATAGCCCCACATCTGCTTTTGACATTTGAAACTAATCCTCTTGATATTTGACAACAAATTCCTAAACTGGAGGTGTGGAGGGAGGAGATGATAAAAGTGCTTCTGCACATGTTATAACAAGTATCCCATGTCATTTGGGATCTATCTGAGCACGGTGCTGAAGGTATGGAAATACAGGACATTAGTAATGCCAAGAATCAAACGTGTTGACAATAACAGATTTCCTTGTCTGATTCTGTGTTTATGGATGGGCACAATGCTCCCTTTAAAGCATTCATCATTGTATTTAAAGATTTTTTTCTAACTATTTCTCTCACCACATGTAAGGCATACACATTTCCTCACTTATTCATGCATTTCTATATCTCCTACATCAAAAACTTTATTCTGGTATCAAACAGTGAATTGTATGGGCCATTCAAAAATATACAATGTTTCTTGGAAGTACTGATCTTGGAAAGCAGAAAATATCAGGAAATGGATCTCAAGAAAAAATTAAGCAAAAAATTGCCTACTGTGCCTAGTGCAAGGTGGTTGCCCAAATAATGTGGTGGAGAACTGCTAGCAGAGGCTTCTTTATACCTGCTCTGTGGGAGTGAATCACAACTGAGGAACAGGAAAAAAAAAATGTAGAAACTGGAATAAAACTAGAATAGGTGTCTTCCCTGCTTTTCTTCCTAAAAGTGTGATGATGATCCAGATGGCTGTTTTGGAGGCAGGCAGAAGGCACTTGTGGGCACTTGCAGATGTTTGGAGGCAGTTGCAGAAGGCAGATCAGCAACTGCAGCTTTCTCTGCATTTCTCCTGCCTGTCCACCCAGGCCTTGAAGAGATCAGTTGCAGCAGGACCAGGTGAGTGACCAAGTCCTTTACAACATAGTGCTTAGCAGGTACCAATGAGTATCATGGACAGAAGAAAATCTGTCCTCCATATTTTACTAAACCTCAGTTCACATACAGAAATTACTTTGGTCTGCAAAGCATGCCCAACTTTCATTTATGAACAGCACTCAAAAGGATGATGTTCTTTCTTTCTTTCCCTCTCCTAGTCTTTTTTTACCTCCAAAATCCTGGAGCCTGTGAAGAGAACTCTCATCATTACTTGTGCCAAGGTCCTGAGGACACCACTATCCCCCAGTGGTCCTCACCAGCCCCCTGGCTAACACCCACTATGCCCACAGCCCAAGACTTCATTTCAGACCCTGGTGCCATCAGCCCCCACTGCTTTGAGACTGCATCAAGGCCAGTCTCAAGCAGTTCTTCTTTGCCCGACCATAGACAAAACCAAGCTAGGCCCACCTGCAGGCCCACATGATCAGGGGAGAACTTATTGCTCTTTACAACTACCTGAAAAGGAAATTGTGGGGAGCTGGGGCTGGCCTCTTCTTGCAGATAACTAGTGATAGAACTAGTGATAGTGACAACTGGTGATAGGAACTGCCTCAAGTTGTACCTGGGGAGGTTTAGGTTGGAAATTAGGAGACATTTTTTCTCAGAAAGAGTAGTCAGGCATTGGTAGGGGTTGTCCAGGGAGGTGGTGGAGTTACAGTCCCTGGGGATGTTCAAGGAAAGGTTGGACATGGTGCTTAGGGACATGGTTTCATGGGTGACATTGGTTGGACCAGATGATCTTGGAGGTCTTACCAAACCTTAATACTTCTACAGTTCCATGACTTTATGGTGACTTGGCGTCAGCCTGTCCTTGTCTCCAGGGTGCCTGGTGACTGGTGCTGGAGTTGCCCCTGGTAGGACGGCTTCTTAACCCTGTTAGCAAATGATCTACTGTTATCCTTGTACTATCTGAATTCAGTCTTTTCTTAGGGGAGATTATTTAACATATCCTTCTGTGAGCCACGTCCAGATATGTGAAGGATAAAAAAAAAAAAAAAGCTAACGTGGGTTTACTAAGGGCAAATCATGCTTGACCATTCTAATTGACTTCTTTAATGAGACAGACAGCTATGTAGATGAAAGGAGAGCAATAGATATTTTTTATGGGGGTAAGATGCAACCAGGATATTTGAATCTGTAAGTGGTCAGAAAACCACCGAGACCTCCAGTCTCAAACGATTGTGATCAATGCTACGAAGTACAAATGGCAACAAGTTTCCTCAGGGTCAATATTGAGGCCTTAAGTAGTGAAGATGTTAAGCATTCCTTAACATCTGAATTAGTGACCTGGGCAATGGGATGGAGTGCACCCTCAGCAAGCTCAGTGTTGTAGGAGAATTAAAATATTCTGGAGAGTGGAACCACAGTTCAGAAAGACCCCAGAGGCTGGAGAATGGACTTACATGAACCTTATGAAGTCCAACCAATGTAAGTGCAAAGTCCTGCATCTGGAATAGAATAACTCCATTCAACAGTACAGGCTGGGAACCAGACATCTACAAAGCAGCTTTGTAGAAAAGGGCCTGAGCTCCTTATCCTATCCTACTTGTGAGAGAGTATCAGCAATACTACACAGTTTTGGGCTGCTGTCATCAAGGAAAACATAAGCATACTAGAGTGACTGGATTCAGCATTCAGAAGATTCAGTGGATTCAGCCACTCAAGATGTGAGTGGCTGAGAGAACTATTTTTGTTGAGCCTGGAAAAAAAAGGCTAAGAATGGACCATTTTCCTGCTTTAAACTGTCTAAGGGCTGCTGTAGAAGAGATGGAGTCAGAATCTTCTTGAGATGCACAGTTAAAGTAGGAAAGGAAAGGATGAGAAAACGGGGAAAATTCTTTTGGGGTACTAAGAAAAGAAAGTGGATTTTTATGTCCAAGCTAGTAAACCCATGCCCACGGTATAGAAAATAAATAAAGAAACAGAAACATGATTCAGTTGACCTGTTGGGGACACCTAATTGAAGAAGAACTAATCTGGCTATAAGAAGTCCTTGTCCTTCACCGTTGATAATGAAGGAGTCTAAACAACTGTAGGCAAGTAGGATGCAGAAGTTGATATTTGGTTAAGTGCCTCACATGACAGAAACTAGCCCCTGTTCATACAATAGTGGTATGGCTGTGGATGTTAGAATAGTTGGAGCTACAGCCCTGCAATGCTTGTGAAATTGACGGTGGCTACCTTGTCCATTCCATCCACAGTCTTCCACATTCCATCCACAGTAGCCACAGTCTTCCTTAGGTTTCTCTGGTCCAGCTCTGCTACCTCTGTTCTTAGACTTATTGAAACCAACAGCTTTGGATAACTTTTAAAATCTCTCTCTAGAGTCTCTGGGCTTCAAAACTTTTTCACATTACACTCTACATTTCACCCTACACCTGTTTTTAAGACAAAGAATGAAAGTCTACTAATTTTTCCAGCTCTTAGAGAAGGATAGAGGATAGTGCAAGAGGGAAGGGTGTGTGCTTTGTTTATTTGTTTGTTTATAGTTGTTGTGTTTATGTTGTTTTTAATTCTATCTGGAAATTTCTAACATTTTTAGTTGAGCTGAAAGGAAATGTGTCTTATATTAATTGTTTACAAAGATACTTCTCACAGCTGCCTACAGCCATGGACTTGCCATCTCCAGTCTTCTTTTTGTATATAAATGAAAATAAATAAAGATGAATAACTTGTAAAGAAGGAAGCGAAGAGCTAGAGGACCTGTCTCATTCCAGGTTCACAAACAGACTTTATACTGTCTAGACAAGTAGAAAATGTATATTCACCTTTCCTTTTTCCTGCTCTAACATCCATGTTTGGAGAGGGACATCCTGACTTTTTTTTTTTTTTTTTTTTTCTGTGTGAAGTATGAAAACACTGCACAGAGCTTTTTGAAAGAGACTAGAAGCAGGCTTTTTATCATTCAGAGCTCCCGAAAGGACCATTTGAGCATAGTCTTCCTGTCCTGTCCAGAGAGGAAATAGCCATGTCTTTGGCTCAAATGGTCTCTGATTTCCAATAATTTTTCAACATGGTAAATTATAACTCAGTTTCCATTTATAAAGTAAAATGGGTACTTAAATAATCAACAGTAACAAGCCAGAAGTAGGAAATGAACCATCCTTCAAAACAATTCTGCTGTGTTTAGTTTGGACTTCATTCCATTGTTAAAGGATTTCCTTATGTGCAAGGTGTTAGAGATTGGCAGGCTGAAACCATTCTCAGCACAATTGTTTCATTTCATACTGTGTGTGAATATATGATAACAATCAATATAAGTTTAAAAGATATCTGCTACTGATACTAGCTTTTCCAGTGCTTTAGAGGACCAAGAATTCCAGGGGCAGTGGAAGGCCATTACTATTCAATATAAGCAGAGTACCTCCTAAACTGTTCTAGTTTTCACTAACTGCAAAAGCAGCCTGGTTTATTTAGCTTGGTTAAGCCGAGGGCAAATTTGAAAGTTATTTCTTACTGGAAAATATATCTTCAGCAAATATCATTATCTTCTGATTTCTCGACAGCAAGGGTAGGTGAGGCTCAGCAAGATAATATTAATGTTGGAACTCATGTCTCTGAAGGATGTTCAAAACTTTATATGGTTCAGGTAGAATTTTTGGGAAGTTAGATATCTAGTCACAAAGGGAGCAAAAAAATACACTTAGACACATTGCCTAAAAGTTGGTTCCTCATGTTTCCAGGAGGAAAACTTGGCTACCTCTTCTCAGCAATCTGTATATACAAAAGATTGTCATTGGCTGCTGAATAAAATGGCTCATATGAAACTTGGTCAACATGCACAGTGATAGAATCAAATTTGTTTCTTTGTACCCCCACCCTCCCACTCAGTCTTATTTATACAATACAAAACAGTGTTGAATGCTGAGCAAAATCTTGAATCTGGAAATCTCCAAATTTAGAATCTGAACTGGGACACAAATTCAAATTTATGATCTAGCTCGTATGTCTTTAAAGTTCAAAACAATAACTCCCTTGTAATCTCCCCCAGATTACTGAAGTGCCTCAAAAGTGAAGTGCTGCCAAACTGATAAGAAAGGTTTGGAAAATAATTGATTTGTCCTAAAAAGCATTTGAGCTATATTTTTTTTGTTGTCATTGTTTTGGTTTTGTTTCTTGAAGGAATGTTCACTTTTTTTCACTTTTCTCTCTGGTTTCTGAGTAATTTGATTTGCTTATTTCACAATTTCAGGCAATTCAGCCTTTAGGGTGTCAAAAACATCTTTTTAAATAAAAGTTGAAATTTTTAACTTTCTCTTAATTTTAGCAGCTGGGGTTTCAAGAAAAATAACAAATATTCTGAGAGTTGGCAAGTCTAAATTGGAAATGGAATTTTGATATTCAGCCTCATTTCTTCTGTTACTGTTTGTTCCACAAACTTATTTGCAAAGACAATATTATTCTACATCATAGCCTGAACTCTGGATGAAAGACAAGCCAGGTGCTTTATAAAACAGCCCACACATAAAAAAAATACAGATATGAAGAGAGTCCATTCCAGCTTCACTGAAAATTATCTTCTAGGATATCCAATCTTTTAAAATATCTATCTTATATGTCACTTTATTTTTAAAATGTTAGCCAATTATGATATATTTGGGAACATTAGCAGAAGGATTCTGTCTTCACATGTGAATGAACTCAGCTTTGTCTAAAAATAAAAAATAAAATAATAATAATAATGTCCATGTGGACAGAGTATTTTAGATAATTTCTGGACTTCTTCCCAATGCAGTTGGCTATAGATTTGGTGATAATGATTCATACAATAAACAGTGCTGTTCAGAGTGATCATTAAGTCACATTGTCTGTTTCTCCTCTGGACAATTATTTACCTTCATTTACAATAAGCAATTGTCCATCGAGATGAATTCTCCTAGCTTGATTTGCTGTGCCAGGCTACTTTTCTGTGATTTCTCTTTTTGGCATTTTTTTTTTCCATCTTTTTCTTTAACTGTCATTTGCCTTCTCCTATATTTTAAATCTATCATGCTTCATGACAGACAGACTTGTAATTTGGACTCTAATCATTTCTGATTCTCATGTTTTGACAGACATAGACTTGTCTTTCTGCACCTCCTTCCACACTTCCCCCCTTTATTCTGTATTCGTTTGTGGCACACAATGCTCTCTACTTAACTCTTTCCTTTTCATCTTCTAATTTCATACAACACCATAAGTAGATATGATTTAAATTATGGATGTATCTGAAAGACTTCCAGAAATTGCTCTGTTGTACTAAAAATAGTGCTGTTTGGAACTATGGATGAGCATATTTATTTCATGCTCTGAGGTTCTTACTGACTCAGTTTGGAAGGGCTTTAAGTAGAGATGAGATAATTTAGGTATCTAAGACCCTTCTTTTCTTTTTGTTAACTTGATTATTTTAATATTAAATTCCATCCCTGAAAAATTCTTCTGTGCTTTTGTAAATTTATTTTCGACCATTAGCCACTACTTCAAAACCAGAGGGTTTTAAGTTAGAATCTAGTTGTCCTTGTTGGATATTAAGTTGAGCATGAGCCAGAAATGTTCCCTTGCTGCATATAAGGCTAATGGTATCCTGGACTTCATTAGGTAAAGTGTTGCCAGCAGGTTGAAGGAGGGGATACTTCCCCTCTGTAAGGCTTAGGTGAGGTTGCACATGGAGTACTGTGTCCAGTTCTGGACTCCCCACTACAAGTGAGGCATGGAACTACTGCAGTGGTCCTCCCAATGGATGACCACAAAGGTGATGAAGGGACTGGAGTATCGCTTGAGAACAAAGAAGGATTTGTGGGTGATGTGAAGGTTGGAGGTCATCTTGGGTATAAAGATCACAAATTAATAGTTTTCAATTCTTGGAAAAGGAATTCTTGGAGTTAGCAGAATGGACACCTTGTACTTCTGGAGTGCAGGCTCTGGCCTGTTTAGGACACTGGTTAACAACGTTCCTTGGGAGGCTTTCCTGAAGGGCAAAGAAGTCCAGTAAGGCTGGACAGTCTTCAAGAAATAAATTTTAAAAGTGCGAGAACAGGCCATCCCCATGAGCTGAAAGACAAGCTGACAGGGAATAACATTGGCCTGGTTGAACAGAGATCTTTGGAAGAAGGGGCAGAACACTCAGGAGGACTATGAAGATTTCGTAAGGCTGTGCAGAGAGAAAATCATAAGGACCAAAGCCCAGCTGGAGCTTAATCTGGCTACAGCAATTAAAGACAATGAAAAACACCTCTAAATATATTACCAAAAAAAGGAAGACTAAGGAGCATTGCCATCCTTTTTTGGATGTAGGGGGAAACAGTGACAAAGGGTGAGGAAAAGGCTGAGGTACTTAATGTCTTATTTGCCTCAGTCTTTATTAATAAAACCATTTTTTCTTTGGGTACCCAGCACTCTGAGCTGGTAGATAGGAATGGGGAGCAGAATGAAGCCCTCATAATCCGAGAGAAAACGATTAGTGACTTGCTACACCACTTAGATGCACACAAATCTATGGGGCCTGATGGGATCCACCCAAAGGTATGGAGGGAGCTAGCAGTAGTTCTCACCAAGGTACTTTCCGTCACTTAGAAGCAGTCCTAGTTGACTGGAGGCTAGCAAATATGATGCCCATCTACAGGAAAGGCTGGAAGGAGGACGCAGAGAACTACAGGCCTGTCAGTCTGACCTCAGTGCCAGGGAAGGTTATGGAGTGGATTATCTTGAGTGCCATCATGCAGCACTTACAGGGCAACCAGGTGATCAGGCCCAGCCAGCATGGGTTTATGAAAGGCAGGTCCTGCTTGGCTGACCTGATCTCCTTCTATGAAAAGTGACCCACTTATTGGATGGGAGAAAGGCTGTGGTTGCTGTCAACCTAGACTTTAGAAAAGCTTTTGACAACATTTTCCACATCAGTTTCCTGGAAAAATGGGCTGCTCATGGCTTGGATGAGCACCTACTTTGCTGGGTAAAAAACTGACTCTTTTAGTTCAAAACCATTAGTCCTTGTGTTACCATTACACCACCTGACAAAGAGTCCCTCTCCAGCTTTCCTGTAGCCTCCTTTAGGTACTGGAAGGCTTCTGTAAGGTCTCCCTGGAGCCTTCTCTTCTCCAGGCTGAACAACCCCAATTCTCCTTCATAGGAGAGGTGCCCTAGCCACTTGATTGTCCACATGGCCCTCCTCTGGACTCAATCCAACAGGTCCATGTCCTTCTTATGTTGTTGGCCCCAGTGATGAACGTCGTGTTTCATAGATGCTTGCAAACTCTTCTTCTGTAAATGGTGGGATGTGACTAGAGCACTTCCTAGTGAACACTGAAGCAAAAAAACTTCCCCATGTCCTGGGCAACCAGCTCTCCTGTTTTCTTCAGCAGAGGGCCTACATTTTCCCTAGTCTTCCTTTTATCACCAATGTACTTATAGGAACCCTTCTTGTTGTCTTTAATGTACCTGGACAGATGTAATTCTGACTGGGTTTTAGCTACCCTAACTTGATCCCTGCTTGGTACTCTAGCAAGCAGATTCCTGAAGAGGCCCAAGCCTGCTCTCCTGAAGTCCAGGGTACTGGGCTTGTTGTATGCCCTCTTTTCTGCCCTAAGGATCTTGAACTCCACCATTTCATGGTCACTGCAGCCAAGACAGCCTTTGCCTGTCACGTTCCTCACAAGCTCCTCATTTTGAGAATGATGCCCAGTAAAACACCTCTCCATCTTGGCTCTTCTGTCTCATAGTATATTAGAATGGGATAGTACCTTAGAATTACAATGTCTTGTTTGGCATGCCAGTTCAAGGGAAGAAATGACAGCAGAACCTACATCAAGGAATATATAATCTGAGAAAACATTCTGGAAAAGGAAGAGAAGAAGGAGAAACACTGAGATTTCACTTCCTTCGCGGGAGACAAATACACGTCCTCAGTTACCTTCAGAGTCTGTAGATAATATTATCCATTTCACAGTTTTTTTCCACATTCATTGTTAGAAGCACAGCAAATGTAAGAAAGCTTTTTTTTTTTTTTTTTTTGCATATATGTCTCTGATAACAGTGCATATATATATACCCAGTGCTCTCATCTCCAGAGAATTAGCAGATAAAATTTAAAGCAATAGCAGAATATCTACTAGATTTCCAGTACTATATCTGAACTGTGGGACACAGGAATATTGCCCTGCACCTAGGTCTGAATGCATGTCTTGTCTGCTTATTGGCCCTGCTGAATCCAAAACAATTTTGCTGAAAGAGACACATGAATTGTCTCAGGAGGTAACAATATATACCAGTAGCACAGCCTAGATGTCACTAGAGAGTCTCTAGTATTTTTCTTTTCTGTGGGAACAAGATTTTACTTGAGAAAGAAGGCTTTTGTTTTTAATTTTTGCAATTTCCTTTTTATTTATTTATTTATTTTTATCTTTCATCTTTTTTTTTCTATTATCTGTTAGAGATAGGTGGGGGTTGGGAATATGACTCAGTGGTACTGTTTCCCTGCTCATAAGATACAGGCAATCTGTGAAAAGATCTGCAGCTTATCAGTAAAGCAGGTTATTTACATGAAAGGTATTTTGAGGGTAAGCTTGCTCCAAAATTCCTTCTGTTTCTGTAGGTAGCCTACCTCTTCTGATTGGGATGGAGCTTTGGATCTGAATGTAGTGTACAGGAAGTGCATTACTTTTTCTTAGTAACATGGATCTGTAGACAAGATCAAAAATCGCTCAAACTCAGTACAGCCTCTCTGTTTCCCCACTGTCTGTGGCCTGACCTTGCCTGTTCTATCTGGGGGGGGGGGGGGGGGGGGGGGGGAGGAGGGGCTTATTTCCAAGACAAAATTCAACATGGAAGCAAGTGGTTTGGGTAGTAGCCAAATAGTGAGATATATAGAGTACATTGACCATGCTTAACCAGGCAAATCCTGCTGAGAATAAATAATTTCTCAGGTTTTGACTTTGCTTTATAGGATGATAGGTTACCATGTGAATTATGTAGTTGCAGTATAAATGTTTTATGCAAGTACTTTTAGTCTAATTGTCTGCATGAATATAACATGCCCTTAGAATAACAATTAAATTTGTGCATGTGAGAAGTGAGGCAAACCCTTGATTCTTAGATCTTTGTGCAACCTATTGAAACTCAGTGGACAGCACCACCTCCAGGTACATTAACCATCACAAAACTTGGAGGAAAGAGCATTGGCTGTTGTTTTTGTTGCTGTTGTTATTTTGTTTTGTTTTGTTTTGTGTTGTTTTTAGTAAAAAGCTAAGTTAGTAAGATCTGAATTATTTTATGTTCTCACCCAGCTCATGGTACATTAAATACTTCAAGTCTCTGGTTTTGTTATTCCTTATTTTGTGATTCTCTCAGTTTAAAATAAATGTAATTTTAGATAAAGACTTTCTGTTCTCTTTCTGCCTGTAAGGAAATGTATTGTAACAATAGATGCCATAAAATTACTATAATTAAATAATGAGCAATTGGGGAAGTATGGAACAGTAAGAAGAATGGTTCCTGGCATTTTCTTCAGGAAATGTACTTTTTCATCTTGGCGTTTAGGAGGTTTGGATTTGTTTTAAACTATTTATTTATTGTTTGTTTGTTTGTTTTGTTGTCGTTTTGTTTTGTTTTTTCCCTATTTTTTATTTTTTATCTTCTCACTTGTTACAATACAGAGACCAGATGCCAAACATACATGAAGAATACAATCTCTTCTGGGGAATGTGCTGTTGCAGTTACTTGCTTTACGGGTCATTTTTATTTTAGTGCTTCGCATCCAGTATTTTAAACAACATCTGCCTTACCCAAGAACATAATTCGGAAACCATGTAACAACCTTTGTAGCAGTTGGCCGCATTCCCAGTTTGAGTTCCTCAAAAGCCTTGGCTATGGGCCGCAGATGAAAGGAAAGCAAAAGCAACAAGATGGCTTAAAAAGTGGTCTACTTTCAAATATGGCAAAGTAACAAAGGCACTTTTTTTCCCTCCCATTCTGCTCCTTGTGTGTGCTCAGATTAATACCTGATGGCTTAAGTGACTGAACAAGTTTTTACTCTATGCTCCTGTTAGCTTGGTAGGGCCCATTCCAATACCAGATCTAGATAATATCTTGCCTCATGTTGCATTTAAAGATTTATTTTCAAAGTGGTAAGTGGTTGTACCAAGCTAATTCTCTTTGAAAGAGCTTCACAGATACTCATGGTTTAGTTGGCATGACTGACCCCTTCCCCTTCAACTGTTTTTCTTCCAGTGTCATGTCATTATAATGGCTACAGTTGCTCCCCAGTGTTAGTGACAAAGAACAAGCTAAGGAAGAAAATGCATTTTTTCTACACAGTAGTATTTTTCCTGTGCAGAGAGCTATCAGGATTGAGCAAGCAGAAGTGACACTTTAATCCATTGGCTCTCCCATGTGATGACAGTGATACTTTTTACCTAGGATTGTGTTATCTGGTTCTAAAGTACATGAGCAGTGACAATGATGTCCTCTTTATTTGGGGAAGATTCAAAATGTGCCACACAAAGTAGAATATTTTCTTTGAAATAACAGAAATTATTTCAGATACATGTTGCCTTCTTCTAGTGAAAGTTAAAGAAATACATGTAGAATAGATGGAATTAGATCTGCTAGTTCTTTCCATGTGTGGCAGCTATTGGTGGTGGTCAGAGTATGACAATGCTTAGAGGAAGAAAAACCAGACGTGGAAGAAATGTGTTGATGTGGCACCCTGCCTAGAGATACTAGAGACTAAGGGAGGAACATCATTGGTAAAGAACATCTGGGCTTGGACAAACATTTCTTCTTGTTTAGGAGAGGAAACCAGAAAAACTTGTGTTTCATGTAATGCTATATGTGTTTGTAATGAATGAAATGCTGATTGAGAGGTAGATTGATAATGTGGAACATGCTGAAAAAGTGAAGATACAGAAGGTCAGTGAAATGAGAATACATTTTTGCTTGTAATTAGACAAGAAGTGGTTGGGAATATGCTAAGTGTTTTAGAGGCCTGAGTGTTACACGTGTTATGCCTGAACACAGTTGGGTTCAGCTTTGATAAACAAAACATGTAGATATATTCTTAAGTTTAAGCACATGAATAATCTCAAAATGGGACACACATATTTAAAGCTAAATGTATGCTTAAGTGTTTAACTAGATCAGGATCTGAGTACTTAGTTTTAGGCTATATTATCAGTTGTCTCTTCTTCCCATTTGATTTAAAGGAAAAAGGTCATTGATTATCCAAAGACAAGTATGGAATGAATCAAACACAATCTTTCATCGAACATTTTCTCTAAAAATATCTTAAAAGAACCTAGACAATAATACAAATGTATACTCTGAACACAGTGATACAGAAGACTATCATGTCTACATATTACATTTGCTGTTGAATATTTCATTTTTTCCCCATTTCCTATTACCCTTCAGCCCTTCCTGTTGTATTAAGTAATACTCTTGGCACTAACAACCTAGATAAAGGACATTGTTTCTGATGTGTAATGGTAATGGTGTAATTCATCATTTAGCACTTCATTTATATTCACATTCACATTTACACTGCATGGCTTATTATCTGCTGCAACAGAATATGTCTGTAAAACAAAATTATATAATGGTTTATAAAAAAAAAAAAAGGTTGCTTATTATGATTGTGCACTTTTACTATATAGATTCTTCCTTTCAACTTATTTAAAAACTTTTACTTCCACGTTATCAATCTACCTCTCAATCAGTTTTTCATTCATTATAAACACATATAGCATTGCATGAAACATAAAATTCAGAGACGTGAAATGTTCGACAATTTTAATGTGGGAATTTTATTTTGTGTGGAATTTATCAGCTGATATTCTCAGAGTACTTTACAAATGCTAATTGATTGGCTTTCAGATCCAAGTGAGTCAGATGGACATCTCTAGTTCTAATGAGACACAGAAAATGAGAAACAACAAATTGTGCTGAGCTCATTCCCACAGGTTTTGTTGTTGCTGATTCATCATTACACAGCTTAAAGTTTAAAGCCAAGATACCTCCAGATCCTTGAAGGTTGTCAGATAATATTGTAATTACCCCCAAGTAACTCTTCAAAATTACTCTTGTCTACTAGATAATCCTTAAAGGACTTTTTTGAGATAATATGATATTTAGCACCCATAATCACTAAAAAAATGTTTTTCTAGACAGTTTTGCTTTGGTGTTGGCTAGGAACTTTGCAGCTACAAATACATGTCCTTACTAATCATAATAAAGATTGTTTCAAAATATGCTCATTTGAATCAGATTTTCTATCACAAAATACGGTCTGAAACAGAAATAGTGGTTTCTTATATAGTGGGAAACCAAGATACATGTTTTCCTTCCTTTTCACTTCTTCCTTCCCTTTCTTTTCAAAAATCATGCCCTTGAGAACTTAAGTTTGCCAACATATGTTTTACATGTTTTAAATAGCCTCAATGTTTCATGTATTACCTGGGAAAAATTACTATACAGTATCTCGAAATGTCTGCTCAGAACACAAACAAACAAACACTGCATTGTTTTTCAATTACTTTCAGATATTTGGTAGCTTATAAGGAATGGTGTAACTAATTGTTTTAATGAATAGAAGTGCACAAACTAGCACTGACTGCTTAGATATTGCAGATATTGATAGATACTTATCTATCAATACTGACATACTGCAGATACACATACTCTCAGATACTACAGAGTAGAGGTGGTTTCAGCCTTGGTAAAGATAGACCCAAGTGAACTCCATTTGCACCAAAACTGATAAGTCCATTTTCACCTGGGCAAAATCAAAATATTTGCCCCCCTCCCCTCCTTCTTGGGCTGATCACAGGTGATTCACATAGTTGTACCAAGCCAGCAGAACAGCAGACTGGAACAGGGACAACTGTATGGTCACAGAATCACAGAATCACAGAACTGACTAGGTTGGAAGAGACGTCAAGATCATCGAGTCCAACCTCTGAACTAACACTAACAAGTCCTCCACTAAACCATATCGCTAAGTTCAACATCTAAATGTCTTTTAAAGACCTCCAGTGATGGTGACTCAACCACTCCCCTGGGCAGCCCATTCCAATGCCTAACAACCCTCTCAGTAAAGAAGTTCTTCCTAATATCCAACCTAAAACACTCCTGGCACAACTTTAGCCCATTCCCCCTCATCCTGTCACCAGGCACGTGGAAGAATAGACCAACCCCAACCCACTACAGCCTCCTTTAATGTACTTATAAAGAGCAGTAAGGTCGCCCCTGGAGAAAACTCCAGGCTGAACAAACCCAGCTCCCTCAGCCGCTCCTCTTAGGACTTCTTCTCCAGACCCCTCCCCAGCTTCGTCGCCCTTCTCTGGACTTGCTCAAGCACCACGATGTCCTTCTTGTAGCAAGGGGCCCAAAACTGAACACAGTACTTGAGGTGCAGCCTCACCAGAGCCAAGTATAAGAGGGACAATCACTTCCCTAGCCCTGCTGGCCACACTGCTTCTTATACAAGCCAGGATGCTGTTGGCCTTCTTGGCCACCTGAGCACACTGCTGGCTCATATTCAGCCGACTATCCTCCAATACTCCAAGGTCTTTCTGTGTCAGGCAGCTTTCCAACCACTCACCTCCCAGCCTGTAGCTCTGCTTGGGGTTGTTGCGTCCCAGGTGCAGGACCTGGCACTTGGCCTTGTTGAACTTCATACAGTTGACCTCAGCCCATCGGTCCAGCCTATCCAGATCAGTATGGTGTTCCCAGCTATACTTAAACTCTGACAGATGGACATGTAGAAACTCAGATTAAACAGTCAGAAAAACTGCATAGGAGAAAGTTATAAACCCTTTATAAGGCAATGGCTGTGGCTGCTTCCTCCCCCACCCCCAGAATATAGAAAATAAATATTATTTTCTTGTTACTATTTTGTAAGTGAATAGACCATGCTGTTCTTGTTTTGTATGACACTCTGGTAAACCTTCCTTGCATTATGTTCTGCATGCATATATGTATGTTCACATGAGTTTACAAGAAAATTTCCTTTTAAGATTGCCAACAGCTAAAGACTTAGTTTTACTAATAACAAAGAATTTCTGTCTAGTGACATTCATGCTAACATACAAAATATGTTCACATTTACAAGAAAGCATGAAATCAGCTGTATATAATTGACAGATACAATTTAATACCTCAATTTAAATAATGTAATAAAATACACTGAAAAATGTTCTACTACAATAGTACTTGTAAAGTATTAAAGATGTTCAAAATATAAAATGATGCCATTTGTCCTTGGTTGCTTGTGTTTTCGCAATATGTTATGAAAGAATGGAGCAGAATGCTACACTATTTATCTTCTTTTTCTTTTTCTTTGTTTTTGTTTTTATAACTAAAAATAAATATTAAAACTTCAAAACAAAAACTTTTGGGAAGGAAGGTCAATTTTTTCATTTAAATTTCATTTTTTAAGTTTTATTTAACATTCTATGTTATGTTTACCTTTTTTTTTTTTCTAACAGTCCTCTGATCATGAATATTTTCATATTTATAAAAGAAAAAGTAGTATTTCTCAAACCATAACAACTGATAATATTTAAATAAATTAAATAAAGTTAAAGCTTTTCAACTTAAGCTAATATAACATAACTGCAATAAATCTCTTTTAGAAGCAACCTCTTTTCTGGTGTTTGTTCAAATTTTTCACAGCCTCTTTTTCTTTTTGGCTCATTCCCTTTTCAGAAGAGATTGTTTTATTCCATTTCAAGATCCTAACTCTGATTTATTTATTTATTTATTTATTATCATTTGCATTGTTTGTAAAACAATGAAAGATTATTATAGTCGGATAAATAAATATATTTTCATTAAAAACAATATTCATATTTCATTGAACCAACCTTGTTTAACTTCCTATAGAGGAAAGACTGCTGATGAGTTCTTGTTGACAATGATTATTTAGTGCCGAATGAAGCTGCAGCATTTACATAGGACTCAGAGCAAAGCAACTTAATATCTACTGAAATATGATATTTTTGTCTTTTGTGCATCTTCTTTAAATCTTTAAAAAGTGTTGTAAATCTATTTATATTCTTATTACTTTAATGTCATGTTTGATGAATGGTGGTAACGTTTTTAATTGACAATTCATTAAAGGTATTCTTATGTGAAATCTTAGGGAAAGAAGTGAAACATAAATAACAGAAGAATGGGGTCGATAAATTACATAAGGAAAAAAAAAAAAAAGAAATATTGCATTTTGTAGCTATTCAAAATAAACATTTCCTGCTGGATTGAGATGAAGGATTGTGTGAACATCATATTAGAGACACAATATGTGTCAGTTTCTAATGTTCTTTGCAGTAACCATGCTTTTTTTTTTTTTTTTTTTTTTGCTTCTGGACATTTGGAAGTTCAGACAAAGAGCTTCTTTTTTTTTTTTTTTTTTTTTTTTTTTTCTTAAGATTTGTATTATCTTGTTATAAACTACTGATAGAATGAAATAGCCTGAGCACTGGATTTTATCCCAAGGTTAAATTTCCTGAATACGCTGGACTTGATATATGGAGAATGTTAAGAATAGCCAAAAAGGATAATAGGTATGATGGAAAGGGAAAAAGACAAATCTTGGGTAGATTTTTTAAAAAACTATTGTAATGGTAAAGATTAACAAGCCAAAGAACAACTTCACCCAACTGTGCAGTGTTGCACTGTTAACTTAGATTCTTAGAGAGGAATTCAACTACAGTCTGTATCTCATCATGTGGTAGAAATATCACTTATTTAACAAAATTTAATAAAGTGAAGACATTTTGAGTCATGTGAGTCTCACATGGTCAGTCATATGTTGTGGTGTGCAGGCAGTATAAATGTCAGCTATATTTATTATGAATGTACTCTATGTTTGTGTGACCAGATTTACATCTATGATCTGGTACTGAATACTTACAACTTGTCATGAAATAAAAATACTAGCATGAAAAAAGAGACTAGAGTGATTCATTGGGAATCAAAGAACAGGTCATTGGCTGTAGAAATTGTAAGAAGCATGTTGGGCTTCCAAGGAATATGTGGAGGAAAATCTGTTTTCAGTTTGTTCATTTAAACCCATACTTTAAAATAATTGTTGGAATAATCTTACCTGACAAGTTAACATAATAGATCACATTTACTGTAATTTGAATGATTCAATGGAAAACAAAAACAATCTACATTTCTTTCTTTCCTAAAAGCTACTAAACTATTTTACCATTTTGACCACAAAACATATGTCCAACTGACTTTAAGCCATGCTCATTCCTAAATTTTATACTGTATGACCCACAAAACCTTTAAGATATTTTTCAGATCACTTTTGTCTCCAGCTGTTCTTTAAAGACCAAGTGATTGGACTCACAGTTAACAGCTGTTTATTAGAAACTACAATTCATAACCTGGATTGGAAGTGTAAAAACATTGGAAAAGGTGATATAACTTTCATTATCAAGACAAATTCACTGCCATGGGCAAAATTACTACATAATCCTGTTTATTAACTAGTTATTTAGATCACTGTTTCTACTTAACATTATCTGTGACACTGTTGAAAATTATGCCAATTATAAGAATATGTCACTTGTATACTTAGTAGTTTAACATGTCCAAGTTCATGCATGTTGACAGTAATATTAATGTTGAATTTTAATTACAGCATTCAACACTGTGTCCCTACCAAAGCTATGGTTGCTGGCCAAGAGTTAAGAGGAAAGATTCCACTTCCTTTTCTGACAAAAGCTATAATAAAAGGAAATGGAATTATATCACACACACACACAGAATCACATCAGTCCTCTTTTCCTGAGAGAGATAGTAAAGAGACTAGGAAATGCAACAACATAGTCTTGCTTCAGTTTCAAGATTACTCCTTATTGAAGGAATGAATCATTAACAAGATCTTTTCACCTCTAGACTGGTGACTCAACTGTAGTCAAGGTCAATAGAGCTGAAAGGCATGACTGATCAAGTGAATGTTTCGCTGACAAAAAAAACTCAGATGATGTACCTTTTGTGGAGAAAGCTATCTGTAAAATTACTTTCACTTTCCACCCCAGATCTTACCATAATTGGAAAAGGCAGTTGAACAGTCTGAGGACATGGACAACCTTTCTCCTAATGGGTGTTCTTTAATGTCTTTGGTGGTTTTATGAGACAAATGAATTTGACCATCTACAGGAAATTATAACTCTGCTTCCTATCACATAGTTCTTTATGTTCCAATTCAGTAAAATTTTTTTTTCAATGAAACATTCACAACATAACTTCAGAACTCTTATTCAAATTATTAGTTCAGCCTGCACATTCCTCTGGTATGCATGGAAAAGGAACCACAATGAAAGAAATGTTTTCAGGCACTGATAACAATGGAGAATTCATTCCTCCCCCTAGAATGTTTGCAAAATCACTTCAACATCCTCATTAAGTCCTTCTCTCATTTTTGCTGCAACAGTTTTGACTGTATAAATCTGCTGGCGATCTTAGTGGCTCTACATGACTCACAGTGACTTAAAAGCAAATTCACTTATATTCTTTGTGTACCATAATGTCCATTATCTAATTCTGTCATTTTACAGATTGTCTACTTGTGCACATGTAGGATATGTCAGATGACACATTATGCATGATACAAGAATATAAATAATAAACTATGATAAAGTTCTGAATCACATTGAAGTTAATGCAAATTTGAGACTTAGGTGAGATTCATCATTGAGATTTAGGGTACAATTCATCTCATGTCTCCTAGTCATCTATTTAAGGATGATGTACACTCCAGAAAACTACTTTCGGTCAGATGAATCTTTGCTGACATGCTTTTCTGTATACTCTAAAAATTTTACCAGAGACAATATATTATAAGTCTTTTCGAGTTTCTAAAATCCTGTTGTGCAAGACTTGTGCATTAGGTCTCACAAAGCAATGGTCCTCCATCCATACTACGAACTGTTTTATGTGATAGGCACACACAGATATGCCATGGGCTGTGCTCCAGGATTAGGTATTATGTTTTCAGGAAAGGCACCTGATTTGATGCATGGCTGCTGATCCTTCTGGCTGTTTTGCTGCTGCTTCACTCTTTCTCCAACAACTCAAGTGACCAGCTGCAGCAGTCTCATTGAGTCCTGGAACATGAAAGAGTAAGTATTAGTACACTGTACAGCTATTGCAGAGTGGAAAAGACAATTTGCTGGGGCTAAGAAAACAAGTTTCATATTCAGAACCTGGGATCTGATTGGTCTGCCATGCTTTTTATTAATTCATTCACTGCAAGTCCACTTCTTCCCTGCACTTTGCATCACGACACTCAGAAAAATCTCTGGTCTTGTTCTCTTAATTGTCACTGGAAAATTATTTCAAGAGATCTCTGTATCAACCATGACCATCACACCCAGAGAAAAAAAAAAAAAAAAAGAGGATGTGGACTAGGAAACCCTGCCTTGTCTTGGTTGTGTTACCAGCTCCTTAGTCTAACAACTGACAAATGCTAAAGCAACCTGCATCAGCATACAAAATTCTTGCCCTTTACTGTATCTATAACACCACTCACTGCATGGCTTCATGCATGTGACTTGTTTGCAGACCTTTGCAGCGTCTCCCTCAATTCAGATCTTCTTACCTTGAAAACTAGATGAAATTTAATCAAATAGTGGAAAGGTAAAAATATCTGAAGATTGCCTAAAAAAAATTGAGGAGTATCCTTTGATACGCATGTAGGGAAATGCAATTTCTATAATCACTCCCCTTTGTATACTAAATAGTTATATTCTAGTTTATATTTGAAAGATAACAAACACTTTGAATAATACTTATTCTATGCTCACTATTTCCCCAGAATGCTACTGAGGAAATTAAATGACACCTTTTCCAATTCTATTAGAAAGATGGATCTTCCTGTCTTTTTCTTTTTTTTTTTCTTTTTTTTTTTTCTTTTTTTTTTTTTTTTCCCTTGTATTGCTAGCACATATCTCATTTGTGATTCTGTTTCCAAATACTTTATGCAGTTTCTCTTTATAATAAATAACCTTTGGAACCTTTCCAAGTTTCCAAAGGTGGTTATATAATTGTTAACCCTATTGTAAACCCACTTGGACAAAAACTAGTCAAGTCATTTTTCCTCCTCAAAACACCAATGTCTGAATCATTAAAAAGGGTGATAAAACGAATAAATATTGATACTTTCTTTCTAGTACTTATATTCTAGTTTTTGAATTTTTAGGACTCTTTTTCACTAAGACTTATCCACAGATTAAAAAAGACAGAACTTTTTTTTTTTTTTGATTCATAAATAAAGAAAAATAAAGTTCTCTAATACTCATTTTGCTTTGTGAACAGGAACAATAAGTAAACCACACATTATTTCAAGGCTGAGGTTAGAATCCTGAGGCTACAAAGTACTGTTGTCACTTTACTATTTGTAGTTTGTATTTTTTTACCATAAACAGTATATCTCTGATCTCTCAGTTTTATAGCCCCATCCATAACCTCAGAATAATATTTTCCAGACACACAGTACAGCCGTATACAGTATGGTTGCCATCAATTTTATTTTAGATTGAGGAAAATCAAACCAAAACAAATATGTATTTCATAAAATGTTACAAATAGTCTCTTTCCTATCTACGATGAAAAAAAGTAAAGGTTCAGAACACAGAAAAGAAAACCACCAGTGAACAAGACAATTCTTCACACTTACTGTTAACTAATGTATTTGCTCCTATATTATTCACTCTTACTCTTATGAAGTTTTTAACATTGTTTCTGTATATCAACCTGCATCCCACACCATTCTTGTAGTGTAGGCTAACATTATAGCTGATTTGAAATTTCGTGTTAAATCCACCTTTGGAAAAAAAAAATGCAGCCATTTAGAAACAATGTATTTTAAGCATAGCTGTTGAATAGGGATTGATATGGAGCTATAGAAAATTAATTTTAAAAATTGAATGCTATATATAGGATCCATTTTTATGCCTCTCTGTTGGCAAGTTGTGATCCTAACAGGCTTAAGAACTCCAGCAGGATATATATTTTTTTCCTTCCTAAGCCTTTGGAGCACTATCTATTTGTAGGTATCATATATTACCTCTGTGTGGGGCCTGCAGATGAAATCTATTCCAGGAGTAGTCCTTGTTGGTAGATTTCCAGAAAGCCATCTGTTCCCAATGGGGCATCTTGTCTGCCTTCTCTAGCAATTAGAAAGCAGCAGATGAAGACGCAAGGCATAAAAAAGGAGAAGGACATGAAAGAATACAAAATTATATAAGAAAGTCTTGTTTGTTTGAAGAAATGCAAGACTAAATTGTTAAAAATATAGAGGCTATAATCACCTGAACAAAAGGATTTGTTTATTTATTTTATTTTTACAAACTCCCTATAATAAAACATGGTTCCTGTACCACTTACTCTCCACCGGTCATCACTGTTTGGATAAGTTGCTCACTACCACAAGTTTCTGATGAATCAAAATGAATCATTTTATGGTGAACACAATGGCCATCACACAAGTGTTTCCTCTTGAAAGCAGGAAACCTGGATTTTTCACTAGCAAAATGTATTTCATTTTGGATTTTTATTCTTTTTTGACTCTCTGATCCTGATATAATTATGCTTGATCCAAAAAATTAGAGTATTATAACACATATGATTCTGATCCATAGCCTGTGATAGGTCACTGTGGATTACAGTTTTGAAACATAAAAAAATACCAATTTTGAATGAATATATGATAACACAAAGGAACAAATTGTCAAACTGTTTTTCTCTCTAAAACAGTGATGTGATCTAATCCTGATCACTTGGGCTCTCTCTACACTTATCAGTAAGAAGTCAACATCTCCAGAAAGTTTCTACCCTCTTATGTTTGACATGTCTCTTAGCAGGAATGAACGCTTTCTAGAAGTGTCTACAGCTCCCTTTTCCTAGAACAAAGAGTCATGATAACTAGCTTCGACTTCTCAGCTTGTTTTTAGACAGGTATTATCAGATCAGATGAATATTACTCCATTAAAAATAAATTTAAAAAGGAAAATGAAAACGCTTTTAAATATAAAAATTAAAATGTAAAATACAAAAGCTAGTGTTTTAACTTTACCCTTAATCTTATCTCAGGTCTGTGATACAGAAGAAAATGATTCTGTGACAAAATGACATTCAAACATTTCTGTGTATTTTTTGTTGTTCTGATCATTTTACCTCATAGCCTGACAATGTGACTGTTTTTAATATGATGGATTTTCTGGCATTCTCAAATGGTGAAGTTAGGTAGACATTTTTTTATCCTTATGAATAACTAGCCACAGGAATTGCTATCACAATCACCATCGTTCAGCTAACATCGGTAATTTTGAAAGTAAGCTATGCAACACAAAAGACATGGTGACTTCAGTCTATATCAATTTCCACTAAAAGCCAATGGAAGTGCATGCTTCATCTGCATTAAAGGGACGTGAAGTAATTATGGTCAAAATACTACTGTAAAGTGAGTAATTTTTTATTATTTTTTTATTATTTTTTACTGAAGTAAAATTTTTGTTTTATTTATCAGAGAAATAAGTTGAAAATAAGGAAAATTAAACTGGATGTCATGTAGCTAATCATCTGGTAGATTGTCATTCTGTGTGTGGACCAGCCATTGGAGAGCACTCTTCAGTAAGTTTGGAAGATATTTCCCAGTGCAAAGGAATGCGGATATACAGGAATCTAAGATTTCTGTTTTAGTCTGATTGTTCCATTGCTTCCTTTTTTCCATCAAACTGTTTCTTTACACCTTTTCATAATTCCAGTCCTATTCTCCCTAACACTTCATTTCAGTCTTGTTTTTCTTTCCCTCTCTCTTTTAGGGCCACATTCCTCACTTACCTTGGAATCATGCTTAATTTTGCCCATTCCACTCTATTTCCATAACACTGAGGCTGTTCCTGTGCTTTCCTTCTCTTTCAAATGCCTTTCATATCTTCTCCCTTGGAGCCTGCCTAGTTCTCCCAACTTCAGCTGCACTGAATTTCCAAATATAAATTTATTTCTATTGGCTTCCCTCTACTGTGTTTGGAACACAAAAAGTCTTGGAGCAGATATTATCACATTGGACAAGTGATGACAAAAGTCTTCACAATGAGAAAAAGCATGCTGGATCATCAGAATACTGACAGGAGAAGAAGTATTGGTACTTCTAGGAACTGCATTATGAAGATTGAATAAGCAGAGTGAAATCTAATAGAAATTGAAGTATTCCCCTATTAAAGCAAGGACTTTAAGACGGGGTGATAAAATAATAATTATAAAGGTTTAAAAACATCATGAAATAGTGTCATTAGTTACATATACTGATGGGCATTGAAAATGTAATTTCTTTGGGTAGGACAGAAGTATAGTCAAAAGCAATAAAGTAGCATTTTATGTCAGTAAAGCAGTATAACTAAAAAAAGGACTTGCAGACTCTCAGTTTGGGTCAAAATTTCTTTGAAGGTTCTCTAAAACAGGTTTTCAAGAGGTGCTATTAAGAATCTATTATAGATTCCTAGAATCAACATTAGATATGGACAGAGAAATGTCTTGAAATTGTTAGAGCGATAAATACTATTGGGAATAATGTCATTGTGGGAAAACTTCCCAACTATAAAATGAGTAACAAATGAGTAATTTCTCAACATTTAAACTAAATGAAAATCTTGAGTAAAAAATTTTGGTAGAACTCAGTTATTCCTTGTATTAATAGGTAGCTTTACATTTCATTGGTATTGTAACTGTATAGGTAATAAATCTATTTTTGAATCTGTTTTGGTAAACCAAGGATGTTATAGAAGGTCTGGCCATAGAAAACAACTTGAATTAAGTGACAACAAGATGATTCCAATTAAATTACATTGAGAAATAAAAAAAAAAAAAAGCCCAGATTCATATCTGAGAGGACAAATATGATAAATTAAGAAACCTAAATAGTGAAGATAGTGAAGTCAACTGATGTGCAGAAATTAGGAACTTATATATAGGAACTTATGTTATATATATATAACAATCCTCAGATTTGTATAAACTGTCACGAATTTTTAAGAATGAGAGAAATTTTAAATAAGGTTAAAAAACAACTGGGAAATCTCCATCTATAATGGAATGAATAATCACATAAGAAGGATGTAGGAATAGTAAGACTCTATAAGGAGTGGAAAAATCATGAAAGCTACATCTTGGAGAACATGAAATTTAAGAATAAAGTCCAAAACTCTTGCCAGAAGTCTAATTCAGCTTTTCATTGCAAAGAAAGTTAAAACAAATAACAGAAGAATTCTCAGCTATATGAATAGTGAATGGGGGGGGGGCGTGGGGGGAAGAACACTTTCTATGAAGTGGGGAAAGAAACAAGGTTCAAATGAAAATACAGATAATTTATAGTGTTCATTTAGTTAGTTAGTTTCAGAATGATTGATTGATATAAAGGTATGGAAACAAAGTTGATCAGACAACTGTATGGTCACAGAATCACAGAATTGACTAGGTTGGAAGAGACGTCAAGATCATCGAGTCCAACCTCTGAACTAACACTAACAAGTCCTCCACTAAACCATATCGCTAAGTTCAACATCTAAATGTCTTTTAAAGACCTCCAGTGATGGTGACTCAACCACTCCCCTGGGCAGCCCATTCCAATGCCTAACAACCCTCTCAGTAAAGAAGTTCTTCCTAATATCCAACCTAAAACACTCCTGGCACAACTTTAGCCCATTCCCCCTCATCCTGTCACCAGGCACGTGGAAGAATAGACCAACCCCAACCCACTACAGCCTCCTTTAATGTACTTATAAAGAGCAGTAAGGTCGCCCCTGGAGAAAACTCCAGGCTGAACAAACCCAGCTCCCTCAGCCGCTCCTCTTAGGACTTCTTCTCCAGACCCCTCCCCAGCTTCGTCGCCCTTCTCTGGACTTGCTCAAGCACCACGATGTCCTTCTTGTAGCAAGGGGCCCAAAACTGAACACAGTACTTGAGGTGCAGCCTCACCAGAGCCAAGTATAAGAGGGACAATCACTTCCCTAGCCCTGCTGGCCACACTGCTTCTGATACAAGCCAGGATGCTGTTGGCCTTCTTGGCCACCTGAGCACACTGCTGGCTCATATTCAGCCGACTATCCTCCAATACTCCAAGGTCTTTCTGTGTCAGGCAGCTTTCCAACCACTCATCTCCCAGCCTGTAGCTCTGCTTGGGGTTGTTGCGTCCCAGGTGCAGGACCTGGCACTTGGCCTTGTTGAACTTCATACAGTTGACCTCAGCCCATCGGTCCAGCCTATCCAGATCCTCCTGCAGAGCCTTCCTACCCGTGAGCAGATCAACACATGCACCTAACTTGGTGTCATCTGCAAACTTACTGAGGGTGCACTCGATCTCCTCATCCAGATCATCGATAAAGATATTAAAGAGGACTGACCCCAGTACCAAGCCCTGGGGGACACCACTAGTGACTGGCCTCCAACTGGATTTGACTCCATTCATCACTACTCTTCGGGCCCGGCTATCCAGCCAGTTTGTAACCCAATGAAGCATACACCACTCCAAGCCACAAGCAGACAGTTTCTTGAGGAGAATTCTGTGGGAAACGGTGTCAAGAGCCTTACTGAAGTCAAGGTAGACCACATCCACAGCCCTTCCTTCATCCACTAAGTGCATCACTTTGTCATAGAAGGAGATCAGGTTCATCAAGCAGGACCTGCCTTTTATAAACCCATGCTGACTGGGCCTGATCACGTGGTTGCCCTGTAAGTGCCGCATGATGACACTCAAGATAATCTGCTCCATGAGCTTCCCTGGCACTGAGGTCAAACTGACAGGTCTATAGTTCCCCGGGTCTACACTCTACTCCTTCTTGTAGATCGTCATCACATTCGCTAGCCGCCAGTCAACTGGAACCTCCCCTGATAGCCAGGACTGTTGATAAATGATGGAAAGCAGCTTGGCCAGCTCCTCCGCCTATATGGACTATATGGATTTCTCTGGTATCTTGATGTTTAGGAAATTGTGAAAGGTAGGAAGGATAATATTAACACAAGAGTTGTAAGATGGATAGTGGGAGGCAGTAAATACTGAAAAGAGTTATCAATGTGGAGTAAGATTCCTGGAGGATTTTGTCAATGGCCTTGGGGTCATCTTTTATGTAATGTTATTGATGACCTGAGTCCTAAAAGAAGGAATAAGGAAATTAATTGTGATATTACAAAAAGTTGAGACATCAGTACAAATAAATGAGGAAACATTAATTGAGTATGAAAGATGTAATAAATGAAATTACTTGTAGTTTACCATTAAGAAAATCAAGGTCACTTACACAAATTGATATAATAAGTAAGCTGAAAATAACAAGAGAATTGCCAAGATTAATTGTTCAATTATATGCTCACTGATCCATTGTTACATGCTTGTCATGAAGAAAAGCAATGAACAAAAGCAAATGTGATCCTAGCTTGTAACAGGGTGGATACTCCCAGCAAACATAAAGAAGCTGTAATGCCTTCACATAAGGCACTCGCTGTTTAGATCTCATACAAAACACTCTAATTTTTGACAAGGAACAAGAGAAAAAGAAGACTACAGGAAAGACAAAAAACATACTTTAAAGAAGCTGGGAAAGACAAATTATTTTCAAAAATATGGGTAGACTGAGAGCATCACAGGGATGCTGAGAATCCCTTCTCCTATATTTACTTAGTACTAGCAACTACAGTAAAGTTGCTTTCCTTCTTTCTTGCTCTTCTCAACACAAGATTGTTCCATACAAGACTATGCAACAGAAGTTTTGAGTGGAAAGAGTCTTACAAGTTTGTGAATAGGGTATGGCATCATCTAGTGGTTGATGCACAAAGCTGGCTCTGTCCTACTGAAGGTTGCCTTCTACTTTTTTTTTTTTTTTCTGCAGCCTGGGTGAGTAATCTGTCGACTAGTTTATGTGAATTGTACCATCAAAATTGGATTGCAGCAGGGCTGTATCTGTGGCATGGATATACTCATCTGGGAAATGCCCTTCTGGCTATACAAATGTGACTATGAATAAGCTTCCAAGGAACTTTCCTGGAAATTCACGATAGTTCTTCAACATTAGGTCAAAAGTAGAAAACTGAATTGCTGTTCGTGATGTATGTTTTAAACACAGTATTTAAGCAGGCTGTATGGTTGGGAAAATTTAGCAATTTTTTGGTAGAGGGAAATCAATGAACATATGAAGAAGCTGATACAGTATGCTTGAAATTCCTAAAAGATTTTGACATGGACCATCACTGAAGACTAAATTAAAGAAAATTAAGCTGTCATAGAATCAGAGGAAAGGTCTTCTTGTAAAATTAGTAACTGATTAATAATTAGGAAACAAAGGTAGAAATAAATGGAAGGAGATTATCAAGTAAGTCTCCCAGGATCTCTGCTAGGATATGTACTGTTTAATGTATTAAGTGATCTAAAAATAATGTTGAATAATGAAGTGATAAAATATCCTTATGAAACAAATTTTCTCAGCAATGAGCTGACCAGCTTTGAAAATAAATCTATCCTTCTGTCTATCTATAATTTGGGGTCTATCTATTTGATTGTTATCTGTCAAATCATAAAAGATATAGAAAGTTTTCTAGGGAATCACTGCCCACTGTTATATTTAAGAGAACTAAGGATGACCAGGATTTTTAAAACTAACAAAAGAAGTACTTTTCCTTACAGTGCATAATTACTTTGTGGAATTCATTGCCACAGGATGTTGCGGAAGCTAAAATTATCACTGGATTCACAAAGGACTCAACAGATTCATAGCAGAGGGGCTATTAATCACAGTGGTCTGTTTGCTGCCCCCAACTCCAACTTAAATTGTTTGGTTCCCAGAAACCGAGAAATATTTGAGAAGCCATCTCTCTATACTCCTTTTGTTCAACTTTTCAAAGTAAGATATTTCATATACCTTTTTCTTTGGACCAATATGAACATTCCCATTTTTTTTCATACTTTTGCAGGCCAAACAGTGTGAAGAAAGGAGAGGTACTAAGGCAAAGGTTAGCTGTTAACACAAGAATTGGGCAAGGTGTGTCACCAAGTATATTTAGGCAGGATGACAGGAGAAAACTGAAGAGTGAGCAGGAGAATGGGGTGCCATTCAAGAATGAAGTAGTAGAAAGAGAAAGAAAAATCTAAGCTTGGTTTGAAATGAACACTGAAGAATTTATGAATAATCTGTAAGTGACGTTTGCTTGTGATGGTGGAGATGCACTTCAAGCTTTTTTTTGGTCCTGTGTCCTAAACTGAAACCTGATCATTTTGAGGCAGCCCATCACTAATTGGAATATAGAGCTATATGCATGAAGCTGAGTTCAGTTTCTCTAAGTTTCACCTTTGAAGTTGCATTAACCTTTAATGGTTAAAAGAAAGCTAATAAAACCAGAGAGAACCTGAGATTTTCAAGTCATAACTATTTTTATGATGCATTATTACCACAAAACAGAGGAAGGGTATTTATACTACATAAATGTTTCTCTCACACTTTGCATATGTTCTGGGTCTATCAAAACCAGTTCAGAATATGGGGAAAAATGTGTCCTTGACAACATCTTATCAAAAATAGAGTGATACTAATACAAATTTGAGAGCATATTTGTCCCGTCTTCTGTTTCACCATCACTAAAGGAATATATACAATAAGCACCTAACTTACTATAAGACTAGAGTAAAAATAAAGCTTTTGAGGCTGAAATATCTTAAGCCAGTATGACTCCATTCTGGTTTAGTGTTTGGAAATACAAAGCCAAATTATTCTAAGTGATCAGGAAAATACAAATTCATGAAACAGTTTGGTAACCTTTTTCCAATCTCTGCTGTGAAGGGCAGGGAGTTCATAGCAAAATTTCACTGCTGTAGGAGAAGATTGCTGTGGCCTGGCACATTTTCAGCTGAGTTTACAATGTGTCAGGATGTTCAACTGTGTGAGAAAAGAGCAGGAGTGATTCAGAGTGACCATATGATATTTTGTCCTGATATGTTTTTCATATACACATATACCCACACCCTGGAGGAGGCAAAAGGACTGTGAAGTAGAAGCAAAATCTGAGCCATTGCATTTCAGCTGGAGGACCGCTCTGTGAGTCACTGCACAGAGTTGATACGCTGGTTATTGTGCTAGGACAGGTGGAGAAAGTCAAAACTGTATCTTTCAATTTTTAATAAAGGGGCTAGGCTAACATATTGCTTTGTGTGCATACGCCAGAGACGTGATGTTGTACCTTAGACCCCTTTAAAACAGGTTTTGATTAGGTTTTCTGACATTTTAAACTGTTGCCAGTTAAACAAAGTGAATTGTTTTAGTCCCGGTCCATTTTTTAAGAAGACTTTGGAGACAAATTCTGTTTAGAAAGCAAACCCAAGTTTGCACCCTATCAGTCGATCCAGAATATCTGACATATTATAACACCATGGATCTCTCTGTATATAGTAACAGAAAAATACACACTAGTATGAAGCACAAATATAAGCCTACTTTATTTATTTAAATGACTTCAGAAGCCCTTAGAATACTGAATACAAGGGTTTCATAATGATTTCTTAAATTCAATTACTACTTAATTGGGAAACTGTCTTGGGAAACTCCCATTTTTACAATCTTGTGGTAAGTTTAGCAGCAATTTAAATGGAACTGTAAGAACAAAAACAAACAAACAAACAAAAACACCACTTTTATTAAACTGCTAATAAAGCAGATCTCATAACAGTTAATAAAGCTGTTTCCCAATTTCATCTCTTCCCCCATCTGCTTTTTTTCTCTTCTTCTCCTCCCCTTGTTTCTCTGCCTCTCAGCTTCCTTCCTCTGTTTCCTTCAAAACATCCTGTTTCCTGCTCCTCTTCTGCATGTACACGTTTCCCTGTGACATGGTTCCCAATGCCAAGATCCTCTATCCTCCAAAAATGTCCTGCTTGTCTACACCATTGACATCCAGTGACTTTGGGCATTTCCCTTCTACAACTCTGGGAGGTTTCTGTGCAGCTGCTGAGGGTGTCCTGAGGGTGATCACAGATTCTGCCTCTCTTTTATTTGTAGAATTGTTTCTCCTTACAACCAAAATCTGCCTCGGAAACATGGCTTATTTATTCTATCCTAGAAATTAAATGCACTATGCTCCTTGCCTCAGTTTTCATTTTGATATGCAACATTTATACTGCTGTTAGTCCATCTTTACACTGCTACTAGTCCACCGGAGTTCCTGTATAGCTGCTACAAGCAATGAAAACCAGGAGATCTTTACAGAGAGGCACAACATTTTTAAAAGCTCATCCACACCCATATCACCGATCCTTGAAAGACAATATTTTTACTGTTTGCTTCTTCACTGTTGCCATAGATGAGAACATCCAGCTGCTCCTTCTCAAAAAACTTCAGCGTGTCTTCACGTGACACATACAGTACAATAAATGATCAGGAGAAGCCAGTATGGGTTTTTGAAGGGCAGGTCCTGCCTGACTAACTTGATCTCTTATGACAGGATGATGCACTTAATAATAGATGACAAGAAAAGCTGTTGATGTTGTTTATCTGGATTTCAGTAAAGTGTTTCACACTGTTTCCCACAATATTCCCTTGGATAAACTGTCTGGTCATGGTTCAGACAGGTTCTCTGGGTGAAGAACTTTGGAAAAATATGAAAATTCCCTTCTTTGTACTTTTTTTTTTCTTTAGGCCAAACAGTGTGAAGAAAGAAGAGATAGCCAAGGGCTAGCTATTAACACAAGAATTGATCAAGACGCATCACCAAGTATGTTTAGGCAGGATAACAGGAGAAAACTGAAGAATGAGGAGGAGAATGAGGTTCTGGGGTGCCTTTCAAGAGTGGAATAGTAGAAAAAAAATCTAAGCTTGGTTTGAAATGAACACTGAAAAAATTATGAATAGTCTGTAAGTGACATGTTTGCCTGTGATGGTGGAGACGCCATCACGTCACACAGAACTGGCTGGCTGGCTGGGACCAAAACAGCGTTGTGAATGGATTTAAATCCTTTTGACCACCAGTCACAGGTGGTGTTCCACAAGGCTCAGTATTGGAGCCAGTTTTGTTTCACATTTTTATTAGTGATCTGCATGAGGGGATTGAGTTCACCCTCAGTAAATTTGCAGACAACACCAAGTTAGGTAGAACTGTTGATCTGCTTGATGGTAGGAAATCTTTGCAGAGAGATCTGGATAGGCTAGACTGGTGGAGTGAGCCCATGCAGCAGTATAGATGTAGGGAAGTGCAGCTGGAAAATTGCCTGGCAGAAAAGGACCTGGGGGTGCTGGCTGACAGCTGGCTGAACGTGAGCTAACTGTGTCCCCAGGGGGGCAAGAAGGTCAATGGCACCCTGGCCTGCATCAGAAAAAGCACAGCCAGCAGGACTAGGGAATTGATTGTCCTCTTGTATGCAGCACTGATGAGACTGTACCTCCAATATTGTGTTCAGATTTTGACTCCAATATTGTGTTCAGTTTTTGACTTCTCACAAGGAGAATATTTAGTTGTTCAAGTGTGTCCAAAGAAAAACTATGAAGCCAGTGAAGGGACTAGAAAACAAGACTTATGAGGAGTGGCTGAGGGAACTGGGGTTGCTTAGTCTGGATAAGAGGAAGCTGAGGGGAGACTTTATTGCTCTCTACAACTACCTGAATGTAGGTTGCAGTGAGTATGGTACTGATCTCTTTTCTCAGATGACAAGTAATATGAATCAGTCTCAAGTAAGGAAAGAGTAGGAGGAACATTAAGGAAACAGTCTCAAATTGCACCAGGGAGGGCTTAGTTTGGTCATTAGCAAGATTTTTTTAATGAAGATGGTGGTCAAGCATTGGAACAGGTTGCTCAGGTTGGACGGTGGAGTCCCCATCCTTGGAAGTATTTATAAATGTGTTGATGTGGCACTAAGGGATGTGGTAAGTTAGGCTGATGGTTGGATTGATGATTTTGACAGTCTTTTCTAACACAGATGATTCTATGTTTCTATTCTATTATCTTCTCCAACTTATTCAAAGCATATTGCTTAGGTTGATGTGATACTACACAGAAAAACAGTATTCCTTCTGTTCATTGTCTGCATAAATAAGTTAACCTCTTGTGACAGAATCACACAGAATGACAGAACTGTAGGGGTTAGAAGGGGTCTTGAAAGATCATCGAGTCCAGCCCCCAATATAATTTACTTTCTTGTGGATTGGACCTTCTTTTTCTGTCAACCCTGAAAATAAGAGGTCTTTTTTTTCCATCTTTTTTGCCCTCTGAAGTAAAATCCTATCCTAAACAAATCCTAAAAACTATCAAATAAAATAGTCATCCATTTTTAAATGTTTTAGTCATGTCTTCATTGTAAATAACATCTCAACCTTGAGGAAAATGAGAGTTTCTAAAGGCTGAAAATCATAGAATCATTCAGGTTGGAAAAGACCTCTAAGATCATCTAGTCCAACCTTTAACCTAGTACTAAAGTCCACCACTAAGCCATGCTACTGTTCTAAATCTACATGTTTCTTGAAGACCTTTGCCCCATCCCTAGAGGTGTTCAAGGCCAGGTTGGAGGGGGCCTGGGTGGCATCTAGTGGGTGGCATCCCTGCCTATGGAAGGGGGGTTGGAGTTATATGGCCTTTAAAGTCCCTTCCAACCCAAGCCATTCTATGATTCTATGATTTTATGACCTCCAGGGATGCTGACTGAATCTCTTCTCTTGGCAGCCTATTCCAGTGCCACACAGACCTTTCAGTAAAGAATTTTTTCCTAATATCCAAACTAAACCTCCCCTGGTGCAACTTGTGAGGCCATTTCCCTTCATTTTATCACTTATCACAAATCTCTTTATCTAGTTAAAATAAATGTTATGTTTTTGTTGTTGTTGTTGTTGTTGCTGCTGCTGCTGGTGTGTTTTTTTGTTGTTTTTTATTTTTTTAAATCGTATTACATTTAAATTTTTTCACGAGTGTCAAAATCATTTCCTTAAAGTAAATTATGTTTAATATTCTACAAATAACTCTATTTTTCATTGTTTTTATTATTATTATTTATTTTATTCTATTTCATTTTTTTAACCACAGTCTTTGCTTTACATACTCCTCAACTGTTTCACCTTGTTTTCAGAACAGCTTGACTGCAGCTATCCAAATCTCTCTCAGGAAACTTTCTTGACAGAGTCCCCTCAAGCAGCTTACAATCTAACCCTGTTTCACTTCATCATTTTATTCTGGTCCCTAAATATGCCTGGTCACAATCTAAGCTGCTGCTCAAGCAGCTCAAGTTTCTACAAACTCTTCATAGGGAAAGTGGCAGGCTTTGGAGACCAGCCCTGCACTTATTCCCCAATGCTCCTGAAGTGCATGAACTCATTTCTGTCACTGATACTACTCTCTGGAAGCATTAGATGTAACCTAAAATGAAGGCTAGCAGTACTGTTGGATTTGACAGCTACTTTTATATTTTGAATCATAATTACTTTCAGGTAGATTCATACCATTTAGCTACAGCCTAGCTAAAGTCTGCAGTCTAACAGGGAAAAATAAAACTATAAAATACAATCCAAACATCTAGTGGCTTGAAATGACTGTTTCTTTCTGTTAAGAAAGCTAAGAAGCATTAACATACTCAGGTTAGGTAGCAAAAATCCACATCCTGGATCACAGCTTTTCTAATGGTTTCACCGTGGTTCCTGTTGGTGCATTCTCTCTATTACACTATCTCTGGTGGATGGCTAAGCAATGTACTTCAGCACCCATTTACAGGATTCTCCAGTCTTCCACCACTAATTAAATATGAATTTTGAGCTAAAATCTACTGAGTTGCAGACCAGCTGAATCCTTCCTAAAATTAATGCTCTGCTAAATGATGAGAGAAAGTTTTCATTACAACATTTGACTCTCTTGAATACATGTATATCTATTGAGACTGATTTGTCCTTGCTTCATAGACATTTAATTATTTTAGCTTAAGTGGAATTAATACCTAATACAGTTATATGATCAGGTACAGCTATGCAAGATACTCGCCCCAAACAATTTTTAGTTTTATAGTAATTGTATTAAAATTAACTTTGCATGTGTTATGGTGCATTCACAGGTCTTTGAGGGTCCTTTGGTGGCTCTGAGGTTTTTATTTCCACATCTGACCTACAACTGGAAGAGATAATATTTCTGTAATAAAAATTCTGCATTCTCAGATTTTTAGAATTCTTAGTCAGAAAAACATTAAAGTGATGGTTGTGTGTTCAGAACCAGAAAAGACTATCACAGTAATCTTCCTGAGCTGCATAAGACAAACTGAAAATCTCCATTTAATCATTTCTGCATCAAGCTCTTATCCTGTGTTTGAGGAACCACATAACTTCTACAGAGATATTAAAATATTGCTCAGCTGTTGTGGGACACAGTAAATTTGTAAGTATTGACAATGCTGAATCCTGCCTTCATCAGTTATTCCACAGTGTCTGCAGGAGTAATGGGGTTGGCAAATCAGATGGAGTATCTCTGGAGCTCCAGAACGTTAACCTCATAATAAACCATCTGCTCTCTGTATGACAAACTGCGATGCAGCACATTGTCAGTATTTACGAATGATAAATAATAATAATAATAGATCTGTTTCTATAGTGCTTCTAGCGGATAGCAGCTGATCATGCTTACTGAATCCAGGGGAGGAATGCCAAAAGGAAAACAAATGAATATAACCAGCTGTGGAGCTATTTTTGAAAAGCTGAGGAATTCAGCTGGTTGCTTTCCATTGCCTTTAAAGGTGGTATAGTGATATCTCAGTTATCCATACAGCCTTCATACGAAAATGGATTGTTATTTGCTTTTAAAATGTTTTAAGAAACTGCGGGACTCCATTGGCTCACAGAATACTTGTGCGTGTGAATGATGCACATAAACACTGCTCTGTGTGTACTGTCTGACATCCAAGGCCCCTCTGTCCATCACTTCTTGCATTAAAGGAAATATAGCATTGGAGTGCCTGCCCAAACATCACTGGTCCAAGGCCCACTGGTACATGTGCCCTGCAGTGAAAGCAGCATCATAAGTCCAAGGCTGTTTTGTGCATCAGCTCTTATATGGATGCAAAAACAGAATCACAAGTCCAAGGTCTTTCTGCCAAAACTCTTGCACTGTGGTTCAAAAGCAGTTACAAGGCCCTTGTTTCTGCCAGGACAACTTAAATGAAGATGATTGAAACTTAGGATGGGTGCGATTTTAAGTGTCTTGCTGAAACATGCTGTAAAACCAGTCTGCAGAAAAAGGAGAAATGCTATAAAAACTGTGTTGCCTTATAAGTGAGACTTGGCAGGTCTTCCTCAGCTCCCCCAGCAGCCTTTTTTTCCCCCTTTTTTTTCCTCTGGCAATGAGCCTTAAAAAGACCTCAAAGACGTTTATATGCTGACCAAAGAAACTCATTCTATAAACAAGCAAAGAAGGGTTTATATTAAATGTATGTTGTTTATCATTGCCATTGTTGCAGTATATTAAGATAACAGGCGAGACAGAACACTGACAGCTCCTAAAGCCACTGAATAAACCTAAGCCTGCACGTAGCTTGCTGCCTGGGGCTCCTTAAAGCTACTGCCTTGGTTTTCCTCTTGACTATGCTTGTTGATTTCTATCAAAATGAGTTAGAAAGCAACTCATCAATCCTATATAATTCCATGCACATTTCCTCTCACCTCCAAATGGAAAGGTCAGCTTCTTGACAAACTTTGTTTCCACAGCTTTGAGAGAGTCTGTTGTGTTTCATTTTGTTTTGAGTGGTGTAATTATCAGTAATTATTGGGAAATGAGCAGGAGTCAGAGGCAATTCCAAAGCCACCCAGAATAAACTATGCATTGTTGCACAGTTGTAGCATGGTTGTTTTACAGAATTACCATTCTGAAATAGTTGTAAGTGACAGTTTCCTTCTCAAGGAGGGAAAAGGGCAAAGAGCTATACTGATGATTTAAGGTTAATCTTTACATTCAGGAAGAAGATGGAGCTAGAGAACACAGATACATGGAGAAGATCCCTGTGTAGTGCATTTTGCCTTATAAGTGAATCTTCTTAGATACTGTATCCAGAAAAATGCTTCCAATGTCAGAATGTCAGAACAAGTGAAAAAATTCTTTTAAACCATGCATAAGGCAATCAATAAAATTTCCACTGAATAACACAGAACTAAAAGATTAGAAAGAATGACATTATTTAGTTTTAACTGACAGACTTAAGATGAGGTTCTTAGAATAACTGAGTTAGTCTTAATTCTAAATAGTCCTAAAGACCTATTGTTTTTCATGTAAATTAAAAAAATAATTGTCATATTGCATGAGTTAAATCAACTGCAAGGTAATGAAGATCATAAAACAGAGAACTTGATGGGTCAGTGATTGCTAATGGACTACAGACTCTTGTAGGTCAAAGGTTCATTGCCAGGCTGTGTTTAAAGGATGCGCTCTCTCTCTCTCTCTCTCTCTCTCTCTCACACACACACACACACACACACACACACACACCCTGAAATATGGTGGGTAATGGTTGTGGGATCTCAAATATGGTCATGCTTCTCAGAAGCTTTGGCAAAACTGAACTCTTGTTCCACCTGGACCCATCCTTGGTCAGCTGTATCTCTCTGACAACAGTGGCTAAACGGCACTGTAGGTGCTGTATGCACAAAGTGACTTCTGAAAGGAGATGTCTGTGGAAGGTTAGTATCTTCCTTCAATTCTACCTTTTTCTGCTGTTTCCCCAAGACTGACTCTGAATACTGAGGCCTGACTGAATCATTGAATTCCATGGTGGCAGCTGCAGTGAGGCATGACAGATTTATGGATCCAGTATTGGAGTGTGACCATGGAAAAGGTGGTTACATTCCTGTTACTGGAGAGACAGAAAGAACTTCTTTCCAAATGCAAAGCATATACCTCCCATCTACACATGCAAAAGCAAACAGATGACATACGCAAGTGTGCCAAATGCATTAATACACATTAATTATGCCCAGATGTGCATAAGATTTCACGAGTGCTACAAGCTACAGGAAACATCTACAGAGCAGCATAGCTTTAGGTTGTCGACCAGATGCCCAGGCTAGGATGAAGAGGAAGCAGAGGGGCAGAAATTAAGAGCAAATGAAAAGGGAGAATTTGTTCTACATTACTCTATAGGAGCATTACTTGTACAGCCTGATCACAACTGCCTAAATCAGGCTCTTCAACATAACAGTGCTCCTGGGGTTTGATGCATAAGTAAGAGATAGAGGAAGGTTTAAGATCCCACTGAGCCTGGAGCTAATTTTGCTGTTCTCACACTGTTAGGTATGCATAAAACCAGCTCTGCTTGACGTCCACTAATCCCAATTGTAGTGAAGTCTGTTTCTTGATATAAAGTCATATATCTGAATTAAAGTCTATTTCCTTTAAGAAGCTTGTACATTTAAAATCAAAGCCTATTCAGTCTTATGGCTGCTGCAGTTCTGTGTGGATAAACAGAAGATCCATAATTGAAAAAGAGTCCATTTGAAGAGCAGAGAGGAAATGAAGGGCGTGAATTTGGTGATTATGAAGGTGAATGATTAATAGCATGTATTAGTGCCAGACATAACACAGACAGACGCTGCCCCAACCATGCAGGTCTGCTAGTATTTAAAAATGATATCTTCCACCCCTTATACTCCAATCTTGAGCCATTCTGGCTCTGGAAACAGTCACTAGTGTTAAATTGTTAGCGGTTTTGTAATGAGAACAAGAGGAGAAAAGAATACCTTAACAAACATGTCATTGGGATGACTGAGGCCAACACTTGCAGAAATAGGACTCCACTGTCACTTGAAACACTTATTTTTTCTCCTGTGAATAGATGCTAGAAAGCAGAGTGTGACAGTATATCCTACTGACCATTTAAATAACCAGAAAGCAAAAGTAAGAGTTTTGCTTGTCTTGTGTGCCAGATTCCTTTTATCAACACAATTTTCTAACTGAGACTCTAAAAGATATTTGAATTGAAGTATAGAATGACATCCTCATTTTTTTTTCTTCTGCACTGTAAATTTTTTTTGTGTGTGTCTCAGTTGCTCTGCCCTATGTGTCCTCTTTTCAAAGTATAGTAACATTTGCTGAAAGCAGACAGATCTTGCACTAAGGGTTGACATTTGTTTCCACAATATCTTCTGTCCTGCTAAGCAACTGCATGCGATGCACTTAGTTCACGTTTTTCTGGGGATATTCTGTAGAAGGATGCTTGGCTTTGGCCAAAGAAATCATTCAATTTCAACAATGGTGATTTATTTGGCAACTTTTCTGTAAAATGAGCTCATAAAGCAGGAGTTACCTGGTGTGTGTATATATATGTTAATTGAATCAATATAATGACAGCATTGGTCATACACTTTCTCTTAAATGACTGTTCAGCTCAAGAGAAATACATCTATTTCCTTCTGTTAGGCTGCCAACAGCTGAAAATATATCAAGATGTTATTTTGGAAAGAAACACTGACATTTAGCTTTACTGTTTGTAGCATTAGTGTCATAGTTCTTGTCACAAATTCCCCTATAAATCTGAGCTGTGAGACCTTGAGAGACTTGCAAATAGGTTAAAACACAATGTAGAACAAACTTCAGTCTTATCTACTTTTCAAGCAGTCTTTTAAATGCAGATATCCTTCCAGAAATAAATGTAGGGGGAGGGATGAGTACAGGACTGTGTGTGAAGAGACCTTTTAAAGCTCTGTTCCAGAAGTGGTTACTCATTTCCTGTTTGATTCTGGGAGGTCACATACATTTGGTTTCTTCTTTAAAATAAAATAAATATAAAATGAAATGAAATGAAATGAAATAAAATGAAATAAAATAAAATAATAAAATAAAATAAAATAAAATAAAATAAAATAAAATAAAATAAAATAAAATAAAATAAAATAAAATAAAATAAATCATTGTGAATTCATTAATTGTGCTCTCTGATCTCTTAAAATGTGCCTTTTCAAGGACATTTAATACACTTGTAGCACTTGTAGTTGCAACTAGGTTATCTATGTGATCACAGATTGATTTTTTTTATTTTTTTTTTACGGTATCTCTCTTCCAACGGGATTTGAAAATGATAAAAATTAGAGGATCATATGATAATGAACAAAACTGAGATATTTCTGACTGTGAGAGTATTTAGAATATAAAATTGTGAATAATCTATTTTCTGTCTGGGTTTCTCTGAGTTACAATTAGAAACGTGATTATGTTACCCTTTCTATTGGCCAAGTCTACTTTCAACTACAGATTTTAGAACTGTATAACTAGAATTAGTGATGGAATTTGGCTGTGATATTTACAAAACCATTTCCTAAAGCTCCACGATGGAGCAATGAGAAACACAAACTGAGGAAAGTTTTATTAGTTAACATACTTTCCTGAAATTATTGTCTTCCCGAGTGGTATTAAGTGAACACATTTTTAAATATCTGGCTTGACAGATATGCAGGTATCTGACTCTGAGTGCAAAAGCTTGCCATTCATGGGCCAGAACAATTTTCTCCCATGTGAATAAGAAAGTAGTGCTACCCCTTTTGGCAGCAAGATCAGAGGAATGGTGGTCTTCTGTCAAAAGCTTTTCCCTCAGGGCATACTCCCAGGATTGTGATGTGGCAATAATTTTCTAATTGCTACTAACTGCTCCTTAAGGGCTGGATTGTAATGGAAGCCTTTGTTTTTGCTTTAACGTGGATCAGCTGAATCAGAATTTTTATTCCTGGTGGAGAGTTTAAGACTAGGATTTCAGGTTTAAAGCCTTTTTTTTTTTTTTTTTTTTTCCTGGAAACACTTGTTTGGGAATGCTCGTGTGTTTAAACTGAAAGGAGGCTGCTAAAACTGTTTTCAACCTCTTAACATTCCTGTTACATTTACAATAAATTCTTTGAAATTCATTATGCTTACAATAAACTTCTATCTTGAAGCAAATTGTTCCATAACAGTCTCTCTCAAGGTTTTCTATGTTGTCCTCTAAAGCATCTGTTATTGGATATTGGCCAAGGAGATAGCATTAAGGACTGCAGATCTGACCCTGTATGCAAATTTATAGAATCACTGACAAGTAGGTTAGGAGCTGCAGCTGGAGTTCTGCTCCAACTTCTTTCCCTCTAACAGCAGAATTAGTCACCATGTTGGGTCAGGTTAGCCTTGGGTTTGCACAGTTGAGTCTCAAAACCTCTAAAGACAGAGAAACTACCTCTTTGGTAATCTGCTTCCATGCTGCAATACTCTTCAGGTAAATAATTTTTTCTAATGCATAGTCAGACCTTCCCAAGCTGTGGCATGTAGCTCTTGTGCCTTGTTTTACCATCTGCTACTACCAAGAAAAGTTTGGCTCTTTCATCTTTGTAGCTCCCCATTGCAGGCTTGGGTTAGATTACTTCTTAGCTTACAGTTTTGCCAGACTCAAGGAGCTCAGCTCCTTTAAGTTTTGCTGACAGGCTCTCAATCATCCCAGTAGCTCTATCTGCTGGACCACATGATTTCCAACAACTTTCTTGAACTGGGCAGTCAGAAACCCAGCACAGTATTCCAGATGCATCCTCATCACTGTCAGGCAGTGGGGGGATATTAGCTTTCTTTGACTGACTGACAACATTTCTCTGGATGTAGCTATATATAGCTTACCTGACATGATAAGAGCACACTGTTGGTTATATTTAGAATGTCACTTGTATAACCCCTGGATTATTTCCTGCCAATACTCTTGACCTGTATTGAGGCATTCAAGGCCAGGCTGGATGCAGCTCTGGGCCACCTGCTCTTGTAGTTGGCAACCCTGCCCAGAGCAGGGGGGTTGAAACTAGGTGATCTTTAAGGTCCTTTTCAACCCAGGCCATTCTATGATTCTATGATTCTATACAGGTTGTTGTTCTACCCCAGGTACAGGTCTCTGTACTTCTCCTTGCTGACTGTTATGAATCATTCCCATGATTTGAACAAGTTTTATTTCAGTCTTCTGTACAAACACATGCATTTGTTATTGTAACATTGTTTGTGTAAACTTAAAATCTTCTCACGCTGTTAAAATTTTTATAGAAAATTTGGTCCAAAGAGAGTATGTGTAGTCCACAGAATGTGTTGTTTCAGTCACATTAGAGTTAAAAATATATATTGGGATTATATTGTTGAAGTCTTCAGAAAAAGAAAGTTTTTTGTATTGACTGATCAACTGATTTATTAAAAACCTCTCATCCTCCCAAGAAAGTGATACCTGATTTTGCTCAGCTGGAACTGAGTTTGACAGAATTTTATCATTTCTCAGGTTGGCTAGTTTTCATTTACAGCTTTATATCTTAAGCATAAGCATGGGCACATATATTTCAGGGGCTCAGTTTATTCTACAACACAGAATGAAACAGCAAAGCCAGACTGCTATATATATTTAAATATACATACTATATGAATGCCAGTATAGGGTTCTGGGCAGCTCCAAGATAAAATAAGCCCTCTGTAATCATTCTTGTTATGTTTTTCAACCATTTTGGAAAGGCTAGGGTATGACCAAAAAGAAGTGCACTTTAAAAACTTCTGATTAATGTCATCATTCAAAATAAGATCCTTTCTGTAGAAACTATTTCCAGAGAAAGCAGCTAGATGTGATAAGGCAGGGGCAACACCTCACCACCCCAAAAGGAGGCACACTAGGCTCGAGCAAGCAATCACAAGTACCCCAGGCATCTTGCCAGCAGCTTCCTGTGAGAAGCGAGTCCCCAGACTAAAGGACTGCACAGCACCTGCTTGAGTGACGGTAGCAGAATTCCTGGCGGGGGGTGGGGTGGTGGAATTAAATGATCTTTAAGGTTACTTCAAATCCAAACCATTCTATGGTTCTGTGATAAAACCAAGTGACCATAAAGAGATGAGGAGACAGCTGCATGTTCATTCAGGATGAACCAGCCAGCAGAGCTCTGTCAGAAGAACACCTGTAAGGATGTTCTTTGCAAAAGAGATGGCCTGAGCAGTGGAAACACATGTAAAGGATCATGGCATGGCCAAGGGGAAAGGATGGAGAGCAGCAACAGGTGTTATCACTATGGTCCTGCTGGGTTAAGAGAAAAAATCTTTGCATCCTGAAGAGTTTCAGAGAAGGTTCTTCCAGCCAGCCACTGGCAGGAAAATACTAATAGGGAGTGGATTGATTTATTATTATTATTATTATTATTATTATTATTATTATTATTATTATTATTATTATTATTATTATTATTATTATTATTAATTATCATTAAATAAAATTATTATTAAATAATTAATTGAAATAATTAAATAATAAGTAATAATAAATATAATAGATAAATGATTAAAATAACAATAAAATTATTTAATAATAATAATAATAATAATAATAATAATAATAATAATAATAATAATAATAATAATAATAATAATATAGTATTGGTCTAAAGAGTCTCTAGTTTCATTGGGTGACATATTTTGAAGTAAAGTTTCTGCAAAGGCTGTTTTCCTCTGTCTCTCCTTAGCCATAAACATCAAAATGTGAGTGCATACCTCTTAGATCTTTAACTTTGCCAATACTGTGGAGAAGGAGAGAAGCATTAAAGGACTTTGTCTCCTGTCAAGAGAAATCCAGATGAGTGCGGTGCAGTCACTCTTGTGTATGGTTGTACCAGGAAAGAAACAATGGGAGAGACAGAGCTGGCTTCACTGACTCTGCTCGTGGAGGAAATAATTATTCTACAGCACTTTCTCCTCTTGTTTGGCAACCCCAGAAATAACCTGGTCCCAGGAAGAAAGCATGATGTAGGAACTGATCCCAGAATGACTGCAGCTCCTGAGCTGGTCCATCTTCAGTCCATTCATTAGAAAGTATACAGATAATGTTACCTTTTGAATACATCCAAACCTGTGTGAATATATCTAGCTCAGGAATGATTTGAAATTTGAATTTGTTTTACTCTGAAGAGAATTCCATATGTCCTATTTCTGGAGCTCCATCATGATATCTCATTACGTCTTTATTCTTTCAAACTGTGAAGTTACTCAGCACTCTTCCCTGAGTAGCCTCAGATTTGACTGTCTGTTACCAGTTTCCAGGTCTACCCTAGTACTGCCAAAGAACAAAATAAAATCACGGGATATTTTAGCTGTCACTTAAATATTCATTGGTTAAATTAACATTATCTCTTGAAAGGGAATGCCAATTACTCAGCAGTTTTACTAGTGAGGTTTTATATAAGTAACTGGAAAAATTTACAGTAAATCCTTGACATTTTAAATCTATTTCAAACAACAGTGATTCTAGTGACATCTGAGTCATTTTGACTCCAAATTTCAGTTTTGATAGGCCCAGTAGTAACATTGTTAGAAACCCTTGCAACTGAAAGAATAATATTTTGGGGCTTCTACATTGATTTTTTTTTCCTTGTGCAGCTGGTGGTTGTAATTGGCTAAAATGAGTTTATAATTAATAAACACAATTATAATTATAATAATCATTAAAATTAATAACACAACTAAAATTGTATTATTAATTTCCATAATTCATATGTCATGTTAAGTGTTAGCCACCACTCTTTTCATGATCACAAATTGTTTGAGAATATTCATTTTATTTTGCGATCTAGTTACAGCATCCTTTCTGAAATAAACTTGCAGTATTAAACAAAATGTTCACTTTTTCAGCATTGTGATGCAAGTCTAGATACGGTATAAAGTAAAACTAAATGAAACTCCTCACATGTAGAATTTTTTAATGATAAAACTAAGAAGTTTAACATAATCACTTAGTGTGTATCGGTGATTTCATTTTACAATATTTGACACACATGTAATAACAATACAGTCCTCAGGGCTGAGTTACATTTTCCATAAACCACGTATTTTAGTAGCTCTGTACTTTTATCATTGCATGGATAAGATGCATAAAGGCTTATTTTGAAATGTTTTCTCATCAGGAAGTTTTGGTAGTATTAGAAGAGCTTTTACAGAGGAAAGCATAAAGGACTTGTAATAGCTAGCAAGCATGACATCATTAAAAAGCAATGAATATTCCTGTTCTAACCCAGGCCACACATCCTGCTGCCCTGGAAGACAGCCAACCCAACATCCTTTTAGGGTTACAGGGCAGGCTGTGGCCTTTCACAGTTTGCTTTAGTAATCTCTGTATGTGGAATATTCACTGGCAGGCATTACAATAAAATCTAAAATTACTCCATCAGAGAGCTGGTGTTCCACCCTTCCTGCATTCTTCCCTGACAGTGAAATTGCCCAAAAGAGCTTTATTGCATTTCTGTAAAAGACTGTGAACAGAGCTGATAGAGTCTTTTGCAGGGTTTTTCAGATGGTTCAATGGCATTTTCCTCTTGAAAGGAAAAACATTATTTAGACTGCTTAAAAATATGTTATACTGATATTCTTATTAGTTCCATTGCACAAAACCATTAGAGTTTAATTCTGCAATCTTCTCTCTATATTTTCAGTGATTTTTTCAGATGACCAGTGGAAAAATAATCAGATCTTTCCCTTACATAGCATGGCTATCACATTGGCTGTGCAAAGTAGAGCTCTCTGTGCCCAGGTGTTCTGCTATCCTAAATCCCTTTATGCCATCCCTTCAGGGAAAAAAGGAACTGCAAGCTGCAGCAAAAAGAACAGTTCAAGATTCCCTGATGTTATTTAAATAACAAAACATAACGAGCATAAAAAAATTCAGGATGCTGCTTTTTATCTCCCAGGTAATGTCCTCAACAGCATTCAGCAGACATATTCATACTGCCAGCACCTGATTTACATGATGAAGGAAGATTGTAGCAGTAACATGAAGTCTGTAATTCACAGGAGAATTTTATGTGCCTCAGGATTACCTTAGAGAAAATATTATTTCTCTGAATAAGTAATGGAGAGAGACAGATGTCTCTGTAGACATCACAATGAGATCTTGTCTCCCTTAGTATAGATAGCACATATTGTTTGACTTTCTTTATTGACTGTATGGGAAATGTACACATCTCCTTTAAAAGAATTCTCTAGAGACCTAAAATTCAGGTATAATAGATGCTTCTTCCAGGTGACTTGATATTATCCATTTCTTTCCAGGCTTCCTTAAGCACCTATGAACAGAAATAGCTTCCTCGAGAAGATCCAAATTTTATTTGTGTTTTGGGTCCTTTGGCAATATTGATCATTGCCCACTGAAATATGTTTGAATCCAAGAGAATGATCCTTTTGTCTTCTGGAGTACTTTGTACTTTTGTCTTCTGGACAAAAAAAAGTTCTTTGTACTTTTGTCTTCTGGAGTACTTTGTACTTCTGGAGTACTTTGTAACATGTTTTGGGGAAAGCCTAGATTAAGAAATACCTAACCATCTTCATGCCATGTTCCTATACCAGCTGTACCAACATTTACTTCTCCAATTTACAAGTTTGGACAACAGTTGAACATGATCTGGATTAAATACAACTACTTCATTTTTTTATTTTATTTATTTATTTATTTATTAAACGGATCTGTGATCTGTCTTACAACATGGTTTCATGAAGTGTTGGGTCACCACAGCTCAGGAGAAGATGTAGTACAGCACAGCTTCTTGTACTGTCTGCCCCTCAAAGCCAACATCTCCTGAAATTACACCCAGAGGCATGTAAATTAGATGACTAAAGACAGCTGAAAGAAATCCCTTACTACAACATTTGGTTCTACAAAGTAGTTATTAATTATATTTAGACCAAAATGAGTTATAGGATGTCAGACAGAAAAGTAACATTCACATTCAGAATTCTTTAGTAAGTGTTCAGTTGCAAAGACCAGTATGAAAAGGTATGTTTGGAAAATCTGTACAGCTTTTTAAAATCAGAATCAGTTCCCATAAAGTGAACTATTGTCTGGAAGAAATGAAGTTACTCATAGGTAGTTATATTGAGAAAGGCAGCAGGAACTGAAATATCCCTAGGTGATTTATAATAAATAGAATCATTTACCAGTCAAGACAATCCCAGTGAGACAAGGTGAGGGAAATGTATTGTTACACTGGTAATCACATCAATTCTTTGTCTTACTGTTTTTGTAACTGTTATACTGCATAACAGAAAAAGAAATGTATTACAAAAACACTCTCTTGAATTCTGTCTATGGCTACCATTTTACTGTCAGATCTATCCCTTTGCTTGGCTGCAGAATGTATATTATCTAAAATAAAATAAAAAAAAAAAAGAGAGAGAGAGAAAAAAAAATGTGGGTGTCTCTAGTTTTTTTACACCATGATATAATGTTCTCTGATATTCATTATCAGAAATCTTAAGAAGTGATAGAGGTGTCTAGAGGTGAAGAATGACATATTGATCTCTCCTCCAGTTCCTTTATATCAGATAGAAGCAGCCTTAGCTACTTCTGGAAAAATTGTGTGTATTTTGGCAAGGAGTGTTTTATTGCAGGACCTGTCCCCTGATAATCCCCTTGCAACACTGATCAAAGCTATGTGGGCTTTGGAAAGGTGAGGGGAAATTGAGACAGTATGACATGCAGGGGCAGCAGTGAGGCTAGATTCATCATCTTTCATTGTTGCTAATGGTATTCTCAATAACAAAATTAAGGCACCGTGAACTGTAAAGAGAAAAACCTTGACTATGTAATTTGACTTTGTGCATTCAAGTGTCTCCAAACTGAATACTCCAAACTTCTTATCAAACTCCAGCACTGGGAACATTGCCATATCTACTGCCTCTTCATAAATTCAGTTATTTCTTACCATGACTGAAGCTTCAGCATCTAGAAAGAGACCAGGCATGTAAGTATGAGAGAAATGCTTTATTTTCAGTGCTTTCTGGAGGCCTTCTCATGTACCCACAAATGTTGTAGTCTACCTCATTGCCTAAGTTATAAGGCATACACCTTTACCTCATAGGCCCCCCTACAGCCACAACTAACATGGGAGCAGAGCTCAGTGAGCAGTTTGGCTAGGTGCCTGGAGCACACTCTATTGCAAGAAATCATATGTAAAAATAGAGAGGCATGCAAGCAGAGGAAAGTGTCAGGCCAGGATTCTTTCACCTTGCATGTGGCCCAGCTGGATCATTTTTTTCATAATCCAGCATCTCCTACTTTGTCATTCTCAGTCCTTGAAAAGGCAACTCCCAAATGCAGACTGAACTGCCAGATAGAATCTCTGTGTGAACAGAGATGTGATCCACTAACTTCAGATGTGTGTGCTTTGGATGAGGCTGCATGTTTGGAGATTGACTTTTTTGAAGAAAAAATGAGAATGGCAGTCAAGCATTGTTAATGACAGCCCCTTTTCCTGAAGAAGGATCTGCCCAGATGTTGTGATTATGGAGCTTTTTCTGCACCAATATTCAAAACTTCTTCATGGTGAGGGTGATGGCGCACTAGAACAGGTTTCCCAGGGAGGTTGTGGAGTCTCCTTGTCTGGAGATATTCAAGGCCCATCTGGATACCTACCTGCTCTAGGGAACCTGCTTTGGCAGGAAGGTTGGAACCAATGATTTCTTGAGGTCCCTTCCAACCCCTACAATTCTGTGATCCTGTGATTCTGAATCACCTGTGAGTGCCAGAAGAAATGCACCAGATATAGGTTTGCAGAAGGGCTGTCTTCCATTGAGAGACTTGATGTGAAGAGAGTAGAATGAGGCCATGCTATTCCCCACATGAAACAAATTGGTTACTCAGATCCAAAATGCTGGCATGAAGCAATTCACGGAATTGCTTTAACATGACTTACAACTACAATAAAAAGACAGTGTAAGTATCCATAGTTCAGTTGCCTGCGAGTTTCATGTGACATTCTCACCTAAAAGGTTATCAAGTATGTAAAGAAGAGATTTCTCTGAAATGTTATGCTTAAGAGGAAGTCTACTTCTCCCTTTCCTGCGTGATATTTCCTGAATATCAGCAGTCAGAAGGCCTGACTGCTCTGCTTGGTATGGCACTTAAAGTTTTATCCATATAGAAACCCAGGCCTGACCTTTATTTAACTGAGAATAACAGCATTTATTTGTTGTATAATTTGGAAATGTGCAGAACAGAAATCTTATACATAACGTTCAGAAATTTGGCATTATTTCTGGATTCCTCAAGTATGTGATCTCTTCAGTTAAAGAAAAAATATCACCACTTAAACCGACAACAGCATATGACAGTTTTATTGACCAATTTCCCTCCTATCCAGTATCCCATCAGGAATTTTGAATGAGAGCCTTTGTAAAGCTCTGATGTTTGATAATACTTTATTTCCTCCTCTGCATTTAGACCCTACTGGTAGTTAGACAAATTAATAGGTGTTTATAACTCTGACTCTTTTGTCATAAGTACTGCTTTCTTAGACTCTTGGAAAATTTGTTGGAAAGGTCTCCTGTTCTTTGTCTCTAATAGTTTATTGGAGGACTTTGATAAATTATAGAAAGGATTATAGAAATGCCTTCTCCTCTGTGGCAGCTGTTGCAGCTTCCATGCAGTGACACATACCACCATACTCCTGCAGATGTTTGTATCATAAATGTCCTTGGGAAAAGGGAAAAAAATTTTGGGTCACTGCTTCATGTGGAACAGAATTCCTGATGTTCCAGGAAAGATAAATGGGAAGCAAGAAATGGAGACTTCTTGGCATAAGCCAACCAGAGTAAGTGAAGGAACAAAGGACAGATACACATTTTTAATCTTGTTTCATGGTTGCTTTTTATTTTATTTTATTTTATTTTTCCTTGAGCAGTTCTGCAGTTCCTCTGTAAAGTGGGAAAATACGAAGAAATGTTTTGTCAGCATGTCATATGTCAGCTACATCAGGAGCTTCCATAACGTTATTGTAGAAAATATTAATTTACATATTAGTATAGATTGCTAATAGTAACTCATTTCTTCTGTTTTTACTTAGCAATTAGACTTTCTCCTCTGAGAATACAGCACTCAATGGCTGGTGAGCTGGCTGATGGGTATTTCAGGAGTCATGCCAGAATGCAATTCTGCTCAATACAAAATCAGATATCTAAGAACTTCATGTTGAGATGAGGGAGGACTTATTAAAATTCGAGTTTGGAGTATTTTGAGATGTTTTATTCCTGTGCTGATGGGATTGCCCAGTTTTAGAACAAACATTTATCCTTCATCTTCCACAGATGTCAGATATATGAGGAGGATTTTCTCAGAACTATGCTCTGGGTGTGATGGAGTCCATTGAGCAAAAGGTATTTGGAAGAAATGGTAAGGTTCAGTAGAGTTGCTTTACTTAAAGAATGCTTACCAATTTTTACCCCTGCGACATAATTTGGCTAGCAAGTAACCTAAACTGAACTTTTCCTTTTTGTTCATTCATTACACAGTCCTCATGTTTAAAATGTACATTTTTAGACTTTTATGCCTTGTTTGCAGAACTGCTGAGTGCTCACAGCTGCTACTCAAACCATTGTGTTCTGGGCATATAAAATGAATGCTAATGCAAAAGAATACGAGACAGCCTAAACTGAAACTAATGGCAAACAGTTACAGAGATGACACAGAATGACAAGACAATAAAACCACAGGTGAAATTCTCTGTTACTGTATGTGAAATGATACAAATAGAAAAAAAAAAAAAAAAAGTAGAAACAAATAAACAAACAAAACGCCACAACCAAACAGCTACTATTCTAATTACACATTCAAGATAAAAGATCCTAAATTAATCATAGAATCATAGAATATCCTGAGTTGGAAGGGACCCTTAAGGATCATCAAGTCCAACTCTTGACACCGCACAGGTCTACCCAAGTCACTACCTAATCACTGCTTAGGAAAGAAATCTGGAAGGTGTCATCAGCTTAATTGTGTGTGATGGTCAAAAAACATAGTAAGAATTGGGAGGAAAAGAATGAATAAATAAATAAATAAATAAATAAATAAAAAAGCTGATCTATCTTAGAGACTGAATCTGAGACTGCACCCATATTTTGAATATAGCTTTTCCCAGTGGAAGGTTTGCTCAATATTTACCTTCCTTTTTGTAAGCTTTGTCCAAACATCCATTATAGACCATTGTAAAAATTATGTTGAACAAGATACTACTCCAATGAAACTTGTGGTCTGACACAATATAACCATTTATTAAGCTTTTATGAAAAATCTCTGAAAACTCTGATATGTGAAATATCAGACCAGAAATTCAAAATTTAAAATTACTGGAAAATATATATATTCACATTTTTGTGTCTAAAAATCAGTATGAGCCCTCTTTCAGCTGACTGGGAACTGGGAACACAAGCCTGAGTCTGAATAGGAACTGTGTTTCCATTTATACACACAAATTAAAGAAGAACAAGAGACTGACTTGCACACTAGCATATCAACATCCCTCTCATTTTATTGTATGTTTCTTTTCAAACTTTTGGCTGAGATGCGTAGTTCTCCCATAAGTGTCCAGGATAAGCTTGTGGGATAGCAAAGGTGGCATGTGGTTGTAAATAGTGCAAGTGAGGGACTTTCACTCCCATTCTACTTGCTCTCAGAGTCAGAAAAGACGTCTTGGCCCATTTTATTTACTAGGACAGATATAACCTATAGTGATTAGTGCTTAGGGAAGCCTAATAGATAATGAGTCTATCGGTCTTCACAGCAGGATTTGAATAGTGTGCAGTAAGTAAACGTGCATAAATACACTGAAAACAGAGAACAAAATGAAATATGGAGTATGTATCCCCTGTAAGCAACCATCATCTATCATGTGTAATGAGGTAAGGGTCCTATGGAAAAAGAATATAAACATATAACTCAAGACAATATCACAATAATCCCCAAAGTAGAGGGATTGAGATGTCCTAGGAAAACAATTGCACACTTTTGTGTAATTTATTTTCCATCTTTTTTTCCATCTGATTAGTGGGAAAATACAATTTTCAGGAGGTGTTTTTGTTTTTGTTTTGTATGTATTTCATATGCACATAGTTCTGCGCTTACCGGCTACATCTACCTTATCAAATATTTTAGATCAATAAGAGAAAGACTTCATGGCAAAATACTTGATGTTAAGGACCAAAGGTATATGTAAGAAAGGAGAGTAGATGGAATTATCTCTAGTCTAGTCCAGTAGACCTAATATTCATTACTAAGTGGATCTGCACTTCTGCAGCACATCTTTTGAAACAATCTCTTGTTCAGGTATTCTGAAACTGCCCCATGACGTGAATTAAAATACTGTAAATGAGGACAACCAAAGGATTTATGTTTAATGCACATTCTTTATTCAAACTACATGTATAATACTTGTATAAGTTCATCTGGAAGTAGACATTTGTTTATATGTATAAATTTATGCAAATAAGAAAAATATGATCTGTACAGAGCAACTCTGTATCTGTCATTTCCTGAATCAGCACTAGGAATATTATGGTATAAAAAATGATGTTTTCAGAAGGTGATATTTCACCATCACAAAAGCAGTGATAGTGAAATATTCATTGCTCTCTGTGAACTGACTTTTCATCAGAGGACAATGGAAAATCCCTGTTGCATTCAGTATTTAAACTCTGTGGTTGTTTTTGTGTTTTATGTATTGCTGTGCTTTGAGAAGATTAGTAAGGATTACAGTAGAATATTTCAATGGATTTCAAAGCTATCTCTTTCTTAACATTCATCTTCGTCTTGTTGAAGAGAAATGTGATGGCTCTTTGCACTAATTTTTGTGTTACAGTGCTTTTGTGCATGTAGATATTCATGTCTGTATGTTTAATAAAAAGAGGAATATCAAAATCTTTATTCTTCATTAAATGTAGACTTTTTTAGAATAGTTACTTAAATCCTATCTTATTGCCTAGGTAACAGATTAGAACATCTATCATTGCATAATTAGATATTTACAAATGCAATGTTAATGGCACCTATTAATTTTAACTTGAAGATCTGTGCCTTGTTAGTAAATAGTGCAGAAAATTAGTTTCAAGTTAAAAGGTTTTCCTTCTCATAAAATTTAATCAAGAAGTATCTAAAAACACTTTTGTGCATCTGAGTGGACTGTAATTCTTTAATAATATAGCTGAATTGTTGCAAGAAAGAAGAATACTGCCTGCTGTTATTAGTTGCTGTTCTATATTTTCAGATGAGATTAACAGAATCTAAAAATAGAATGTTTGCTGCAGTCATGGTAACACACATTTCAAAATTTGCAAATGTTAACACACAATGTTTTAACTAGGAAAAGAAGATGTCATATCAGATAAGCTGAGTACAGATGGAAAGGTTTTTTTGTTTGTGTTTTTTTTTTTGTGTTTTTGTTTGTTTGTTTGTTTGTTTTGTTGTTGTTTTTTTGTTGTTGTTGTTGTTGTTTGTTTTGTTTTGTTTTGTTTTTCATTTGGGTATTGTCTGGCTCTGAACAAGTTTTAAATTTCTCTGTAAATTCTGGAGAAGTAAAATTTTAGCCCAGATCCAACACAGTCATGATTACTAATAGTATTAGTATTCCCAGAGCAGATAGTACAGTCCTTCTTTATTAACTTGATATTAACTAAGTATTTTGATTTCCATTTACTGCTATTTATTTATCCTTGCAAGATAAATAAATCCATATGCAGCAGCCACCACCACCACTCAGATTTGGAGAATTAGACTGGTAATATTTTGTGTTAATGTCTTAGTAGATGACTCCAGTGGCCACAGCAGAGAAGGGACTTTGATTGATACATATGACTGTTTACTGGTGGGGAAGAAACAACAACAACAACAAAAACACTTGAATTTATCTTTCTGTGGTTAAAACATAAAAAAGAAGGTAGGAAAACCATGTTTAAATCTGCATAGCACAGCCTGCTATAAATGATCAAGTTGAGGGGCTAGACTAAAGCAAATTGAGAGCTTGGGCCTTGTAACATCACACAAGAAAACACAGCACAGAGCTGGAAGCAACTGTGAGAGACCCAAGACTGGTGCCAGAATGGTGTCAGAGCAGTGTCAGACCCAGGCTTCACACGCTTTGAAGATAAAGGGGGCTTATATTATGTGTATCTTTGCCTTAGCGTGGTTGCTCAGCCTGGGTGGGCAAGTTTTGTCCCCCCATCCTGTACCACAGGGCTGGCAGAGTGGTAGGCACTGGTATAGAGATCCTTGGGAGTGCAGATAATGTCCTAAGTTTTCTCACTGAGGTGACTAGGACAGTGTCCTCTTAAAATCTCCATTCAGATCAGGCAGAGTGGTAATTTACAGGTCTTAGCACTGTTAAGAGGATATGCTCAGCCTCACTGCCTTTATCTTACCACCATTTTTTATTTTATTCTTTTTATGTCAGCCTCCAGATATGGAAGTTGTGAAAATCTGTGTTCCTATGCAAGTAGTTTCTGAAGCTTCTCCTTTATGATAGACAAAAATTCATGTTATAAATTTTTCAAAGACCATTTCATGTTCTATTCATTTATGTTTAAAAAAAGTCTCTGGAATCTACGTAGAGAAGGTGGTTAACTTTGGATATGACAATTTTGAACACATAACTTTAAGACTGATTTGTAGATTTTAGTGCCTCAGTATCCAGGGGTTCTAAGTGATGAATCTCCCTCCTGTAAAACTAAACCCTTTGTAATCTGTAAGTGCAGGTACAAAGAGCTACTCATTTGTTTTATTTTGTTTTGTTTGTTTCATGGGAACATCTGTCTGCCAATCTCCAAGTCTCCAACCATTCTGCTAAGTTAATGAATTCTACAAACATGTTCCTGAACATTTATGTTATAAATGTGATATAAATGTTAATAAATAAACTCTGAGGCTTCCTGCCACTCTTCTGAAAACACCTTCTAATCTGTGTTTCTATTCAATGTTTTTGAATCTGAGGAGGAAAATTGTTGTGAAATTACATAAGCATGGAGACATATATTGACAGGATTTTGGCACAAAGGTGGGTATATAATGATCAAATTTTGAAGCACTTGTTAATATTTTACAATTTTATAATATAAACTTGAAATGTAATAGACTTTGAAAGTTATTTGGCTGAAGGAATGGGAATCAGGCAGGGAATAAACTCATTGCTAATGTTCTGGGAGCTCTTCATAGACCTGTCTGTTGAGGCAAGAAAATGAAAATAAAACATACTGTGATTATGCTAAGTAGACCTGTACATAGCAAAAGAGTTGCACTACTTTCCTCTAGCTCTTTTGGTCCCTTGGGAGCAAGGCTTTAGCATGAAAACAAACAGAGAAAAACTGGTAGCATAATACGATACTTAAATACTTCTAAATGGTTTACAGGTGTCAACCAACCCAACATCTCCAAGGAGGTTTGTGCTATGACTTTGCTGTTGATGACTCCCTTCCAAAGCAGCTAATATTTTGTAATTGGATCAACTACTAATGCTTTAGAGTTTCATGCTTCATTAATTAGAAAGCTGTTGTACACTCTTGTTTTGTCTCAGTTACATTGTTAATATATTTCATTCACCTTATTTACAGAGGACAGTAATGTTTTTTTTAATAAAGCATTTTTATTTTTAGATAGGAATTGCATGCAAAGTTGTCATTTTCCTTGTTCTTCCATTTAAATGAAAACAACAACAACAACAAAAATATATATATATAACGGGGGGGGGGGGGGGAAGGGTGGTAGGTATGAGGTTTTCTTCTTCTTCCTCTTCATCTTTTTTTTTTTTTTTTTTTTAATACTTTGTTTAAATGCCCTATACCACAAAGTGGTATCAGGGTGGTATCAGGTTGCTTAGCTGATGAATGTCTCTAACCAATTTATACATTTTAGTGCTGAAAGTTCTGAGAAAATGAGACTGAATTTACAGGGATAAAAGGAAACTGTTAAAAGCTTACCCCATAATGTTAATGTTTAGATTATATCTAGCGGTCCCAGATGAGCTGGAAGATGCAAAAAAATATATATATATGTATATTCTTCCTTTGAAGATTTGTATGTGAATAGAACATAGGGATGGTATTAGCTTTATTTTTAGTGAAGAAAGAAAGTGAAGATAGTGAGAATTTGATTCAGGAGGATGATTGGGGATACTTTTAAATTTAAGTCTGATATTCTAAACTCTTTTGTATTCAAAGGAATGACAAACACTTTTGGGATCTAAATTCAACATGGTGGAAGTCCTTAGAACAGACTATATCTACGATATTTTTGAAAATTGATCTACAGTTATGTAACAGGTACTTAATCCATTAGGTATGTAATAGGTATGGAAGTTCCTTGAAAAAAAAAAAAAAAACTTTTTAAAACTTTCTACTTTTATTTGGAATTGTTAAAAATGTCATTATGATACTTCAAATAAAAGAAATCTGCATTTATTTTCAGTGAAATTATCCATGAGCAAGGCCTGTAAACAATGGATTTTATTAAAGATGTCTTCTCCTTTGATGCTTTGTCCTGCCCATTTTAGCTATTACGATACCCTGGTCTGCATCCACTTTAGGAACATAATACCAAGACAGACAATCACTAAGGAAATCATAGCAAAGTAGCATGTGGTAAGACATTGTGAGAAATATTTGCTGGATGCTAGACTGAAATCCATGCAAGAGCTGTTTTGGTTCTGTTGTCTGTTCTGTTCTGTTAAACCAACCTGTATCTCACTGTTTTTCTAAGCAATTTCTATAATCCCATGTTACACACATTGTAGGCAAACTAATAATCCCTTAAGAAAATAGCATATTTACACCTTCATTACCAATTGCAAAGAAAATAGAAAAACACACGGACTTACTGCTGATAATGTTTTTAATTCTTCCTTTCTAGGCAATTATGTTATCAACATTCTTACCAAACTCTGGGCTTTATTGTACAAATCCTATTTACAAGATATCAATAAAAGTTCTTAGAGAAATTAGGATTACCCATCCAAACGAGGGAGATAGGATCAGGTCTAGCCTGCAGTTTTAACAAACATTGAATCACTGGATGTAGAATCAGATTTAGTACATAACACTTGCAAAATCTATTATAATCTGTGGAACGGATAGAAGACAGCAGGACTCAACTTTTTCCATCAGAAACCTTTGAACTGCCACAGGTAGCTGTGGCATTTCATACCTAAGAAACACAAGTGTATACGGTATTTACAAATTGTCTTCATTTCTTTGAACTTCCTGCAGCTTTGTTGCAAAAATTCCCAGGTATATGTTAGTTTATTTTCAAGTAGACCCTACTATTAGGGTACCCACTGGTCATTCTGTAAAGAAATACTTTAACTATAAATATCCCAAAGTTAGTGTGTTGTTTTTTTGTTTTGTTTTGTTTTGTTTTGTTTTTTGTTTTGTTTTGTTTTTTTTCTTCCAGGCTTTTGCTTTAGGTTTTTTTGTTTGTTTGTTTTGTTTTTACTGAGAGTATGGTCAATATTTGCTTTCACTTACTCAGACTTACTAGCAGCCTGACACTATCCTTGCCCCAGATGAGGAGTGTTTCTTTTTCTGTCTCATCAAACTATAAATGGATTTGACTTCTAATCTCTTTTATTATGTTGCCAACTTGGTTTCATTTGTAGTCTTCTTCAGTAGGTCTTCATGCAGAAGCTAATGAACAATTAAAAAGAGAACAATAATATATTACTTAAATCTAGTGAAACCCGTGATCTCATCTTCCACAAACAGAAATTTTACAGAAGTCTTCAGTTCATCTGTGGATGTTCTCTGTAGATCTTTCACTCTGTCAGTGACATTGATGTATCGGATATACCTCTGATATATTGGCAGACCAATGTTGAAGAGAGGGAAAACTTTTCTTTAGTTATAAGGACACAGAATATAAGAGTAAAAGCTGATCAGAAATGAAGTTTTTCTTTAATGAAAATGTTCTGAGGTATTAGGCCTGGTCATAACCCATAGTCTAGATAAAAGCAATAACAATAAATACACAAGGTGTCTCACCAAACCTAGCTGCATTGGTGAAGACCATGCACTGAATCTGGCCACCATTTTGGAGGTTAAGGGAATAATGTGTTCATATCGCTACTTTCATCTCACCAAACAGTGAAGTCGCTTTTCCAAGTCTATCTCTATAGATATACCACTCATTTTCATTTTTACTTGAAATTTTGAGTTTTCAGTATGTGGAAATCTATCTCCTTTACAGTAAATAATGCAGTAGATATGCGCATACAAAGAGCCAAACCAAATAAATCAGCCTAGTTTTCTAGACCTCCACAGATCGGAACTTGGGTAAGAAAAGAGGCTCCAGAGAAAAACTTAGAAATAAGAAGGATATAAGGAATACATATTCTAGAGATAAAATTAATCTGAGCAGTCCACTGTGCTGATGTTTCTTTCAAGGACAAGACAGCTAATTAATTAGCACACAGAAGGGAATTTCACCCCTCAGACCTCAAGTGAGTAGGATTACTGAGGTGAACTGTGAACTTCCATCTGAAAATGGATCAATTAACAAAGGAATACACTGCACAGGAATAGACTGCACAAATATGAAACAGCCAGGTATAGACTGCACAGAATAGACTGCACAATTATGAAAGAAGATCATGTTGCAACCCTAGGCTGGTACAACTGTAGGTACAATTAAGTACAACTGTAATGGCTAGCTGAGGTAAATGCTGATAACAGAATATTGATTATAATGGCATGAGAGAGCAACTGGTGAGGAAAGCTTGACACAGCCATAGTCACTGGCTCGATCAAGGAATCAGGTAGTGGGGAAAGTGTTGTCCTGTGATGTTGGATTAAGAAAATCAAGCATAGCTTAACACAATGGGGCAACTTTCCTGCATAGGTTTCATAGTTGTTGTTGCTGTTGTTTAACTGATGGGATGTTGGTACATAAAGTATCTGTGATCTGTGAACAATCATGGTTCAGTTTGCATGCTCACTGTCAAACCCCATAGATGAGACTGCCCAGTTGCTTATTTCTTCCTGCCCCATCAGCCCACTTTACATCTGTATCCAAACTTTATTACAATCTTCCTTGCTACTGGTAATAAATGTGCTCTATTTTTGTCATTACTTAGTATTGCAATAGAAGTTGAGGTAGCAAGAAAGACAATGGAACCATTGTTAGGCAATGAAAAAGTGAACCAGTTTACCTGTGATTTTGATAGATAACAGATGTCATCAGGTATACCACTAGGCCATTCAGAGTGCAAAACTTTTGGACATACAATACAGTCCACATTGTTGTATTATGCACAGCAAAATGTCTTACATTTTTCTATTGTTCATGGTGTTTTGAAGCATCCTTTTTATGTCAGCTTTTGATGTGTCTTTCTCTTCAAAGTACACTGTGTGCTGACAAAGATCAGTGAGAATGAGGAGAAAAGGTGACAGCATCTAGGTACACTCTGTTTTTATGAGATTAAGTGACAATTCAGAGGAAAAAAAATATATATATGAGCAATTGTTGATATGATGTTCTCATCTGGAGCCAAAAGGCAAGAAAAGAGAACACAAGATTAAAAAGATGAAAAATTCATCTTCTGTCCTTGTCACTCATTACAAATTTTGGCTGCTGGTAGCAGAAAACAGAGGACAACCCCAGAGTAGCCTACAAAGTACAGCATACCTCAAGGCATACATGAATTCTGTAGTCTTGAAGTAGCTCTGAGCTGGGTTGTTAGGGAGAAAAAATGACCTCTAGCTGGGCTCAGAACTGGAAGATCATAAAAAAGGTGTAATTACAGAACAGTTTGGGAACTAGGTTTTTGTTTCCGTAACTTTCTTTAATATGTCTTGCACAACATTATCTGAATGGTACAATAACAATACTAGTAACAATAATTTTTTTCATATCAGCAGCAAGAATATATTTAATATGTTGTATAAAGTCTTAATATCAGATAAGTAAAAGAAAAGGTACATTACCACAAAGGAAATTTGCAGTGAATTCTGTTTATTTGCTGCAATGTATGAAATGATTATGTAAGAATTGTCAAAAGGCTGACATTAGATCAAATTAGTCTCAATTACAATTAATTGTTTTTATTTTTTTGTTTTAAACAAAACAAATAGAATGTAGAAAATCTTTAAAGATTGTAATGCAGTATAGTGAAATACACTATACATGTATGTATACTGTATACATATATACATATAGCATGTATACTGTATTTTTAACATGCAAACATGATCATTTTACTTAACATTTTTCTTTTTCATATCATATGTACTGGGTCTGGCTGGAATGTTAACTTTCCCTGCAGCAGCCCATACAGCGCTGTGTTCTGCACTTGTAGCTGGAACAGCAGTGTTATCACATCAGTGTTGTGTCTGCTGCTGAGCAGTGCTGGCACAGCATCAGGATTCTCTCTAACCCTCCTAGGGAGTGGGCAAAAAATGAGAAGAGAAATATCACCAGGGCAGCTGACCTAAACCAACCAAAAGGATATTGTGTACCATATGATGTCACACTCAGCAATAAGAAGTGGAAACAGGAAGAAGAGGGGAGGGCTGGGCTCTTGTGAAAACGTTGGTCCTCCTCCCGAACACCGAACACCGGCTACGTGCGTTGAGGCCCTGCTTCAAGGACGTGATCAAGCATCGCTCATTTGTGGGAAGTAGAGAGTAATTTCTTTCCTCTGCACTTCCACATAGCCTTTATTTATTTTATTTGTTTGATTTCCTCCCTTTTTTTCCTTTCCCCCTCCCTTTTGCCCTTTCAGTTTTTTTCCCTTTTAGTTAAATTGTTTAGTTCATAATAATCTTTCTTTAATTATTATTATTATTATTTCCCTTTAATTAAATTATCCTTATCTCAACCTGTGGGTTGTTCTTTGCTTTACTTCTTCTCCTCCTCATCTAAGGAGGGGGAGTGAGAGAGCGGTTGTGGTGTTTAGCTGCCCAGCACGGTAAAACCACCACAGTCCTTTTTGGTGCCCAACGTGGGGCTCGAAGTGTTGAGATAACAATAGAATTGATTAAAACACGTACAACTAACACACGTACTTGCTAGTCACCATGTCCAGTGTTCTGTTAATAATGGCTTGTTTGATCATATGTCATGGTCTCCTTTCTCCTATATATCCGATCCGACAAAGTGCTACAATCTGTGTTCATTTTTTTGAATTCGCTGTGCTGCTAAGCACTGGTCTTGAGTTTAATCTGGCATTCAGGCTCTGCACTGTTATCATTTGGGTCTCATGGAAACTATCTTTTAGAGAATATTCAGAACTACACTGCCTTCCTTTCCTCATCTGAATACCAGTTTATTAATAATATCAGGAATTGTATCTCTTCCTTCTTTCACAGTGGGCTAATTACCACAGTTTGGGAGTATTCTGAACATCCATGTGTAACCCATGTATTGCGATTTCTAATTCTGAATAATGGGTTTCCTCTTCTCTCTAAGATTAGTCGATTGTTTAGAAAGCTTACCTGGGAATCTGTCTCAAAACAGTCTTGTGGAGAGTGGCAAGGTGTGTGGGATAATGTTGGCAGATACCTGTCAAGGGTGTCTCCTCCAATGGTTTTGAATTTCACCCCTGAGCAAGTGTAAAATCCTAAAAACCTGGTAGAATGTTTGAGAGTTTTATGTCCTGACCCTGATAATGCCTAGGAACGACAGCTTGCAGCATTGTGATGGGTCCTAGCTTACTCCTACCAAACACTGTTTAACATCGTCCAGCACCTTGAAGAGAGGGAGGAAGTTTCTGAGTCTCATGACCAGATAACACATGCTGTGGCTGATCCAGAGGACTAACCAACCATGGTATGAGTCGCCCACATAGTCAAGTCAAAACAATGGAAACGGAAGTCAGCTCATTTAGTAAGGGAAGAAGCCTCTCCTAAGAAGGAGGGAGAAGGGGAAAAGGCAGGCACCTCTAAAGCAGAGCCATCACAAAAACAGCAGGAAGAAGAGATGGAAATCATAAAGGAATCAGAAGCCACTCGATCCCTATCCCTGAGTGAGTTGCGAGAAATACGAAAGGATTATTGGTGACGCCCAGGTGAACACATCCTCACCTGGCTGTTTCAATGCTGGGATGCTGGGGCCAATAGCCAACAAGTAGAAGGCAATGAAGCCAAGCAGCTGGGATCCCTCTCTAGAGAAATGGTAATTGACAAAATAATTGGGAGAGGAGCACAGATCCTCAGCCTCTGGAGATGACTTCTGGCAGCTGTGAAAGAAAGATATCCCCATAAGGAAGATACTGTATATCAAGTAGGCAAGTGGACCACTATGGATAAAGGTCTCCAGCATCTGCAGGAATTAGCTGTGCGGGAGATGATTTATAGTGATTTGGACAATGCCCAGACACCTCAAGATCCTGATGAAGTCCAGTGCACAACATCCATGTGGCGTAAATTTGTGCGGAGTGCACCATCAGCACATGCCAGTACATTGGCAGTAATTAACTGGGATGAGGGGATGGCACCAACAATGTATGATCTGTCCTGCCAGCTTCAAAAATATGAAGACAATCTCTCTGTTCCGCTACTGTCCTGTGTCTCAGCTGTGGAGAAACTGTCTGAAAGACTTGACCACCTCGTAGAATGAGCATATTGCCCCTCATCTAGATGAAGTGATACTTCAGCCACTAAGAATCAGCATTTGCCTGCTCAAAGAGAGAGTACCCAAGACGCACACCACGTGGCACCTTGTGGTTTTATCTGCGTGACCACAGGGAAGATATGAGGAAATGGGATGGTGTACCTACTTCAACCCTAGCTGCTCGGGTACATGAACTGAAAGGAAATACAGCAGCAAGAAGAGGGGCTCCTAAGAAAAATGCTGCTCCAGTTTCTATTAGGCAGTTCCCCAGAGGCAGTAGAAGAGCTGATGTTATTCTTGACCCTGATGAAGGGACCTCTGCTTCTCATTTGCAAGAATTAAGTGGCAGACACTCCAACCAGAACTAGAGGGGCACTTCCACTGCACTTCTACATAGCCTTTATTTGTTTTATTTGTTTGTTTTCCTCCCTTTTTTTCCTTTCCCCCTCCCTTTTGCCCTTTCAGTTTTTTTCCCCTTTAGTTAAATTGTTTAGTTCATAATAATCTTTCTTTAATTATTATTATTATTATTTCCCTTTAATTAAATTATCCTTATCTCAAACTGTGAGTTGTTCTTTGCTTTACTTCTTCTCCTCCTCATCTAAGGAGGGGGAGTAAGAGAGCAGTTGTGGTGTTTAGCTGCCCAGCATGGTAAAACCACCACAACATGCTTTCTTCACACAGAACATTTCAAAGTTATTGGACTGAAAGGAGACCCATATGTCACAAATCTATGTGATCTAGGATCCTCCAGAAGAAGGTATCATCATTTCATACCAAAATGTTAATTATCTGTGATCTTGCATCTGAAGCTAATAACTGGTCCACATCTTGTATTTCCTATTATGTGTGTCCTGATCTCACTCTTCCCCATCCCAAACTAACATGCTTTTCTCCAAATTCCACGCTGGGAATTCATCCAATATCATCCATTATAAATAAATATTCTAAAAATTCTTTGGAATAAATGTTTTATTTTAGAAGTTCATTCAAAGTATTTTTGTTATTGTTGTTATTATTATGTGATTTTTGTTAACATTTTGAACAGAGGTGGTTTTTTTGTTTGTTTGTTTGTTTGTTTGTTTTTTAATGTAATAGAATTTCTATATTTCGGAGCTATTCCTGAAAATTACTTTGTGCAGATGGCACAGAAAAGCCTTGTTTTCATGAGCCAAGTATTCTCTATCTCCCTATCTTTGTGAGAGCTGGAAACGTGTGCATAGTATGGATTAGCAGGCCTTGTTAAGGTGGGGTTTAAACATTGTCACAGAAACTTGGTTTAGAACATTTCTAGTCAACATGACATTAAAAATTTTTGTTGGCATCTACTTCAGGGCTCTTGGTGGATATAAATAGACTAGGATTCAGAGATCCTCAAATTATGCTTTATAGGTGATAATTGTGATTTATAGATGAACCCTCCATCCTCCCATGAAGCATCTGATATCTAGAAGATATATATCTTTGTACACATTACATTATACTTAGACAAATAAAGCTAAGAATTGTTGCAGGTATCTGGCTATACTACTTTTTAAATTGGGCTGGTTCCTATACCAAGCAATTGTCTCTTCAGCTTACATTTATATTAGTTTGGGAATCCGTAATAATATTTGATGCCCAATGCCTTTCTGAAATGGTTATAGTATGAGCAAGAGAACTGTGGTGTAGTTTAGATTTGGAGAGTTCAATGCATTAATAAATAAATATGAAAGTGAAGGGTGGAAAATGTTAGGAATTAAAGTTTAAGATACAATTTTTCTTCTATAGAGGAATCAGTTTACTTTCCCCCCAATCATTTTAATTATTTCTGTTAGATTACAGCCACCATAGCAAAGATCACAATGTTTATCATTTTAAAAACTGACTTTTTTAACCCTACATCCACTTTTCACTTTTCTCTGCAGAATGGGTACACTAGAGAGTGTTCAGGCTTTAACAGAATTGAAATAAATCCCCTCTGCATTATTCTGCCCTTTCCTCTCTCTGGTTCCCTCATGCACTCTCTAATGTTTGTTCTGATGTGGATTTAAGTAAGCTGCAGCTTTAACCCACTTGCATGGTTCATTGATGATGAACACCCAGAATTCACGCAAGATGACATAAGGCCCAATTGCTTCTTCATGTGCCTTTCAGGAAGTCCCCTAGGGCTTCAGATAATTATAGGTGAACAATCTTCTATTTAACAACAGCTCTGCTTACAGAGGCGGACACATTGGATCACCAACCTAATGAAGAAAAGCCTGACCTGACAGTCAAAAGGAAAACTTTCTCTGTATCTCAGAGCCCTAGATATACATGTATGGAAAACACGGTCACAATCTCTAAAAGAAAATGCGTTGTCCTCGTTTCAGTTAGGACAGAGTTAATTTTCTTCCTAGTAGCTGGTAGAATGCTATGTTTTGGCTTAGGATGAGAAGAGTGCTGATAACACCCCGATGTTTTAATTGTTGCAGAAAAGTGCATACACCAAGCCAAGGACATCTCAGCTTCTCACTCTGTCCTGCCAACGGGCAGGCTGGGGGTGCAGCAAGAGCTGGGAGGGGACAGACCCAGCACAGCTGACCCAAACTAGCCAAAGGGGTATTCCATACCATCTGACATCATGTTAAACAATATATAGGGGTGGCTAGCCGGGGGAGGGGAGCTGGACTGCTCGGGATTAGTCTGGACATCAGTCAGCGGGTGGTGAGCAATTGTATTGTGCATCACTTGTTTGTACACATTATTAGTAGTAGTACTATTATCATCATTATTGTTATTATTATTATTGTTATTATTATTTTCCTGTCTTAATAAACTGTCTTTATCTCAACTCACAGGCTTCAATTTCCCCTTTTCTCTCCCCCATTCCAGAGAGGGAGGGCGTAGGGTGAGCGAACGGCTGTGTGGTGTTTAGCTGTCAGCCGGGTTAAACCACGACATGCATGTAAGCAAAACTTATGGGACACTGAACTGATATAACATGCTGTCTGCAGATGGAAATATTTTGACAGTTTCTAAAAGAATGTGTAGTAAATTTCTCAAAAGAAATTGTTTTATTTCACTTTAAAAATATATCAATTAAAATTCAGTGCTCAACATGATCCAGCAATGTGTACGTGCAGTCTAGAAAGCTACCCCATCCCTGAAAGTGTTCAAAGCCAGGTTGAATGGGGTTTTGAGAAACCTGGTCTAGTGGGAGGTATCTCTGCCCATGGCAGAAGAGTTGGAATTTGATGGTTTTTAATGTCCTTTCCTACCCAAATCAGTCCACAGTTCTATGATCCTCCAAGAACATATTTCTATGTGTCACTTCTGACTGGTCAGCTTTAGAATTTGAGTCAGGCTTAGATAATTAAAAAAAATAAAAGACAACAACAAAAACAAGTAGATCTAATTGTCTCTTTGAAGGGCTGGGTGAAGAATAGGAATCAAAGAATGCTTCTATGAACAAAGCACACTTTCACAAAAAAAAAAATTATTGTACTGACATGCTAACCAAATGTTAGGGGTTAAATCCCTCACTTGAATCTCAACATTCATACTCCTCTATCCCTGTTCTTTGTCTTGCTTCCTCATCATATCTGGAAAATCTCCACTGGGGCAGACCTGATTGCCTGTAGAATCAGCCAAGCTGACAGTGTCAAATCAGTTCTGCACAACTGGAAAAGCAGACTATGACATAAGAACAACTTTGCAGTAAACAGCAAAACTCCAGTGGCTCATAGTCGTGTACCTGCATCTTTGCTTCTAATTCCCCTCTGTGATTTGGGACTTCCTATAGCAGTTTGAGAATTTCCTATTTATACATAGAGACTATGACTGGTGAAGAAGATGATAGAGGGAGGTGAAGGACATTGTGGGATTGCAGTTACATTCACCTCTGCCTTTTTTCACCCTGTCAGCACTGTAGTATAGGCTGGGCTACACCATTCAGTGAATTTAATTATCTTCCTACAGCTAGGCTGTAAGAGGGAGTTTCTGGGTTTGCAGTGCATGGATTAACCAGCATGGCAAGAAGGAGCAGATGGACATCAAGCCCCTTGTAATGTTTGAACGTCTGTAGTGTGTATTCACCTTCATATATACATTTCTTAATAGTGATATAGCTTTATTTCATTAAGATGTTGTGACCTCAGACCCATTGTCACTAAGATATGTACTTCCCTGTGATACTACTGTTTTCTCCAGGTAGAATTCAAGTAGCTGCCTTTGCAAGGCAATTCATGGCCCAGGTTCCAACAGTTGGAACCCTCTCACTTTAAAGATGGTGGCCTGCATTTGACCAGATGCTTTTGCTTGGACACAAAAGCCTACACCTTTTCAGAAGTATGAAATACTTTCATAACTCAGGATACCTCCCTTAATTCACCAACTCTCTTAGCTTTAATATAAGAATACATATACATATTGCAGTGCCTCGGGGCTGAGACTTCTACCACATGACAGAGCATTAAGAAGGCATTAAAACACTGAAGTACTTTTAAAGCTCCAGTTACAGGGTTTTGATCAAGGTCACTTCTAAGCTAAGTAGAACATAGGTCCAGGGACCAATGAAGTCTTAGGCATGTGCCTTAAGTACTGGTCCAACCTTTCTCTCAGTAGGCTGTTTGGTAAAAGTTTCTCTATATATTTATTTTATTTTATTTTATTGCTGATCTCTCTTATGGTCAACAAGAAAATTTGCCAAGTGCTTCTTCACAAGTAACCAAAAGCTCAAACAGGCCACCTAGTTGGGTAACAAAGAAGCACAAGGCATCAGCAGACAACTTAGATGTCACAGACTCCTGAATCAGATACTCTGCAGATAAAAAAAAAAATTGATGTCTCAGGAACACCCTTCCCAGATGGGTGTGACTAAGATACCACAGAAGAAAATGTGTTTTGGCTTCATGAAGATATCACTAATCTTTAGACCGTGTTCTTCATATTTATATGGGCTAGCTTTATGAAGAATGTTCTTATGCCATTGCATTTTATATGTGCTTGTATCTGATAGAACAGCTGTATTGACTCAGCAGAGCAACAGCTTTGGCTTTGAACTGCTTGGTTTTGGCTGAAATTGTGTCTCAATTTCAACATTCTTGACTTTTCTAGTAATTATTTTTGTTGTTTCAGCTTGGGTTGATTCTAATATTTTTATAAGGAAAAGCCAAAACCAGCAACATAGCATACGTAGCTCATGATAACCTTCACAGTCAACTGAGATTTCTTGGGGGTGTACTCTGTCTTTTCACCCTGCCTTTCAAATTCATGATTGCTGGTTATTCACAGCTTGGTTTACTACCTGGTTGGCATGAGCATGCCAGACTGCAGTACTTGTTAGCAGGGAGCGCCTTTGCTGCAATGTCCCACTCCCGCAAAGGTCAGGGGCCACATTCTCGTGGTAGGAGAACTGTCAGGGAAGCTTGCTCTGTGGCCAACAACAGGTGGAAAAGATTAACCCTTTGAGAGTCAGGCCCCTTAGCCTGCCAGAGGTCATGACATCGAAGGCATAGGCTGCTGTCATCAGTGAACAATCAAGCTTCAGTATTAGATTTATTAGATATATCACAAGACACTCTGTGAAATAACATTTTCCTCTCCCTGTCTTTGTTTTGTAATTCCCTAGAGCTGATCCAACCGACTGAAGTAGAAAAGTGCAGTTAAACTGATTAGTGACTTAAAGCCTAGTAATTTGTTTATTTACCAGAGCTAAATTTGTATATTTTTTTTCTTGAACTGTCTTTGTTTTCCTGATGGTAAATCATTGCTTTTTAAAAAAAAACTTATGCAAGTAGAATATAGCTGAAAGTGGAAACTAGCTGAATTAAAGCAGCTCACTCAAAATATTTTCACATGTAAGTTTGTTCAGATATTGGACTAGATCACAATCTTTAGAGCATCAAACACAATTTTGATTCCTTTCTAATTTCTAAAAATTGAAAAGGAGAAAAATATTTTGGCACCATTTTTGGAGGCTCAGCTTTGCAGTGTGACCTTTTAATTGAGGTCCCTCCCATTGGGAGCTGGAGCACAAGCTCATTTGAAATATTATGAAATTCAGTGCAGGGTTACATTACCGTTCTTACATGATCACTTAAAAAACCATGCTGGAGCCTTCCATACTGGCTTTGTCCACTACCCTGTAATAATCCTTTCCTGTGTAGGGAGACTTTCTTATGCATTGCTAAGAAAGCTGAATTACTCTCCTCCATTAACATTTTATTTATTTTATTTTATTTTATTTTATTTTATTTTATTTTATTTTATTTTATTTTATTTTATTTTATTTTATTTTTATTTTTATTTTTTATTGTATTTTATTATTTTTTTATTTACATGGAGAATAAATAGGGTGACTCAAGTCCAAACTGTTGAAAACAAGGACAAAATTCTTGACTAAATGCTGAGTTCTGAAATGTTAGGATTTTACCCAGCAGTCATAGAGATGAAGCTCAGAAGTGCTCAATTCAAGCTATACTCAAGATGAACGTCTTTTATTTGATAATACTTTTCTAACATGTTAGAACTTTACAAGTGTAAAATCACCACAAAGTTAGTGTGTTTGTGGGCCTTAAGCATTTCATTCTGAAAGGTCAATATGGGACTTTTGAATCTTGAGTTTTCAAGGACTTAAATGGTGTATCTATGCTTTTAACTCTTAGGCTGTTTCACTGTGTCTGTAATCATATACAATTCAATGTTTTACAAAAACATAATTAAAGCCGCGCATTTTATTTTATTTTGGAAAATCTTTCATTAAAACAGAAATCAAGTGGTACATATACTTTAAATCAATGGTTAGCAGGGAGGCATCCCTCACAACAGATTTGTGTCATATTTCTATGCTTCTTTTCAAAGAGCAAGAGCACCATGTTACTAAAAATGAAAAAAAAAAAAATCAATGAGAAAGCATTTTTCCAGCTGTCATCACATTATTCATACTACAGCATTATGTACATAAATAGTTCCAACTATTGACTAGTTTCCTTATTGTTTATTAAATCTTTCATATAACAGCAATGTAGAGAAAAATAATAAAAGAAGTAAGGAAAATATTTTTAACAAAATAGCAGATCTGTACAGGTTGACTTGAGACTATAGCTTTATCCCCATAACTTTTCTGTGGAAAAGCTCAGATTCACTTGTTATCCATATAATAAAATTATTTATGTTTGGCCCTTAGCACATTCTAGTGGAATACAGGTATTGCTGTAAGACATCATAATGCAATGACAATTGAAAAATTTCCTTTTAATTGATAACTGTAGCTATATTTTCTTCTTCCCTTCTGCTGATATTATAAATAACGGAACATGGTCTTTTTAGTTAATTCAAAACCAAATGGCAAGATGTGTCATGGAGAGAAATGATGAGTACAAAATGTGAGCATGGCTGTTTTTCTGGGTTTGGTTTGGTTTGTCTGTTTGTTTGAGAACACAGGCCTGGACAGCAAAGATGAGGTTAAAGCATAAATGTGTACCTACATCAATGGCTCCAGGAAGCATTTGATTTTAAAACAAACAAACAAACAAACAACAACAACAAGGAAAAAACTTTTAGATTTTCAAATACCCTTGAGAAGAGAAGAGAAGAGAAGAGAAGAGAAGAGAAGAGAAGAGAAGAGAAGAGAAGAGAAGAGAAGAGAAGAGAAGAGAAGAGAAGAGAAGAGAAGAGAAGAGAAGAGAAGAGAAGAGAAGAGAAGAGAAGAGAAGAGAAGAGAAGAGAAGAGAAGAGAAGAGAAGAGAAGAGAAGAGAAGAGAAGAGAAGAGAAGAGAAGAGAAGAGAAGAGAAGAGAAGAGAAGAGAAGAGAAGAGAAGAGAAGAGAAGAGAAGAGAAGAGAAGAGAAGAGAAGAGAAGAGAAGAGAAGAGAAGAGAAGAGAAGAGAAGAGTTCAGCTGAAGGACATCTTCAAAGATCATCCATTATAACTGCCTGACCACTTCAGGGTTTACCAAGAGTTAAAACATATTAATGAAGCCATTGTCCAAACATCTCTTGAACACTGACAGGCACAGATCATCAACCATCTTGCTAGCAAGCTTATTTCAGTGCTTGACCACCACCATAGTAAAGACATTTTTCCTATTATCTTGCCTGAACCTCCCCTACCACAGTTTTGTGCCATTGCCATACATGTATGTCCTATCATTAGAGAGGAGACCAACACCTCCCTCTCTGCTTCCCCTCCTCAGGAAGTTGCAGAGAGCAGTGAGGTCACCTCTCAGCCTCCTCCTCTCCAAACTGGACAACCTAAGTGTCCTCAGCCTCTCCTTACAGCACCTTGGAAGGTATGTACCTTCCAAGTCCTCTTACCAGCTTTTTTTGCCCTCTTCTGGGTGTTTTTAAGTGGAGATCAAAATGGGATAGTAGTAGAGTTCATCTGTGGCAATAGTAACTCCTGAAGAAAGGAAGTGGAGTTTTAACTCTGACAGCAAATTGGGGATCAAAATCACACATATTTTGAGTGTTGTTATAGTACTGTCTCCTCCCCTTCATTCTAATACGAAAATAAAAAAGAAATTTCATCAACTATTAGAAAATATTCTTTAAAGATAGAACTATTCAGAAGAATATTGCAGGGACATGGACTGATATAATAGGACTGTAGAGAATTATGATACCATTGCAAATAGGTATGTATCATCTTGATGGTGTCCTGTTCCAAGTGAGGTAACTGTGAGGTTCTGACTTTCACGAGGTCATTTTAAGAAACATCATAGTACCTAGCAATGAAACAGGTGTGAAACTCGCAAAGAAAATCTCATGTAATTTGTCAAATTGCTGTTATTTTTCACCCAGAAAGAAAAAAAATATATATATGAGACTTTGATAATTTTCTCTGAAGGAAGACAAAAACATGATGGCAGAAGAACTGCCCAAGTTACAGGATTTGAATCACTTCCTCAAGAAGAGGTAGAACTTGACTTAGATGATGCTCAGTTCCTGGACCTGAACCAGACAGGAAAGGAGGAAACTATCCTTTCACACTTTCCTTGAAAACTTTATTGGAAAAATACTCTGACAGCTCTTTAGTAGCTTTTATCAAGTTGTGTAGGTTCATGTCTCATTTTTAAAATATTTTTCTTCATCTATGTAAAGAGAAAATTTCACAGGAAAGAGACTAAATGAGTTTCTAAGAGTGAAAGAAAACTGTCTAACTGTACAAAAATGACTAAAGAGCACTATGAATGACAAATTGAAAGATGGCAAAAGTTGTGTTAACTTGGCAGAGTCATGTGTAGTTCCCCTTTGAATCCGTATTTAAGTTGACGTAGGCTTTTGTGTCTTATTCTTTAGCAGTAGCTATGTAACATCTGTAAACTGTGCCCTCTCTTATCTGGTAATATGGCTGAAGCTATTTCTGGACTCCATTTGTACTGTCTTGATTGCTGCTATGTCCTTTCTCTGTATTTGACCAGTGCAGTTGTATTTGTCATCTATTAATTTAGAAGGCTGCAAGGAAGGTATTTTATGCAGACTAATACTTCAGCTATATCTGATATCAGACTGATATCTGACTCTTCCTTTTTTGTTTACCCAGTCAGAGACTATAGACTTTCATGACTATTCTGTTCTCCTCTTATCTTTTAAAATATGTGTGATTCTTCTTCAGATCTGATGATGATCTCAGCTACCACTTACTAGCCTTTCAAACAAGAAATTTGCAAACACCACAGTCAAAGATGGATGAGATATTTCTATGATATTTCTATGTTGGGAGCCAGAGGGATGTGACAGCTCATAGAATATGAACGACCTCACACATTTGCAAAGATCTGTTGATATGTTAATATTGTCTTGCAAATAATTAATTTTGCATTTTTATGCTTGATTCAGACAGACATAGGTCACTCTTAGAGAACTTGTTGGTGGTTCCACTAGTTGGATCAAATTGTACAGACCCATGAACTGACAAAGATCTATGCTGACTTCACTGCCACTCCAAAAGGATAAAAGTTGCTTCCATCTGTGATCCTGTTGCAAGATTTGAGTCCATAATAGAATTAATCATTTGTAGTGATACATGAAAGCTCAACAAATATGTTGAATGGCTTTTCTACATATAATAAAAAATTTTATCTAAAGATGACTGTATGTATTCTGAAAACTGAGGTTTTCTCTTTGTTAAAATTTTGCTGCTATTATACTTGATTAATTATTTACACTGCACTATATGTATGCATACATTTTTCAGAAGTGGGGTATTATTTACCCAGTAAGTACTATGTAAATTAACTTGCAAGAACTGTTAAATATTTATAGTCTGTCTAGAAGGTTAGAAGAAGTGCAAGTTGTAGGGATTGTAACTGCATACTGATAACAGTATAACCAAATACATAAACATTGCAGAGGTCATAAACATGTACTGTTTTCAAAATTTGTTGTCTTGTCTCAAATCTGAAGATCTGAAAAAAATACATTCTTTAAAAATATATGAGTAACATTCCATTGGCCTGGTAAATTGCAGCCTGACTCTTACAAAGCTTTCATGGTTGAGATTTGGTCTGAATTCTTTAGCACTTCAAAGCATGATTGAAAAGGAGTGTGTCAGTAATTTACTGTCTCTTTGCATCTGTCATCTTGATTTTCCTCACCATAAAGCTTTAAATCTTGGACCTGGAAAAGGTGGAAGCAAAATGCTTGTGTAACTCTTTCCTCTTCCTACTATCCTTGCAGAAAAGAGGAGAATGTAAAACTCTGAACATCCAATTCCTAAATAAGGACTGTTTTTTGTTTCAACATAACTCTTTCAAGAGTTAGCAGATGTTTCAAATTGGATCTTCTAAAATGCTGATAACTGTGCATATCTCAGACTCCAATCCCTTCCAGAAGTCACTTTACTTCCGAAATATTTATAAAAAGACCATATGGTGAATCTGTTCTTTGAATTGGTGGGGGTGAACAATGCATCAATTTATAGCTGATTTTCATTTGCTTTTTATATCATTCAAACAATATTAACTTTCCATGAAAACTATAGGATCCTGCAGTTCCTTGGCTAAAATGATATTCCTGCATTATTATTTTAAGCAGCTAATGAATTTGTTCTCAAAAATAATTAGTAAGTAAACATTCATGTAAGCATGTATAAAACACATACATTTTTACATATTTATCTTTCACTTCTCTAATTTACAGCTTCTTGCCTCCCTACTAAATTGCTAAATTGTACCTACATTTTATGGTAAACTGAGAAACTGAATTGAAGGATATCCTGTCAATCCATCAGATTGGATCCAATCCCTGCTTAATTACTCAAGAAGTGTTGTCATCTTTCTTGAGTCCCCTTTTATGTCAGGAAGCCAAGAAATATAAATTAATTAATAATCAAGTTTTTCAAAGGAGAAATTAGGAAGATTTTGACTAGTTAGACTTATGCCAGTTTATATATATCAAGACTGTACATACATAATGGGATCTTCTAATACAAGCTTCACAGGAGAGGGACCTACCTCTGTAGTAGCTTCACAGGGTGAGCCATTGACTGAGATCTGCAAGATCCAGGCTAATGTGACACGTTATAATACATCCAGGCCAATTAGGTCCGTATGTCTGGGATTCCTTTCATCTAACTTCTGTCAGATAAAAGAACTTCTTTGTCAAAGCAAAGCTCCTTTTCTAGTCAGTGGGAAGAGATAACCATCTCCAAAGGCAAACTGTTTCACATATTTTGCACACCTAATGCAGTGCCCTGAGATGAGCCACCTTCCTGATCTTCCCGTCTCAGCCCATTGCCTCAAGAAGGAGCCCTGATGGTTGGCTTGGGCGCACTCATAATGGGTTGAAAACAATCAGTCCCAGTTCATCTCTGAGAAACTGTTCAGAAAAAAAGAGGAAAGGTAGCAGTCAGTCAGGTACAACGAGAATATAAATATGGCTTTTTTGTCCCTACCATATAGAATGCCATGCACCAAAAAATGTCAGGTCAAACTGCACAGTAGTCTTCTCTTTGTAGCTGAAAATGTGGCACTGTCTGGCCTTGATTGATATGCAAGTAAGCTTAAGCACTTTTAAAAATAATAAACTAATACCTGACTTCTTTATATTGTATTTGAAAAGGCTTTGGGGTCCTTTTATGAAAATGCTAACATCTTGTTGCAGTCACTCTTTATAACAGAGCTTTCAGATAACGGTTAATTTAATGGAGTGGTAGCATTATAAAGTTCCATTTCTCATCTCTCAGCAGGTTTCATCTTGATACGTTGATACATTCAGAACAGCAATTCACACGTCAGATGAATTTTGATAATATACATGTTTCTCAGGGCAAAGTTTATTTTCAGAGTCAAAATGAAGTCAAAGTGATATCATAGTACATTTGATGTTATCAACTAAGAGAAAAAGGATTTCAACACTGGATCTGTTTTTCAGGCATTCAATTTGTTGAAAAGAATTAGCATTGCAGAGAGAAAAGGAAGAATGGTGACTTTTTTCTTGTGCATTCATTGTCTTGAATCAGCCTATTGTCTGGAGCTGTACGTGTGTGGGAGTGCAATTCACTGGTGGCTGAATTCAACTCTCAGTTCTTTCAGCTGTGTTTTGAGACTGATTTCCTATATTTCTCTCTGTAGCTTTAATAACAAGAGTGATTTTAGGACAATATATTCTACATTTTCCGCATTATTGAACTTTCTTCATGTCCTCTGGATAATAAAGAAACTGTGTCTTAAAGCTCCAACAAGAAGAACCACTGCATATAGGCATCAGTACTAAACAAGCTAAAGGAACTCCTGTGATTATACCATATTCCATATCTATATTATGAAAAATGTATTGCTCATGTAGCCACACAACTTATAATCATTAAGGTATTAGTTTTAGTAATATTCCTACTGAGTATATTTTTAATCCTGAAAGCCACATGCAGTGATGTCATCTCTCTTTCCAACCACTGGACCTGCTGGCATTGCTGTAATGCTGTCTACTTCCTTCAGTAATATTTTGGAGTACATACATGCAGTTTTCCCTGTGCACTTGTGTGTATCATGCAAAAATGCACAAATGTATATAGACATGCAGAAATCACACACTGGCACCTATGCTTCTTGTGACTGCAAGTCTTATTCAGTGTTTACCTGCGTGAATTGATAGAAAGAGAGAGGAATGGCAGCTTGAGTTAGTGGTGATGAGAACACTGTGCAGAGCTAGCAGCATCTGATAAAACCTAATGAGATCTAGATAAAATCAAGACATAGCAGATTCAAATCAGGGAAAAAAAGAAGAAAGGAAAAGGAAGGAAGGAAGGAAGGAAGGAAGGAAGGAAGGAAGGAAGGAAGGAAGGAAGGAAGGAAGGAAGGAAGGAAGGAAGGAAGGAAGGAAGGAAGGAAGAGAGAGAGAGAGAAAAGAAAGGAAGAAAGGAAGAAAGGAAGAAAGGAAGAAAGGAAGAAAGGAAGAAAAAAAGAAAAAAAGAAAGAAAAAGAAAGAAAGAAAGAAAGAAAGAAAGAAAGAAAGAAAGAAAGAAAGAAAGAAAGAAAGAAAGAAAGAAAGAAAGAAAGAAAGAAAGAAAGAGAAAAAGAAAGAAAGAAAGAAAGAAAGAAAGAAAGAAAGAAAGAAAGAAAGAAAGAAAGAAAGAAAGAAAAAGAAAGAAAGAAAGAAAGAAAGAAAGAAAGAAAGAAAGAAAGAAAGAAAGAAAGAAAGAAAGAAAGAAAGAAAGAAAGCGAAAAAGAAAGAAAGAAAGAGTTGTTTGTTTGTTTGTTTTTTGTGTTTGTTTTTTTAACTCTGAAAATAATTAATGATTAGCAAATATACTTAGAAATGTGTTAAATTTCCCACCTAATGGGAGTAGCCAGTCATAAATGTTCCAGTGACTGCTGATCTTTAGATCTGTTAATTTAAACAACAGATATCAAGTTAAAAGATTTGGAGAAAGAAAGAACATTTCGTAAAAATTAAATTCAAGTGAACAGAGGAAGATGTAAAGCCTGATAGCTGAGCAAATATCACTAAAACTGAATTAGGAAGACAACAGGAAAGTACATCAGTAAACTGTAGAAATTGATGTGGGTAATCATGTCAAATCCACACAGTTTAGATTTTTCTCCTCCACTTAGAGTAAAGGGAATGTTAATGCTGCCTCCCCTGGTTTTGCACTGGCTTGCCTTCATTCTCTCATGGATTGCATAGTACAAAATGAGAATTTCCTGAGGGGAATAGCTTAATAATATAAATGACAGAGAGCTTGCCTGCAGGAGAGAAGAGTAGGGAGTTTTCTCATAACCTTTTGTAGAAACATGAATTTATAAGGTAAGTAGTCTTTAAGAGCTTAATCCTTATCAAAATTAAAGTAACTAGATGTTCTTTGTGCTTCTGATAAGCACTGAGATGTGAATAAGCCTTGGTTCTTACATAAAACACATATGAAGTGTATGCTATTCTCTTTTTCATGTGCTTGCTTCCATTCAGACATCTTTAATGTCCTATTAGATGATTCTGAAAAAAAATGAGATAATTTACCATAGCATAATACTCTGGAGGGACCATTTCAAAGGGGTCAGTGATAAATAATGCATAGTATCAATAGGTGTGACTGAAAAATTATTCACTGTTTTTAACTGTAATATGCATCTAACCTAGAAGTATTGTCTTGCCTATCCAGTTCATCTATGCATCTCATTCATATTTTCACACATGTTGGGAACTATACTGTGGCATATTAGAGTTGTGTAGCTATGTTTATGAAAAACCTTCTAACTTCTTATAAATAAAGACCAAGGCCCATATGTAAACTAGTAAACACTTTCTGATGTTCAAGAACTGCAATGATTTTCTAAATATGTCATAAATTAACATTTCCCTGCAGTTCACTGAGATGTGCATCAGTGTGATGTGTGCCTTGGGAAAAGTCACTCACATGGCTATAATGACCAAAATAATCTTGGCCTACTCTGACATGTGCAGAAGGGAGGTTTACCAGGGTTGTTCTGTATGAAACACTCGTTAGTTGGCTCTACATTGTATCAAGCCAATGATCAGTAAAGAGGTAAATCATATACTGAAAATCCTAAGGCCACAGAGATTTAGTTAAACAAACAATAATACATGTGTGATGTATGTACACAAATGGCATAACTTCTAAGGAAATAGTGCATTCAATATTGATGAATAAGTGATTTGTTAGTTGGTATATTGTAAAGATTGTTTAGGAAAACGGATTATCCCTAGTAACAGTGGTGGCTCAGTAATGCCAAATTGAAATCAGTCCTAGAACGCCTGTTTTATGTTAGTAGAGTTATTATTCATCCACTGTTATCATTCCCAATTTGCTCTTCTAGAGCACCCATTCCCAATGTGTGACTTTGTTGCAATTTTATTTTGACTTCATATAGGCTATATTCCATCTGAAGTTGTTTGTTTTTTTTCACTATGGTTTTCAGGACTGAACACAACCAATTGACTTAATACCACCAGGTAGAAACACAACTTTGAAATTATTATGTCCCAAGAAAAGCAGAAACAGCAATGCATTTTATTACAGGACAGATCTGTACAGGACTCAATCAAGTATCTGTGGTCAAGGTTGGACCATGTAAAAACCCTGCACTTACACTATGGATTCTGTAGGTGTGGGAAGTGGACTTGTTGCTTCCCTGCTTGCAGACATCGGGACCACCACAGTTACCAGGCAAGAGAGAATCAACTGCTACAACAAATCTGAAATCAGCATATATACTTCATACAGACTGTGTAAAAATACATAGTGCAGCTCAGTAGTTTTTTGTTTGTTTGTTTTGTTTTTGTTTTATGCCAGTAAAATTAAAACGTTGAAGAATGAAGAATATTAAGGCTAAGAACTCATGAATGACTTTGGTCTTGTGGAGAGTGAACAGATTTGGGAATCAGGAAACTGAATTTCAGTCCCCTTGCCATTTGTGAGCATTGATATGTTACTGAAAGTAAGCTCTTGAACCTATCTTATGCCAGTATTTTCCAGTTATAAAGTAGAGATGTAACCTTCCAATGTTATGAGGCTTTATAAAAACAAATTAATTACATGTCACTTTTATACATGGCAATTTTAGTGTCACATAAGTATCTCTTATGATAGGAAAGATAACATAAGAATAAACTATGGAGATTTTTTCAGGGTTTTAGTTCTCTGCCTCACAAAGCATGAGTGGTGACACTGTCAAATGAGCAAATGTCTATGTCACTTATCTTCTTTTCAAAGTGGAAAAATAAATCAGTCACAAATTATTCCAAAAGTATATATTTTTTTTCTAATTGATTTAAAACACTGGCTTTCTAAATCTAAAAAGTTGCAAACAACATCTTCACTCTGATTTTCTTAAAAGAATTCTGCACCATATGTAAGCTGTTAGGCATCTGTTTTGTCCTTGTGTATGTGTCAAATCATACTTCAGTTCAGTCTTGATTGTCCTATTGTGGATCAAAGCCATGTTTTGCAAAAATGTAGGATGTTGAAGCTATGCTCACTTACAGCCTTGCTGTTAATTCCACCAAAATAATTTTTATCAACTTCCCTGTTTCAGCAAACAGCTGACATTTCTTTTGGCAAAATCAGCCACAATGTTCCTGATCTGACGTCAACAAGCTGACAACGGGTTTGTAACAGATGAAGCTGTGTATTCAGCTGATCATGGATGAAATGGGTGCTGTGCACTCAAACCACATGTAGCTTGGAAGTATAACAGAAGCTTTCACAATGGGAATAATTTTCTAGCATTTCTGCTCACATAATAATTTGGAGCTAGGCTCTGTAAAACCAATGATTTTGATGTTGAAATCAATGGATTTTAAAATATCAGTGTTGAATAAGTTGCACATCTGGTATGCTTGTGACGGTTGGGATTTTTCTTGGAAATTAAGGTATTTTGACTGCATTTAATGTTACACTTCTCTGATAAATTTATTCACCTAGAACTTTCTTAGCTTTCTGCAATCAAATGTATAAAAGTATTTTTTTTTTTAATTTTCATTTTCTTTCCTTACTGAATATTAGGATATGTATTGTTACTTTTGCTGTATTTGAACTAGTTTAATTCCATGGAGGCAGCAGTATATTTTTGTTGTGGTAGGCCACAAAAGAGTTTTTTGTTTAAGGGAAGCTCATTTTGTCATTGCAGTTCTTCAGGTGGTAAAAATTGAAAATATTTTCTTAGGAATTAAATCATCTGTTTCTGTCTGGACAGGTCTGGAAGGTCAAATTCTAAGTATGCCTGAAAGAGACACAAATGCACCTCATGCTTCCCCATGTTTTTATACCTGATTTAAGTTCCATCCCAATGATTTCATGAGAGCTTTTTCTTCTACACACCTTAATTTCCATATCATGGGCCTCAGCACTAGTTAATGTTTTGTTGATTTGCTGTTTCATATATTGCAATTACTTAGCACTTCCCACAATTTTCTTTAGATGCAAACTTCATAATTTACTGTTACAATTGATTTTGTCTTACTGTATAACAGAACTTGTTCTAACTCTTTTCCAATCATCTTGAACTACCAGGAATACATGTTGCCTTTCAGAAAACTACCTAAGTAATGTAAGGAACTTCGCAGACGAGATTGATTTTTCTCAGTACATAAGTAATAGGAGTAATAGATTGAGATTAATAGCTCCACAGTGCAAGATCTGCCTGTGAAGTATACATTTATAAAGAGAACTTCCTGCTTTCTGAAAACTTATGAAGCAATCTGCAGCCTTTTATAAAAATATTAATTGACATACTGTTAAAATTCAGATTTGTCGGAGGCCTCAAGATCTAGGTCCTGTTTGTGGATCTATAAATATATGAAAACTTCATCTGTGCACTTGGTCAAAGATAATCTGCAACTTAATACTGTGGAAGATTTGGAAAAATAAAAAATAAAAAATGAAATAAATGTGTGGCCATTACTAGCCTTGGAATGCTGAAAATCATAAAGCTAGCCAAAATGTCTAGAGGTATATCTCAAAGGTGTTAGCAATAAAGGCAAGTTGCTCTTTGGTTTTGTTGCAAACGATGAGTATAAATCTGGATCCTGAAATGGTCCAATGTGTTTCTAAAAGGGTAGTTGTCTGCTTCTGAATGATACATGTGATTTGATATTTTCTTTTCTTGACACAGTTCACTTGACAGAAATGGAGAACAGAAAATGTCCGCACAAACATAGTCATTTAGCTGGCCTCTAAACTCCATTGTGTGGGGCCCTGAATGTCACCTTATTCCTTACCTTGAGTTTTTCTAAAATTCAGAGCCTCTGCAGGGTTAAGGATTACAATTCAAAAGGCAACAAAGGGTCTTTTGTCCCCAGCATTACAGTACTGTCTAGATTCAGAAAATTGGGTTTAATGATTCTGCCTCCCACAATATGGAAAATTGTCCTATTATTTTTAATTTTAATTATTTTTTTTGACAATATTCTCCTCCCACAGCAAATATGACCTCGGTTTTACAGAGAACCAAGTACATAACCAAGCACACCATATGTGTGCTTGGCCACCAGCTAATGGCATAGTTGCATAATGGCATAGTTGCATAAACAGGGCAGAGGGAGGAGGTCAGTCTGAGAACAAAAACTGATCTAAAGACTATGATCTTGTTTATGAACAGATTAATTCATGTAAATTCACTCAAAGTTGAGAATTGTTTAACAATTCTGTTATGCAAACAAATCTGCTATACACATTGTTTGCAAGCTCTCAGTGTAAGTTCTGAAACCGCATCCTACATGTCCTGCTATGGAAAGCACATGGCATAGCTTTGTTCGCTGGTTGGTTGATTTGGGATGTAGAAAGTGGTTTTGCTAGAGTATCAAGTAGTGTTTTTTTGTTTTGTTTTGGGTGTGTGTTTTTTTTTTTCAATGATTTCACTGCCAAAAAAAAAAAATGTTCTTGATATAAACAAATTACTGCAACAAGCTCTAAATATTCATTAATGTACATATAAAGTATAGACTTTCTGCTTTAAAATTGTTAGAGTTTTTAGAGGTTTTAGATACATTACATTTTTTTTTTTAATCTCTTTTTCCCTTTTAATGAGTATTTGCTTACAGTGTAGTTACTAACTTAACTTACCAGCTATACTTTGTTTGCTCTCAGTTTCCAAAGTAATACACTCCATGTCTGGTTTTAGTCCCCCCCCCCCCCTTTTTTTTTTCCTACTTCCTACTTGAAATCCAGATTTCAATAAGGACAAGATTTATAGGTTTAAGACAGATAATGAATGCTAAAATTTCAACCTAGTTTGCTCATTCATGTACATAGGGTATCATGTATTGGGTACAGATAACACAAATATCATCTGTTCCTACATAAAATCCTTATGACTCTCCCTGAGTATCTGCTAGCCATTGCTACTCAAATTAGGGACAAAATAGCATTCAGACTCTTTTTTTTTTTTTTTTTTTTTTTTTTTTTTGGCCTACAAATGAATCCACAGTGCTGATTTAGGTGTCTTTATATGCATATATCTATCCCCTAGTCCCATTGGCAAAATAGCCCTGGTGACTCAACAAAAAATTGTTCAGTATAAGTGTACTAACATCATAAAAAGTGAAGAGCATCACAGAGTAAATTATTATAATACCTCCTGCTGTCTTGTACAGATAAACTGTGTTATGTCAGTCTGACTGGCGGCACTTTTATTTGTTGTATTTTTACTCAATTTTATATAAGAGAAGATGGCAGCAACTGAAAGATTTTCATAGAGGGAATAACTGGGCAGATAACGAAAGCAATAGATCATTAGCAATGCTAAGAAGATTCAAATGTTTTTTAGAGAAACAGCAGTTTCATACCAGTCTGAATTTATCTCAAATATCATGCTGACGTTTGCCACCAGTGAATTTCCCATACTGTGGGAGTTTTAAAGAATGACTTATTGGTTTATTGGCCTTCTCAACACATGCATGCAAATCCAAACAGACAGATTCATTACATTTTTGCATATCCTTAATATTCTGAAGCCTTAGTATTCAAATATTGCAGTTCGCAGGTTGGTAAGCATACAAATGGGACAAGGAGGGGAAGGACTGGTAGCACAGTCAAAACAGAAGTTACCAGAAAGGTCATTGTAGTCCAGCATGTTACAGTGATCTGTCCTCTGAACTTCTTATTAAAAGAATGTGCACACAGAACGGCCATACCATGATTAGCAGTAGATGCTAAAAGCGTTTCTCAGAACAGCTGAACAGAGTCTAATTATTTTGACTTGGTTGTTTGAAAATTTTTTGTCAAAATGCCCTTTTCATTGAAAATGCCAATTTATTTTTTTTTCTGATATTTCTTCTTTTTTTTTTTTAATGAACTAATTGAAAACTTTAAAACGTAATTTTTTAGATGAACATGCAGTAATATTTTGCTGTATTTTGCTTTGTTTCCAACTCCTTTATTTTTGTATCTGCCTTCCAATATAAAAGACAATTTTCAAAATGTTTAACCTTTTCCAATTTAAAAGACAGATGATGAGGAAGAGAGCCGTAAAAACTAAAATCTGAAAGATATGTACTATTTAGATTAAGAACTTCATAACTGTTATAGTGATGAGAACAAGAGGAAAAGATATTCCAGATAGTTAACATAATAAACTTCCAGAAGTGTCTTCAATATAATATTTATTTATTTATTTTACATTTTAAGTAACTTTTTCAGGATAACAACATCTGTCTGAAACAATCATGAAACTTTGGAATAACAATGACACAGATACCTGGAAATGAAATCCTTGGTGAGGTTAATGCCTTTAATGCAGCCAATTCTATGTAGATCTATTATACACATGCACACAAACTATTCACTAGGAGACATCAAGTGGATTTATTTATACTATTTAAAGCAAGTTTGTTGCTACTTGGCTGTTAAGCATTGCCAGGGTTCTCTGAACTTGTAAATGGCTGTAGGAAACCTACACTGAAGGGCTTACAGGGCAGAGAGATAATGTCAGGGAAAGATGAACTGGTTACAGACAGCTCAGAAGATGAAAGAAAGATAACAACATGTAGATGGCTCTCCTGGATACTTATAAACAGATAAAGAACAAAGCAAGACATAAATCCATGGCAATCAGGAACACAAGTTTCATTGTCCGCTTCTAGAACTCAGTATCTCAATGTATGTCCATTCCTGTCTCAATGACTCTTGCCACTTTGCTACAGCCAAAGAAGCCTTCTGTATGGCAATGTTATTTTGCTACTGATGCCAGTACCATTTTTCTTCATTTGATGTATTGAGGGTGAATAGTAGGTGAGATTTTTTAACTTATTTAACCATGAGTTGTGAAGTTGGTTGACCTTTGACTGTTAAGTGTTGACAGGGTCCTGTGAACCCTGGAAATGATAGCATGATGTTATTTTACTGGTGAGGTGCAAACAGATAAAGAACAAAGTAGCACATAAATCAGCAGAACCAAATCAGTGCATGCCTACCCCACAATATTTGCAGGCAGAGAGGAAAAGGGATAAGCCAGGATTGTAGTGCACGTTGGAAATCTGCAACAGTTACAAATTTGAAATATAAAAGACATGATTGCTTCAGGAACCAAGCAGACTCTCAGTAAATACTTCAGAAAATAGGGTTAATGTTTTACAGTGGTCAATGTATTTAATAAAGACATTCTTGTCACATCTGCATGATATTTTGATATTCCATTTCTAATGCAAGAAAGTGATCAGGGCCATGTTTCCTCAGATTTTTTATTTTTATTTTTTGAGATATATATGGATATATAGATATGGAATACAGCTCACAATAAATGGTTCTGAAAAATGGAAGATTTTTTTCTTTATTTATTTTCTTTGTTTATTTCATTTTCTTTTTTTATCTTTTTCCTCTCTTTCTTTTTTTATCTTTTTCCTCTCTCTCTCTCTTTTTTCTTTTTTTTTTTTTTTTTAATTTGATTGGGGTTTCTGTACTAGCAACAAGGATTTAGAAAGCCTGGGAGACAGCCTTAAGCATAAGAAATGCATATTGCTTGAGCGGCTACAAAAGGCGGTATACAGAATTCATATTTAAGGAAAAACCTGCTTCAGTTTCAAGTGTCCAGCCACCTTATAGTTTCACAGACTTGAACAAACAGTAATCAGCTACCACAAAATACCTGTTTCTTGATCCTCTATTCTAGAGGCAGAAATAATTACATAGAAAATGAGTTATTATTCCCTTCATTTCATAGATGGTGAAACAGACTATGGGAAATAGTTGGTTGAGTATAACAAAGGTACCAAGGAAAATGCAAGGAAAAAACATTGATAAAAGTCCTGAAGAATGGGCATGATGAAATGTTGTGTTAGAGACTGGCTTGCTGGTTGTCCTTTGCATCTGGATGTATTTAATTTCTATTAAAGCACCAGCAGGATCACAATGCCTGAATCAGTACTCTTGTACACAATTTTGAAAGCATCTGATTGGTATCTAGGAGCATATTGCCATCAATATTCAATGGAATACAGTTACTTTATTGCCTCATTACTGGAAAAAAAAAATAAAATAAAATGCTATTTTCTCTCAAGGTCATTCTAGCCTTTTGTACATAGCCATGCTTATGTTCTTACTTGGGTCACCCACTTGTCTGATCCCCAGAAAATAAATATAAAAATGTTCAGGCAAGTCAGGGCTGTTGTTTACAAAGTAAATTGTTTGTTCTTGCCTGAAGCTATCTGCTGTTTTGGACATGGCCTGGGATAAACACTTCTTCCTTAGAATTTGTAAATACAGCTATTTGGTTTATCGGATCTAAAAACTCCAAATATAAAACACATGATTCTTGTGCATAAGAGGGGAATATTTTTCTTAGCAGAACAAATATAAAGATAATGAACATATTTTCTGATCATGAAGCTGCAGAGCCACTGCACTTCTTTGGGGAAGTTGGATGACATATTTATATATTTACTTATGTAATACTTTTTTTTTTTTCCTTATTTTCTGTAACTGTGCTGTATGTGACAAATCTCGAGAAAGCTTGGCCTCAGGATGAATGACCAACTTGGTCACTGAATTTTGAAAGTATGGGAACAGCTCCATAGCTTCAGGAATTTTATATAACATTAATGTAAGCAATAATTTTTGTGAATATATTTATCATTTCCCAGTACATTTTTATGATATTTTTATTACTAGTTTTGAAGTAGCTAGGTAAATGTATGGGGCATGTATACATTTTTCCATATGTGGTTTTGCTATTGGGTGTGGGTTTTTTTTCCACTGATTAAGACAAGAAACCTGAGAGAAGCTGAGTGGTCCATCGATCAAAATATTCATTTCCAAGAAGCCCCATACACCATACAATTGCACAGAAGGGAGAGTATATAAATCAGGCAACCACCTTCTGGTATTTCATCTTACATATAAAGATTATTACTAGCAGAAAAGAAAAGTTACATACAGGACATGCAAGATACTGAGTTAATACCAAGATTCTGATTATTTTCCTGTCTTTCAGCATTACAACTTTTCTGCACCTGTTGAACTATGGAGTGCTATATTTCCCACCACCTGTCAACAACTACTGAATACACCACCCAAGTGTTTATTCATCAGTGCTTTCAGAATTACTGCTGCTGTAAGCAGTAGGAGGAGAAAAGGTTGTTGGTACACATGGAAATAAAAACACTCTACTTGAATGGAACTTTTTCATCTTAATTACTCTTCATTTTTCCTTTCCTTCACTGAGAGAAATCAGCCTGTTTCTGGCCAATGTTGTGAACACAGACATGAAATTCAAATATTAAGATGAAAAGTATCAATGAAACATTATATAACATAAAGTTTCGAGTTTCTTAATAAGTATCTTTCATATCCATTTCCTTTTAGAAGATAAATTTTATGTATTTTATGTATTTTCTATATTTTATGTATTTTATAATAGATGGGGAGCTAGTAATACAAGTGATGTGTTAATTAATTTCTATTGTAGCACCAACTAAGATCATCACTTATGAGCTGGAAGGCAGTGGCTACTAGCTCTGTACTAAGTAGTGAGCAAGAGAAGAAATAACGTGTGAGTTAAGATGGGTGACAGGATGCACATCAAATTCAGATTGTGGCATGCACAATAAGGGCAAACAGTAGACATAAGCTGCATCCTGTAAAGACACAAAACAAAGTGTGGCTTTGAACATTCCTCTCTGAAGGACAGTTTTGAAAATCCTCTCTGGGATCAAACACCTCCCCGTGTTTTCCATGCACTGGTGTAGTCCCTTGCCTCACCTTTGCCATTGTCACCAAAGGCAAAGACCTGCCTTTGCACAGCTCATGCCAGGGATCAATATCAAGATTCTGGACATATGGTTGTTGTCTTACTTCTATGTATTTAATTGCACAGAATGCCCAGGTTCACTCCTCTGTATGAGCTGTGACTCCTCTGCAACAGTCAGAGCAAGGTGAATAACATCCACCTCCCTTCATTTCCCCATACTCCTGTATCTGTCTTTCTCTGATAATTGTCATGGTCTATTCTGTTTATTGTTGCACAGCTCAAAAAGGCAGCTTGTCATGGAAGCTCCTCCATTGTCTTTGGGGTTTCATGCTGTGTCTAAGTGATTCAGAGAGAAGCACTTAGAGAGAAGTAAAGAGAGAAATTCTGTCTGGCTCTTTCTGGTCAGCAACAGTGCTCCCAGCCAGCAACTGATTCAGTACCTCTACTTCCAGGCTGCCAAGACGAGTCAACAACCTCAATTTTTAAGAATACTTTCTGGTAGTTCGGGTTCTGACCCTGGATCATATCAAAACCACAACATTCCTTAGTATTTCTAGTGTTTAAGACACTATTCTTTCCTCAGGAAAAAAAAAAAAAAAAAAAAAAAAAAAAAAAAAAAAAGACTGTTTTAGCATTTACTCATAAAATGGAGATTTATTTCATTAATAAAGAAATATTTCCAGTTTTAGGATAACAAATACAATTCCCACTGGGAGATCTGATAATGGCTACAGGAACTAGGAAGTTAAATAGCCTATGAAAATGAAATTTATATATATGATTGCAACAATTCCAGTTTGCATATGCATGTGATTCAGATCACACAGATAAATATTTAATATTTTCATCTTTTACTCATGTTAAAAAGGGTAGGCAAAAAAATCCTTGGAAGTACATGTATTAATTTTGGAATCTTACCCACTCTGTGTGTTGTGAAAGAAGTTTTCTATATCCAATTTATTTTTCTATTGTGTGTGAGGAGTTAGTGGGGCATCTGATGCAGGACCCTATGTGTTGACAGGGAAACAAGTGATAAACAGTTTTGTAAATGTGTTTTTAAAAGACTATATTTATACGTCACTAATTGGCTCATAATATTTTATTAGTGATGTGAAGTTCAGAATATCCGTTCTAGTTCACTTGAATTGTGAATCACTTAGTCAAAAGCAAGCTAACATATTTCTGGATTTTTTTAAAAAAAATAAATAAATAAAAAAGATTTTTCTGTTTTACCAGGACATTTTATGATTCTTGATAGGTGAGAATCAATACTAGTCTGTAGCTGATATAAATGTCATCAATGCTTTCACTCCAGGGCAAGTATAATTTAGACAGATCACCAGAATAGTAATAATCTATTCTTAAAATATAACAGTGAAACAGCTATTTGGATTGATCTTCAATAATTAAATGTAAAAATAATAAGATTCACGTTTCAAATAGTTTTGTATTTTAACATAACGTTTTCATTGTAATTCTCATGTATTCTATGACAATAACACCACCGGTCTTTGCTGAAGTGTGTGTTGCAGCCAGTAAATGAGTTATTGTGCATGCACACATAGCCATAGAAAAGTGTCATGCAAAGTTCTTGTGAAATGGGATGGAATAAGAAAGTCCATACAAAAAGTTGTAGGTATTTATTTACATAGTTAAACATGTCTATGCAGGGAATTGTGGTTACATTACTTGGGACACAGGCACATTAGTGAATCAAAGCAATACAGGAATTAAGGAATAGCAATAAGAATTTCTTTTTCCACTTCATTGAGTGAGTCTCTAGGAAAGCACTGGAGGATGATGGACAGGATGTTTCTACTTTTAGCTTCCTTTAATTACTTCGAGTTCTAACTGATCCTTTGGATCAGCCCTATAATTTATTTAATATCATTTGTACTGCAGTGATAACTAGATCCCTCCCTTGAGATATGTAAATAAATCTGAAGTTTGTCTGCAGGATTACAAAGAGGTTTGAGATTTATTTTTCCATTAAAAGGAGGTTTATGTTGACTCAACGTGTTTTTCGGTCCAGTGCTCCAGACACATGATATCCGACGTGTCTTCTACAACCTAGGATCAATACCTGGAAAACTATGACTTTTAAGCCTTTAATTTTGTACTGTGAAAGATGTACTGTATGGTTCAGAATTGCTTGCACTATGAATCAATTAGTCAACAAAACCCACAGTTTCCTGCATCATAAACCATAGTCCCATACATTTTTACTGTATTAATCAACTTCTAATCAGGAAAGAATAAATGTGGTGAATACATGAAACTCAAGACTAAAAAGATAAACATAAAAGTAACTTAAAAACCTAAAAGCAATAGAAAAAATACAAATTATAATACTATTTTATAATGAATCATAGAATCACAGAATCATAGAATATCCCGAGTTGGAAGGGATCCATAAGGATCATCAAGTCCAACTCCTGGCACCACACAGGTCTACCCAAAAGTTTAGACCACGTGACTAAGTGCACAGTCCAATCACTTTTTAAATTCAGACAGGCTTGGTGCAGTGACTACTTCCTGTTCTAGTGTGCAACCACCCTCTCAGTGAAGAACCTCTTCCTGATGTCCAGCCTAAATTTCCCCTGCCTCAGCTTAACACCATTCCTGTGGGTCCTATCACTGGTGATTACGGAGAACAGGTCACCTGCCTATCCACTCCCCCTCGCGAGGAAGTTGTAGACCGCAATGAGGTCCTCCTTCAGGCTCCTCTTCTCCAGCCTGAACAGGCCCAGTGCCCTCAGCCGCTCCTCATATGTCTTCCCCTCTAGGCCCTTCACCATCTTCATCACCCTCCTCTGGACACTCTCCAACAGTTTAATGTCCTTCTTGTATTGTGGTGCCCAGAACTGCACACAGTACTCGAGGTGAGGCTGGACCAGCACAGAGTAAAGCGGGACAATCACCTCCCTTGACCAACTAGTGATGCCGTGCTTGATGCATCCCACGATACGGTTTGCCTTCCTGGCTGCCAGAGCACACTGCTGGCACATATTCAACTTGCTGTCAACCACAACCTGCAGATCCCTCTCTGTGGGGCTGCTCTCCAGCATATCATCACCCAGTCTGTATGTATAGCCAGGGTTGCCTCATCCCAGGTGCAGGACCCGGCACTTGCTCTTGTTAAACTTCATGCAGTTGGTGACTGCCCAGCTCTCCAATCTGTCCAGGTCTCTCTGTAAGGCCTTTCCAACCTCATCAAAGTCCACAACTCCTCCTAGTTCGGTGTTGTCAGAAAATTTGCTTAAAACACCTTCTAGTCCTACATCCAAATCATTTATAAAGACATTGAAGAGGACTGGCCCTAAAATGGAGCCTTGAGGAATCCCACTAGTGACCATCCACCAGCCTGATGTGGCCCCATTAACCACAACCCTTTGAGCCCTGCCCGTTAGCCAATTGCTCACCCATCGTATGATGTTTTTGTTAAGTTGTATGCTGGACATTTTGTCCAGCAGGATCCTATAGGACACCATGTCAAAAGTCCAAAAAGATCACATCAGCTGGTTTCCTTTGGTCAACTAGATGGGTGATTTTATCATAAAAGGAAATCAAATTTGTTAGGCAGGACCTACCCCTCATGAACCCATGTTGGCTGGGACCAATGACTGCATTGTCCCCCAGCTGCGCCTCAATAACTTTGGGGATCATCTTCTCCATAATTTTACCAGGCACGTGAGACTGATAGGCCTGTAAGTGCTAGAGTCTTCTTTCTTACCCTTCTTGAAAATTGGGACATTTGCCAGCTTCCAGTCTACTGGGAACTCTCCAGATTACCAAGATTGTTGAAAAATAATTGAGAGAGTTCCTGCGATGACATCAGCCAGCTCTCTAAGCACCCTGGGATGGATCCCATCTGGACCCATGGACTTGTATGGATCCAGGTGGAGCAGCAAATCCCACACACGTTGAGTGTTGGTTGGGAGTTTGTCATTCCCACCATCTTGGTCCTCCCACTCAGGGCACCCAGGGTCCCGAAGCCCATCATCAGCATTGAAGACAGAGGTGAAGAAGACATTAAATGTCTCTGCTTTGCCTATGTCACTGTTTGTGAAGAGACCTTCCCCGTCAAGTAGCGGACCTATGTTTCCTTTGGTTCTCCTTTTTCTGTTAACATATCTAAAAAAACCTTTTTTATTGTTTCTCACAGACATGGCCAGCTTCAACTCTAGTTGGGCTTTGGTCCCACAAATTTTCTCCTTACAAGCACGAACAGCATGAGTTAAGATAGGATCCATTGACATGAACAGCGTACAGCATGAGTTAAGATACATTTCAGACAGAACTATATATATTAGCCTGAGCTATGTAATGAAACCAGTATATGATGAGTATATGATGAGGAAATATGATTCCTGGAAGAGCAGGTTAGAGCTCTCACCACAGCTCAGTGAACTCACCCCATTGAACACTCACACTGCATGCTTACTGTGAGCCCAGGTTTCTGTCTGGGCTGTGAAAGTTATCAGAACTTCTTCCTCCCTTGGTATTTATTTTGTTCTGTTATGATACATTTACTGGTATATAATACCTGGGACTGACCTGCAAATGAGAGATAGTGCCTCACATTGGACAGGACAACAAAAACAAAACCACCAAGCAAACATTACAGACAAACTATTGCTGGCAGTTTCAATGATGGTGGTAAAGTCAGCGAGGCAACAGATTTAAACAACAGGGTCAAGCTTTCATCAGCAAACTCTGATTAAGTGTCAGAAGATCCCAGATAACCTCCTTGACATCTGAGCAACAGGAACTGTAAATGAAGCTTTCATCATGCACTGAAATTAGAATAAGCAATTATTAGCTTATTAAAGCTTATTAAAGCTTATTAAATATATTTAATTAAATTTTGGTGAACTGAGCCCACCAAAACCTCTCCTAAGGTATTTTTGTCTGCATGTAACAGAGCATCCTTTCATTTATATAAAGATATCCTGATCTGATTTATCATAGAATCATAGAATTAAAGAATGGTTTGGGTTGAAAGGGACCTTAAAGGGACCCAGTTCCAATCACCCTGCCATGGGCAGGGACACCACCCACTAGACCAAGTTGCTCAAAGCCCCATCCAACCTGGGCTTGAACACCTCCAGGGATGGGACATCCACAGCTTCTCTGGGCAAGCTCTTCCAGTGGTTCACCTCCCTCATAGTTAAGAACTCCTTCCTAATGTCTAATATAAATCTAAATCATTTACACTGTCTTCCTGTTACTACTTTGTCAAGGAAAAACAGCCTATTCATGTACATATACAAGTAAGAAGGCTGTAGTGAGAATGAGATTTGCATCTCTGATGTTTGCTTCTGGAAGAAATTATATGTTATAGTTGCACTCTCAAGAATATTTTTGAACCCTCTTCAATAATATACTGACCACAGACTTCTTTGGGTTATAGCTGAGGCCTTTTGGATTTTTTTTTTTCAATCAATTACTTTATTTTAAAAATGCAGTTTATTTAAGTTCTAGGCTTAAATTTGGTTTATTTCACACAGAATAAATATAGAAGAAAATATTCCTCAGCTACCTTATAGGACAAATCCTCTATGGCTAGCCCTAATAATAGATTAAGTTTCTAAGACATTTTGCTAAGATTGAATATGACGGATGTGGGTATAATTATAAGGAAGGTAGCAACACACAGTATCCCATGTATTGTATATCACTGCGTACAATTGATACTAATGCTTATGACCTGTTAGTGAGACTTGATTTGCTGGGTAATAAAATTATTTTTTTATTTAGTGAGAAAAAAAAAAAAAAAGTTGTAGTCAGTCAGCTGTGCCACCACACATGAAGATAGGTGGTGAAAGGTTGAAGTTTATTAGATGTGAAGTGCCTTCAGAGGCACACAATTTGTCCCCTTGGTTCATTTTGACAGCACTCTCATGATAGCAAGCCATAGTTTATTTTATGTGCTATACATCTTTATTCCTCTCAGATCATGCACTCTGAAAGTTCTCTCCATGCTGTTATCAGGTAAAAGATATTTGGCTTACCCCAGCCCTTTGGCCTAATGAAGACCCTTTTGTTTCAAGCGAGAAACTGAATTCATATAAGGAATTTTAAGAACATCTCTCAAAAGATGAAACCCACTCATGGAACATTATAGGAAATAATTAATCATTCCACCTCTTGTATACAATCAATAACACTAAAAGACTGTCTTGTCATCTTATCAAGCTACATAGGTTTTAGCAGTTCCTTTATTAAGCCTGGAAAATAAAGCAAGGAGAGAGGGATTCTTTGAACATCCAAACACCATGTCACACTGAGTGTGATCCTGACACTGCCCAGGGAACCTGCTATCCTTTGTTTACAGATGGATCTGTGATAACCCGACAGCTCAGATGGAAGGTCACCCTGGAGGACAAGCAGGGGTTTCTTTTCCATCATCCCTGAATCCTGGAAGTAGAGGTTTTGACCACCCTGGGTATCCGGGCTCTGTGTTAAATTCTACTTTTCCTGCTGACAGAAGTATGTGGAATGTGATCAGAAGATACTCTGGCAATTTGTCTTCTATTACAAGAGAGAGGAAGAAGAAAGGGTGAATAAAACTCTATGAAACTACATGAAGAAAATAATGCAGATATGACACTACAGTTTTCTGACTGTCAGGCTACTTATTATGATAGACCATTTTGAATATATATGGCTTATATGCACTAGAAGGTGAAAAAAATTGTTAATACTACCTGTAATACCAGAACTGCACTACCTAGAGGTAATTAATGTTATTTCATTGACTTCAAAATGGCCAGGCCATCCTTTCACCCTCATTTAATGAGTCCATGGGTGTAACTATAAAACAGAAGGGGTTTGCAGTTCCCTACTCACAACAGCATTTGAGCAACATGCTAGAAATTGTCTTGTCAGCTTTGTTAAGACTTTACTGTCCTCCATGGAAAGGTCTCCAGAGCAGTCACTTTTGGTAGACCAATAATTCATCTTTGTAATCCTGATTCATCCATCAGGTTACAGTGACATAACCAGTTGCTTCACTGGAAGGTACAAAAAAGTCTTCAACAGCAATTATTGGATAATTTGCCTATAAAAAATTCTTATTCTTTCCAATATGTAGGAAGTGGTTTATATTTGCTTGTATAATGCCTTGGGGTTGTAATCTTTCCAGAATCCCGGGCCCGCTAACAATCCTTAGTTATTATTGAATTTTATAACTAGTTGAACACTACATACTTCCTTCAATATAGACTCCAAATATAGTTTATGGCTATACATGTTGTATAAATAAATTGCTGCCTTTTATCACTTCCTATCTGTTAGATAATGAATGCTTAAAGTGATACAAGGGAAACAAAATGTAGTCCATTTGGCTTAAGTCCTCAACTTATTAACTTTTGACTTTTTGATATTTATCTGAAAATGTTTTTTATGGTTGTCTTTGGCACACATCTAAAGCATATCTTTTATGGTCACACTGTCTTGCTTATTGTGATAAATGGCTCAGTCTTCAAAATAGGACTATAATCAAAGTTTACAATTTATTAAAGGAATAGAGGTAAGCAAACAGTGCTGGGTGCACCAGGAGTCTCTGCTCCACCAAGACACACACCAGTTACATCAAGCAGCTGATTTTTATGCTCCTAGGCTAATACATATTCATTATTGCTTCTAAAAAAAGACAGGGTTATTATAATTAGTTTCCGGAATCCAAACCCTCCTACTGGAGCATGTGTATCAGTCTCCGGTGGTCCCTCTGGGGGTCTCTGGGGGTCTCTCATGCTGAAGGCTCGTAGTCTTCCTCCCTCTTGTCCTTCTCCTTTATCCAACTTGGTTGTATGTCAGAGACTTGTGCAGCGTCCCCTGCAAGCTTTGTCTTTTAGTTTTTCTTCAGCTCTCCCCGTCTCCTTAGTCTCCTGGCCAGATAGCAGAGACTTGCAGAGTGTCCCATGCAATAGTCATAATAGTTAGCAGTTATTCTGAAACCCCCCAGATATAAGAGACTTCAAGGAAAAGCCTACAAATACATTTCCCTTCAAGCTTTCTATTGACACGAATTGCTAAAACATTCCTTTGCAAGATACAAGAATTATATACATTAACCACTCTGTTTTTCTTAGACTTGTGGTTATACAAGGGTATGTAAGACAGAAGGTCACATTCATCATACCATGCAGCCCTAGCGTTGTTCCATACTGACACGAATCAGATGAACATATCTCACACCCATCCACCAACAAACAGTCATGTTACATAGTCTTATCAATAAAACATTAATTTACTGTTTGTTTGTTTGTTTTTTCCTTTAACATGTTTAATCTCTCCTAGAGTTAACTTCACTTTTGTTCTTTCTAAGGCATACTATTAGCTATTAAATAATTACTGTAGCAAAGGAAAGTTATAACATGAAAATTAGTGTGGATAATAAAGCCATAGGTTAATGCATTAGAACAGGTTTGCTAACAATGGCACAGAGATTTTGTTACCAGAATATTACTGTCAACATTTTTCTGTGTCTAGTAATTTAGAAGAAATGCGGATGAAAAATTTATGTTTTATTACACTTGTGGACAAAAGGCCCATCCAAGGATCATACTATCACCTATCTTTGTGTGAAGGAGGGAATTCAGATGAGGATTGTATATTTATATATTTGTATATATTATTAATCAAATAGTTAAGTTTATGTTTGATGTAAGGAAAGAGTAGCAGATATATTAGTTTTTTCAATTTCAGATAATATAAAATTCAAAAAAGAACAATACTGCCCAAATATTCCTCCTCAAACAAATCAGAATGAAAATCAAGAAGGAAGACTTATTTTACTGTGTTTAGAGGTAAATAATTTATTTTTAAATAAAATTGTCAACTTTTTTTTTTTTTTTTTTTTTTTAGCAAGGACAAAACAGGTGATATGAATGTACATGATAAAAAAAAAAAAAAAAAGAAAGAAAACATGGGCTGTAGCTTGGGAGCTGGGTGTTCCACTTCTTTTCTCTTGTTTCTCTTGTGTTTCAAATAATGTTTTCCATGTTACACACAGTGACGTGGAAAAACAGATTCAACATATTAGACCCAGTATTTGTAATGAGGATAAAATAGTATGAAAGCAATCTTGTTTTGATATTCATGTCCTTGGCAAATATTCTGCTTAGCATCATGCCAGAGGCTGTCCTTTTTTTTTTTTTTTTTTTTTTAATTATTATTATGTAGGTGGTTTACCTGCTATACTTTTATTTTATGATAATTATGATTTTATTTTATTTTAGATATGTAAACAATTATTTATCGTTAACAGATAAACATATATGCATTTAGCAACAAAAACTGTGAAAGTTTATACACATTAAGTGTTCCATGCACATTAAGTGTGTAAGTGCTCCATGATATGGAAGGTTTAAGTCCCAATTCTCATTGAAACATATATAATAACATTTCAAATTTGTCATTAAAATAAAGAGAAGTTGGTCAGCAAAAACACAATTCATCTTCCTTAATTTTCAGTACATAAAGCAAAATATGTATTATCAAAATATAGTTTCTACAGGCACTGGAGAAAGACAGCAAATGAAATGTCATCCATTTTAAAAGCTATTTTACTTACCACCTATGTTTCTCAGTATATTGACTACCTGTGTGGGCACAACAGGTTTTGCAGTAAAACTAATAAATAACAAAATTAACACAATGTGCATAATTCTAGGAAACAGACATGAGTTCAAAACAACCAAAATGTAGACAGCTGTTTATCAAGGTCAACATCACTGCACAGTCTTTTGGCTTTGAAGACATATTCTTCCACCAGCAACCACATGTGCAATTCCTTGCATGGTAGGTTTCTGGTGATGTATCAAAGCCTCTGTATAAAACAATGGCAAATTTACTGTTTTCCATCATCATAGTAACATCCCATTCAAATCCAATAACCATCATTTCCCTGCCAAAGTATACATGGCACAAGCAGTGCTTTCAATGGTGAAGTGATTTATTCAAACAGTTGTTGTACACCCATCATATCTCTACTCTCTATTATAAAGCTTGAGCTGACCTTCAACTCATTTTAATTTGTGGACCCTGAGGATGTGGGATCGAATGGCAAGGTATTATTCAACATACGCTTAAGCCATTTCTTTTAAATATACTTCAGAACCATAACTGAGGTTTTGATTTGGGTAGAGTTTCCCTGTGCTTGAAGGCACTTCAGCAAAAACATATTACAGCATAAAACTAAAAACACACAGCTAAAATGGAGTGCCAGATAATTGAGTATAGCAAGAACATTTTTTCTGATCATTGCTTGTATTTTTTTATTTTTCTTTTAACTCTGATTGACAAAAATTTAATGCCTGGAGTTTCTGTTTACTAGTCTAGTCATAAGAAAGTATTTTATTGGGAGAAACCTTGGGAACCTACAATTTTTATTTTTATTTTTCAGGCACTAGATTTGATACTGTTTCCTCTGATAAAATGTCATTGGCTTAACCTGTCTTTCTTCCATTTAATCACTTTCAGAGTCTCATTAGACCAAAAGGAAATAAGCCTTAAAACTCAAACCACATGCCACATTCAGAGAACACAACAACAACAACAAAAAACCTACAGGCTGTATTCTTACTCACAACACTGGATGGTATCTCAGTACCAAAAAAAAAAAATAATAACAAATAAATAAAAGTTTAAAAAATGGTAGAAATACCCTTTTCAAATGGAAAAAAATGCATATGATTTCAAAGCTATGGCTCCTATTAATCCATACATAATGGGAATTTTCAAGGATACCACACAAGTGAATTCTTGCCTTACAAGGACTTCCACCCATTTCATTAATAATAAGCCTGTTTTGCTTGTAATGTTTTGAAATGAATACAAACTCTACAATGACTACAATAAAGAAAAGCATGCATCATTCATTCTACATGGATAAATAAGTAGGTAGATAGACATAAAACTAATTTTAAAGTTTGACATATCTGAGTAAAACTGGTTATATTATGGGGGAATGCAAGACCCACCCATTTAATGCATTCCTTATTGCAGAATTATACAGAGAACTTATACAAAAACTCCAGCAACATCTGAAAATGCATACCCTGGCATTGATGTGCAAAATTTAGAGGAACATTTAAATGAGCACCCAGTTCAGTTTTGAGCTCATGCCTAAGCCACATAGTTTTACAGAGGCCTCCACTGTTTTATAGTTTCCTTGATCTGTTTTTTTTTTTTTTTTTTTTTTTCCCTGGTTGTCTTTCATTTTTCTCATCTGTTGCTTATGGAACTCTGACAACTGTAAGGAATCTTGGGGCTACTCAACTATTAGAAAAAAAAAAAAAATCCTTAGTACTTACCTGACCACGAGAGAACTCAGGAAGGGTGTATTCAGGCAGAACCATATATACTTCCATGTTGTATATACTGAGAAGATATCACAATAACAACATATATTAGAATTGCCTGATTTCTTTGTTTGTTTGTTTGTTTTTTCCTTGTCTTTATTCTTCTGCTCTACTTACCACTTTTGTTCCCTCTCACACTGAGATCAACCATTCCCTCAAATTTTGTCTTCACTTAATTTCTGAAGAAGGTGTATAATTTTTTTACGTTCCCATTAATTATTATACAGCATCCCCTTGGATGTGCCAAAGCTGCAAAGTCATTTCTCAGCCATCAAAAGAACTGGCAAATCAAAGTCCGAAGTGAAGTTTAAGATCACTGACATATTAATTCTCTCAGTTTGTAAACATTTTTAACTTTTTTAACTTTTTTAATTTTTAAACTTTAGATATTATGAGCTGTTAATGTTTTTATCTAAACAACCAGTTACAAAAGATTTGGCCTTAATAATTTCATTCTTAGAATACCAGGGGTAGGGATGCTTCACACTGAATTTTGATATATTTATTTTTACATTAAGGCCTAGATTAATGCTCTTCTTAACTCCTTTTAACATTATTATTATTATTGTAATTGTTATTATTATTATTAATTTAACAATGATATTGTTAATTTATTTGCTCTGAGCAGTTAGGAAAAATAAAGGTCTGTTGGTTGTTGCAATTATGAAGAGATGTTAAAACTTTAAATCAAAAATTTATATTGTTTTCAGGTTTAAAAAGAAAATCAACCCCCCCTTGGCCCCCCTAATCACATCCTTATTCAATGTTCCCTACTCCTCTCAGTTACTAATCTTTTCCCAAGCCTCTCTCTGAGGCTTGGTGAGCACCTACTCACTCAGTCTGAAACCTTTTTCTCCCTTTCTCTGTATGGGCTTCTTTTGTTTTTCTCTGTCAGAGTCACAACTCTGTTCTAAACAATATCTTCTTGCAAACTCATTCAGAGTTGTCTCATCACAGTGTGCTTACTGGATGATGACTGCTGTCTGCATCCTATGTCCAAAATGCTAGTGTTGCTAATGTTTCATGAGACCTGAAAGATCTTTCAGTTGATTTCAATAGGAAAGACTGTTCAGCTTGTGAAACCCTTCCCTTGTTGGATAATACTTTGGCAGTGACTACAGAACCCACCTGCATTGAAGTACCATTGACCCACGCAGACTTTTGAGATCTGGTCTGAACCCTGAAGATTTTATAGTTAGGATAGAAAAGGCTTTATTGGGAAAAGGGGGGGGAGGGGGGGGGAGGAGGAGGAGGATGGGGGAACACACCATGACTGAGAAGAGCAGATGGCACAAAAAGCAATGCCAGGAATGGATTCACTTTTTTTTTTTTCTTTTAATAATAAGGATTAAAAAAAACTCTATACACATGCTATACACATGTATATGTTTATGTGCATGACTATATGTGTAAAGGAAATAAGCATTAACTGTTTTCAAATAAGTATAAATAGATCTCTTTTCTGTTGACAATTTCAACAGATATAACACTTTTTGAATAATATTTAATCTGAAAAAGAATATTTAATTTAAAAAATAATTTAAATAATTTTAATTACAAGAATGATCAGAATATTTCTCTCAATATTTTCAAAATGTGCAAATGACTTTGCTTTAAAAGAGAATTAGCTCAAAACAAACAAGGTGCACTCAGCTATTGTCTTCATGTGTTCTACTAAAATATTATTTCACCAGTAAAAGTTCGAGATAGGATTTAGGCACTAGCTGGAGGGCGAAGGAGAAGGCAGGCTAATTTAGCAGGACACATCACTGCTGTGTTCTTTAGGGCAGGCATCATTTCATGTACAAGGCAAAATGTCAATAGAAACATGTTACTATGCCACATTACACAGGAGATCTAAGAGGTTTAGAGCCCCAGAATGTGTGGTATTCCTTTTAAGCCTGCAGCTCCAAAAAAAAAAAATGTTCTAAATCCCCCATGTTTATTTGAATAGATGTTGGCAGGATAATTAAATGCTCCCTTCAAACATCCTGTTGGAAATATTAAACAGTAATTACCTTCCTCAACTTGTTCCTTTTGTGAGAAGGGGAGCCACCTGACTGCCAGCTTTCCTTTGCCCTGACACAGATGCAAAAGCTCTGCTGCCTTTCTGATCTGTTCACACACTTTCTTCCCATGAGAAAGTAAGCACTGACTGAAATACGGTATTTTCTCCCAACTTGCACACACAACTGCTGCTTGTTTCAGAAAGATGTCGACTAATTTGAGCAACCTCTCCAAAGGCCCTCCAAACAGAAATGTCTTTCATAAGTTTCCGGGTCAGCAGCCCTTAGTAACCCAGGATGACTATTCTAGTCCTGGAGGCACTGAAATAGTTCCATATAAATAGAAACAGTTTCTGTATCACATTGTTGCCTCAAGCACCCATTCAACACCTCGTTGCACATTAAAATATCTCTCCATGACACAACTTTACACAAAAGAATGTCTTTGCCCATATGGTGTCTCTCTGATTTGTTGATTTTCTTTAGTCTGATCCTCTCATTTGCTGAAGCATTTATATCTTCTTGTGGGATGAAACTTTAAATGGTCAGCACAAATAATGCATACAGAAGCTTTCTTCTCTTCTACTGTTTGCCAGCAGATGCTAACCATCCCCTGTGCTTCGTGAAGTATTTCTATTGTGTGGAGCTCTTGGTAAAAGAAAAACAGTATCAGAAGTTTCTACACAACTATTTTCCCTTCCCTTCCCTTCCCTTCCCTTCCCTTCCCTTCCCTTCCCTTCCCTTCCCTTCCCTTCCCTTCCCTTCCCTTCCCTTCCCTTCCCTTCCCTTCCCTTCCCTTCCCTTCCCTTCCCTTCCCTTCCCTTCCCTTCCCTTCCTTTCCCTTCCCTCACAGACTGATTCTACTTCATTGTTATAACAGTACTTTCCCTTAAGGATTTTGGGTCTAGTCCAATGTTCTTGGAGGTCAACATAATTCTTTTCAGTGACTTCTATGGACTTTTGACATACTGCATGCATTATTTGCTGTTCCAAAAGTATTTAGTACGTATACATGGCTGCTGTGGTTAGAAAGAATGGCAGACAAGATGGGTGGGAAAGAGGCTCTGCATTTTCAAATTACGATAACTGTAACTAATCAGTCCAACATTTCTGTCCTTCTCTTAGTCCCCTTTTCCTTCCCATCTAACTCACTAGACTCAATTGAGATTGAAGGGAGTATTGCCATTTTGTTCAATACTGAATCTGGTGTTAATTCATCATCTAAATATAAGCATTGTAAACAGTTTATAAACCAGCATGAAAATAGTTCAACAATCCTTAAAGGTGTTATCAATATGCTTTGATTTCCTATGTGTGCTGATTTTTGAATCAGTATCCAAAGCCTACTATCTAAAGCCTCTGCTTGTTAATAATGGAGTAAGTCAGGCAGGATGTTCATACCAGAAGGTACAAATGCAAGTAGAAACAGATCTTTCTGAATTAAATTTTCTTCTCATAAGATTTCAGCACAATTTTTGAAAAACTGCATTTTCCAAAGCACCTAAGAAACAGGAGCCAATCATTTGATTATTTATGTACTGGACATTTGGAAAAATATTTAAATATTTTCTCTTACAGGGAAGTAGTGAAAATGCTTTTTTTTTTTTTTTTTTAAATTAACCAAGCAGAATCCCTGTTCTAAACTTCCATAACTAAGGACAACTGAGCCCCAAAAAGTCATACTGTACCTTACCCAGCTAGCTAAAGTTAATTTCTCAGTTCTCTTCTGCATCAACAAATAATCATGAGTTCACATAAAAAGCACCATTTTTAGTTTCATATCTTTATCCTCACCATTAAGTTGGACATACAAGTATTACACTGCCATAATAAACATGTGAAGGTAGGCTCTCCCTCTGGAGGTTTTCAAAAACACCAAATTTTTGCTTTGATCACAGTTCAGGATGAAGTTGTAAGGCTTCTAGTTGTGCCTAGCCATTTATATCCCACCCACTTTTTTCATTTTATGATCTCGATCTAAAATATTGTAAGCAGATAAACCTTTATCATAGTAAATCCACCAGTTAGCTGATACTCTTATAGAAATCAAATAAATACTCTCCTTGCTTGTTTAAAACATCTTCCTGCTCTCCAGAAAATATACTCCAAGAGGGTGTGTTCATGTGAGTGACAGAAGTGAATCAGTTTCCACATCAAGTCACAACAAAATTCTACTTGATGAAAATAGTGTTTGTTTTCAGGAGCAAAGACAAAATAACTTCAAAATTCAGTGCCATCTTTTTGTTTAATCCAACTGTCAAAACTATGAAAGAGAAACTGGGCAGCTAGATGGTCAAGTCTCTCAGCAGTATATTTTCAGGACTGTGAATCTGTCTGCAAAAAAAATAATAATAAAAAATGAAAATTAAATATATATATATATACATTTTATATTATTCAGTAAAACAAACAATTCAGGTTAAACCAAAGAAACTTAAAAATATATGTATTACAAAAAGGAAATGTTAAAATCACATTATTTCATTTCAATGCTTCATTCATGCCCAGTGAAATGCTCCTTGAGAAAAATCAAGAAAAGAGGATGGATTAATGAGTCTGTTGATCTTTGTTACCTCATCTGTCTGCAGTTAGAGAATTCACTGGGGTGTGTAACATCCTTCTTCCTCATATCTTGCAGTGGAAAGTGCTAACTACAAGCCTTAAAGCTCCAATTCCTTTTGTTGGACAGGCTACTTTTTGCATGGAACAGTAAAATTTTATTGTGCCTGGCATCAAAGAGGCAATAAAGACTCCATAGCCTGACTGGCTTCCTATAAGACATGTTGGTGCCTGTTCAAATTTCTGCCAGGAATCAATGTCTGTCTTGTCCAAAAAATATTTGGCTATTCCATATAAACAAGAATTCTGAGAATGAATGAAGGAAACATACCCTACTAACCACCAGCCTGTGTGACTGAACCAGTCATCAGCAAGATGGAAGATAAGGGGTCAAATCCTTTTCTGAAAAGACAAAGCTGAATCTCTGCTCTTGTTCTATCTCTTTCCCCCAGAGTGGGGGGAGATAAACAAATATTAAATGGTTCAATTCACACAAAGTTTTCAAAAAGTTTTATGTTCATTGCAATCATATTTCTGGTGAATTTAATGCTGGCAAAAACTAGCTTTTTTTAAAAAAAAAAAAAGTTTTTAGTTTTTTTAAAACTAGGTTTTGTAAGGTATTGCTGTTGATTAGAAAATTAATAAGTTTAGCTGCTTCCTAGTACACAGTATTTAAATTAATAGTATACCTTATAGGCTTACAGGCAAAAATAATTGATGTAACAACCAAGAAGTAATTAGTAAGCGATTGTTAAAGATTTATCTGTTGCAGTCTGAAATAGCTATAACAACTTAAATGACATGATTTTCTGTATTTTGACAAGCTTTTAAAAGCTTCTTGGCTTTTGAGTTAGGATGTAGAGTCAGAAGTATGTATATCAGATGTATATCATAAAATTCAGAATCATCACTAAAATGTCTGTTTTGCAATATAGAGTGGCACAACACAGAAAATATGAGTGGGACTTCTGAAATAGTTTTAAATGCTTCCAAATACTTTCCTTGTTAGAAAGAAAAATGTTAGAAGGGATTATAAAGATTAAAAGATGGTCAAGAAGGAAAGGGTAGTGTGAGAGTATTCACAAAATAGGTGACAACAGCAGGGTTTATATTACTGGTTCTGTATAAAAGAGATTTGTGTGATGATAAAGGCTCTGATAGACTTTCTATTGTGTAAAAAAATGTTGAATAGCATAAAAAAGAATGGAAAAAATCTTTTCATGGAACATTTAGCCAAGTAGTGTGGTTTTTGCCCTAGGAGATCATCAAAGAAAACTCTACTGCTGATTTTAAGAAAAATCTTGATAACTTTATTATGCATAGTATTACTTGTATTTTAATATGCACTTTAAGATAATAATGAAGATAAAACAATATTGTGCTTGTGGCTTAAACTATTATTAGCAGCTTCAAGAAGGGAAATTTTGCTAGTGATAATGTATCAAATAGTTACTTAATTGTATTTATTTTATTCTTCTGAATAAATTTATTCAGGAGAATTTTATTTTATTTTATTTTATTTTATTTTATTTTATTTTATTTTTCTGAAACACTTGGGGTGGGCTACTAGTTTAAGGGAAAAAAATGTTGCTTTCTTCCTTTTGGTTCTCTTTACTTCAGTGAGACTACTTATATTATTTGTTTAAATATAGCCTAGAACCTTAGATCCCAAACTATTTACTAAGGATTTATATTCATATTAAGGCTTCGGAGGGACTGACAGAATTTGTTTATCTTCACTGAAGAGTATTAATTCCCCCTGCAAGATTTGTCTCACCTGTCATTAGCAATCTAAAATTTTGGGAGCTGTTCATATGTAGTTGTTAAATCTTCTCCTATAATCAGTGGTAAAGAATATCCACTTTCAGAGTGATGCAGCCCATTTTAAGAGAGATATGCAATATATAAGGGATGCATTGCCATCTGGGTGAACCTCACTGATTTCCAAATGCCTCACTTGCCAGCTACCTAGCAAGTCACTGAATGGCTTAACAGCATGTGTCCTTAATGGACAGTTGTGCCAGGCGATTGGGGGGCCAACAAAGACGATGTTGTACCATGTACCAACGGTGTTAGAAGAATGACAGGCATATAAAAGGCCTGCAATGTGGTTAAAAGAACATTGAATAATATCAGAATAAGTGTTACTGTAGTAATTATTATAGGCAGTCCTTGTCTCCCTTTTACTGAATAGCAGACATGAATTCCAAAGCGACATTTACCTCTCCTAGTTAAATCTCTTGCATAAAACAGATCCTAGCACTGAGGAACAGAAGGCAGGATGGACCATTTACTTCTTTCCAGAAGTCAGGAGTCAAAGAGAACCCTTTATGAACCAGAAGAGGCCACAGACCTTCTACTTCATGCTCCCCCTAAACACCAAAATACATCAGGATCATGTACTAAGTTTAAGACCCCTTTAACCACATGTTTGGATGGAAGTTACCTGGTTAAAGCACAGCATTGACTATCTGAGCTCAAGACAAAGTCTTCAAAAATTAAAGAATACAATTCTTCTCCTGTCCCCACTTCTAACCCACCTCACTGCTAGGAAAGTGCTCTTCATTTGAATTTGCCAAGATTCAACTTCCAGCTGCTAACTTCCAGGAAGGCTATTGTGGTTTCTGCCTTAGAAACAAAGAGCCCTTTAAACTTAGTGTTTTTTGTTGATGTTTTTTTTTTTTTTTTTTTTTTTTTTTGTCCCTCCATTGTTATCAAACCACCACTTAGCAGTCTTTTTCGCAAGGGGTGTGTCAATACCATCTTCAATGGGAACAGGATTGAGTTGTTAATTTCAGACCAGTCACTGAAAATATTTTTCTTATCAGTAGATTTGCTCCATCACATGCACGTGTTTGCTTATTATTGTTGGGCTGCTCACATGCTGGGCTGTGGATTGACACTGTTTGTTTTTGTTTTGTAGAAGAAAGGAGTTCTGAATCATTTGGGGATGGGAGCCCCCCCATGCAAATTATAGCACAAATTTCTTAAGCAGAGGGGAAGAAAAAAATAACAAAAATTAAATCTGTGTACAGTATGAACATCTTTTTTATGTCTATGCTTTATCTGACTTCACCTGAGCCAAACAATTCAGAATGGTGGACCAGTATTTATCTTTGGAAAACACTAATGAGGTCATGTATTTAAAAATAAGTCCATTTCACTGTTTTTAAGTTTGTAAACACTGACTCAAATTGTGCCTAAATGTGCCTAGCTGGCATATCAGAGATAACCAAAAATTATACTTCTGACTCCAGTTAGCAGATAAATGGCAGATTATTAAATATGATCTTTACTACAAAGGAGTTAATGCCTCTTAGAAAAGTAACTAGACACTCATTTAGAGCTCAGGAGTCCCATTCTTTTTTACTTTACATTGAGATGGCAATTAATAAAGTGCTAGCTTTTCACACATTATAACAAATTACTTTCTTCCAAGCTAAATTAAAGGTAATATTTCTGTTAATGACACTTTATAGGTGCCTAATTTAACCAGTGTGAGAATGATGACCTTAAAGCATTCATGTAAAGATTTAAACAGGAGAAAATGAGACTGTTATAATACTTAATTTCTTTCCAGTCTTTTCTGCTGCCACACATAGTCAAAATCCATTCAAGCATTTTTATAACTATGCAAGTGTTACGTGATTTTTATATATATATATATATATATATATGTTATATATATATATATGCTTTATATGAATATTTATATATATATATATATTTGGTTTTGTTTTCTAGGAAAGAAAGTCTCTCTTTTTCCTTTTGCTTTTCTTATAGTACTTAGTTCATATTTATTTCTTTGGTAGGATGAATACCTAATCCTACAGAATGAGAGAACAAGGTGAGGGAGCTGGACATCCTGTTGATTCAGCTCAGCTCACACACTGCAATCTACAGAAACCATCTGGATAAGATTGCAAAACAAAGTGTTACCTTACAAGCCATATCTTCCCAGCAATTCTGAAGTCTAACCTCTGTGAAATGAATTGTGCAGACTGATGAGACTCATCAGCAGTATTAGTGGTAGCTGTGTTGACAGCATCACCTGAGGCAGCTGTCTTTCAGGCTTTGGATAGAATATACACCAGGGGAACAAAACCAGATGAAACTTCTGGCAATTCCATGAAACTGTGTTATGCTCAGAAGCATGTATATGAGAAGTGCAGCATGAGATCAATGCACTGATCAGTGCACTGATCAGTGAAATTAAGAAGTTACCTTTTAGAGCAGTTCCATGACAATTATTTTGATGGGGTAACATTCCAGATTTTGATTTATTATTATCATTATAGCAATATGATTATAGTGGATTCCTAATACACCTATTATAGTAGCAATATAATTATAGTGGACACCGTCCAGGTTCCAAGCCAGCATGGCAGGGGAGTTGGAATTAGATGATCTTCAAAACCCTTCCAACCCAAATCATTCTGTGATTCTATGATTATTATTATTTTGCTATCTAATTCCAAAGAATGTTTTACTTACCTATAGTGCCAATATAATAAACCAGGGCAGGACTACAATAGTTAAAGTATGAACATCTCTTTTTATTTAACTTCATTGAGATACGTGATCAGGTAAAGCAGAATAAACAAAGGGAATACTGGAGCACACAGGAGAAATGTGAGAAAATCTACAGGAGAAAATCTACAAACAGATCCCCTTGGCGAGCTGGAAGGAAAGGGAATTAGTTTATTCTGTTCCCTTTATACCTTCACTGTATGTAAGCTTTTATCTAAATATTTGTTATGCTTTTTCCTCTCCAAGAATACCTGTTCTGTGTTCCCTTCCCATGTTTGTATTACTGGATTTTTAAGATTCTAAGGATAAATAACCACTTATTATTTGCATGGCTGAAAGCAAATGTGGGCAGAAAAGATTACAAGGTTCTAACAGGGCAATATAATTAGTTCAGTGAAACTACTCGCTACTGCATTATCCTTCTATGAATTATTTTGAGAATTGAGAAAGATTTTTTTTTAACTTTTTTGCCAGCAAAAAAAAAGTAAAGACAATCCAGCAAATTCGTGCAGGATTCTGATATAGAATATAAAGAAAGATTAAAAGGAAACTAGTTGACTTATTCAAAGATTCAAGATTTCACTGGCACCTGTTTCCAGAAGAAAGCAATACTTAATACAGTTTTGTCAGTTTGCTTGAGTACCTTGCCTTACATGTATGTTTTCTTAAGAAGTAGAAAAGCAGAAAAAGAAGGAAAATGAGATAACCCTCCCCCACCCACCAGTTCTAGAACAGACTGAAATGACTCAGCTCTGTTCATAATGATTTCACTAACAATGCCTAGCTAGCGGAGGTCTTCTATGAAATGGCACATAACCTACAAATTGGGCAAAGAGAGTGGTTTGTTTTTAATGTAATCATGAAAAAATCCCATAGTTGTAAAATTTTGATGAAAGGGTAGATATAGATAGAAACCTGCAAAAAGATCTCAAACATTTGGATCCTGGATTTTGGACTGATCTCCGTCTGGCAAAGGGAGCCAAAGACAAAGTCCATAAAATGTAGCTGTTCTGACAGAAAAGTCAAGAATTTATGTAGAATTGTAGAATTTATTGTAGAGTGCTAAAAACAAAACAAAACAAATAGAAAAGTTAAAAACTATATATACTCTTCTTAGTTTTCTGAGACTCTTATATCATTTAGAGAAGTTAGTCTAATCTATAGATATTCCCCCTTTCAGATCAAGAATATTACCTATGGAAACAAGAGCCAAATAATCCCTTGGATCATGTGAGTTGCTTGTCTCTTTATCTCCTTTCATCACCCCAAACATTTAAACTTAGGGGTGAATTTGAACTAAATCTATTACCTATTAAGAGATTTTTAAAAAAAAAATAATCTGAAATTCCTGTAAAAATGATGAAAATATATAGCCGGATATACTTTGTATTAATTCCTCCCTATGGAAAAGGACTTAGTCTGGTGGTGAAATGTTTGACTTTAAACTCGGGAATATAACAATGTGAAAGCACCAAATGAGAGCTCATCCCTTGCCTCTTGCCTATCCTTAAGCTATTTTGACCTCTCCAGTGTCTACTCAAGGGTAAGGTCATGCAGAAGCTTTAGTACTGTTCTTTCAAAGTCATTTAGCCATGTGATAGAATACCTAGAAACAAAGCTTCACTGTTTCCAGTGCCCGGGAAACAGTTTGCTTTGGTTTGGAACCATTTCTTGGACTAAACTGAATGAAACCATGTGATCAATTACATTCTAAATACATAAATGCATAAACTACAGACTACTACTGCTTCAGAAGTACTTTTTGGGGTTGACAGAAAAAAAAAAGTAAATTCACAGTTTGGGGCCTGAGCATGATTCTGTGATCCATATGCAAATGGTGGATGGAATTCATTACATTTATTTGTAGCCATCTCAAGTCATCAGGTTTAGGTGTATATAGGCACCCATGTATTTGTAAGATCAGTAGTTTAACACTTATAAACAAACAAACACAAGAGATGTTTGGGGTGTGATTCCGATTTCCCATTTAGAAATCAAAGAGGTCTTTGCTAAAATGTATTGCCCCCTATAGATACGGATTGAATTTCTGTGTCTCAAAATTCTGTGTGTTTCAAAATCTGAGAAGGGAGGCTACATTTTCTTCCCAGATGTAAATGCAGACATTTCTACATTTTAGCAGATAAATGTCATGTCAAGTCTTTCATCTTCATGGGCTCTTCTTTATAGGTATAAAAACTAGGTTTCATGGCATTCCCCATTCACCTCTTTTTTACCCCAGCATCTCTAGTTTTCTGTGGATATTTCGTTTGTTTGGTTGGTTTTGGTTTTGTTTTTCAAAGAAAGGGAGAAGATATTAGCTCTAGTTCCTGTCCCAGGGCCAGACAATTTTTCCCTCTTTTCCATAAAGATTTTTATGTAAATGTGATGTCTCCTGCCCAAAAATATGATCTAGGGAGACCCTAGGAGACATACTACCAGTAATAGAGAATGTTATCGCCCACCCTGGAAAAGACTTTGTTCATTTTCTTAAATTCATTCTCCCTTTCCCTTTGAACAGGGAAACCTGAGAAGTTGCTTTGTCTGCCTACAAGTCCTTATTCCTCATTAGATCAACCTATGTATTGCACAAAAGCAACTGGGAAAATAACCTGTACTTTAACATATTGAAAAGACATTATTTTCCTCCCCAAAAGTATCATATTTTAAAATGCCCTCAAAATAGCAGCTATTCTATTATGCTTGCTTATGAATATATGAAATTAAAGACCAACTGCAGTGGTTAGTTTTGGAATCTTTACATACACAAAGTAGATGTTTTCCTAATTCACAGGGAAGTATTTTTGTAACTAAATACTACTTTAATAAGTCATCTGGTTCAGGTCTAGAAAGTGCAGTTGGAACTGTCAGCTAATGCTACTTAAGAGCACTTGAAGGTTCAATGGATTATTCAAAAAGGCAGTGAATTCTTCCCGGAGCAGCTTGTTCATGACTCCCATCTAATTTTTCAGAAATAAAGTTTACAGAATTTAGCAGTCTTTTTCTCTAAGTGCATAGTTGACACTGTTAAAGTTAGAAATGTAGTCTGAGAGCTTTTTTTTTTGTTAAAGGGATACTCAACTGTATACTCAGGCTGTGTCCCTGGGACCAAAGCAGAGAGTCTTAGTTGTTTAAATACATTCCTGACATAACATTGGCAATTGCAAACATTCACTTGAAAAAGTCTATGAATTTCAGAATCTGCCAGAGCAATACAAATGTCCGGTCTTCAAAGGGGCTAAAGTGCATTTAGACAAGTGAATTGAATATGCCTGATACCATTTTCTGGTCCTGAGACCAAATGACACAGAATGGTCTACATTTGTACAATTAAAACTAATTGCCCTTTTAAATGCTGTTTTCACACCCCAAATGGCTATGGTCTTTGGGCCTATTCTAACTCCCCAGTTATTAAGAATATCACTAGTATGCCAAGGTGAATATCTGATTGTTCTGACTAGCATTATGGGACAGATTTCAGTATCCAGAAACCCACCTTTAATTTATACTGAAGACACAACTACAGATCTTTCTTGATCAGAGCCTAGGCAGCCTGGACTTGCTAACTCCACTTTTCATAAAGGGAAGGTTTGCATTCTTCTTTGTTAGTATGGGTAACATTTGTGATTTGACAAGAAAGCATTTTATGAATACAATTAATAAATTAAGATCCAACATGTTCACAATGTAGCACTAATGAATAATGCCTTCCAGGAGAAAAGAAGGCTACAAAGTAAAATTAACGGGGGGGGGGGGGGGGGGGGGGAGAAGAATCTATTTCTTTCCCTTTTTACCCCTTTCCCCTTTGTGTTGTACTATCTCAATATCAGTAGCAATTCCTTTTCATGTCCTAATGTACTTATTTATGTCCTAATTATTTCATACATTTCCTAATGACTTGCTGCATTTTTATTACAGAGGTTCAGGTGCTGACTTTGAACTATTTTAATATATATTGGCATGTTGCCTTCCATTTTATCTGTCCAGTGGAAGAGAGGTATGGTCTCACATGACTGGGGTATTCACGAAGATTTCTGTAGCCCTCAGGAAGCCAGGTCTCTTGAACATACCAGGTAACGACAAACATATAGACTTTTCCTCTTCTCAACAACTGATTTTGTTTTCCTCAAATTTATTACATGTAAAAACATTTTGTAATAATATTTAAGAACTATAATATCAGTTGCATTAGATGATCACAGTGGTTTATTCTAGATTCAAAATTAGAGTCTTTGGGATAGATCACTAAGAGAATCTGGAAGAAAAATTATGCTGTCCTCCCCCAGCAGAGATAAATCTACATTACAATCAATGGTGTGATTCAGCAGAGGAAGGTGAATGCTTTGACTAGCAGCAGAAAAAGCATTACACAGCAAAGTCTTGTTTCCACAGATATGGAGGTTTCCTGGGGTGGAAGACAGATACTTAGAAAAATCTACCTTTACAAAGAGAGATTACTATTCTATTGTTTTAGAATAGACATATAGTCTATATATATATTTATATATTAATTCTCAGAAAAGAGGTTAGTTTCTATAGCTTACAATATTATTTTCATAAAATACTAATAGTAATAATAATTTCATACTGTGACAGATGAAGACAAAATGTAATGCCAAAGGGCCAAAAGTTATTCCTAGATATATAGTCAGGGGAAGAGGTTCTGCTGTTTGTTACCTGCACAAATCTACTTGTCTGCACTTTACAGTTCTCTTGAATTTACAGTTTTAAACAGATGGTGTCGAACTGTGCAGAACTCAAAGAAAAGCTGAGGGTGAAAGCTATGTATTGTTGTGGAAAGCTTCAGAGAACTAACTAAATTCCAGAGGTTGTAATGACTTGTTTGGATACACTGTGTCATGGAAAGCTCCAAATTGATAATAAGGGCTATAAAACAACACCTAAAAACAACACAAAGGTTTGAAGTTAATTCAGGGTACATTCAGAAAATAAATAAAATCCTTATTTATTTATTTATTTATTTACTATGCATATAATTGTTATAACTGAATGAAATAATTCTTCAATGGCAACAGTGGATTGCCTGTCACTAGAATTTCATGACTAAGTATTTTTTTGTTTGTTTGTTGGTTTTTGCTGTTCGCTTTTTTGTTTGTTTGTGTTCCCTTAGTTTCTCACAGGGCCTAATCTGATATTTGTTCTTTCTCATTTCATGAAAAATCACTTAACAGTCAATCAAACAAAACTCAGTTATTCACTACTTTTGTTGTTGTTGTTGAAAAAGATCTTAGAGTGCATTCAGCGATGGAGTATCTGTATCTTTTGTTGAAAATGTATCTTTAAGTCTCATTTTCCTTTCATTTGTATTCATGCCAATTTGAATATAGTAAAAACAGATGTTAAAGGGCTGGAATTTGTGTTTGATGTGAAAACGGGCCAAAAAATCTACTAACAATGAAAATGGCATTCATTAATATTTGCCAAAATTGTTGACCTACACTTGCTACTGTTTGACTCAATTTATTAATAACTGACAAGCACTCTAGCAAGGTTTTTTTGGCAAGAATGAAACAAAGGAAATGAGCCAGAACAAGTGTAATCAAGAAATGTAAATAAACTTTAGGATAAAAACATGCTATGTTTGAACTTAGTGTGAAATATTGTCAGTTTCCTCCAGGAACTCTGCAGGTGGAGGAAGAAACGCCAAGATCTTCCATGGAAAGGCAGGAAAAAGAAAGACAAGTCTTCACAGGGAAACAATGGGATCATCTCACCCACTCTATCAAGCTCATGTCATTGCAAATGGCTCAGCACCGTGTTCTGACGTTTAGAAGTTACAGACTTTCTTCTGTATTTTCAATTAAAAGGATTTTAGACTCTAGTACATAGAGTTCTGCAGACACTGTTTTGCAGTGATTTCATTTAAATGTCCCTGTGATGACTTTGTGGGATTCAACCATTAGTGACTGCATTTAAAGGCAAAGATGTTGCAAGAGGGCTGGGTCCTTAGCCCAAGGCATGAACTATTCTTATTCACCATGATTTGGTCCAGATTTACTAAGATCTGGAAGCACTCCCTGACAGCTTGCTGGTCTCATACTCACATTCATCTATCTGAATTTCTTATGATTCCACAAGTGCAGAAATTCTGAATTTTTGAAGCTTGCGTTAATGTACAAAGAGTTTTGTAGCTGGTAGCTAGCTGTAGTAAGTTTCCTGGCTGTTGTAGTCTTTAATTTACTTTCATTTGTAACTTTTCCTACACCAGAATGATATCACTCCAAAGTCCTCCTCTGCCCATGACTTACGTCTCTCACTCCCTTTTAATCTGGAGAGTTGGCTTGCAGTGTACAACCTGGTAACAGCTAGCTCAAAAATTCAATGCAAAGGACAGGTACCAACCCATATGGGTTTTTGTGCTTGTGACGAACTATTAATATAAGACCTGTTCATAAACTCACACGTCTGAGTAGTTGGGCCAGCAATACCTCTGACTTCAGTGTCATTCTCTCTGTACGTAACACAACGTGGAAAGGGTCCCAAAGAGGTTTTCTAAGTGTCATAGTGGAACCCATTAAAAAATAGCCTGATGTTCTTTAACATCTTATCTGTTCAGCATGTTTATAGTACCAAATAAAATGAGCCAACTCTCTGTTCCTGAGGTCAGCTAACGTGGCATAACTCAAATTCCTATTCTCTCATCATCGCCCCAAAATGAGGCCACATCCAAAGTACCTTCTGGGACAGACATGCCCCAAACCAAGGCACTGTGGAGGAATGCTTGCTGGTCTTCTTCAAACCCTGCCAGGAGCTCTCTTTCTTTGATGTGTATGGATCAAACACTCCCCAGCTTGAATCACCTGTGGTTCTAACAGGCAGTAGAACAGAGCTAGTGTAGCTCTTGCAAACACACCAGGGCACAGTGTGCAACATGGATAGAAATTCAGTATAAGGATGACACTGTATGGATGAGTTTCACCAAAAAAATTGATACTTGTTCAGATATTAATTTGTTTGCTGGTATCCCAGCTCTGACTTCATTCTGGAGCATTTCAAAAGTACAGATAATTTATCAAGTTCATTTTGGTTATTGGAGGAATGTAGAGAGGTAACACTGAATGTGAACACCAATTCACAGCTGTTCCAGGCAGACAGTCAAATAGGGATAGAAAGGTGATTCCTACAGCATGTGTCTTTTGGAGCTCCTCCACTATAAATATTTCTCACAGTGCAATGAGAAACAATTTTAAAAAACCACTGAAGTTAAAACATACACACTACAACAGACTGATATTGAGATTAGAATTAAGGAAAGTTGGAAACTATAATCATTTAAACACAATTTATAAGCCTAATTTCCTGCATGTCACTCCCAGATAATAAATACTTTTCTTTTGGCTTGGAAAAGCTGTGGAAAAAAAAAAAAAAAGAAAAGAAAAAAAAAAGTTAATTTAAGGCTCATTAGTTTATTTTTAGTAGCTTAAGATCTGAGGGATTTGAAAACATTTCCCTTTTCTAATAGAACATGCCTTCCTGTATATCAAGGATGTCCACTGACCTCACTCCCTCCTGGAAGGTGCCACTGATCCATGACAGAAATCCTGTGAGGGCTTTGAAAGCTAAATAGGAACCAGAAAAAAAGTATTATCATGCTTAGCTGATTATAACATTGGAAATAAAGTTCAACTGTGAGTTTGGGGGGAGAAAGAGTAGTGCCTGAAACAAACAAGCACTTCCTGTGTTTGCCTGGAAGAAGCCAATCTTCCCTCTGCTTATATAATAAGAACTTTACTAGCTAATTTGCCAGTAGCTGAAAGGGATTTCTGTTTTTAGCTCTGGGTCTGTGGCAACTGTTTTGTTTTAAATGAAAATTAAATGGGAACATACAGCTAAAAAACCGTTGAGCCATAATTGAAGTGCATTAATGGTAATTACTTCTTTCTTTCACTCATCATTTTGACAGAGAAATCCATTACTCCTCCATTTCCATGTTTCCACAAATTACTCTTCCCTGTGGATGTGCAGTGACTGAAGGAAATCATGGCTTTGTTCTATAAATTTCTCTTCCATGCAGTCCTGTTCTCCTAGCATTCCCTGGGAATAGAACCAAAAATACCAATAAAATGTAATAAATAAATAAATAAATAAATAAATAAATAAATAAAAGTACTACTTTGATAGCGATAAAAGGAAAACAAGCATCAAGTACTGGAGTGAATGCCAGTTACTGGAGATGTAACATGCTTGGTTTTACTTATGGCTATATATTAATAGTGCTAATTTATTTCAAACTGCTTATCTTGTTAGTAAGATACATCTTCCTGAGAAGGTAATTTCACATGGTAAGAACCTTTCATGGGTCCTATCAGTTTGAAACACAGCATTTTCATTTCTTTGCTCAAGATTTTTTCAAATGTGTTCTGGCAGTCAAGCAAACTGAATTACCCCCATAGATCCAAGACAGTCCCTTCACTTCTTGTTCGATGAACTTTATTGGACTTTATTTATTTTCTTGTATATAAGAAAATGCTTATAAAAGTTGTAGAAAATGTCTCTATTCAGAACTATCTATTTTGTAGATCGAAGGAATCTGTAACCCAAACAGTTTTCCCTGCACTGTGGCTGAAATTATATGAGAAGAATCTTACATGAGAACTAACTGGACGTTTTGCTTTGAAGTGGCTCTCAGGATACGAGCACTGCCACTTGGAGACATTTCCACTCTTGTGTCAGAGACTAAATATGGCAGAAGCCAACAGCAACTTCTTCATTTGCATTTGAGGTTGTTTTAAAACATTTTGTATTAAGGTAGCAATAAAATGATAACTATTTCTGAAATAATTGCATAAAGAAATAGATTAACTATAAAAGATATTTTGTGGATAATCATTCATTTATTCATTTAATCAATTAAGCATGTATTTAAATGCTTTATTCACTTTATTAATTTATTTAAAGATAATCACAAAACTTTAAAATTAAAAATATTTATAATAATATCACCTCAAAACATCATATGACCATTCCCTTAGTTTTTTCTAGGTCTGTAGTGAAGAGCTCCAGAAGGCAGAGGTCTTCCCTTTGCCACGGATGTTCCTTTATTTTTACACATTTCAGCAATGCCAATTCTACAATGACAAATAGGAGGTGTTGACTTTATGTGATGACATAAAGGTACACTGTGTTTGTTCCTATACCTAAGGTTATATAGTTCCATAATTTGTCATCTGGATACTAACTTTAGATAGAAGATGGAAAACAGATACATAGATAGACACTAAGAGGCATTCTGAATAACAAAAGTGAGGCTGAGTTTTTTGGATGATTATTTGATGAGTTTTATTTTACTTGAATAGGAAATAAATGTTTAAGACTGGTACAAAATGTGTCACTCAGATACAGTTTATATGCTTGCTCTTAGTCTTCCTGTTGTAAGAGACAATTCTTTGACTTTGATTTTTGCTATCTGAAACTGACGGTCTTGCACAACCAAATTTAGTTGTGAAGTATTTCTCTGTAAGTGTCTACAAAGATTGGTATTGTATGTTACTGGTGAAGTAATACTGACATATATGTTTATGTTTGTGTTTGTGTTTGTTTATGTTTATGTTTAATTAATTAATTTATATTTATTTAATGCAGCTCAATAATTGCATCAATGTTGACTCAGAGAACAAATACATAACATTTCACTTTCTTCTTGTTTCTTTTTTTTTTTTTTTTTTTTTTCTTGTAATATAGGGGACCAATATTGTGGGATGCTTTCTATCAAGATAATTCTTTGTTTCCACAGATCTCCTATGCACCCGGTTCAGGAGCTCTGAACTGTTCAGCTAGATCAGACATCTACTTTTAGCTGCTGTTACCAGAGGTGGAAACAACTCTGAGCCAAAATGTGGACCACTTAATTGGTTATAAGGTTGCACCACTTCACACTGGTGAATGTGCCAGACTAGACTCTATTAGTAGATGTTCAATTACTTTTAGCACAGGTTTGTTTCAGTGTATAAAAGTATAACTAGATAGATGTTTTGTACCTTATCTTTGTACCTTTTCTTTGTATCTTATCTTTGGGTCTACACATGGGTTTAAGCATGGGTTTTGTGTGCATTACTCTGCTCACATACACATCAACATTGTTGTTGTATCTACAGTAAAAGAGCAAATGGCAACAGATGGCTGAATTCATTCATCTTCAACTTCTCTTTAAAAATTGAGCTCTTTTATAGATGGAGTCAGTTGCCCTATGTGAATTGTCGGATTAACACAATTTGCTTTGGGGAGCTGTGTGGTGGAGATTACCAGTTTGTTGAGAGCTTTCCTGGGTAAACCTGGTAGGTGATCTTGGGTATAAGCATAGTGTGGGTGGCACTACAGCACCTGAGTCCTGCTGAAAAGTTAGACCCTGAAAAACCTTGAAGTGTGTTTTAGCAGTTTAGGTGCTAAAACCTAACCTCAGGTTATTTAGTTCCAAAAGTGACAAGGGTATTTACAAATTCTTAAGGGAATCAAGGGAAATTGCATCAAGAGAAGATGCACTAAATCCAAATCTTGGTGTTTTTGTTTGTTTGTTTTGTCATTTTTTCTTGTAGTTGTTGCTGTTTGTTTGCTGTTTTGAGGGTGGTGGTGCTGCTGCTTTTTTGGGTAAGTCCTCCAAATGTCTTTCAAAATATTTTGGTATCTAAATGTTTCTATACCTCTCACTACAAATTTCTGAAGTGTGTTCTCCCAGTGACAATGGCAAAGCTAATGATTTAGTGGAGCTTGACTAAGCCATCACACAGCAAGTATCCTGTTTCCCATATGTACATACCAGGAAGGACACATTTCTTTCTTGTGACATATAATAAAGATGATTTTCCTTCTTTAAGAGAGAAATATTATTAATATTTCTCTGTATATTCACAGATATAAATAGAGATGTGATTCTATCACAGATTTCCTCTTTTACATTGTGCCTCCTTGTCTTACACATCTTTTTCCTCACCTACTGCAGTTCCTACAGGAAACAAATGTCCTCCCACAGTCACCCACACTCCTTCTGTCCCACCAAACAATGCAAGCTGGATTACACAATTACATGAATCAAACAGATAAATAAATACATGAGCTGCAACTTTTTTGGTTTTTATGTGCACAGAACAATGTATACTGAGTGCAGTTGAGTGAGAAGGGACAGAAAAAATGGTATCTCCTTACACCTCCCAGGGCGTTGCAAGGGTACAACAAATACCTTCCAATATTTATGTCTGTCAGTTTCAGAGTTTTTTACTCTTCCAGGTAAAAATCACCAGAGATTGCTGAACATCTGAGACTTAAGGATGCTGCTGTGTAATTTCAATGCCATGATGCAATATTTTTTTTTTTTTTTTTCTGAGCTCAGTCCTGTAAAGTAACTACTGATGCCTATTGATTTATGCTGGTGGCTCTTAAAGACAAGGCCTACTACTTGTTTATGTGTCTGTATAGGTCACTGAACTGCAAAAAAGAGTTCAGTGCCTCCTTCACACACTGTCTCTGACCACTCTCTGATCATAATTTCCTCTGCCATCCAATCCACTTTTATCTATTCTTTGGTTTTATATGAAGACTACAAGTTCTTAGGAAAAGTCTTGTCCTAGGTTGTATATTATATAATACATTAAGTTCAAATCCTTGACTGGAGGTACTCTTATGTCTTTGGTACATAACTCAGTAAAATAGATTAGGGTTTTTATACAACTCTAGAACTGCAGTGGTTTGAAAGTTTGCAAGGGAACGTAGATACATGTATTTAGCAGGCTTTTGCTCTGTGTGCAGCACCTGAAATATAACACTGGGAGGCTAGTTAAACTGACAGTGAGTACAAAGGAAAATTTTCAAATACACAGAAGATTTTTAAAGTATGAGGTCAAGTCCCAAACAGGAGGAAAATACATGGTAGACTGTCAGCATTGTAAAACTATCAGTTCATGCAACATGACTGTCATATTAGTGCATTTTTGACTATTCCAATAAAAGAAAAAAATACTCTCCTCCCCACCCTCTCTATATTAAGAGCTGAGAGAAACTAAATTCCTTGGTCCACAGGAAAAATAAAATCTTAGTTCTGGCACCAAAACTGTCTTAATTATACTTTACACTTGACAACTATTTCCTTATAATCTAAACCTCTGCTCCAAATCCCATAAGCACTCAAGTACAAAAATGAAGTAGATTTAATGCTCCAAGTGTGTTTTGTTCCCCAGCACAAGATGAATAAAATTTAGTGTTCCTGGAGGTCAAAACCCACACAGTGTAGCAGACTTCTTGTAAATCTTTTAGATAAGTTTAGGATGGCTGATGTTATTTTTGTAACCTTCCTTTGAACCATAACTTCCTCATCAGGTACTTCATATTCTACCTCGTAGACATAACCCCCCCCAAAGCCAAGTTATTTCTTTCAGCTCTTTTAGAGTACAAAGCAGCCATCCAACAGTCCCTAGGGTCAAGCAATATTGCTACCCTTTGCATCAGTTCTTCAGAAGACAGAGCTCGTCCCTTATCATTTTTCATACCAAATTGACAGAATCTACCTGAAGGAGCCACAGGCTGCAGCTTATTTCAAATGAGGGCACCGGGGCACACACTGATTGGCTGCCAGCACAGTTGTAGCCTGAAATAAAGCCGTGGTATCATAGCATCCATTATACGGCTAACACAATGTTCAGGGCAGAAAGCTAAGCGTTAAAATAAGTAGAGGACTGAAGGGCAGACTTTAACAAGAAGCTGAAAACTAGAGTTTCCAAAAGAGATCTATTAAAGCTTCACTGCAATTTTGTGCATGTAATTTTGTGGCTGATATTTTTGCAGTCTATGTGAGTATGTATGTGTGTTGGGTATTTAAAAGGCTGGATAAAAACTAGGTAACCATCTTACTACTGGGAGCTATAAGTTGCCCATTTTTCCCAGCTGGAGGCTATCTAATTATAATTTCATATTGTGCAGAAATCATCATTGCATTATCCACTCATAAACCAATGCTGTAATCTGGGCAGCTCTTGCTTCCTTTTTCTCTTTTTGGGGTAGGGAAAAGGGGAAATGGGGTGCAGATGATTAATATTTTTAGATAGTCTCTATCACTCCCTTCACAAAAACAGTTTTAAGAACATTAACCAGGTCCATTATTCCAGTCCAGAACAAAATGCTTTTTCCATCCCATCTCATCCAAACTCAGGTGGTTGGTCTATTTCTCTGTCTCTGAAACTTGAACCTTACCCACTCGGCTGCTTAGAAGTGCCTTCAACATGTTAGAGGGGGATGAAATCCCCCAGACTGTGCCTATGGCATCTTCTGTCCCAGCTTGTCTCTTTGGAAGCTGGGAGGTACAGAACCGAACCTCCCCAGCTTCAGGCAGTTGAAGCTTCCACACATATTTCTAGATGAATAACCCAGCATCAGGTTAATAAGCAAAGGATGTATATTCTTTTCTTCCTATGGCAATTCTGGGTAAAATTGGCCATTGCTGCATTCTTTTCCTTTTGGTGAGCTCCAGGTTTTTGAGTCTTACTAGGCAGTCTTAGAACAGATGTACTAAATTGGACTCCCTGGGAGACTTGGGCATCTTCATTTGTGTATCCCAAATGGCTCTAGGTAACTACTAGGTACCTAAACATCCATCAGATGTTTATGTTCCTATCATGTCAATGGGGAGTACTAGCTTTTAAATTGCTCAAATAGTTTTCTAGGTAAACATCTCCATGTTTATGCATCATCAGGTAAGCTGTGTTTGTGTGAAAGTTTAGCATTTTTCTGGAAAATGTGCATATTAGGCAAGTGGTTGTTATTCAGATCTCACCCTTACTTTTTAAACAAATTTAGAAATCCTGTTATGGGTGCTACCTGAGCCCCACTACACAGAAATTCCATAAATACTTGCTCAATAATGGGGTTTTGTGTTGTTTAAGATATTAACTGAAATTCAGAGCTTCTCCAGAGTTCCTACAAGAAGCATAATGGTACTTTTCAGCAGAAATGACAAATGACAGTCACCTTTTCCATTTCAAAAAGCAGGAATGTGATTGTGATATTTTTAACGTGCTAGGGTAGTAGAGTGGGGGCAGATTTGTCAAAGCTACTTATTTTACAGGGTGACATTTAGCATGAACAGGTTAGCAAATGGCTTGAATTTGTCTCTTTCAAGAGAAAACTTGAACTGTGACAATAAACATCGCAGCAGAGATAAAAGGAATGTTTAAAATTGGTTTCATTAAACTGCAATTATGACTTCTACTTTTGGTTCTCAATAGTTGCAGTGAGACCCTTGTAGTGTAGAATCAAAAGGACTAGTACCCCTAACAAGGAAAAAGTAAAATCTTATAGTTATGCAATCCTGAAGTTGCATCAGGCTTGGTAATTTTTAATTTGTTCTTATAAATCAGTTCATGTCAAGACCACAGACTGCTGGAATCTACAGAAAAATCATGGAAATAGTGATGCCTGTATATTCAAAAGTGTTTTAAATTATAAATATAACTCATAGACCTCTCTTGGTCTGCCTTGGACCCAAACATATCTCTCAATGTTATACCTACAAATTGCACTGCTCCCCAAGAATAATCAAGGCAGCTAGTACTTTTGGTTTACATGTACATCCAGTTAGCCTCCTGCAAGCTAGCAAGCTTCTAAGTCTCACAGCAGTTCAGTGATAAGAGGAAAACCTCCAATGACCAGCCTCACATTCAGTTCCCTGAATTCTATATACAGAGCAGGATTAGCACTTAAACAACAAGAATGGATACACAAATGAAAACAATCCATAATTTACTAGAAAACTGCATGTGTAAATTGCTTAAATGCAATATATAAGGTCCACATAAAGGCCTTCATATTAAGCCTACTTGTAGGCAGTGCACAGTACCTTTACAAACCTTCTGCGCTTCAGCAAGTTTTACCTTAAATGAACTCAGCTACAGCACAAAGAAAAGTCATCATAAACTCACACTGCACTGCCTGCTGAAGAGTGATTCAAAGAACAGCTCAATCTGTTCTTAGCTGGAACAAATTGTTCAAAGAACCAGACTGGTTAAAAATTATATGTACTATTAATGCAGAGAGTACATTTCCCAATAAAATGGTTGTCTCTGTCATTCACTGCACTTATTCTACTTATGCATAAATCCTAAACTCCCTATTAAGCATCAAACTGCCAAAGTTATACCTCTCAAGGAATGCATTAAAAATATGTTTTCTCATTTGTTGTCTAATCCAAGCTCATCTAAGATGCAGGTAACTAAAGAAAGGGATACTTAGTATACTCTTTTGACTATACTGCTCCCTAAGTATGTGCATACGGGTTCATATGTGCATGTGAAACAGAGGTATTCCTCTGTTTCAGATTATTCCAGCTCCTTTTGCAGCGAGAGGGAAGTGGGAGTTTAATAGGGAAAATAACAGTGGGAATGGAAGTGCAGAGATTTCTTTGGATCATTACACTACTTACCAAGCCATATCAAGACCTGACTATATATACCATTCAGGACGGAACCATAATCAGTATAGCAGAGATTAAACCTGAACTGCTGAATTGATGGATGATGACAAATATATAAATAAAACCTTTAGGAGTGAAATAAAGTCTTATCAGGAAAGATGCATAGAGTAAGATTTCTTGGGAAGAAAGAAAGAATAGCACAATTCAGTAACCAGGGATCAACAGAGCTCAGTCAAAACCAATAATTTTTTACAAAACATTTGTTTGACTTTTTTTTTTCCCTTTATTCTATAAATCAACTAGCATTGAGACTGTATTTTCTATTCAGAATTATGTGGTAAACTGCTAACAGTGAATAATTTCTCTAAATATGCCTGATATGTAGTACATGCTATACATTTGTAGGCACTGTAACTCAATATGTTCTCTGAAAATGCAATAATATTCAGCTAAATTGTAACATATGAAGGTAAAAATTCATTTTCAAAAACCGTCCGTTGTCAAGCTATTCTGGCAGCCCTATGCAAACAAGTGAGCCTACCTGAAACAGGTTCAGAAGTGTCAACCTACTCCAGAATTAAATTCTCTAATTTCAAGTAATGTCACAAATTTTCACCCATGTTCAGAAAAAAATAAAATAATAATAAAAAAAATAACATATGGACAGAACAGAGCTCAGACAACTGTATTTAGGAATATTTTTATCAGGATAAAAGCACTGAATTGACAGTTATTTTAACAAGATTCCATTTTGTTTGATATGTGTTAACATAGACTATGACTTCTATCTGTAGCTTTTATATACTCTAAGCAAATCTTACATATTGCGTTGCCTGGAAACTGATAAAAAAAAAAAAAAGAAACAGCATTAAAAGGAACTGTCCAGTTAGACACAAAAATGCTGTTAAAATTGTGTAAATTAAATACAAATCTATCTCAGCTTTGTTTACAAATTATAGTGTGTCATTTTAACTTAGTTATGCAGCCAGTTTAATAAAATTAGTAACGATTAAGATAAAATGATAATTACTTTGTTTACCTAAGACACTGAAACATAGACTGTAGTTTATTGTGGTTTTAAAAAGCACTCTGCTGAACCTTTTGATCTCTAGGTAAATTTGTTTATTTGTTTGTTTTCTTCTTCTCACTATGTGGAAGGAAGAAAAAAGTCAACCACATACAAGTGTCACAGGAAGGCCATGTGGAAGACTCAGAGGAAAATTCAGTGAAGAGAAACATATTTTTTTCTGTGGTCTCACCATTTTTTTTTGAGAGATGAACACTGTAACTGTTAGGAATAGAATATCCAATGTCCTTTTATCTCTTAATCAAACCAACAATTAGACAGGTAATTGAAATTCCATCAGAAATTGTCTTTTCATTGAGATTATACAAAAAAAAAAAAAAAAAAAAAAAAAAAAAAAAAAAAAAAGAAAGCTGCTCTATGAACAAAGTGTACTGGTGTTCCCAGTGGTAACTTCCCATTTTCTGAAATTTATTTATTTATTTATTTATTTATTTATGGACAATATTTTGATGAGTTATTTGTCAGATTATACAGAAGATTCAAAATATATATCACAAATATTAAACCCCACCTAAGTGCGAAACTAATCCAGAATATTTTAAAGATTTTTTTAATGCAAAATCTCAGATTTTATCCTAAGTCTAAGTCTAAATCCAAGCAAATTCCAGAATTGTCATTTTATATATATATATATATATATATATATATATATATATATTCTCAATCCTATCTATAACAGAAACGTCTGATGAAAATTCAGCAGACACTTTAGTTTTTAAACTGTGGTAACAATGGTGTGTTAATTTACTGCACTGGGCTTACATAGCAAAATATTGGTAGCAGGGGGTGCAGTGGTGGCCTCTATGAGCAGAGCCCCGCAACTGCCCCATGTCAGATCAGAGCCAGCTCCAGCAGGCTCCAAAAGGGACCTGCCACTGGCCAGAGCCAAGCCAATAAGCGATGTTGTTTGTGCCTCTGGAAGAGCAGATTTAGGAAAAGGAAATAAAACTTCTGAACAACAGCAGCTGCAAGAGCAAGGAGTGAGAACCAGCCCTGCAGCCCTCAAGGTCAGTGCAGCAGGAGGGTGGAAGGTGCTTCAGGCATGCAGCAGCAGTTCCCCTGCAGCCTGTGGAGAGGCCCCTGGTGGAGCAGGCTGTCCCCCTGCAGCCCATGGGTCCCACATGGAGCAGATCTCCACGCTGCCGACCTGGTGGAGCAGGTGGATGTGGCCTGGAGGAGGCTGCAGCCCATGGAGTGCCCCTGCGGGAGCAGGCCCCAGGCTGGAGCTGCAGCCCGTGGAGGAGGTGGCCTGAGGGGAGCTGCTGCCCATGGGGTACCCGTGCTGGAGCAATTTGCTCCTGGGGGATGGATGGACCCCGTGGTACAGACCCATTTATTGAAAATTAATCTTTATAAGGTACGTCAACCTCTTGGATTTAACTGCAGTATAAAGCTTCTCTCTTTGCTCATACAGGATAACTTACGTATTTTCTCCTACTAGTTATATAATTAGGGCAACATTCTCTTAGCAGATCTGTGGAAATGGCTCTCAGAGGTCAATGGGAGCCATGTGCAATCAAGAAAAGAATTAGTTTTGTAGTATAAAATGATAATGGGTTATTTTATTTTTATTCCTCTAACTTTGAACATTATCAGATTAAAATCTCCTTTACCTTTTAAGTTCTTAGGACAAACATCTCACATTTCCTTAATGAGTTCTTAGCTTTATTGGCATAACACCATTGTGTAGAATAATCATTCAGAAAGAAATCTTCAATGAAGAGATCTATTTTAATATGCTTTTACTTGAGCTGGTGTTACATTTCCCTTCTACTGTTCACTTCTATTGTATGTTTGTCTAGACCTACCCAGAACACACTCGATTGTTTGTAGAGTAACAGAATTCCATTTTTTTTTCCAATAAAGATAAAAAAGAGGTGGAAAAGAAACCAGCTGCTAAAAGTAGCCATGTATGCAGGTCACTCAAAGGAGTTTTCTTCAAAGTACACCAAGGCTCTCAGTTTAATTCTGCAGATGTGCTTCTTGCACAGTACTTAAATGGAATAAAAAGAAATGCAGCATGTTGGAAGACTTCAACAGATAAAACAAATGAAAACTTACACAACATTTGCCCTGGGTAGGGACATGCTCCAACACAGACTAGCTTTGCTTTGACATCTAATACTACAGCTAATACTAGAAACCAGCAACAAAGTCTGGAATGACTTAAGAAAGCCAAGTCCAGACCCAAGGAATAAAGATCTCCATGTGAAGAATGAAAAGAAAGAAAAGACCTGGGCTGAACTTTCATTCTGCTTACATCGAAAACTGAATTCTAACCTACAGGCTAGAAGAATTATCTGGGATCAGGCCCCCAGTGTGGCTTTGCTTTCACGGGTACTTTTTGTTGATATGCAATATAAGATGCATAAGCACATCAGAACACAGTATCCACTGCTAGGTTTTGCTTCTTGGGTCAGTAGGATTGTCAGACAGGCTGAGCCTGCTCTTTTGTCTTTACAGGTTTTGTTTTTGCATAAGAGTTTCCAAACCTAAACAATGGGGAGGATGATGTTCCACCAGGACTGGCTTATAACATGCGTAACTGGAGCATTTTTTATGCATAGTGATGATAAATTTGAACCATTTCAGACTGAGAAAGAAGCAGAAACCAAGTATTCTATTTTGAAGTCATTATGCTTGCATACGGTCTTCTAAATACCAGCTGTTTTCTGAGGAAAAAGTCAGAATTTTGCCTATATAAATGCCTAGCTGAGGTGCATAATCAACAGCAGTTTCATTTCCAGATCTCAGCTTGATAGGACACTTAACTCAGGGATGCATTTACAGGTATGAATGAGGCAGAATTTTAGATTATGTCCCCATCAATGACATTTTTGGCTGATTGTTGTACTATGTCCCTTTTTTTCAGGCTTTTAACTTGCTCCTCTCAGACCCATTTAGACACCTACTCCTCAACTAGGTCAGGAAACTGAAAGATAATTGATGTTGCAATTTAAAGCTCAATACTGCTGAGATACTGGTGGAGAACACAGGTGGGCCTACGACAGAAAGGCACCCCGCTATACTAAATACATGTAGTCCTCCCAGTTCCAAAATGCATTGTATCTTGCTTCGTCACTCTCGATGACACAAACTGAAATAATTTGATGTGCTATTAAAAGCAGTGTAGCTGCTGGACTTTGTGGTGACGAAGGGACATAGATTCTTAGCCTGGCAGGCAGGGGTAAATACTCCAATAGCAACAAGTAAATTTACTCAGACCTATAACAATCTACACCTTTGTCTGTAAGCTTGGAAATTCATTGCTATAAAATAGCACACACTATTTGGGACTATAAATAGAATAAGAGGTTATTTCTGAGTAATCTTTAACATTTGCCTTTTAGAATTGATTACATTAAATCTTTGTATTTAGTGGTGCAAGAAGTTTAAATTAGCTATTTAGTATTCTTTAGATTTCATGGATTATTTTTTTCCAATTCTTAGTAACATGTGACAGGTTTTGTTAATAAAAGGAATTTAATAAATTCCTTTAATAAAATGATTGGCTTCGTTTGCTGCTGCCTAGCTTCATTTTCAGTTTTTACACAGCTTCACTTTAACACTTACTGACCAAGTACATTTTGGAGGAATTCTGCTGCTTTAACCTGTTATTTCTTTCATGGGCCTCAGACGACATGTCTGTGTTCTGGCTCTTTGGTCAGTGCCTCCACATGTGTCTGCCCTGTAGTGGCACACCTCTACTTGGAGGGTATAAAACCAGTATAAAACTGATACTCGGTTCCAGAACTGCTTTGGCATGGCTCTCGGCTCCATCGCCTTTGCATTTGCAGACAGCATGTCTTTCCCAGCTCGATGTCAGCATTGTGCCTGCTGGCGATGCTGTACTCTGATCTCTGACAGCTCTGCTCAGGCAAGCATCAGGAAGTGGGTTGCTGGTGCTGGAGTTGATGGGTATCACTCTCGTCTCCACCCTGTCATCCATCTCCCAGCGTATGTGTTTGATGGCGGCTGGGATAGAGGGAAGGAATTATATCTTCCATCTGTGTAAATGCAGGATTTCTGACTGAGATTTCTGTGTCTTCTGCTCTTGTGTTGAATTTAGATGGCTTGTATGCATTCGTTATACTTCTTTGTGACATCAATAGAAAGTAACAGAAATGAAAACACTTCTCAAGAAATAAGAATGTTTTTCCCCACAAACAGATCAGAAGGAGGGTTGAAGGGTGGCATCTCCACAGAGTAGCTCATTGCAATGGGTTTCAAGACATATCAGATGAACCTCACTCCCTTTCAATGGTTATAAGAGAAGCCTGGAGTGATCAGTCTAAACCTAAAGCTTTACTTTTAATTATTTCAGTTAGGGCAGATGAATCTAATCATTTTATAAAGCAAATAGAACACAGATGACTAACTACTTCACTGTGCTGAAAAGCAGCCTTGCAGTAACTTACAGCAATTTACTTCATCAGTAAAAAAAATGTATAGTTTTCATTATTGTGATCTACCAACCTATTGTGATCTATGCGGACTAGTTTTCAGATAGAATTTTTGTGATGTTAACAGGACAATTGATTTGATGTTACTCATAGCTTCTCCCCTTGACTGTTAAAGGTCTCAACTAGCAAGGTTTCAGGAGGCTAAACAGAGGTTAGCTAATTCTTGGACATATTAGTGGAAGACACTGGCTGCTGCCATGCCTGGGAAAAGGCATCATTATCACCATTTTTATGCATGCACTAAACTACAGACATCATTGTTCCTGAAATGCAAAGGCCTTTAACAACTTGTGGATTCTGGCACAGCCATGAGAATGTTAAAGTCAGGCTGATAGGCTTAGGCAGGTGTGCTTGAACAAATACACAGACAACAGGGGAAGGGCATGCACACATCAGGTAACTTTATGGGCATAATGCTCCTTTGTCAGGACAGCTGCATAGTTTGCATTTATAGTGAAGAGGCATGCACATATAATTCAGCTCTTGAATTAAATTAATGTTTCTTAGAGCTGCAGCAGTGACAGATTTTTCCTTAATAGTTGAATTCAAAATAGTTTACCCCCACACCAAACATTTTTTTTCCTGTTAGGTAAGTAAAGCAGAATTATTGGGTAAAGCAGAATTAGTGGGCCTGCCTGCAAAATGAAGAAGAACAGTACCAAAATAGGGTTTCCAAATGTTAAATAACTCTCTCTTCTGGAAATGGATTTCCACTGACAGGAATTTTAAGATTATGTTTCAATGAGATAATAAAGTGAGTTGAAGAAAAACATGGCAGTGTCTTTGAAATAGCTTAATCTTTACATTTATGTTTTCCTAATGGGTAAATTGGGACTGGAAAACCAGCCCTCTAGTTTCAGGTGTCAGTTTTTAGAACTTGTTGTTACACTTCTAACAATAATTGCTCATAATTTTTGGTTGTTAAAATATGTGCTTCTAATGTTTCTAAGCTGTGAGCATCAGAGCACATTCGCTGAGAGTAATGGTGATTTTGTCATGTCAGGACATTTTGATTAATGGCAGCTGTTATTCAATCTTCTCCGTTTATGTCTGTGAAAATAACATGAAGGTGGAACATGCATTTCAGCTTCTAACTCACAGGAACTATCAGAAAGCCCTGCTAGGATTATGATCTGTAACTGGTGCTTTGTTCTGTCTTTTCCTAGGACTTACCTCTGCTTTGAATAATAACTTCACACGGTTAAGTCCTTTATATAGCAAATATTTTGTAAGACGTGCAATGTCTTTATATATGTTCCACATATGTATCTCATTAGGGTTTATAAGACCTACTGGTCTTAACAAGATTTCATAAAAGAGCTGAAACAAGCACCTCTGAACATGAAGTAAGCATAGTGCTTGCTTTTTCAAGTGTTCCTGGTTCATTTTATTTGCATGGGGGGAAAAAATAGTGTTGAGCAAATCACAACGTTCCATGGAAAGCAAGGGTATGGCATCTGATTTATGACTTTTCAGGAAAGGCACTAAACATATTAATATTAACCCCAAATGTTCCAAAATCAGAAATTGGGCCTTCCACCCTGGGCAACCTAAAAATGGCACAACTTATTAAAAAACAATAAAACAAACAAACAAAAAACAGTGACGTTCAGAATTTGTGCTGTTTGTCTTTGGTCTGAGCTTCCAATGTCCCCATTGGTCATATTTTCACTACCACAATGACCAGGAGAGGAGCTAATCTCCCAGGCATATGATACGTACGTGTGCTCAGAGTCATGCGGTAGGGGATCAGCTGTGTCTTACCCTTCATTCATGCCCCTAACACTCCATACATTGCCATTGAAGCTGGCTCTGGCTAAAAATATACTTTATTTTAACGAATGAAAGCTCTGATTGTCCTAAAATAACATGAATTCCCATCAGGATCAGGGCACCATTGTGCTAAGTGCTGCACAAACACAAGGAGATAATGGACCTGATTCATCCCTGAATTACTCTGGTTTCCATGGATTTACAGCTGTGCAAGTCAAAGGCAAATGTGATAATGAGCATGCTGCAAGAATGCACAGTTTAGGGCAAGTTTCCTTCTGGACTAAATCCTTTGAAATCTGTGGAATTAAGGCAACAGATGACTTGATGTATGCTTTAAGGCTACATCTTACCCTAGTGAACTAAACAGGACCAGACCATGAGCCCTGGTTCAGCACTGCCGGTGGCCGCCCTGAGCTTTCTCAAAGCAGTCCAAGAGAAAGCCAGGGCTGGGAACTTGCCCAGTGGCCAGTCTGGATGAAGCCAGACTGTTGTCAAGGCTCAGACAGTTTAAGAGGATGAATATGGGCAGACCGTGCCAACTGGCCTCAAGGGCAGAGCATCAGGTCCTGGTATTGATTACTAGTAGACCTGTAAGTCTTGTTTCTACTTGTGAGGACTTCTGTTCATGCTTAGCATAAGTCTATTTTAAAGGTTTTCCCCCAGGATATGTGTGTATGTGTATTTTGCCCTATACCAATTACTCTTCCACTTCTCCTTAAACCATTGCTCATCTGCCCTGTTCCTTTTGAAGCCGTGTGTTGCCCAGCAGCTGCATCCTGGTGAAGACAAGGCTGCACAGCTGTGCTGACAGTGCCGGGCATGGCACAGAGCATGCAGGTAGCACCAGGCAGAAGGAGAGGCACAGCCACTGCAGCTCCCCTCCAAATATCCAGTCTTGGTTTGCTGTGGTTTGGGGGTTTGTTGCTGCTGGTTATTCTGCTGCCTTTTCAGCACCTGCCCAGAGCCTGGTAATCACTAACAGGCTCTTACCCTGTCCTACCATTATATTTTTTTGCCCCTCTTACACATATTTCATCCCAGTGCAGTCAGACCATCGCTTACCACAGGCTTACAGGACACTTAAGCAGCGAGGTCTTGGGATTGCATTGAATCCCAATCCCATTGAAAACCCCTGTTTCAATGTCAGTTTCTTCATTTACTCACACTTTTCCACGTCTCCTTCTCTCCTAAAACATCTCTTTATATTGTTTAGCTAGATATTTTCCTCAGAATGAGTTTGCCAAGTTCAGTTTATTTAACAGCTTCACACATACTTCCTCCGTCACATGAACGGCAAATGAGAAGACACTTTCCATGCATAAGTCCCCACAGTGTTGTACATCTTAAAACATGGGAGGCAGAGAAAATGAAAGTCCTAAATCTGATTTTATTTTTTTTCAATTCTGCCATTAATACTATGTTTCAGAGTTTGGATGTCTATAAACATTTAGGATGCATTTTTAGAATTAGATTACTAGTACAAGCATAAGCTTTTTGACAATTAATAGTATTTAGATGCTTTGTAACCTTTTTTTTTTTTTTAATTGGAAAAAATCCTAGCTGCATTCCTATTGGTCCCACGAACCTTAAATAAAAAAGGCCAAAGGACTAGTCTCTGAAAGACATCAATTGATATAACACAGTGCACATCCACGTGGCTAAATGCCCCCAGAAGAGGGGGCATCCAGACTGCCCAATGCAAATGTCTTGTGCCCCTGCTTCACGTCTGGCCTCTCTCTGGGAAAGCACTAGGACAAAATTGCTTCAAGGGATGTGCCAACTATTTAACATCACAGATTAAAAACATGCCAGTACTGTTCTGTTTAGTTTACTAGTATGGATACTGCTAGTGAAAGCAGAACTGAGCCATCACAGGCCTTGGTGAAAACCTCTGATAGATTGGAGAGAGGATTCCAAGTGCAAACAAACTGGTCAGACACTACATGCTGCACTTCCTCAGGCTGCATGTTTTATACCTATAAGCATCTGGGGCTTTTTCTATATTTCTTTGCTGCAGGAACCTTATGCACTTTCAGAAATTATTTGTCCAGCTTTGCTCTTGTCCCTGCTGGAAAGAGCAAAGTGGTGTGGACTCGGGCAGCACATTCATGCCACTTCCCCAACAGTTGTCAACATTTGCACTTAAATATATGCACCCAGATTCAAAACCTGAGACACAGAACTTGCACTGTAACAGACCCTCCAATACAACTGTTGTAGGAGTGTATTTATTCCTGGCTATCACCTGTGAAATCTCTCTGCATGAACAATGGAAGTCTGTGCAATATCTTGTACGAAAAAAAGGGATGGACTTCTATACCAAACGCTTTAAGAGTTTAATTTATAAATCTGTTTACACAGGGAATCATGCAGGATACGAGCAAGTTCTTCCCATCTATAAAGAAAGTTACTTGGAAAATGTACATTAACAAGTAGAGAAGAGAAATGCAAGTATGTGCAATTTTTCCTTCCAAAGCTCTTCAGTACCATACCTCCACCACCAGCAACATCCCAGAATCAATAGTCACCTCCTATTAGCCCTCCTGCTATCAGTGTAGGCTGGTTTTGAATCTTTTTGGTCACAAAAAACAACCACTCTGACATACACATGGAGCTGTACAAATTAATGTTTGGTTTGTTTCGTTTTCTGAAATAAGAAAGGAGGGAAATATAGTTCAGATTGAAATAAAGAACTTATTTTTTCCTATAGCAAAATGTAAAAAAAAAAATGTTACTATAGTTGATTTGAAGTATTGTTTGGTCCAAACTGCTTTGTTTGCTATATATTGTTATATATTAATATAAATATAAAAACTTTTCTAACAGTACTTTGAAGCAATGATTCAGTGTTTGAGCCTTTTCAGTTCATCACTCAATTTTTTGAAAAAAAAAAAAAAAAGGACATTTAGGACATTTGAAATTGAGTATCTAAATGCAAATTATATCATTCCACAAACAGATTGTTACTGAAAAACTCTGGCCCCGACTACAGATGTGCCAGACACCTGGACGATTTTACCATCTTATAATTGTATTGTAAGACTAGTAGCAAACAGTATACCCTTCTTAGCATAGCTTACTTCATAGTCATAAGCACAAGTACCAGGTCACGGTTTCAAATGCAATTTTCACAGTCAGTGCTTTACAACAGATTCAGCTGCTGATAATTCAGGACCTCTTCATGGCGCTTGCATTTACTGGCCCCATATGAAACAGTATACTCTCTTTAACTTCTTATTTGTTCAAGGTGTTCATAAAAAATGTAAGTGATATGGATGAATGAAGCAAACCCTTGTTCTTCTGAACTCTTTGGTCTTGCCTTTTCCTGTTCATCAGCTCTTCTGAATTCTGAGAAGGCAGAAGCACTAACACAGAAATTTCCATGGATCTCAAGCTGTGGTAGGGGCTTTACTTTGTACCCCCTGACAATTTTTTGTTGTTGGTGGTGGTGTTTTTAGGTTAGTTTTGTTTTGGTTTGTTTTTCCGTGTGGAAGCACAGAACTAGAGAAGCCACACAGAGAAGGTCCATTGTCCCTTACACTGGGCAAGCCTTTTCTTAGGTGCTGTCCTCATTCACTTTGCATAATCAATAGAAAGCAGTACCTGAATTCTTCTTTGTATCCTTAGGATCATCTTCATCTTCACTTAAATTCTCTGAAGTGAATAAAACCATTCTTAGGAGAGAAGGGGAAGGTGACTAGATGACATGCAAAATAAAGCAACAAAACCCCAACTGTTCTTAATTGGAAACAAACCCCAGCTAATTTAGAGCAGCACCTTGGGTGATTTGCTATCTCTGTTACCAGTTTCAGTGCTTCCTGTCTATTCCCCATGCAGAAATGATTCATATGAAGGTGAATCCACCAGCCGAAAAAACTCTTTTCCCCAGAAAAACTTATAGAATCACAGAATCATGGAATGTTTTTTGGGGTTGGAATTAGTTGATCTTTAAGGTCATGGGCAAGAACTCCTCCCACTAAATCAGGTTGCTCAAAGGCCCACCCAACCTGACCTGAAACACTTCCAGGGATGGGGCATCCACAGCTTTTCTGGGCAACCTGTTCCAATGTTTCACCATCCTCACAATTAAGAATTTCTTCCTTACATATCTAATAAAAACCTACCCTCTTTCAGATTAAAGCCATTGCCCCTTGTCCTATCACTACACTCCCCGATAAAGAATCCCTTCCCAGCTTTCCTGTAGCTTTCCTTGAGTACTGGAAGGCCTTCCTGGAGCCTTCTCTTCTCCAGGCTGAACAACCATAACTCCCTCAGCCTGTCTTCATAGGAGAGGTGCTCCAGCCCTTTCATTGTCTTTGTGGCCTTTGTGGCCTTTGTGGCCTTTCAGCTTTTGAAGGTTGAAAATGCCGTGTGGGTATTTCATGTGCCATTTGTCCTATAGGCCCAAGGCTAGCAGAGTAAAAATTGCTTTTCTTTATTTCAAGATTTTATTTTTCTCAGGCATTCCACCTGTCAAATAGGAGGACCAGATATTGCTCATTCGGTAGCTAATGGTTAGGTACATATGGGTCACTGGCAAAGGTTACCCACAGAACTGAGTTCACAGAAACACAGAGCAGTTGAAGTTGGGAGGAACATCTGGAGGGCATCTGGTCCAGCCCCCTGCTCAAGCAGGGACACCCAGAGCAGGTTGCCCAGGACCATGGTCAGGCAGCTTCTGAAGATCTCCAAGGAGGGCGACCCTATAACAACTGGGCAACCTATGCCAGTGCTCAATCAACCACACAGTTAAATAATCCTTCCTGATGTTTAGATGGAACCTCCCGTGTTTCAGTTTGTGCACATTGCCTCTTGCCCTGTCAGTGTGTACCACTGAGCCTGGCTCCATCTTCATTGCATTCTACCTACCTTCAAGTATTCATATGCATTGATGATATCAAAAGAGTTCTCCAGCACTGAAACAGAAATGCTGGAATAAAATTTGCTCATGTGAGTAATTTTGTGTACCAGAGGACTCCCATTAAGTACAAATCAGATCACTTAAATGAAGCAAATGCATGATCTGGACGTGCTTAACACTATTGTATGTTATTTTACAAATCAGGCATCTAAGGATAAAAGCCAACAGTTCTTTTATGACCTGTAACAAAACATGCAAGACATATTTTATATTTCCTTGTGTATTTCTGAATTTGCTAAAATTAGTTGCAAAAGATGGCTATTTGCTGATGGAGGACAGGTTCTGTTAAATGAGTTATCCTTTTATGAGAGCAATGCAGTTTAGGTCTATAGTTAGATATTTGTATAAAAGATGAATGGGTCTTTCTTAAAGGAGGTGTCCATCCTTACAAAAATATCCATATTCCTTTTTCCAGCAGGTACCAAATAACACAAACCAGATCCTTTACTGAATTCAGTGTATACTGCTGAGGTCCAACCTTCCAATTTTAACATTACAAATAATATAACGTTGTAAACAATAAAAAAGTAGGTGTTTTACTCTGTGCACACATAAATGAATTATCTCCACAGTTTGTATCTATCTAGCTCTTGTCCCAGTTGTACAAATTCAATGCATTTTATATGCATGTATAAAAATAATTTGTTCTTTCAGTGAATGCAGAAGGAATGGTTCTGGCTTTTGTTATGTGGTATAAATCAAGAGTGAACCCAGAGAGTCCCAACAGGGTGAGACAGGAGGAACTGGGGAGATAAATCATCATTCAGTAACTGAAAAGGACCAAAGAATTACTTTGATATAAGCATATATCATTGAATTCATTTTATCATTTATAAGTTAATCATTGTAACATAGCCATCCTGACTTTCCTTTAGAGTAAATGGAGAGAAACAGACACCTCCAGGAGGCAGCACGTCTTACTACATCCCTCCATTGACTCTTCACGAATGAGGATGACTAACTTAATCTAGATAACTAAACCTCATGCAGCTAAATTTAGATGAGATTGGCTGAACATTTTTGTTACTTCCCTGCAAGATGCCGAGTGCATGATTTCCAACAATGAAACAATGACTTGAAAGATCTGCTATGGCCTCCTGTATGGCTTACCAATAACACCTTTGTTAAGACCAAAATTCCAGTCTAACACTTTATCTTTTCAGAACACCTGAAGCATTGCAAGAAAGTAAGAATTTGCCGCATGCTCAGGCCTCCAATGGTTAATTATCTTAAATGTTACATCCCCCCACCCAAACCCTCTCCAATTTCAACTTATTTTTAATTCAGTAGGATTATTGAGTGCATTCAGCCTTACAGAAATTAGCCCTTTGAGATTTGCTGATGATTTCACTCTTTCAGAAAATTTCATTATGAATTTAGCGTTCTTTAGAGCTGGCAGCTTTCTGTAACCCACACCATGTGTGCTTAAGTACATACTTTAACATCTCCAAATTCCACAAGTGTCCTCATTCTGCAGTCTGATTCAAGCCTTTTCAGTTGAGGTGAAGGCAGTAAAGAAACTTCCTGCTGACAGAGTGAAATCCTAGCCCCACTAAAATTAAGGAGTATTGATATTGGCCCTTAAGTTCTTCATTTCCTGTAATTGTTTAAATATTTCTTTCAGATTACGGTTCTATCCACTACATTTTTCTGTAATCCTTATTTACTTCACAGAAATAAAAAGCCTATCAAAATAATGGCTAGGGAGGGATCTTACTGGAGTCTATAAATGTCTTATGGAAAGGGAGACAAAAGACAAATTAATATAAATGTTAGTAATTAAGATAACATGGACACTTTGATAGCTAGATCTCATATCCCAAAATCTCTCTTATGCCTTCATACTCAAATCAGGCCATTTTCTTTCTATGGAGAGAAAGGGAATGGAATGGTGCATCTCCTTTCATAAGGGAGGTCAAAGAATTCCTTAGCAGGTGGAAATCAGGTTCAAAGCATTTTGCTTATCTTAGATTACTCAAATAAAAATGGAGCTCAGTGTATAGGCCATATAACTGGTGGACTCTACACAGTATCAAAATGTTCTTCAGTTTTTCTACAGCTACATTCTTTAATTGAATGTATAGAGCAGTGATCATCGTCCTGGAACATTAAATTAAATTATGTCAGAAATACATGGGCAGTCTTGGCCCAAAGGGCAAAAATGAAAACAGAATGCAAAACCAAGAAAAAATAAATAAATAAAGTTAAAAAATAATAATAATAATAAAGTAAAATAAAAATAATACTAGCAATTCCAAAGCTGTTCTTCACTTGATATAAAAGAGGCACTTTGCATCTTCCATTTGCTAACTCACTTTCCTAATATTATGTAATACTATCCTCAATGTTAACGCTAAAGTATTCCAAAGACCTCAGCCTGGATTTTAGCTAATTGTGCTAAGTGCTGTATAAATACCTAACAGTGTACAGTCTAGTCATGCAAAGTTGGGGGACCTCTGAAAGACCCTTTCCCCCTTTCTGCTGTCTTACTTCAGGTAAAACTCCTGTAACAGGTTTGTCCCAAGAAGGACCAAGAGATTTCACAGTCACACTGTTGTTCAAACTGGAGTTTAAGAGTTTTAATTTTCACAGGAAACAGGACAAGTCCCATGGCTACAATTTTGATTTCACATTTTGTGTAAACCTCTGAAATGACTTACCCAAAAGAAAAAACAAAACAAAAAAAAAAACAAAAAACTGGTGCCAGAGCAGAGAACAGGCATCAAATCTTACCAGTCCCACCACACCACTGCAAATATATGATTAGCTTTTTTAAACATGAGAAGACTATTTTGTCATATCCTCAAACGACAGACTAAGCCTTTTTTATTGTTTTAAGCTAGGAGTTTTCACATTTTGTTTTACAGTGGCTTGCTTCTGTCATAGAGGAGAGGTAATACTCATCAGTGAATGGGAAGCCAACTGTGCGGTTATGAAACACCTCTGATTTGTTTCACAGCTAAAACCACCTACAAAGACACTTACTGCAAAGTAGCACAACCATCATGAGCATTGCACTGAAAGCGACATATTATTTTTAAAGGAGTTTCAAACCTCTTGTCCTGCTCCTGACCCTTCCTCCAACATTAATACTTTTATGATTTTATGGATTTCTCCCCTAACTAACATGAGAGGTCTCCTCTTCTCCTGCTTTTCACATAGAAACTGAATTAAAACGGAACCTTTACAGACTCAGAGTCTAGTTCACTTCTATATAAATTCAAGGAGGGTCAAAACACTACATTTAAGAGATGTGAGGTCTTCTTTATTTTTTATTCAATTAAATCTAATGAATTTTTTGAACTAAAGAAAGGTGGGCACAGTCATATGCTTACAGTAGAGCAATCCTACAATGACAGAGGAAAGATTACGAGTCCTACCTAATGGTCTTTCACGTCCTTTATGTCCTTGGATCATATCACTATCTCCAAAAGAACCCCTGCTGTCTTTCAAATATTCTTGCTGAAGGAAGATCTGTTTCCATGAATACAGTACAACAACTTTTATTTACTTCGGTATTTACTTCAGTTGAGAATTTGTCCAAAATGACAATAACAAACCAGTCAGGCCATCAATCTTGTTTTAGCCTTGAAAAAAGAAGGGGAAGGGGGGGGGCTCCCCAAAATGCATTAACTTAGCTGCTGTGGCAGCTAACTTAGCAAGCAATGTAGCTGCCATAGCACACAGTTAAGTTGGTCTACAAAACTCATTCAGGAAATGTTAATGCTGTGCATCCAGCTAATGCTCTGTGTTTCTGTAGCTGCTCTGTAAGGATTAGCTAGTTAGCTTAACAATATATAGCAATATGTAGTGTTAATAGTATAGCAGTAGAAGTGTCTGTATGACTGGCAGAGAAGCCAAGATCTGCTCAGATACTCATGAACTTTCTTCAGCATAGGAAATCTTGAAATCTATTGTAAATCCAATGGCTATTGCTGAAGCAATCAGTCTCCATAAAGCAATTAAAGTCAGACAGAGGAAGTGACTTTCATGTCAGCTGTAGATCTTACTACCTACACGTAATTTACATCTGGGTCAAGAGAGTCTGGGAGCCACAATTGCATTCTTGGCTTCACTGTGCCCTTCAAAGTATTGTTATAGGTCTTCTGTGTGTTTCTTAAAAGTGCTGTTTAGGGTGACTGAGCTTGGGGAACCATGGTTTATGGTTAGATTCATGAATAGATCTCAGACCTGCAGGGTTCCAGTTTGCAATGACTACTCTGCTGGAATTTATAACTGAATTAGCAGGGCTACCTAACCTAACTGCAGGAGCAGAGTTGTGAAGGACAGATCTTACAGTCTGTAGTCTAAAGGAGAGTAGGTCAGACACTGGGTTAAAGCAACTGTTCCATTTTCCCAGTATGATTTGAATCTGGCAAGAGAATGACTCAGCTGTCTACACAGCCAATAGCATCTTCCTACACATGAAATCAGGACTTTCTATGATGCAGCCTGACTGATTTGTCTGCGTACATGTGTTCTGGGAATTTTATGGCTACGCTGACTCTTCAGTTGAGGGCAGGCTTGGTTCCATAAGATTTCCAACATAAGATTTTTACTTTCTTTTTATCTGTAGCTTGTCTTAAATCCATGTCTTCAAACAGGTTGTAGTGAATCTGGACAGCCAGGAGGGCACTTTGAGGGGTGCAGTGTATATTCAGTTCTCAGAAGGCAGCATACTGAGCAGGGATCCAGTGGGAAATACCATAAAAAGTGTCTGAGTCCCAGCGCAAGAGAACTCAGCACTTCATTCAGTGGGGGAGGGATGGAGGAAGGCAGCTCTGTCCACATGAGATGTCCAGATGTTTGTCAGCTTCTGAAGCTAGGTCAGTCCTGGAAAGAATTCCTAATAAACCTATGGAGCAGGAATTTATGCCCACATCTGGCATCTATGTGGATACCTTTACCCTGGGCTTTAGTCTGAGACAAAGATCAGCACCTTGGATAATTTTTTATTATTTTTATCTTTTTCTATTTTATATAAAGCATTTAAGCATCCATTTAGACCAGAATATAATACTTTGGTTTATCTCAGCTAAATGCATTAAGAGTAATTTCTCATTCTTCCATTAAAGAAATGTGATTGCTTTGATCTTTAAAAAGGGGTCCATAGAGTATGTAGGTAATATTTTGTATTTGGCACTGATATGATGGCTGCTGAAATACTGTGCTCAGTTCTACTTCATGAATAATACAGAAATTCAGGATTTTCCATGTTGAATAGCTTAAGGGAGCATTTGGAGAATAATGAAAGGATTAGAAAAAATACCACAAAGTAAGGAGATTAGCCTGTTTTGCATATCTGATAGAAGATGGAGGGGACCTGAAGTACCTGCTTGAAGGATAAAAATTTGTTCACAGAGTTCTCCAGTGTTGCAGATGTAAGGGCTGGAAGCTGAAGCTTGAAAAAATCTGACTGAAATTAAATGTCCACTTCTTACTTTGAGGGTCATTAACTACCAAAAGAGAATTGTGGAGAGAAATAATGGATTCTAAGGCATTAGGAATTTTAAAATGAGGATTATGCCAAAGACAATGTTCTATTGCGTTTGAGCTAGAAATTAGGTAAGGGGTCCTATGGTTTCTATTATGTTGGAGGTTAGACAAGGTGATCTGTAGGGCCTATTTTGAACCTTGTAACTCTTTCTATGAAACAGCATCCTTTGTAGCACCATTTAATTTGACCGAGTTGCAGTAAGGAATAATTTGGCTCAAGAAGTATGAAATAATGATTAGTTAAGCTGAGTTAAAGCTAAAGAAGAAAATAATGAAATCATGCTTTTTCTTTTGGGTTGTCTGAACTCCTGTTTTGAAAGTAACAGTTGGGATTTATGGCAGATCTGGTGGAAGTTCAGTGACCATGAAAAATGGCCCAGACCAAATTGATCTGGTTCCTTATGGAAAGATAGAAGTCATCTCTTGAAAGCTCACCAACAAGACATAGAACGAACAAGAATCAAAGTCCAAATTCTCCTTTCACCTTGACCACAGCTCATTGTGATAGGGTCCTGTGGGTCTAGGAAACAGTTTTATAGATATTTTTGGATGTGTTCTGCTCTGAGAGAAAATTTGTCCTTCCTCTACATCTCATATTTGCTTATTTGCTCTAGTATGTAACCACCATTGCAAATTAGTAAATATTTCATCTAATATTTAAGCATATTTTTATTTCAGTACAATGGGATTTCATCTGAGCAGTAGCCTCTACTTCTGTGAGTTATAATGGCCCAATTTAGCCCTCAGAAAACTGAGTAAAATATGTCTCAACACATAGTTAGTCTGTCCTTCTTTGTGCAAGGAAACTGTGATAGTTACTCTGATTTTGCAATTTACTATTAGACTCACAAAACTATAGAATCTTCTGGAAGTCATCAAGGTCAAGGTGCTGATAAAAGCAGGGCACATTAGAGAAAGTTGCTACAGGCTTTTCAGTCAAGTTTTGAGTATTTAGATGTTGAACTTAGCAATATGGTTTAGTGGAGGACTTGTTAGTGTTAGGTCAGAGGTTGGACTCAATGATCTTGAGGTCTCTTCCAACCTAGACAATTCTGTGATTCTGTGATTCTGTGATCTACAGGGATGGAGACTCCACAACCTCTCTGGACAACCTGTTCCAGTATTTGACTACACTCAAAGACAAAACAAAACTGAACAGAACAAACAGGTCACAAAATCCTTTCCTGGTGATTTACTACATTTATTATTTATTCACCAGATCAAATGAAATCACCATTGCTCTATCCTAAAAGTGAGGAGGAAGCTTTCATGTTATATCAGTATGGAGCCAGATGATGTTCCATGGGATCACAATAAAAGGAATTTGATCTTAAAGCCACAGTTCATGTTCTAAAGAACAGGAAAGACTAGCTTCAGGTCACCTAGTACCAATATGATGAGAAGAGTATCTGTGAGATTTTCTTTATTTTTAGCTGAGACTCACCGCATTGATTTTATAAAAAACCTTGACATATTGATTCTACAAAATAAACTTCTATATTACTGTGGATTTGCTCTCACCCTGAAAAATCTATTTATTTATTTTTCCTACAAATTCCACAGTAATTTTTTAATAGAATTATAGAATGGTTTTGATGAGAAGAAACCTTAAAGACCATGTAATTCCAAACCCCTGCCATGGACAGGGTCACCTTCCACCAGACCAGGTTGCTCAAAGCTCCATCCAACCTGGCCTTAAACACCTCCAGCAATGGGGCATCCACAGCTTCTCTGGGCAATATCTTCCAGTGCTTCATCACCCTCACAATGAAGATTATTTTCCTAATACCTATTCTAAATCTGCCCTCTTTTAGTTTAAAACTGTTACCTGTTGTCCTATCACTCCACTCCCGGACAAAGAGTCCCTCCCCAGCTTTCCTGTAGCACCCTCTAGGTATTGAAAGGCTGATGTAAGATGTCCCTGGAGCCTTCTCTTCTCCAGGCTGAACAACCCCAACTCCCTCAGCCTGTCTTCATAAGCATCCCTTAGGAATGGCTGAAATCCCAGTCAGCCCTCAGCCTGTCTTCATTTCCTCAGCCTGGCTTCATAAGCCTTTTTATTCACTTAATATTAATAATAGAGCCACAGATTGCGGTTCAGTAGAACAAAATCCTGCTCAGCAAGAAATTGTATGCTGACACTATCTTATATCTAAATAGCCAAACTAAACCACAGGCAGGTGGAGATGTGAAAGATATTGTATTTTGTTCATGGAGGGTTAAGGCCAGAGATAGGAGAGGCAAATCACCACCTTGTTCTAGTAAAATGCTCAGAAGAGTGTCCCATGAGTATCCAGCTCCGGAACTGGCATCATTTTTGTTAGTACAAAAGGGTAGAGTAATGGAATTAATGCAATTAGGTCTAAGACAGACTACAGCATCATTTTGCTTTTTGTGTTGCATATTTATATGAATTTTATTGAGGTTTGATAATGACCAGAGTGCTTTACTGTAATGTCTATCAGTGGGTGGTTATAAGTGCTGGCACAGAATCATACTGAACATTTTTGTTTTATAAAAATGCAAATAAATAAATAGGGTTTCTCTTGAGAACTGCTTTCCGTTCCTTAAAAGCTCTGGCTTAGAAAATGAGATCATAAGGAGGTGTGAAAATTTAGCACTGAGGTCTTAATTCTGCTGCCGTTTCCATGCCCGCACCACCTGTTCCCGGCAGCGAGAACTGCACCCTGGAGAACAGGAGCAGGACGGGAATTAATGGGGCACTACTGCTCTGCACCGACCAAGGAGCACATCCGATGTGCTTAGCACACTAATAGCACCACATAAATAAATAACAATGATTCTGTCTCCTGAGAGGAGAGGGCTGGTGGGACAAATTAAGGGCAAAATCCTGTCCATTTACAGCCAATGCCAGACTTTTCCTAGACATCAGCCAGGCCTGAAATTCACCATCATGGGATTTATTTCAGTGTTGACTTTCTCCTTAATAACCGCGTGCTATTCTGAGAAAGCATCCTTGGTAGTCAGAACAGGGAATGTTTACTCAGTTGAAGAGACCCATTGATTTAATGCCCTAGTTTGCTACAGGGAATGTAACTTTAAAGGAAGCTTTGTGGCTCTACATTCCAGTAGCATATTTCAACAGGTTTCAAGGGGTTGAAAGCAAAATTTCCTAAGGGTAAACAATATCTTTTGTGATGATAGAATTCCACTGTGGGAGTCTCCAAGTTAAACACACTGTGAATGTGGAAGAAAGTGAATCTTAGGTGCAGTTTCAAATGCAGTTGGACTTGGTTCTTGAAGCTCTTCCCTCATTATAAAGAGATAAGTAGAGTTGTGATCACCTTCCCACGTAAATCTGTAGCAAAAATGGTCCATCAAAATCATCATGTTTAAAGAAAACATAGTTCCTGTAACCATGAGTAGTTAAAATAAAGTGATGGCTAATCTCATATCCATCTGTCTTTCATTTCCCTACTAAATGACCTAGCTTTTGCTAACCTAACATAACAGAGTTTTCTGGATCTATAATGAGAAGCTACAACCATGCTGCTGACATAAGAGGGGGAGCTGGGTGTGAGAAAATATTATCAGCATTATAAATTTGAAGACATAATGCATAATATTAATAACTATAACACTTTTATGATTCTCTTGCTTGAAATTATTGCAATATAAATTAATGCATGTTCTCAGGTTCCATAGAGGTAAAAAACTCTCCACTGCTGGGAACAACAAAAATAAATAAATAAATAAATAAATAAATAAATAAATAAATAAATAAAATTGTATTGTGAGCTTCATTTGTATAATCCATTGATCCCAGCATCTGTAGGTATAATTGGAGGCAACTGACCTGAGTAGCTGGATATAAAACTGGATTTTGAGATGATCTGGTCCTACAAGAGATTTTGAAAAGACACAGATTTTTTTGTGGCAAAAGACTTGTTTCCAGCCCTATGTCAGGGTCCTCAGTGGTCTCAGCTTGCTCCTGTGGTGACTCTGTGTACCAAGGTATTGGCACGAGACCTCAGCAGAAGGCACCAGTAGTGTTCACTGGGCTAAAAGGGGAAGGACTGGAGCTGGGAAGTGTGGAGCATCTGTGGGACAAACCGTCCACTGGGAATGAAGACGTGCAGATCAGCATAGATAAAATGGCAAAGCCACAGAGCTCACTGTAAAGAGAATTGGAGTTAAAGGAACTATTATTATGTTTCTGAATGGGAGGCTATTTCATTCTTTACTTCGGATAGGTTGAGCTGCTCTGCTTTCCCAGGTTCACAACTGCTCCTCCTTCTGAAGAAAGATTTCCTTGTTTGTGTACAGTCTCAGAGTGCTGGTGAATGAAGGAAGTCCAGATTTTGAAGGGAACCTAGAGACTTTCTGTTTTAGTTTTCCCAGTTTCTAGTTGAGGGCCGAGACCAATAAAATTATTTGTTGGGAGGGACTGTATACAGGTTGAATGCTACCTCTTTAGCTTCTGTTAACTTCCTGAGAAAAGATTTATGTATCTGCTAAGTAAGAATTACTGATTTGTAACCAACTTGCAAACCATCACATGTTTCTACTGCACAATAAAAATATTTCAAGTCCTAGTATTCAATAGAAATTAAATTTATATATGAAAAAAATTATTGTACAGACAATATGAAAATTTATTTATTTGTATGCTATGTAGACAGCAACAAATCAATGTCACAGTTTTTTATGTAATTTCATATTAATAAAGAAAAACAGAAAAAAAAAAGAAAATATGAAAAATTCTGATAAGAATTTCTTTTATGTTGAAAGTCAACATTCTACTGAAGCTCTTCTCCTGTACTACACTGAATTATAGATACACATAAAACTTACAATAGATTTAGCATTTTCTATGGTGCTCATATTTCATATAATATGCAGTATTTTAAGTTATAGTGCAAAACAGCAATATTCACAATAAACTGTTGACTTTTTCAAGATAGAAGCAAGACTTTAACCAAAATACATCAAATCTAACTTAGGAATAGTCTGTAAAGACATAATTATTAGATTGCTGAAAAAAAATCTTATAATAAAATATTGCATCCCAGAGAATACATCTTTTTCTTAAAATCCATCTTTTTCTTACATTTCACAGCTCTTTAATTGGAATCATAGAATCATTTAGGTTGGAAAAGACCTCTAAGGTCATCCAGTCCAGTCTTTAACATAGCACTGCCAAGTCCATCACTAAACCATGCTACTAAGTTCTACATCTACGTGTTTCTTGAAGACCTCCAGGGATGGTGACTCAACCACTCCCCTAGGCAGCCTGTTCCAATACTTCATAACCCGTTCAGTGGCAAATTTTTTCCTAATATCCAACCTAACCCCCCCTGGTGTAACTTGAGATCATTTCCTCTTGTCTTATCACTTGGTGCTAGGGAGAAGAGACAGATACCCATCTCGCTATAGCCTCATTTAAGATATTGTTGAATTGTTGAAAGAATAACATGTTTCAGAATGCTGAACATATATCCCCTTGCTAATGAAGTAACTGAGATCAACACATGGAAAGCAAGCAGTAAATTTTAAAGTATTAGAGCATAAAATAACCATACTCATAGTTTTTGGTTCAAAAGTCTATTGGGGAAGTATCCTGTCTTCAAAAGCAACTGCCTTAGGCATGCACTACTGTTTATGCGGGAAGCCAATAAAATATCTGACCAAATGGTTATTCCTGTGAAATAAACCTCATCTATGAAAATTATCTAGCCGATCCTATTTATATTTCTAAAAAATCAAATCAATGTTTGCACAAATATTAAATGTATTTATTGTATTTGTTTTAAAATGCTTCACAGTCCTTGGAAGAGACTGGAACTGGAAAACCCTCATGAGACTGTGGATCATGTCTGTACACAGCTAGGGTTGGTGAATTCAATAGACACATCCCCCAGACCGGTTTATTTCTCTTCAGTCATTTAAGCTTCACACCTACATCACGGGTGGTTAAAACTTCATGGGTGTTTAATAAACTTCTGTTACTGTTAGGTGGCATGTTTTATAGGTGTACGTCATATTTCTTACTTTTCCTTGAACTTATGCTTTTTTAATTTTATTTTTTTTTACACAAACACACAAGTTGAATTTTTATCTTTCCTTAAAATGAATTTCTGAGAAACTTTTCAACGTTAACCACAAAAATTATCATCGTTAAGTTAAAATGTTAACACCCACTGAAATGAACAGGGGTAGACTTTGTCTTTTCATGTATAACATATCTTGTTTTCTGTACTTTAAAAAGACAACTCTGCATCAGTTTCCACCAGCTTCTGCCCCAAGCATATTCAGAAGCTCTTTTTCGGAAGCATAAAAACTTGAAACATGTATTTTAAAAAATGAAAGCATGTGTGGTGCAAAATCTGAATCTGTCACAGGAACTAGATAAATAGCTCAAATGGGCCAGATCTAGCCAATGAACAGAGTGTTTGACATCAGTGATTTATACTATTTCCCTTTCATGTTATAATAATTGTCACAAACTGAATTTATGTTGTGCCATTTCCTGTTCTAGCTGCAATCTTTGCTTCAAGAAAAAAGGTTTCAGAACTTTAATGCCTCCACTGTTCTTGGAAAGATAACAGTAAGCAGGACTATTTTATGATTTCATTGCTTGGTTATTCATATTCTTTCTTTCTATAGCCTTCAGGGAGAACTAGAAGGAAATGGCGAGACAAAGAATTGGCTTCCCATCGAAAACACAAAGAATTGGATTGTTGCTGCTGAAGGCAAAAAGTGAGCAGGGAAAAATGATGCTCCCAAAATTACCCCATAACAGGAAACCCTGTAAATGTCTCCCATCCTTCTGCTAGATCTGCATCCATTTGCAGTGTGAGCAGCAGAAAGGGCAGATGTTGGATCAAAGAGGAAACGTTTACCTAAACAATGAAAAAGCACTCTCCCAGCTTCTTTATACCCAACGCATGCCAGATTGCACATAGCTATTACTTGCTAAAAGAAAGGCAGAAGATTTCTATTAAGCGTAGTGTTGCCTGATAGCAGCAGAAGCAAATAGACAGTGAGCATGAAGAGGGAAATGAATGCCTGATAGGAATTCAGTCTGGAAGCCAGCAAGAAATCATTAAGATGTTGTGTGTTTCATTGCAATATCTAATGTGATAATATTGCCTTTATTGACATGTTGTGTGCTTTTCAGCTCTGAAGTGGATTTCTTCCTACTGAAGTGCACATTTCTGGAAAAGAAGTGCATTGGCACATAAAATTCAGCAATATGCTGAAACAAACAGTAAATAACTGTCCTAGATGTTCTCTTGTCACCATGGCAGGAAAGAAGTATTTAAGAGTGAATTTAGTATGTATCTGCAGATTTGAATTAAAATAGAGACCTACCCTAGCCATCACCATGTTGTAATGCTCAATTAAAACCATAACATCTTAGCAAGAAATGCAATTCAAAGAAAAAGAAAGAAAAAAAAATCAGAAAGAATAAGAAATTAGTTCAAGCAGGGCCACCTGTTGCATCTGATTCTTCCCCTTCCCAAACAAGTCACAAAGACATCTTCAGCAGTGTATTCAGCTAGATGGATTGGTTTAAACTAGGAAAGGGAGAAAGTCCCCCTGAGCCTTTAAGCAGCACATTCTGCTGCACCTCTCTCTTTTCCATAACAGAAGCAGGAATTGTGCATTGCATGACTGTGCTCGGGAGGAGGAACCCCTGCAGAAAAGCTACAGCCATGTGCCCACAGGGACACTCTGGCACAGTTTCTCATTGCACAGAGCACCAGAGGACAGAGAAGGTTCAGGGACATGAGAAAAGGAAAACAGGTGAGATGGATGAGCACCTGATCTGTTCCCATCTGCAGAGCCAAGGTGATGCTGGGATCATTGCAAGTGGTACTACCAGCTCCAGCTCTGCTTTGACTGCCTTCTGCATCTGCCTCCAGGGAAACACAGATCTTTCCAACTGTTTGCCTTCCTACACCTGAATGAAAGGAGAAGGGAAACTGCTGGGTTTTTCGCAGGGGTGTCCCAGGCAGCAGTATGTGCTGCAGCTGGAGAGCACTCACCAGCACTGATCTACCCAGGAAGCACTGACCATCAGCTGTGCGCTGCAGAGCTGCTCTGCATATGGGTAGTAAATCAGATGCTTTAGTAGGACTTCAGATTTACCATGTAGTGAAACCCATCAGCTCAGTGCATACGTGGTATACATGTATGTGGTGCATTCTAGATAGACACCTATAGCCGATCTGCCTGTAGTCACCATTTCTTTGAAACCTGAGGTATGTTCAGAAAGAAACATGGTTACATTTGCTGTGGAGATGTTAGACATTGGAAAAATAGGATGTATGGGCAAAGTTAAATACCACCAAAAAAAAAACTTCTAGCAAGATGTTCTGTGGGACCCTAATATACTGGTATGTTATAATATTTCTACCCATAAAAGCTTCTTTCTCTTCTATTGGCTTTTTTGAGTTTATCTAGGAAATAGAGATCAGTGAATCACAATCCTCACCCTTTTCTCAAAAAGACCACCCCACTACAAAAAGACCACATTGTGCCTCTGGTGTTGGATGTTGTATTGAAGGTCTGTAATGGTGCAACTTAGCCATAAAGACACAATGCTGTATTTATGTGAATGGTTCCATATACCTTACTATTTTGATCCCAATATTGTTAATAATATTTCCTTAGCCTGCTCTGGAAAACGCTCAAAACTCCTGTTCTGTCCATTCTCCTGATCTCTCTCTCTCTTTTATTTTATTTATTTATTTATTTATTTATTTTCCCTGAGAGAAAGAAGAGCAGAAATAGTGGAATCAGCCTTGGTTGGATTCTGCCTACACATCCCAGTTTCACACATTGACAAATCTAGTCACTTCTACTGGAATTACTTCAAAATTATACTGGAACAGAGTCAAGATACGTAGGTCAGAGTTTTAGAGTTCAGCTCCCACTTCAGCAGCTAAACAAATGTCATGTTTCTAGTGAGAGTATGTGGAAAGTGGCAGCTCGCTGCTAGGCATTGCTTTTATCAGGCTTGTACAGAAAAACTTGCATGGTCCTAATGCTGCTGTGGATGAATATAACTGAAGAGAAAGGCTCCCTTGCTCTTGCACAAAATTAAAAACCTCCATTGCTTTTAAATGCACAGCTAAATAAAATGTGTAGCTTTTCAGACACATCTTGTTTTAAAAGTTCACAGTAAGGAAAATGAAATCTAGTTGCTGAATTCTTTGCCAGGCATAGCTCATTTTTTTATAGCTGCTTAAGGCATCCATGCAGGGTAGAGTTGTAAGGGATCTGTTTTACTCTATTCTCCCTTCTAGCCAAACTGAAATTGGTAGTGCTTTTCTCTGATGATGCAAAGCAGAGTTAAGAAACGAAAGGGTATTTGGGATTACACTCACCTGGAGTACACTGACAACCTTTTACCTGCTTTGTGTTTTCTAGTTTGGACAAATAGCTTGATTTTTTTTCAAGCTTGGAACATAACCTCCTCATTATCACATTTGTTGAAACAGATGGGAAAGCATTTGGAAGCACTGCTTAAAAAGCGGTGGTTTCTAGAGAAAGAAAGTTGTATTTAAACACTGTTATTCAAGTTGTTGGGGAGGCAACAATGTCAGCTTCCCAAATCTGATACATTTGCATAATTTGTCTTTTGTTCTTCTGTCTTCTGCTTGCTGTTCACATTCTCTCCTAGCCCTCTGCGACTCCACTGTGCAGGATGTGTTTCAGATAATAAGACTCACATACTGGGTATTTCACAACCGGGTTTTAATTCCCAACATCCATTTTACAAGATGTAGTTTACACATTTCTGTTTTGTGGCTTCATTTGGGCTGTATTTCCATTTTCTGAAAGATAACTCTTCAGCTGAATAACCTCTTGAGTTTTGCAATTATCCCATACTGTCTTATGTTTCTTTTGCTTTTCTACTTTTTTCTTTACTTTATTCTTTTTACATGCCTTCTGTAACTGTTAAGAGATACTCTAAGACTTTTAATTTTGCTTCTTTGATTTTAAAGCTTTTTTTTTTTTTTTTTTTTTTTTTTTTTGTGAATGGGTAGGCAGCTGGTGTTCTGCAACAAGAGCAGTAATTTTCTTTCTGATGAATAGTTTATTTGAGGAAAAATGCAATTCTGGTTGTCCCAAAACTATTAACAAATTTAGGTCAAATTCATGAAATAGTTTTGGCTGGAAAAACAACAACTTTGAGATGTTACATTAACAAAACTGCTGGATAAGGAATCAGCTACCTTTCATCTGTTGGTTTTGAAGCTCTCCCAACTTTAATTCTCTGGATTTCCTCTTTTTGAGGGATGCTGAATGCACATCTCAACATACGGCTGTAATACGTAACATCTTGCAGTGTGTACTCCGGGGCAGTGTTCCAGGCTAGTCCCCAGACCCACCCTCATACACAAAGCATTCTTGTTGACTCAGAGCATATTTAAATACTTAATGGAAAAGGAATCTGCTTCAACAGGTGGGACTGAGGAAAAACCAGGTCAAAACTAAGTACAACCAGGTGGCAGAGAGCTCCATATTGGAGGGGGAAATGTGAGGTCAAGATCCCTCAGTGAGAGAAGGACCACATCCTGTTTAGTCAGCCCAGGACCGTTCTATGAAAACTCTTCCTATGACAGCTTTGAGGTTTTAATCTTTGGCTTTTGCTTGTCTTTTTGGAATATTAATTGATAAAAGCAAGTTCAATAATTTTGTTAAAAGTGAGATTATTCCAAGGCTGTTAATTGTTTACATATCTATTTTAAACACATTCCCTACACCATATAAGAAGAGTTATGACTTAACCCATATACAAGAAATGATTTTACTGATTAGTCAGCAGTCCATGCCTACCACAGAATCAGTGTGAAAAACATCAATATAGTGCTGGACCCGAGATTCATATTATACAGTGGGTTAACATGGAATAATTTTTCTCCCAACTGACTAACAATAATCTGTTTGGCCTGCTTTGGTTCGTGCCCTGTATTTTCTTGGGACATTCCATTTCCTCATTTAAATTTTAAAAAAATTTCTGTTACTTCTGAAAAAGTCAGACATCACCATTGGATAGAGCAGCATTTTAATTTGTACCTTGTTTGTTAATACCCAAGCAGGATCATCAAAGCTCTGTTTCCCTGTTTACAGTGTGAAGGAAAACAACTTCTTCAGTACAGGATTTGAAAGATCCATGTCTCACTAATTAATATATTGGTTAAATTGTAAGTTAATAAATTTTGTATCCATTTGGCAGGAGCCTGGCATCTTCTATGGTTATTTGTTTCTTTTCATATATCGGTATTAAAGTTTTACTATGGTAAACTCCAGAATTTTAATAATTTTCCTGCAGAATTTTAATATGATTCTTTCTTGCCCTGAAAATACCTGAGGGAAAAAAAAAAAAAAAAAAAAAAAAAAAAAGAGAGATTTACAGTTCAAGACTAACCAAAATCCAAAATATCACGACTGGAGACCTGCAGCCCATTGCTTCTCCTGTCCACATCCATCTACTTTCTGATGTTCTATGTAGGCATTTCATGATCTTTTGTTTCTGTTTGTACAGCATCTTATTGAACCAAGCTCTTCTCTGAGCTTGACATGTTAGACTATGACTTCACTGATAAAATTAACAAAGAGCATCAAAGGCCATGCTCCAGCATGCTCCAGCTGTGTTCATTATATGCAGACCTTGACCCTGAGTCTTCTCAGTGCCCTGAGAACTGATCCAATGTCCAGAGTGCCTGTTTTTCAACTGAAAGTACCTGAAATAATGCGGACTTGTGCTGGTTTTGTACCGTGAAACCAACATTTGTTTTACACAACCTTGATGCAGCATGGTGGCATTTATGGATGTTTAAGGATGCAAAGTCTGCCTGAATAGTCCTGCATGACAGTGTAAGGTGGAAAGAGAAAAATCTGGAGGATGGTTCCTAAAGTGACTTGAAGGGCTGTCTTGAAGAGAACTTTTGGCATGGGCCAAGCTATGCCAGCATATGTGCTGAGCTGGCAGTGGAACAGCAGGAAAGATGACTTTTCCATTTCTGGAACTTGTTCTTTGGTCATGCTTTATTTAGAAGTAAGATGCAGCATTAGGTACTTACATTCTAATAAATATTATTATTAATTTTCCATCTTATGATTTCTAATCTCCATCTCCCATTGCTATATTCTCCAAGGAGTTTGAAATCAGTTGTATTTTGGTACTGATTCTACTTCTACCTCATCTACTTGAAACAACTTGAGAGTGCTTCTTTGTTCCAGGATGAAAATGACCTCAGCTGTTTCCAAGTGTTGTTAGTTTGAGACATCAAAGAATTGTCTGATGGAATATCTAAGCACTATATGAAGATAGCCAAAACTATCCTTTGTCATCACTTTAATAGATGTTGTTAACTCTTTAATTTCCTTTAGACCTTGACTCTACAGAAGGTGAAGTACACACCTGGAATTAAGGGGGCAGATAGACCCACTCACCTCAATGGAGCTACTGAGGGCTTAAAGATAAGCATGAATCTTATTTAACCAGGGCCTTAAGATGCTCTTCTAGGCCAGTGAAAAGCATTCTAAACCCTCAAGGTAGCCATGTTCTATCTTACAAACAGATAGCTCTCTCTAACTCTCCCTAACCTCACTAAAATAGTATAGTAAATGGTTTTGTGTCAATTTACCCCAGGATAATTTGGAGTGTTGTGCTCCCTTTCTAGTCAGTCAGGGGTCTGCACTGCTGTCAACCACTGAGTTGGATGAGCGGTGAAGTGTCTTTGGAAAAGATCTGTAGCTGTGCCTGCACAGAACTGCGTGGCCATGATTCAGCCTGCTCGGTTTGTGTAGCATTTTTTTGAGAGCTATAGTCTTACTGACTTAGGTCAGCAACACTTCAGGTGCTTCCGAGATGGTCATGCAGTGTACTTTTCTCTGCAAGCAACATGTTCCTGCATACCAAACCTCTGCTCATAGGCCCAGAGGAAACCTGGAGCCCCAGGTCAGGAACATGCCCATAGCCTTATTTCTTACTAACATAGAGTAACTCAATGCTGGTCCCACTGGAAGGAATGGGGTGGTCCCACTATCTGGGATTTGTGTGGGGCTTCCCCGTCTCCATTCTTACAGCAAAGACTCAGTGAGCAAGTCTGACTCATTGTGGCAGCCAGTAACCACTACTCTTCTTAGCATCAAAGCCCAAGCACATGGAGCATGCTGACAAGAAGTGCAGACCTGGTTTCAATGCCCTCCTCATCCTGACGACAGTTTAGTCCACAAAGCTGAGGATTTAGAGAACGATAAAACCAGGCAGGTTCATATCAGTCTGGAAAGCTCTTTGAAAAGAGCTTTATCTGTCAGTCAAAAAGTGTCAGACTGAGCTGTTTCATCTCCATTCATTTTCTCACTTGATTTTATTTAAATTCTTGTATTACACATTTTTAATATCTATGTAGTAATTTCTAGCATTGCTTTGTCTCTAGGAAAAGATATTCTTGCCCTTTGGAGCAAAACATATTGACATTTTTTCAATGGCAAATAGTTACATAAATAAACTGCTTGAAAATATTTTTTTTTTCAATTTCCTTTACTGGAATTTCCAAATTGCAAACAAGTAGAAATCAGAGATATTGTTCCAATTTCAAAAGATTTTTTTTTCCTCAGTAGAGTTTAGAATTCCATGGGGCTTTTTAAAGGAGCAATCCAAGCTGGACTGAACAAACCGTTCTGCTCAGCGGTGAACCCAAATAGTGCTTAAATCCCCATGGTGCAACGAGCTGTGTTGTGCCATTTGCATGTGGAGCAGCCACAACATCTGATATCTCCTTCAAGGATGTGTGGAAGAGATGAGAGGATAAGTTTTAAGATGAGAGGATAAGGTTTACATGTGTCCTGCATACAAATAATTTTAACAACAACTTTTCCCTGCACATTTTTTTAAATATATATATCAAAGACAACGATCAGACCCTGGGAAGCACAATATTAACTTCTGCTTTTAATAAAAGGTAAATACAGAAACAAAATGCAAATGAAAAAAATGGGCAAATCTGCCACAAATGTTCTGAGATCTGGTAAACATTTCATTTCTGGATTGTATAAAAATACAACAGCTGACAAAGATGTTCATTATGGGAAAGACTGACTGTGGAGGGCTGAGCAAAAATGTAACTGAAAGGTTTTTATAAAGACTCCCAGTTTGAAAGCCTGTTGAGCAAAACAAAATAGCATGGATGTCTCCACTTTGAAGTGAGCTAAATAGTGTAAGTGCATTTGTTTGTCCAGATATCTAGAATTTTACCTAATTCCTAAACAGCTGCTTTTTTTGTTTTGTTTTGTTTGTTTGTTTGTTTGTTTCCTATCAGGTTTGGAAATAATCCGTGCCTTCAAAAATTCTAGGTCTAAAGGGGAAAATTCCCTTTTTTGCCTATATCCCAGCTCTGTCTGGCAGCACTGTCATTCAGCATCCTCTGATGATACTTGTGGAACAGGAAGGGCTGCATCATTTAATGCCTCCTTCAAGGGGTTGCTGTTTATATTACAGTGTACTGGAGCAGATCAGCTAAGTTTTGTCTATGAGAAAGGCTACACACGGCATGACAGAGCTAGCTAGGTACTGTGTGATGCACATAGCAACTGATCCAGAAAAGCAAATAAACCAATGTGCAGATGAATGCACATGGGCATGAGGCATGGGAGCAGTCCCACTGCAGCTTAGGGAGCAACCTTTGTGCCTAAAAAGCACACGGAGTGTATGTTTAGTGAACCATGTCACATTCTTGTTACAGGCTTAAAATTCCAAAGTAAAATGTGTAGACAAGCCTTGTGTGGGAGCCTATTTAAGGAAATTGTCTCTGAGTCCTGGAGCCATCTGTGATATAAAAGTGTACTGCATGGACTCCTTGAATAAAAGGATTCACTGCCAGGGCTTGTTGGAAGTCTCAGTCAGAGATGCTTTTCATACAGCAGGCATATAGATCTTTCACATGATGAATCAGATTTACTAAGACCGTCTGCTGTTTGGAAGTGATTTCAGGCCTGAAGAATGTCTCAGTGGAGGCCTGATTTGATTCGGGGAGGGGAGCGGGGGTCACATGCTGCTGAAGTGGACTATATGTTCTTCTGGGCCGACCTCTAGAAATAATAAGGAAGAACCAGTTCAAGGGCTGTAGGCTAGTGCCACTCGGAAACTAATTGCAGCTCTGTTGTGCACAGCACTGAGGTTTCCCTCTTAGGCTGCAGCACTGATTTAGCTGGTATGTTAATACGGAAGTCTAAATTAAATCAGGCTTGTGTCAGTGCTATCGAAGAGGCACATTCACTTAGCCCTGCAGTTTTATAAAATGCAAAGAAAGAAAACCATATGGCAGATTAGGGCAAATTGCTTTAAAATTGTGGCTCAGAGCCAAGGGAGAGAGAGTGAGCCTGAGAGAGTGTTCACGTCTGTTTGAAATATGCCCACTTTCACTCAGCTGCTTTACACGCTTGAAAGTGGAAGGCTCATTTCCCTGTGACTTGAAATGTATTAAATACTCCTCATGTTCTAATGAAAGTAATGTGTCCAGTATTTGTGGAAGTTACAATAAAAACTTTTTTTTTTTTCTTTTTAAACTGGGATTGCACTGCCTTGTACTGCTGAAGGATGAATAAAAGAATTTAGTGAATCCCAGGAGCATCAAGGGGTGAATGGACACATGTAATAAGCAACACTTAGTAGAGAGTCCTGGCTATTACTACTGCATATATAGTGCAACAGTGACTACAAGATTTACGTAGGAACTGAGATCATGTAGCACTAAAAATAAATATAATAATGATCCCTGCCCCAAAGAGCTTTCAATGAAGTTATATTATCTGAGCCATATGAAACTGTATCAAGGAAATGAAACAGGATGGACAATAAAGAAATAAATGGCACTTTGAAAATATCTTTAATAACTTAAAACAGTCTCCTATCATTTGCTTATTCAGAATAAGAGAGAAAAAAAAAAACTTTGCATTTTCTTTGTAAGAATTTGGCTTTCTTCCACAGTTCCTCTGAGTCAGTGGGTCGGCTTTCTGTGGACTCCCCACGGATGCCAGGAACCAGGACAAGGTAGGTTCCTGAGAAGCTAACACTGCAAAGTGTATCAGTGCATGAGTACTGAAATGCATAGTGATCAGAGAGAGCATCTGGGACACCAGCAGTGATCACTTAGAGGGTAGTGGCCAGCATTACCCTCCAAGTTGCCAGATGGCTTTCCTGTCATCACCAGAATCCTCTGCATGAGAAGGCTTCTTTCTGTGCTATGGGTCCTAAACCCTTATCCCCCTGCAACTTCAGGGGCTCCGAGTCTGGACCAGTGCAGATAATTTGTTTCTGAATCCTCCTCTCCTTTAATTGCAGTCAGGACTGTCCAGCCTGTGGCCACAAGGGCTATTACACCCACCCCTGGACAGTGAGGGTCCTCCTTGCACCAGCTCCATGAGTGACTCCACTGGCTGCCCCCCTACTTTCACAACACAGTATGGCCACCCTACATGCCTCCCTCAAACCCATACACAGCTCTGTTCTCTGAGCTCCAGAAAACTCTTGGTCTAACTGTTGAAATGCTCTTAAAGGCCTAGGCTGTGTGCACTAGGCCGTACCGCACTGAGCTGCCAGTGTGGAGTACCCAGCAGAGCACCGTTGTTTCCATAGCAACCCTCTGATAGTCTCTCACTTACAGCTTTCATTAGATTTAACATTCAAAGAGACATTGATTAAAACATGACATTCCTAACACACCGAAAAAAAATCCATTTTCTACAAAACCCTGTTATATGGCATAGACAAACTCGTTGATGACCAAATTAGTTAACAGAACTTTTCAGATGACATTGGAACAGACCACAGAAAGGATAAATTCACATAAAGATAAATGTCTAAGTGAACCTTTCACAAATACAGCAGTGCTGACTGCAGAAATGTGGTACATGGGTCTATCAGGGACATCTCAGATAAAATAAGCCTGCTGAACCCAAATTTAACCTGAAATGATCTTATTTCAACCTTTCCCAGTATGGGTCTTAAAAAGTAACAAGGTACTGTAGAACAAAGATGTTTCTGCAGCTGGGGAGGCAGCAGTAGTATCTTGGAGGACCAAGGGTGTCTCTTTACACTCAACAATTTCAATTCCTCAGCTACCTGGATCTTGCTGGGTACTAAGACCTTTATATGGTGGACCTCATTCTATGATGGAAATTAGAGTGCAAAAAGGCTCTGAGTTTTCAGTTTTGATTCCCTGCTCCTGCAAAATCTCTGTTCACCAGCTGCAGTCCCACAACTTTCTGCTCTTCACTTATTATCCTACAGTACAAGAACTGTTTTCCTTCTTCATTCTTACCTTTGGGCTAAAAAGCTCTACTGGTTATCTCCCTGATCCCAGACTCTGCTCTACAGAGATTCCATGGAAGCAAGACTTCCCTAGTCTGGGAGGAGCTGTGCATAAGAAACTCAAGGCAATTAGCACAGAATTACACAGAATGACATGACTAGCATCATGGTACCATAGCTGAAAAAGTAATAAAACATGCTGTTATGGTACAATATATACCTAGAATAAGCAGAACTATCATGGTACCAGTGCAATGTTAATTTCTAGTTCAACCCCTAATGATATCCATTTCCATCTACCTCCTGCTTCTGCCTATGTGTAAGTACAGGTGAGAAATACATGGATTTCACAGAATTGTAAAACCATCTCCCACCCCATTTGCACAGCCTTTAAAGCAGAACACAATCATAGGTCTTGCTGGACGCTAAGGGACTCTAGCCCACTGTTCCTCAACTCTTTTTAACCCTACTTCCAGATAACCTGTTTGAAATTATGCCAAGGATCATCTAGTACAGTACTGCCATGATGGTTTTCATTTATATCGGAATAAAATATAGCTACCCTGGGAAGGTAGTCTACAGTGACTTTTATTTTTCCCCATTTTGTTTTCTTGCTTGCATGCCTGGAAATATATGTATGTGCATTTATATTTAAAAGCTTTTGAAGTTGCTTCAAAACAATTGTGAAATCACCTTGTGATGTCTTACAGATCACCAAATGGTCCACAGATCACAGCTTGAAAAACATTCAGCTACATTTGATGTCTATATTGGGAGGAGATGAATTGCACCTTAAGGCTATCTCTACTCTAACAAATTAAACATGGTCAGGAAATGGTATGGGCATTGGCCCTCAATCACCCCTACCATAAAATTGCTAGAGCAGTCTCTGGTGCAGCTTTGGCCTGCACCAGATATCGCTTTACCAAATAACTGCTGAGCACAGCTCAGGGGGCAGCGTGGATGAGGAGCCATCCCCAGTACTAAGTTTCCAGGTGGTTGTTCTGTTTTGGAGCATAAGGGGAACTGCAGGCATTGACCTAGTCAGAATGATCCAGTTTGGCCTCATTGTGAGGGAATAAACCTGGTACAGTTTCTTTTCAGAAACACAGAATCACAATCATATGGATTGGAAGGGACCTCTGGAGATGATCAAGTCCAACCTCCTGCAAAGAGTAGGTTCCCTGCAGTAGGTTGAGCAGGAAAGTCTCCAGCCAGGTCTTGAATGTCCCCAGAGAAGGAGACAACCTCTCTGGGCAGCCTGCTCCAGTGCTCTGTGACCCTCACTGTAAAGCAGTTCTTATGCATGTTTGTGTGGAACTTCCTGTGTTCCAGTTTTTGACCATTGCCCCTTGTCCTATTGCTGCACACCACTGATGAGAGCCTGGCCCTGTCCATTTGTCTCCCACACTTTAGATATTTATAACATTTTTCTCATATTTTGGTTGACATGGTAGACAATTAAACATGGTCAGATGCTATACTATCTGCCCATTGTCAGAAGGTGCCACCACATTTTATCTTGTCACCTGCCACTACAGAATCAGAAAATTTCGTAACAGCTAAATCTCAGTGGTAATGTCTCCACCGTATACCATGGCCTCCAACTGTCATATTGTTTCCATTAGACATCATCTTCCCTTCCGTAGGTTTAAATAAACATTTCTTTCATGAGATTTAGGAGTCAATGGGTGTACCAGAAATGCTAGTAAGACCTTTATGGGAACTCATTTTAAGTCTTTTAAATATATATATATATTGTCTAGGCTAACTAACACAGGAACACAGGCTTTCAGTGTACTTATGGAGGGTGGTGATCTCCTCCAGAGTGATTCCTGCCAGGCAAAGTAGATGTTTGGGAGATACAGAAATATTCACTCAAGGAGGAGCAACAGGCACTCCCAGTTGTCACAAATGGACACAAGACCATATTTTCAGGTGAAATAAATTTCAATCATGTAGTATTCATTTCAAATAGAAATAGTCAAAAGGAATTTCAGAAAGGAAGTGAATAACTGAAACAGAACAGAATATTTAAAAAAGCAATGCTATCAAGGATGCAATGATTTTCCCCATACATATTTTGCTTTGATTTAAGCTAAAAGCTGCACGATTTATCTCCATAGCAATGAAAGATAAACTTATTTAAGACTGAGAAAAAAATGGATTTGAATCATAACTGTCTCAGCATTCTCCATAAAAAAGGGGACGATAACAACATTTACATCTTTCTACACTTTGAACAATTCACTCTTTCCAGCATGAGTTGTTTACAGCAAGGAGTCTGTCTGTATATTTGTTCACTGGACAGTGCAATAGTGTCTTCATGATCGGCTGTTCCCCAAGGTGCTACCATAAATAGCTACAAATAAATAACAACCTGTGCTTTGTCTCTCTGTGTTTTGCTTAGCTAACAATACCTTAACTTAGATTTTTCCTTAGGAAGACTTTCTATGATCACACAAAACTCACAGGGGAAAAAAAAGAAAGTCCGTAACTCAATACTTGCTCAGATTTCCATCTGCTCCCAAATCACTACTTTATATCTTGAATACATCTCCTGTGTTGCCTTTATTTTGTAATTGAGCAGAAAACAAGATTTATCCAATTGCCAGATTAGTCCTGTGAGTAGCATGCACATAGTTCAAGAGCCCTTATCAAGTTTTGGAGCAGTTTATCTCAGAGAGTTCAAATGGTTACCATTCATTATGCTGCAGCTGTATTCTCCCAGAATACAAAGGACTCGTGAGTTTTAGTACGAACCAACACACAATCTTTCTGGGTTAAGAAAAAAAACAACACACTTTTTGTTGATATTTTCCAATGGAACTGAATGAGGAAAAGAAAACAGGACTTGGGCAGATGGTCGGGACAGGCTGAATGCTGCTTATTCTGCTTCAGAACATCCGTCAGACGCATTGCCAGGAGCAGTCCTTGCTGAAAAATGGTGTTTCTGTGCTATTTCTCAAACATAATTTTCAAATCTTAGAATTCTTGATCTAAACTGTGAAAATGCCAAAGCCTGAGCTTGGTAAGGCTTCTCAACAGCAGTGACACTCAGGGGCTGGAGGCTGGGCTGCCTTACCATGGACATGGGTAGCAGAGAGCAGGAGCTCTGGTTATAGATCAGTGGCAAGTGAGCTCATTCAGCATCCCAGCTGATCCAGTCCTAGAGGCTTGATGCTTGCAGCCTTTCTTTTGCACCAAACCCAAAAGCAGTGCACGCATGAGTGAGCTCTGCTCAGGGCAGGAGGGTTGTGAAAGTGGGCTCAGCTGTGAAGTACTGACTCTCTGATATTGCGATGAATGTCACCAGTGGGAAATCATAATTGCAGGAGCTTGTAAGCCATGTCCCTCCATTATATCTGGTTTGAATGTATTTGAATAAATTTAGAAAGCAATTCATTTCAGCAGTAGACAGTACAACATAGTCAATAAACAATAACAGTATGCTTTTCAGACCTATTAATTGCACTTAGAGACTGAAATAAAACACAAGGATTGCCAGTTCTAGCAGTGCCGAGCTGTTTCCATTTTCACAGGGCCAGCCAATATATATAAAGGTGATGGACATGCTATCGAATCCAGCACTCACCTTTTCCCCTCCCAGTTTCTCTCTGGGAGCAATCACTTGCCTTTTCTTTTTGCATTCCCACTCTTTCTTTTATGCCTGCCACAGGCTGTCAGTGAGGCACTTGACCTCCCTCTGAGGGCACAGGTATATGTGGTTTCCTGTGCAGCTGGTGCCAACACTGCTTCGTGGATCACTTGACAGGGGAAATCCCGAGAGCTGGCCAGCTGGCACCACCTTTGCCGAAACCTAAAACTGCCGTCTCAAACTTTTAAGCCCCTATCTGGAGACTCGTAAATGCTCTTGTGCCGGCTATGTTTGCATGCGTAACAACATGCAGCGTGCTTGAGTTCACTTGGCGAGAGAAGGGGCAAATGCTTTCCAGGGAAGTGTGCCACAGATGTAGAAGGCTGTGCATAATGTATTTTCATTGAAGCAACCTGGATTTACCACTAACGTTTCTGTCCAAACTAGTTTTGCATGTGGTTGTTATGAGAAAAAAAATTACTTTAAAAGGAAGAGATTTGAGAAAAGAAAATATTGTTTTTCTGTTTATTTCAGCCTGTTTATTTCCTGAATTTGGCACATTTTCTGTATCGTCAGCAGTGTAGTTTCCTAAACCCTCACAGGACTATTTTCCCCTATTGTCTGTTTGAGTCTTTCACACAGAAACAGGAAAGAGAAAAATATTTTTATTTCTTAAAAAAAAATGTTCAAAGCTTGCAAAATACAAACAGCAAATTGTTGTTGTTATTCTTGTCCTTCTTCCTCTCCTTCCTATAACCTATTACATTTTTATCACATTACATCTGTAGACTTTGTCTACATTTTATCCGCCATGCTGATATAGCTGTCTAGGTGAAGCTATGCTAGTATAATCCCCAGTGTAAACAGCTTTGCTCTACTTTAAGCATGGCTTTTCAATTTAACTTAAACCTCTTCTTAAGAGGCATAAACAGACCAAAAAAGCCACTCTGATATTGGATTAAGACTGATCACTTTGAGGTTTATTTGTATCCAACTCTCAAAACCTTTTGCATATAGACCAGACCATATCTGAAGCTCTTTGAGAGAAACTGTGTAAGCTTATACGACCTTCTTTGGCCAAGTATAAGCTTGCCTTTGTCCATTTTCTGAGAAGAAACTATCTAACCATATTATATGATGTTTAGCCCAAGCTAATAAACATCACTGAGGCACAGAGTTGATTATAAGTGTGAAAGCAGATATATGTCTTTTTCTAATCCTCTGGGGGTAAACAATTAATTAATACTATTCACAATATAAAATATAGACACACCTGAAGTCCGTAATTGATAGCTACAACAATCCTTTACATGTTCTTCAAAGAAACATCATCACGGCAGAAAACTCTTTAAATTATAGCAGAAGATCCTTATGTCTATCAGTAATTTATATCTCCTTGGAAATTGTGGACATAAAGCCACAGCATACAAGCACAGGACTCTGTACTGGACCTGATTTGAGTTCAGTGCACGTTGGATGCATCTGACTTCTTGGATTTGCTGTGCTTAGGTGCAAGTGTCTACTAAGTCCAGTGTGGATTACAAAAGACCTGATGCTTTTGAATTAGCTAATGTTGCAACTCAGGCTACAGACCTGCTCCTGGGATGCTGGCAGCTTCGGGTAATTGGCTGAAATGTACCGGCTCTGGCTTCTGCCTGCTCTACACTCTTATTTTGCTCAAGTGTAAGTAACCACATAAACATATAAACAGTTCTGTTGGCCAGATTCACTAGAAAACTGTGACTTCATGCTGTTCTGGAATAAAAGGATATAGAACATACCCATGATATCTGAGCTGCAGGTACCTCTCTAATTATTGGTGAAAATGGGTCCAGAAAACAGCAGAACCAAGTCATATTCTCACTGTTTCTTTCATATCTTAGCAAAATTAAGTCCTTTTTTTTTTTTTTTTGGTTTGACAGCAACAGGCAACTATTTTAGCAACTGGGTAACTTAAGAGCTCGTCTCCTTGACAGACCTTCAAGGACCAGCTACTGACTGTTGCTGCAAATGTACTTATTTACAAGTCGCACACCCCTGGCTTTTGTTTGACATCCCTGCTGGAGTGGGACAACAGTTCTTGCAAAAGTAGAATGCTGAATATGTTCCAAATATTAAAGATGAAAGAAGTTTTATTTCTCCTCAGTCGAGTCTAGCAGGGAATTTGAACACATAAAGTAAAACATAGTAGAGATTATAGCTTCTCTGCATGTGACAAAGCTTGGAAACTGAAACAACCAATGTCTAGCAGTTGATATATACATTAAAATACATATTTGCTATGCATGCAAATCTACATGTGATTCTGTGTGTTTTTACATGTATGTGTATAATTTTTAATATGCATTGTAGCCAGAGATGAAATCGGCTTTCAAAGTTGGGCTTGGAGCTGGCTAGCTAATCCAATGTGTTAGGGTACAATGTTTGTATGAAAGGTCTTTCTTCACACAGAGCCACCCTCCTAGTTCACAGGCTGTTTAGCCTTGATGAACTTGGAAGAAATACGTTGTTGGTTGGATGCCTTGTCCTGTGCACAGCAGATGAAGCACTCTTCGGTTGTATCAAGGCTGCTTTTTTCCACTGGGATTTATCAAGCTTGCACATTCACCCAAGGCATTTGTGAATAACCTGATTTTCAACCTATATGTTGTGTTGTATGTCAGGACAGTTCTTCGTTACAGATCTGCTCCCACTTTCATTCACAGAAAACTTCCATTAATTTCAGCAGGACTGGGCTATGCTTTCAGTCCTGTGAGATAACTAAAATTACAATAAGGTAGCTTACTGCTGAAGTGTAATTACCATATCTATGACAAACGTTTTTAGCATATGACCCAGAATACCATATTTGGGACTTGAGACAAAAACAGTGATCAGTTCTTTATAATACATTATCTAACAGGGAGTAGAGATATGATGGATTTTAGGCACCGATGATATGGAGAGGTAACAACCTTTAATTAGGCTTCCCTTTGTTCACCTCATGTTTAACGAAGCAGCAAATTCACAGTTCAGTAGCAAAGGAGAGCTAATCAAAAGAATAATACTCATTTGTTTAACTTGTGCTCATGTCTTTTTCAGATGAAAATCTTTTATTATTGTTTGCTTTTCACTTCTTTCACAGGAAGAAGAATAGATCTTGTAGATAAAAAGCCCCAAACAAGTGTTCAGAACTGGCACCCTCTCAAGGCTTTCAGACTGAGAAAATCTTGTCTAAAATGTTGGAACCTCTTTGGTCTTAATTTTCTGTGAGAAAAAGAAAGGGCCATTACCTTGTCCTATTATAAATCAACTGTTTTATTCCCTTAAAACAACTAGTTTGTATGCCATCTCCAGTGCAAGGTGACATAAAGAGGAAACATCTCTTCATGTGGCCGTGTCCACACTAGGGACACAGCTGACAGCAAGTGTAAGCAACACTATTAGGAGAAAGCCACTAATTTCTCTCACACAAAACACAACTTTCCTGCATGCTGGAAATATCAAAATGCTTTGAAGGTCTCTCAGGACAGTAACAGCGAGCCTAAAAGAGCACTGCATATGTCATTCAGACATTCCGGGGATTTCTTTGGCATTCAGGTTGTACTAAACTAAACCACATAATGACTTTTTCCCTATTCTAATGTTGCCCCTAACTACAGCTGAATATATGGATGAGGGCTTTTCACAACTTTGTATATGTTTCAGCAACCAGTTCTTTCAATTGCTGATTCTTACTAAGTATGCCCATTTAGCTTCTCTGTAAGAAATGAGAAGAATGCTATTTAGAATATTATTCTGTATAGATTATCTAGTTACCTCAATAGCTCAAGCTCATTTTCAGCTTTGGGATGTCTTACTTAACCCTCTCCACATTTGGTAAATATTCCGTCAAACTATGTCATTGTGTATGCAAAACCACGGTAAATCAAGTTAAATTTGTGGGATGTTTATGGTGGTATAACTGAAAAACAGAATCTATTCCTTTATGTGTAACACTGTTAAAAGAAAAAAAAAATCGTGAAAATTGCTTAGAAATTGCTTTCTGACTTAAAATATCTGTCACCGAGTTGCTTCTTGTTCAGCAGTGTAATATTCACAGCACAAAGGAAATGTATGGGAAGAAAATGAAAACAGAAGAGTCATAGTTGTTTTACAGGAGCTGCTTTCAAAGCAGTTCTTACTATGTGCATCACCAGAGAAAGTTGCTGCTTTAAGTCAGCTCTGCAGACTTTTAAGTGGTGATTGTATAGTTTTCTGAGCTCCATAGGTCTCTTTGAGCATAAATATCCTTTCTTAAGGATTAAATATGTGCATGTGCTCTTCTTGGCTCATTAGGCTGAGTTCTTGACTGGGGAAAAATATTCAGTGATGGCATCATTTAAATACCGTAGGCTGGAGACCTTTGAAATCAGAATTCACTCACAGTAGACGACACAGATTTGTAACCTTCCTTATCCCCTTTTTATGGAAATGAAACACAATGCTGACTTAAAATAATTAACACTAGAAAGTGAGGGCTGATTTCCAGTTAAGAGGCATGTGTTGATTCAGACCTGCTTTTTTTTTTTTTTTTCCTTTGGGATTTCTTAGATTCACATTTATATTTTTGTAACTGCTATACTTAAGCTATACTCTTTGTGGCCTTGTTTCCTAAAGGTGAACATTTTCTTGAAATAAATAAAGAAACAGAGATTTCTAAGAACATGATTGCAGCTTGAGAGATATGATACCCTTTATATATATAAGATACCCTTTAATGGTAATTGAATTTAAGCTCTGAGTATATATGTTTAACTGAATTTGGGGAAATGACACATACATCTGGAGAAGCTTCTTATCTATGAGGGTTGTGCTTGAATGGTAGCAAAAGTTGTAAGCTTGTGACATTTAACTGTATTGGGGGGTTTATGTGGCAAGGGTTTAGTAGCAGGGGAGCTGCAGCGGTGTCCTCTGTGAGCGAAGTCCAGCAGGTGCCCCATGTCACATCAGAGCCAGCTCCAGCTGGTTCCAAAAGGGACCCACTGCTGGCCAGAGCTGAGCCAGGGAGCAATGCTTGTTGGGCCTCTGGGAAAGCAGACTGAAGAAAGGGGAAAAAACTGCTGTGCAACAGCAGCTGGGAGAGGAGTGAGAACATGTGAGAGACCCAGCCCTGCAGATCCCAAGGTCAGTGCAGAAGGAGGGCAGGAGGTGCTCCAGGCACGCAGAAGCAGTTCCCCTGCAGCCTATGGAGAGGCCCCTGGTGGAGCAGGCTGTCCCCCTTGTTATAAATGAATTCTCAACTCAATCTGAATTTTGTAATATTTATACTTATAAAAGGTATAAAAGGTATAAAATGCAAGTAAACAGCGCTGGGTGTGCGGGGAGTCTACACTCCACCAACACGCACACACGAACATCAAACATTCTAAATATACAGAACATTGCTTTACATACTAATCATGAGTATGCCTATACATACGTACAATCAGAAAAGGTAACAACCAATCCTCTAAGTTCCATGACTTAACAGTCTCCATTTTCCATTCCTTTTCTTGACTACAAACTAGTCTCCATTTTCCATTCCTTTTGAACAGTATGTCTTGCTTTACGTTGTCAAGCAACTCGGTCTTCAGGCCTTACATATCCCGTTCCTCCTGGATCAAAAAGCTTATTCACCTCCTTTTCAAGGCCAATAGGCCTGGGTCAAAAGGCACGTCACAGCAAAGGCCCGCGATGGCAGTAGTGGTGGGGGGGGCGATGGCGTAGCAGTCAGATCAGTAAAGGAGCCCGCAGCTCCCTCACTATCTGGCAAGCCACACATTTGTGATTGTGGCCCCACACGGCTCTTTAAGGCCTCTGAGATTGCTCGCCAGGTGCTGAGCAATCCCACCGCAACCTCGTCGGTTTTAGTTGCAGAGTCCCACACCTTGACCTTAATTTGGTCCCATGCTTCAGGATCATAAACTATCCGATTGTTAATAAGGAGAATAAGCTGTAAGGTTACCAGGACAGTCTTTGTCTCTAAGGACGTATGATTCCCCATAATGCACAGCTGCTTACCAGCGAGGGGCAGCTGTGTGCATGGGTCCGCTTCTCTCAGCTTGAGCTTCTTCGCAGCTCTGGTGCGCCCATTTCCAGCGACGTTGTGTACGAGTTTCTCTGAGCGATTAGCTGAGTTTGACTGAACCTATATTCATGAGGCGATCAATGTGCCTGTTCCGGTCCTGGTCTCCATTCTGCTAGCCTGTTCCTTTTCATTCCTTCTTTCTATGTCTTTATTGATGACATAACTTCATCACATCGTGTTGCTTTTTTTTTTTTTTTTTTTAATCTTGAGGGCAGGCTCCCCTCTTATACCCTTCTCTCCACAGCAGTTCTTTTCAAAACAACTTTTCATTGGTCAAACAACTTTGAATATAACAACAGCAAACACCCCGAAACTTCCATCCCTTAACAGCTGAAGAACAAGAAACCCGAGACTGCATGGAGTCTCCTCAATCACCCTTCTTTGTTCCCTCTAAACTCTTTTATATTCTTGATGGCCTCATCGTTAAGAGTCTAATGTTATCTCAACTACGGGGCTTTCCAACCCCCATGGCCTCACTCTCAAATCTCCCCCTTCTTTATTAATATCAACCATTTTCTCCACACGAATTACCACTCCATATATAACACCCTGCAGGCCATGGGTCCCCCATGGAGCAGATCTCCACGCTGCAGCCCGTGGAGGAGCCCCCGGTGGAGCAGGGGGATGTGGCCTGGAGGAGGCTGCGGCCCATGGAGAGCCCCCACAGGAGCAGGCCCCAGGCCGGAGCTGCAGCCTGTGGAGAGGAGCCCACATAGGAGCAGGGGGTCTGGGGGGAGCTGCTGCCTGTGGGGAACCCGTGCTGGAGCAGTTTGCTCCTGGGGGATGGACCCCATGGTACAGAGCCCTGTGGGAGCAGTTCTTGAAGAGCTGCTGCCTGTGAGAAGCCCACACAGGATCAGTTCGGGAAGGACGGCATCCCATGGGAGGGACCCCACATGGAGTAGGGGCAGAGACTGACTTTGTGGGAGCAGCAGAGACAAAGCATCAGGGACACAGCCCCCATTCCCCCATTCCGTGTGACACGGGGGGGGAGGAGGTGGAAGAGAGTGAATGGGGGGATGGTGGTTTTAGTTTGCTTTTAGTTTAGAAACTATCACATTAACATAAGACCAGCCAATATTAGAGAAAACACATGGGAGAGGTGATTGTTACATTTTAGATGACTTAACAGACCTCTTCCACTCCTGCTATTATTCCATTATTTTTAGTATTCCCATGAAATAGCTCTAGTACGCAATTCACTATGCCAAGAGGGACGAGGGCTTGCAGTATCAGTGCTACCGGGGTGAAACAGAGTGACAAGATACATTTAAGCTCACCAAGCTCGCAAGAAAGAACGCAGTCCTCATTCACTACATGGCACCAGCACATATGAAAACAAGCCACTGCATTACTGATCACTGAACCAACCCCTGACTGCTCAGACCTGTAAGTCCTACTGCCTTCATGCGGAAGCGCTTAAAGTCTTCATTACTGTGGTACCCCTGTACCATGAGGTATGTTAATTTCCTGACACTGTGCAAGGGTATTACGAACATCAGTTTGAGCTAGCTGTACTATCTTCAAATATTATTTAATCTAAGTCTTGAAAAAAATATATTTAAGATAATACATATGCCACAAAGATCCCTCTGCAATAACAGCAGTTTGTTTTCATGCCACAGCCTAGAAGGGAAACGCTATCTCCACCCCCCCCACACCCCACCAAACACAAACTCAGATTGATTTTCCACTGCATTTTATGTCCTTTGTGCTGCTTTAGGGCTGGTTCTTGTAGAAAGAAACTATTCAACTGTTATGTTTCTAGATAGTAACTTCCCATTGCCACAGCCTGACTGGTCCATCAGCCAGACTGTAAGGAGTGTGATGAGCAGGGCAGGATAGGACAGAGCTCCTGCTGTAGCGCTCCTGCTGTGTTTCTGATAGAGAACTAAAGATGGCCTGAGTCATGTAATTCAAAGTGGAGAGTCCATAACTAACATTCTCATGTCTCTTTTGCACCCCACATACAACGGAGCCACAGTTTACCCTGTGATTAATATGAATATACTGGAATAAACAGGTCAATCTTGTTTATAAAGTATTTGAGGACATTCCAAGGGGAAAGTGTGACAGAATGGAAAAGAGCAGTATCTGTTTCATCCTGTATGTGTGCATAAATGTAAAGATGCACCAGAGGAACGACAATGTTGGTGTTAACAAACATTAGATTAGATTAGCATACAAAGACTTATGTCTTTCTTCTGGCCAGCAGAACAAGATCCTGTAAAGAAAGGAAAACACAATGACAGAAGGCTGCATAAACCCCTGTTGAGTGTTCTTCTTACACCCAGGTACCTGTGGAATATTTTTTTTCCACTTTCACAATGCCACCCTCAGAAATCCCTTTTCCCATTAGTCCTCTGTAAGAGTGGCAGTGCAGAGATGCAAGCTAGCCCCAGACAGCACTGCTAGCATGACTTACTGGAGATGACAAGAGAACACAGGCGTGTAGACTTGGTCAGAGAAGTATACCACAGAGATTTCCCAACCTTGCACACCCAAACTACACCTTTTTACCTTAGAACTGTGAGAAAATTGCTTTGAAACAGCAGAATGACTTGGAAGGGTTAGCTCTTTTCTGAACTGCAATTTGCTTTGTCAAACCTCCTGCTTTGCAGCAGGATTGTCATACCAGGCACTGTCATAACAAGTAGAGTTTGAAATGTGAGGTTTCTTCTAGGCCAGGTGTGTAGCTAAAGAGATGTTTGCCCTGGAGACAAATCTGAAGACAGAAAGGGAAAAAGTCAACCAAGCAGATCCATTTTCTTATGAATAAGCAATTTTAAAAGCCAATTATTAATTAATGTAATGAAAAAAAATCATTTTAAAATCTGGTTGTTTCTTATTTCAACCACTTCTACAATTAAAAAGGTGAAAACAGTAATTATATGGATATTTCATTTCTTAACTAAAAATATGCAGCTCATGCCAATCACCCATCTCTGCCTAACTCTCAGTATTGCAAGCAAGCCATGCCTGACAGCCATTTTTAACTGAGCTGTCTTTATTTGCAGTTCCACATATATTGCTATGGAATTAGCCAAGCTTAAATTCCCAGCCTTAAATTTCAGCAATTAAACACCCAAGCTTTACCTGAATCTACTCAGCTTCTGAATTTAAAAGGTATCGACTTTTATTGCAGAGATCATAAATGTCTGATTCTACCAATACCATTTCTGCTTAGAGACCTCCTGCCCCAGTACCAACCCCCTGTGACCCCAGCTGGCTGGCACACTTTCCTAACATTATGAGCTGAGTTTAGCACATCTGCTGGCACAGGGGGTTACCATAAAAGTGCTGCCAGGCCCTTTCTGAGAGCTACCCACACAACACAGTGTCATGTTAGCATGTGACCAAAGGGAGGATGTGGCAGTATTAACTACACAAATACCTTTTAACTGAAATAAAACCTGAAATCTGCCACCAGTTTCTGAGAATTAAGCTTTCAAGGAAAATCTCTTAGCAGGTTCATTTCAAGAAATCTACTCACAGCAAAAGGACATTGATAGTATCTCCTCAAACTAAGAGTGAGTGTTTCCATATACACTCTTATCATATCAAAAGTACATCATGATACATACTGGGTCATGTGATCAGCCAGCAACTCATGTAAAAGGAGCTATGAGGAGGTATGACTGAGTTCACAAGTGAAATGCCTTTGCTTTCATTATCACAAATGCAATAATGCAACTATCCGTTTTAAACAAAAAAAAAAAAAAAAAAAAAAAAAAACATTTGATGCAACAGGGAAATATTTATCTTATCAAATATTTAATCTGGACACATCAAAGTATTACACGCATGCACTATGCTTCTTATATTCTCCAATCATTTATGCTCTGTAAAACTTGACATTTAGAAAACAACTAACCTCTGTTATCCAGCCACAGGCACTTCACCAGTCATGAAAGGAGGAAGTTCACCAAGACTGAAATTAGTGAGACCAGAAGCAATACATGTGACAGGAAATGTATTAATGGCCAGAGATCTGGATAAATTTCAGTTTTCCAAGTATCACTACATTTGCATTATGATGCTTTCAATGCCATAGTGACATCAGCAGGAATCCCACAGATAAAACATAATTAAGCATGGCACAAGGTTTAAATTTGAAACAATTCATACTTCTTCCTTGAACTGTCCTAAACAAGCATGAAAAGCAACAAAATGCATGCTGTCCTTTTGCACTTTTAAAAAATTTGTAAGCTTCATTTTCATGAATAACATCTTAGCTTTTCCATGGGATACTTTTGTATTATGTTACATTTACTTGGGTAATGAGAATAAGTTCCATCTCTAGCACTACACACACTTGGGATTCTTGGTCTATGACTTACTATTTATTTTGAAGTGAATGCATTTCAGTTCCTCTGTTGCTTGTTAACTTCTTCATTTGGGGAAAACTGTTTTCACTAGACCTATTCTTCACATAGGCAGCTCTCTCAGTCACAGCAAGCTTGCTTTGACTTCATTTAGCACAAAGAACTTCAGATATGGAGCTGCCAATGCTTAACTTCTCATAATGTATCTTTATTAGTTTTGTTCCAAATAGGAGTTATTGTCATCTGCAGGCTAAGTGCTTATGAAAAATGTTTTCCTTGGAAGTATTTTTTAATGGATCACAATATTTTTCCTATACTTGCTTATATTTCTACGCTCCCTAGAATGGACTATGTATCTTAGGGCCTGTCATAAGAAATCCAGTAATAACTCTTCGTGTGACTGATTGATTGCAAAAGACTCAGAAAGCACAGTAATAATATAGAAAGTAATAATATAGAAAATAAATTTACAAACCTAGATGAATTTAAGGTAATAAAAAACAAAAAGAGTAAGATTATTTGACAAACTCAGATGACATTCTACAATGCGATGTTGCTGTTCTGCTGTACTTTTATTTTTATTTCACAGTTGTCTTCATTCTGTTATTTGTGGATCAGGCACATGGGAAGATGGCTGCTAGCAATCATATGCCTAATTTTCAGTATTGTATTCTCACAGATTGCAAGATAAGAATTTGCAAACTGAGCTGTTTGTCTTTAAAACGTCCCTAGTTACAGGTTATTTAGTGTGATGATAGCTTCAGTCTATTTGCAGCCTCTGTCGGCACACATTCCTGACTAGCGGCAGATTATGTTATGCTCTGCATTATGCTACGGCAGAAGAGCTACCTAATTTTCCCCTCCTGTTCTCCCTCCACAGCTGTCCGATCTATATAAAAATGATGGGGAAACAATGACCCAGTTGCAGTCTTCTCATGGTGTGACCAGCGATGCTGGCAAAAAGAAAATCCTGAGTATGGAACCTACTGACAGAGGGTACAATTTGTTTTGTAATATGGCCAATTTGCTGTCAGCCTTTGCATTAGGAATCTGTTTCTAAATATCTGGGTATAGTTGCCTGCTCGTCAGAAACTAAAAATAATTGCTTTAGGAGAGGGAACAGAATTTGCAAATATTTCTCCTTGACATCTGTGGTCTCGGATGCTACTGTAGCCAAATGGGGACTGTCAATCACCATTTGAAAAGATCCAGAAAATAACAGAGTTAAACCAACTCTTTTTTTCTTTCTGAAAAGCAGTATCATAGCTGGCTAAATAAGGTCTATACTGAAGGAGAAGGGAGGGGAAGAGGGAGCGTGTGCTTGTGTTGTAACATGACTCCTTACTCATCAGATGGCACCCATCATCATCACAACCACAGCCTTTCAGTGTGCTGGAATAAACTAATTATCTCACTGACAACTCAGGTTTTAATCCCCATTTGTAAGCATTTGTCATGAGCCTTGGTCAGCCAGTTTTTAAAGATTGCCATGAATTATATATTGCTCCCTTTTTAAGGCTGCCTAAATAAGGACAATTACAATGCCCTGGAATGGGTTTCAATAAACACATTTGTGCTGGCTGCTGCCAGACAATGCGAATAGGACAAAGCTTTTTACAGTGCTAATTGTAGACTTCTAATATTCACTTCTTTTAGAGCTGAAGACTTTATTCAATGCCCATGAAAATATGCAAGGAAAGATCCTCATCATAATGTGAATCAATGGAACCACACTTTTGAAATGGTAAGATACTGGCCCCACGGAATTTATTGACTTCAGTAGAGTGCATCCAAGTTTACATCTCCCTTCATTCTTCTGCTCTGAATGTGCATTATAAACACTTACTGGAGAGCAAGTGAAAGCCAGGCTTCATCCCCCTTATCTCCAGGCACTTAACTGTGATGTTTCTAGGACCATGCCTAGGACCCTTCATCTACCCTCAGAAAGGGAGAAGGTGATATTTGTCCTCAAAGACCTGGACAGGTGGAACAAAGGGCAGAACCAGTGGTAATGAATAAGAGTGAAGGAGAATTAAAAGAAAAAAGAAAAGAAAAAGGGAAAAAAAATTTGCGGTAAAAATTACTGTGGAATATGTACCTGATGGAGTGATGTCTATGCTATCCAATAGTTACACTCATTACATGATGCAGGGCATCATGGCAAAGAAAAAAATATATAATTAAGTAACTAAATGAAACAGCCCAAAATTTCCTCATTCTTGTAATATCTGCTCAGATTGCACTGTGCTATATGCTGTTAACAAATCAGTGAGGCAGTTTTCTTTATGGTATGCTTTGATACTTAATATATATCTTCAGGAAATACCTTCAGGAAAAGAGCTATTATTTTCTCCCTTGTCCACATTGTTTTGCAAAGTAACAGCTTGAGCCAGATTCATCACTGGTGAAATTTTACTCACTTCAGTTGCATTAAATGGAGATACAACGCAAAGCAATTGGCTTAGGGGCTTGACATTCCAGATCTTCAGCAATCTTTCCATGTAGCACATGCTTTCATGTGTTTAACACACATTTTTAGACACCTGGAAGGATAAACAAATAGTAGGCACAAGCTGCAGGTAAAGGCTGCAGCATATTAAAGTGGCATTACTTATCTGGGCATTACTTCCAACAAACCCTCCATGTTCAGAAACAAAGGCTGTTCTGTATTTATACACTAATTTTGCACGACTGTTTCAGTGTTAAAAGTACCATTGCTTTTCTGGTTGCCTACCCAAACTATCTATGTGACTCTAAGTTCTTTGAGTGAAAAAATACTCTAGTGTATATAAAGCAGAAACAGTTAAACAAAAAAGAAGCAAATATCTTAACATTCCTTGCCATTCTAACATTTTTTCAGGTTGGAACAGGTTCTTCCTACTCACCTCCTAGCTGCTGTCAAGGGTAAGTGTTCTTTTCATTCAGTATCAGGTAACATGAAGCTATTTACATGTTTTTATCCAGTCAGCTTTGATAAACAGACTTTTTTTTTATGGTATTCTCTTCTGTCCTTGAATATTTTTAGTTATTTTCTACACTGCTTCCAGTTGTTCCTCATCTCTTTTGAAAATGTACACATCAGAAGTCTATCTACTTCTTTTTTTTTTCCTCAGGGGGAAAAGAAATTGTGGGGTAGTTACATCTACTGATCAGGGTCATTTGCAGAGATGAAATCAAGTCCCTGTCTGTAATCCCTGGTTACCTATTCACACATCTTTCTAAAAGTTCATGTTTAACCATATGTTAGTTACAGTCTATAAATCTGTTTCATGCTTTCTATGATAAGCTCTCCCTGTGCTCTCAATGCCTCCCCCATTCCAAGGTACACTTCAAATACCCTACTCCCAGATGATATTATTCTTATTATTCATTATTTAAGTTGTTAATACTCATACTGTGAGTGTAAGCTGAGTTGGGTTACTGATGCATCTAGACAGATACATGCTTGAGGGAGAGTGTAGAGTTGAAGGGGATATTCAGAGTGTCATTCTATATGACTGGCAAAGATGGTAGAGATCAGGAAAGGCAGTATCTGTGAGGACTTACTTGTTAGAAGTGGTGATGGAAGGCAGGATATACATGTTTTGCTTCTTCCATACTGAATGTGATTTGTCAGAGGAGTACACATTAAAAAATGTGAGAGAGAAGGCAGAATTTCAGTTTGCAGAGAAAGGTTGTATCTGCAGTAATGCATAGTGCAGGCACAGGCTCAGTACCTGGAACTCATCTGCCCACAATGTCAACTGGCTTTGCAGTTGTTGCCAGGATTTGGACCTTGCCACTATTCTACAAAATGGTCTGGGAACTAGCAGAGGTCAGGGACCACTCCCAAAGAGCATTTTAGATGAAACCATCTGAAAGGAAAGAAAATTTAACATTATGGAAGTGGCTGATGCCAGCTGGCCTTAAAAATAGTGTATTTTGTTTGTTGGTTTGTTTTTACAGATGTAGCTAAGGAATTGTGTCTGGAGTAGTCTAGTGCATTTGTGAATAGAGAACTCATAAGATATTTAGCATACAAAAGGCAGCCAAACCTCCCTGAGTCAAGGAAATTATCCAATGATGAGATACAGGGTGATCAGAGAAACCAAATAGAGACAAGAAAATCTTCAGAGATCTTCAGGCTGAATACTGACATTAGAAACATTTTGGCATGGGACAGCCTTCTAAGCAGTTTCCACTAGTTTGCATGACTGTACTATTCACATCAGTAGTTTTCAGGGCACCCTTTACTTTGTTAGATGGAAATCTCTTCAGTAGTGATTTTGTCAGCTTCCGAGACATTGATGGAATTGTTGAAAAGCAGGATGTATAATGCAGAAATAGACACCTGTATGACAATTCTCTATTGACAGCTATTTTTGTGATCTGTCAGTTAGCCATCTCTTAATCTGTCATTATGCTTTATTGTTATTGTATGGTACTGTGTACTTTGAATAAGTGTCAAGCAGTGAAGCCATTCACCCTACAGGGGTCCAAATAAAGCTATATAACTGTTTTCTCAAACAATCATAGTCTTCTTAAGTATCACTTCAAATTCTTTGAGAAAAACTACTTTTCAGAAAATAATCTTCACCAACGATAGTCCTCACCTTTCACTCTTTTCCAGCTGAATCTTAAATCAACTGTGTTGCTCTCTCCCACCCAGGATTTGTATCACTATCCAGCCTGTGGTTACTCAAGTATTCCTAATTGCCTTTACTAAATAGTAGTATTGTACTAACACTTTAATAGTTTCATGAAGTTGTAGCAGTTTTTCTAGAAGTTACAAGTAAAAAGCATCATGCAAGATACACGAGGAACCAATTCTTCAAGGACTTTTTGATGTAAGAAAAAAAATATCAAAAAGACTACCCCTAGAATATGTTGTTTGATACTCTTTTTGGTTTCCATTTGGCTGGTGGGTGAATAAAGGACTTAATCTTTCTTAAATGATTCAGACTCATGGTTCACCTTTCCAAATTTAGAAAAGAAGTACATACAGAGCAATTCTGCATTTTCTTTATCATTAATACTTTGATCATGTCCAAGTGCTTTACCATTTGAAATTCCAGTTCTTACTACTTTTCATCCAGGCTGCTAGTTTTACTACACAATGGTTGGTCTCTTCCTTATCACATCAGTATATTTTGGTCATATCTCCTTCAATTTGACTCTATGTTGCATTTGTATTCTAATGAGATTTGATGCCCTAGTTGTGACTTGAGGAGTATCCTGTTTTTACAGCTCTTTCCCACTGGAAAATCATCCAGCACTCTAACCTGAAAACTTCTATTGCACAAGCAAAGTTTTCTGCCTCATCCCTTTACTTTTTCACTTTCCAAGGTCCCAGCAACATTCCACTGCGTTTTTTACAGATTAAAAATCTTGAGATAATTTACAGTCAAAAACACATGAAAAGGTCAGAATTATTAGAAAGGCAGCTATGTGAAGGTTTGAAGCAAAAGACAGAACAGATGCTGATCTACAGAGGTAAAGACCTTCAAAAGTAAATATTAGATACTTAAATATTGACCTTAAGACATGTTCATTACACAATTAGATTGCACGCATGGTACCTGAATAGCAGTATATGCAATCTAATGGGTACAGACTGGAATTACATTGCTCTTTCATGCTTAAGAAACATGCCAGGTAAGCAGAGAACACTAGCTCCCTTTTTTACCTTTGTTTTGGTTAGCAGATTCATTGACATTTTCCTAAATGGGAAAACCCTAAAAGGGTTGTATTTGAGTACATGGTTTCCTTTCTGGCTGTGAGTACTATTCCCATGACCAAGCTCATTCAGCTTTTTGCAGCTGTGAGAAAATTGTAAAAAAACAAACAAACAAACAAACAAACATTTTTCTTATAGGAAAACAAAACAAAGTAAGAACAACAACAAAAAAAAGCACCCTAGATCATTGGTGTATTCAGCAATAACAAGGAGATGGATCTTCATGATGTGCTAATGACTTCCCTGGTATCTGTAATAATTCTGAAAATGTTTTCAGGAATCTGACATGAGGTGCCAGCAAAAGTGGCTCTGCCAGCAGTTGTGTTTATAATCGACAAAAGTCAGCAAGATTGCATGAATTTCAACGACTGGAGAATAAAATTTCACATATATACTATGAGTGCTCAAAAGTTACGGAACATTTAAAATCCATTAGCTACAATTATCTTACTTGATAATTTCTACATGCATAAACAGAAAGTACATATTTTTATGGGATTTTTTTTTTCTTTCTTTCTGGTTGTCTTAATGTTGCAAAATTTAAAATCTGTAATTGTTGGGAGGGAGGGGAGGGAGGTTGCTGATACATTCCAGATTGTGAGCTGTTGCCCCTGAAGGCAAAGTTCTTTTATAAACTTCAGCATCTCTAGGACCTTTTTCCCCCTAAACAAAAATGCGAGAGACATCACAGTGAGATACCATAAAGGTGACAAATTTGATGTTATCTGAATTGCTAGGAAACAGTGTTTAGAATGCAAAACTCTTCACAAGGTATATGTTTCAGCCCTACATTTCTATACTTGTTGCATAAACTGTTAGGATATAAGATAATAATAAGCTAATTTAAAAGCTTATCTGAACACAGTATCTTGATCCTGAAAGTTAGCTGCATGCCTCATCAAATTTCCTCTGCTTTCTTTTCCAAAATTATTGAAATGAGAATAGTATATTGTGATATGTTGAACATGTGATCACAGCAGATTACCTCATATTAAGAGAAGCACAAAACAACATTTTTTTCTGCTTGGGGGGGCTTTTTTAATGCTTATATTTTGCCTAGGTCCAAAACTTAATCAGATCTGGAAAACAGCACTCATATTTTTGTTTAATTATGCCCATGCCACCCATCCCCATGTTTTTCCCATGCGTTATAAATACCTATGATGATCTGATTACTCAGTTTGCAGAACTAAAATGTCTGCAAAGGACCAGAATCACTCACAGCCACACAACTCTATTTCCAACACCGGACAGCAGGGTGAGTGCAAGCATTTGGCATGTAAACAAGACCTCTGTGTTTATACACATACTGTAAGTATTAGGTGCTAGTGAGCTGTTTCTAGCAGACGTAGAACATCCGGATACTATTATATGTGGGAAAAAAATCGGGTTGATGGCTTACTTGGAATTAATGGTCACTCTTTTTTTCACATAATACAGGATGATGCAAGTGTCTTGTAGCTTTTGTAGTTTTGAGGTCGCTAAGACTATTTCAAAGCCATAAGAGAGATCATACAACTTCACAAAGGAATACGAAGCCAAAGAGGTCCATTGACCAAATGTACCTCAGTTAGGCTTCATATAGTGTAGCACACACATACATTTCTATACAGAGTCAGCATACAAATGCTGCCTTTGAATTGTGAGGAAAAAATTGGGGAGCTATCTGAACTTTAGAAGTGTCATACCTTGTTTAAAAATAGCAATCCATTGATATCATAAAATAATTCTTTAGACATTTTGGACATGAAATGAACTTCAACATCCAGCACTTGTACTTTTGATCTTTTCTGATTTAGCTCATAATGGCTACTGCAGAAGAAAGGATATTGACTGGTCTAGAAACCCACTGTTTTGAGCACCTTCTCTACAAAACAGAGAAAGTATGCCTTATTAGTAACTGAATTCAGCACAATTTGGTCAATTGGCCTAGAGCCAGACAAACAAAATACAACAAAGAAATAATGAAGAAATACACTTATGAAGTTCTTAGAAAATGAAAGTTCTATGTACTAGCCTTGCCTGCCTCATCTGTATTGCAGTAAGTGTCAAAGTATGCTTCTAATATAATATACTATCTACATAACTGTTATAACTCAGAAAGGCTATAAAAGGAAACATAATGTATTCCTTTTCATCATCATTTTATTTAGATAAAGCTAACCTGGTTTTATTACATTTTGTTTTAAATGACCCATTTTTTTCTCAGGGTGACCACTACCATTTATGTTTTAGAATAATCACCCCTGTGACTTCACTGGCACTTTATTGTTAATACCCAGGTAAAATGCAGTCATCTTTGACACAGAAAAGGCCGGCCACCTTCCAAAAAATCTCTGCTGAGAATGTCCAGACCAATCTGTACAGTAGCTCCAACAGCAGCCAGCAAATTCAGAATAAAACCAGGCAAGACAGCTGGAAACCAGCCAGGTGGCAGTCCTAATTTACACATAAGCAGCAGCTCTTACATTTAATAAACCAGCATAGCTCCATGGCCCTGTGCCGACATACATTAGGTGAAAGCCCACACATCCATTTTTTTTCAGTGTCAGCTCTGTTTTTCAGGTCTCCTGGCTTCCAGAGAGCATATGTGGTGCCCACCAGCTTGACAAAAGCAAGCCTTATCCACAAGCAGCCAGAAATGCTGCCCTGCTCATTGCACAGCAATGTACACCATTCGTAATGGGGTCACTTGGCTTCTCCACGCTATAAAGACAGATTTCACAGTAGTACTGCAATGCTCTGTTGCTCTCAGAAGAAGCATCCATTTAGGAGCTAACAGTTCTAATCCCAAACTCACTCACAGATTAAGCAGCTGAGTCTTTAAAGGCCTCAGACTTCTTATAATTTTATGTTTAAAGAAGGTGAACTGCTGTACTAGAAATAAAAAAAAAAATAAAAAAATTACTGTTCGAGGTCATCATAGACTAAATGAATCACAGCATATGCCACAAACAATAGAACAAGACCACATGCAAAGCTATGATTTGGACTTCTGGAGTTAGGAAAAAAAAATAATTAAATTGATTTCCATTGTCTTCTAGAACACTACCCTGATGCTACTCAGATGCATCTTATGTTTTCATGTGTCTGCTATTTTCTCCTATTGCTGCTCTCAAAAAAGAAACCAACAGCAATGGGTAAAACAAAACAAAACAAAACAAAATATGAATGACTAAGACACTGAATGGCAAATATTATTTCCCATTTTCTAAAGGTTTCTTTTGTGGCCATACTACATTTATTCAGCTAGATCAGGATAAACTAAGGTTAAATGAATAATGAGCATTTGTTCTCTCTCCAGCAGGAAATGTTAGAGAAACAATTTGCTAGAAGACAATTACCAGGGTGATGCTAGGTGTCCTCTTCTTGTTGTGACAGAAGAGATAAGAAAAGAGTTACATTTTACGGATTTTTTTCTAAGCATTCTTCACATTCCTCTACCTGCCACTGACAATGACATTAGTAGGCTGATCAGCATTCCTTTAATGAGCAAACAGATGGCTGGCTTTTAAAAATCTCAACCCTTCTGTGTTTGGATCAGGATCAGATTCAGTGCTGACACAGTAATTTCAATGGTCACCAAGATAATGGAAACGTGAAAAACATTTTCTAATAGTACTATTTATTTTCTGAAAGGCTGTGCCTCTTTAAGTAGTCACAATGTTTGACATCCAAAGTTGTCACACAATGGTAATGAGGTTAGATTTAATTATCATTAAAGTGCTATGGCTCTGGGAAACGTCTCCTATGTTGGTCTCTGGAAGACCAAACAATTGTATAATTATGACTGTGCCATGCCTCATTCACAAACAGTAGAATTGTATCTTGTGAATAATCCGATCAGTGTATTTACTCACAGGGTAAACTACTACTCTTTGTTTATCGTAGGTATGTAGATGAGTTACTGACACCAAGAAATAGCAATAGTACGTAGTAAAAATATGTGTATGTTTAACCTGTGGCAGTTTATGGCTAAAATTACACATTTAAATGCTGCTGCAAGACATGACCATTGTCCCCAATTTCCCTTTTGTAATTTAGCTGACCTGAAGTCCACATTCACAGAGAAGTACTGCTGTATAGATCTCCTAGAATAAAATGGTCCGTTCACTCCTCCCTCTGGCCTTCTGGGAGTGCTTAAAAAAAAAAAAAAAAAAAAAAAAAAAAAGAGAGAGAGAACTATATTTATTCTAATGTAAGTAACTATGGCTGCAGTCTATTTGGACAATAATGATGGGTTGATATCAAAGACTTTAGGTCCATTCTAGCAGTTGTCAGGCATATGGAGCATTCATGCAGATCTGCAGATTGGACCAGACACTTTACACCATTCCCTCTGCAGAAGTACTAGACTGAAGAACCCCTAACACATTTTGTGTTTTCTACACAGGTTGCTTATTACTCTATTGAGAGTGAACAGAAAACCAAGTTTCTTTTGTCTCTCCTTTTTGTTTGTTTGTTCCTACTTTTGTTCCTTGTCTCAACACACTCAGACCCCTGATGCTTTGATTCTGGGCTGAACTGAGCTCTATATGGACTGCAGTAATTTAAAGTTTCTTCAGATGTTCAACCTAAAGCTAAATTCTAAGGCTGTAAAACATTTCAAGTGAAACACGGAGTCTGCATAAATACTGACCAACTCAACCCATCTACAGATTTGGTTCTAGCAGGAGCCATTTACTCCACCAGTACAAGAGGGCTTTCATGTTCAGATGTTAGATTTGCTGATCTTTGGACTATGTGTAAAGCCAAAAACATCTGCAACAGATATGTACTTGTAATGCCAATTACACTCTCTCTAATATTGTTTTAGGTTAAGTCTAAAGATGGAATGGTGAAGAATACACTATTATTGTAGTTAGGCTTATTTTTCAGGCACCTTTGTGAACCAAAGCCACACGTTCATACAGGTAAGTTTAAAGTTAAATAGGTTATTCTAAGTTATTGATTTAAATATTGTTTGTTTATAAAATATATACAACTGTCCATCTGACAGTCATAGTTAGGAAATCACTGTCCCTTCTTTCTGTCTCGTGACACTTTTTATATATTAAAGTCCAGATGAATAAGTAAACAAAACGTTATAAAACTCCGTGTGCTCTATTGGAGAGGAAACACTAGTAGGTTACTGTTTGAGGACCAAAAACTTGTACTAGTAGGTTTCTTGTTTGTAAGTGAAATAATTTTTTACTGTTGTATTGGTCCATGTCAATCCAAAATAGAATATCATACTATCTACCTGAATCTGAAATAGAAAATCATGAATAGATTATTACAAGAGCCACACGCCATTTCAGAATTATTTAATACAAAGTTCTACAGTATATCCATGGACTCATTCCTCTTGTCCTTGTACAGACTAAATGGCAACCATAATCAAAATAGGTTAAGTAAATGATGATGAAATCAGACCCCAAATGTTTGTTCGGTTTATGAGAAAAAAAGTGAATAAAATGTCCTGAAACGCTATAAAATATGGATTTGTTATTCAAGTCATAAAAATGATTTTGAAGAAAGTATTTTAGTGTCCCAAGTAAATGTATAATTAGGCAGCTTATATTTGCCCAAGGGATAAGAACAGGTTGAAGAAACTGTTAAGGTTCTTTGATAACTTATACAAACTTTTCTGTCTACTGTCTGTCTACTTTGGAAATAACTCTCTGTGTAGTGCTGGTAGAAGTACTACATAACAGTAACTTCAGTTACAATGGTATGCAGATCAAAAGGTAACCTGAAAGGTCTTTTTATCTGCCAAAATCTTACCTGAACTTGATATGCCCTAATTTAGAAATCTGTTATACATGTGGTCTTAAAGTTCTTTTTGTTGTTCACAACCTACTATTTTCCGAGACTGGCAGATAATATGGGCTGATATAGCTATAAACACTGAGGCAATTCTTTTGTACCTCTGGTCTGATTTCACAATAAATTCTGCAAATTCAGTTTTCAGCAGCACTGTAAGTTTTACAGGAGCACTAAACTAAGCAGCGTGTTATTCTGGGATACTACACCTTTCTAAGAAAACCATGCTTTCCCAGGGTATATAGTTCATCTCAAATGTCACCTTGCAATTAAGTTGTTTTATGAATCTGTTAATCAAGTGATCAGGTCCATTGATCATTTATGATGATTTGGGCTTTCCTATCTTTTGTTTATATTTATAGTTCAAGTTGGCTAGAATAGAGTCAATTTGTCTTTTCATTTTGTTGTACAGAACCTATTTTCGTCAGGCTGTGGGCTACATCTGGGGCTTCCAGAATCTTTGACAACTGAAATAATAAACATTAACATCAATTAACTCAGCCTTTAGTGCCTGTGGTGTATCTATCTGCAAGTTATTTCAAAATACAAAACAAATCCTATTAAAAATAATTCAGATGATGCATTCTACCAGACATAGCCTGGTAGGTAGCAGCAAGAGCAGAACTGGTCCAAAAGAGAGATAAGCCAGGAGCTGAGGGCGCCACAGTACAGGCAGGGCAGTGACCAGCCTGACCAGGATATAGTCCTGCAGCACTATAGCACTATAACAGACTAGGACCAGGTTGGTGACAGTGACAGGTACCATTGGCAGTCCCAGGCAAGGTGAGGAAACAAGACATGTCTGGTTCATTCAGTCAGGAACAGGTGGAGACAAGGTCAGAGACAGGATTGGAGACATGGCAAACTACAGCACAGGTTCCGGGTCCATCCAGCAAGTCCAGTCAGTAAGTCAGGACACCTGGAGACAAGGCTGAGCATAGGTTGTTCTGAACATTCACTACTCCTAAGGAAAACTGGCCACTTACTCCTCTGTGGGCTGATTTTGCTCCCCAGCTTTCAACTTACTCAGTCTTTTCAGCTCCCCAGTCTTTCAACTTACAAACTGGTCCTAGGACATCTCTCTGAACCCTGTTAGGATGAGTATATACTGCAAATGGCCAAGTAGCATGATCACTTCCTTTTTAAGATCTTCTGTACCAAGAACTTTTTCAGCAGTTACTCTGACATATACTGCTTTCAAATCAGTTCAGAGTAAATCAGCATATTCAGATATCAGATTGCAATGAGAATCTTCTCTAACTACCACTTACCACAAGGACTGATGTAAAACAGTCCCGTTCTTTTTTTCTGTATGAACTTGCAGACTGAGACTCACCATTCTTTGACAATTAACTTCCCCTGAGATTCTGAACTGTCAGCTAGTATTATAATATCCTGGGCAAACTTAGTTTCCTTTAATCTCAGCATCTGAGATTGCTGCCATCTGAGAAATTATATACCCATTTTTGGCCCCAGGCATGGTGTCTCCAAATAGCAAGACATCTGTATGACCACCTCCAGGTCTCAGCCAGCTTTCAGTAGCACATTCAAGCAATCCATTAGGTAACTTTGTTCTAAATCCAATTTGTTCTTTAATAAAGTGTTCTACTGTTATCCATCAATATTGTGTCTGGTGACTTTCCACAGACAATAAAAGCCTATAGAAAGATCTTTGGTGGGTATCAGGAAATATCTAACAGTCTTCAAGTGTTTCTAGAAATGAAACAGCAGAACACAGAATCTTTAGCAACTAGAATAGAGATATGTACATCTAGGTACAAAACACGGTGAAGGATTAAAATGCTCAAGTATCTTGTCTATTAGTAGATGTTTCCAGTGTTTAAAATCAAGATGTGAATTAACAATAAGTAAGAAAGGGAGATGATGGCAGGATAAAGATTTTTTTTCTTTATTTCTAAATGTTTCTAAAGGTAATTTATGTTTCTAGCTCACAGATTATACTTGGAAAGCTGCACTTATTTGATTCAGTAGAGTGTAACTGCAAATGCAGCTGTTGAAAACTGAATTGTTTATTCTATTGCTATGCGTTCCTGGCTGTGACCAGATGCAACCAGCTGTTAACCAGTTGCTTCTCTCTGCTTATCTCCTGGCAACCAGATGATCAACAAGCCCTACAAAATGGTTATAATCGACTAGAAATAGGAAACAGTTTAGACATTTACCTCCCATCCAATGATAAAGTGATTAATTATTTATTTAATTTAAGATTACGAATCCTTTGTGTGACTTTATGTGTTCATAGACTGATTTTAGAAAGACTAATTCTGTGTTTAAAATTATACTGTGCTTAAATATGAGCTTAAACACATGCTTAGCTAAGCATCTCTGAAAGAAAAGCACAGGCAAAAGATACAGATAGTATTCTGGTTTTTAATCTTGTAAATGCTTCAGGGTATGACCAAAAGAGTTGAAGGCGTTGATTGCATTCACAAAAGTAAAGCGATATTTATCACATTGATTGATCTCCTCTGTTCTTTATACAACTTAGTTTCCCTAGCCTGTACTTAATATGTGCATTAACTAAACACTGAACTATTATGAGTTCTTCCTAAGCTTTTTGATACTGTGATAGTTCCTCAACACTCTATAAAAGGCAATGAATTTATCTTCACAGCCCTTCTGTGAGTAAAAATTGTTCCTAAAAAATTTGAAAAAATGCCAAAGCAATGTTAGTTCTGGAAGTCCGTTCTTTACATATGCTCTCTCTTTTTTGTAACATTTTACATGGTACAACCACAGACCCCTGTTGCAGTTTTAGTGCTTAGGATTCTTTAAGTCAAGGGCCCAAAAATGTCATGGCACCCTGAAATAAAAAAAAAAAAAAAAAAAAGAACATGCAACTCCTCACCAAATTTGAGAATCTGGTTAAAAATAACTTGCCAATCAGGAGGACGGGCATAAAATTACTTTGTAGGACATTTTCTTACTTGATCTTGAGATCTTTCTTTCTCTTTCTGCAATATTCTGCCTCATTCAACTTCTACAACCCCTCTGAGTGCAACATTTTGCACTTTATAACACTGATACAGGTTCTGGAGGAGGACAGCCTTTGCGCTGTGGGATTCTAGAGTAAAAATAGGATGCGTTGCCATCAAGAGACTGTAACATGAACAGACAACAGCTGAACTAGGGATGCACGGTTATTTTTAAATGTGAAGTTTCCTTATAAATTTAATGTTCATTATAAATTTAATGATTTTGGGGCATGAGAGATTGAAACTTCAATTATCATACAACATTGATATTGACACACAGTTTATTTCTTGGAAGAACTTCAGTACAAGTAAAAGATACGAAAGTAAGGAGAAAAATGCATTCAGGACCAACTGAGGAACTCCAGAGATAATTCCATATGACCCCTCTTTAAGTTTACACTTCATGGTGAGGTAGATGCCAGCACAAATTAAACTTAGAAATCACCAGCCTAAAACATCTCCACCTAGTCATGTTTTTACTGATTCACAGAAGAGGCCTTTTCTACAACAGTAACAAACAGGACTTTCAAGAAAGATTTTTTTTTTAATCCTTCAAGCCCAAAATAGTTTGACTAGCAATGAAGAAGTCAGTTAAGGTTAACTCTTTGTAATGCTTCACAATTTATACCCAACCAAAAAGCACATCAAATTTCTCCTTCCGTATAAGTTAATTCAGAACCTACCTAAACCACATTATTGTTAATCTAAGTGAAGCTAAGAAAGTAGACCTAGCATAAGCTTGATTCATACCAAGACCGACAATACCTTAGTGGTACTAGAAATGGCCTTCTACAAATGGACAGGATGCAGACACTGTTTCATTATAGATCTCTTTCCAGCTTAACTTTGCCAACCACAGAATTTTCTTGCCTTATTCTCAAGAAATGGCATGCCCACCACCATGTATAAGAGGTTTCTGGTCTTCTGTAAAGACATACCCAACAGTAGTGGTAGCGAAATATCTCATTGCTAGGATCACATCTTTCTCTGGTTGTTCCAGCACTTCACATGCAACAACAAACATCAAACTCAATGTCAGCAACAACTAGATAGGAAGTAGCTGTAATTTTTCTCTGGAATATTATTATCAAAATATCCCAGTACTTGGATAAACTCTGTTAAAAGGTAAAGAATAGTAGACTGAAACTGAACCTCAGACAGACAAGAGGTATAAAGATGGAAAGCATTTCATTTCAAAGGGAAGCTTTTCTGAGTTTATAGCTAAATTAGAGGGGTTTTATTGGTAATATATATGTCCAACTAATGAACTAAATCTGCAGCATGAGTAATACATGCTATCTTTTTTTTTTTTTTGTCTAAGTATGACCTATGTCAGTCATTTTAATACCCATTACAAAACCCAGGCATCTTTTTGTTTGCTTGCTTTTTTTTTTCTTTTTTTCTTTGTTTTGTTTTGTTTGTTTGTTTGTTTTGTTTTGTTTGTTTGTTTGTTTTTCCTGAACATGAGAGTCCTAAACATGGGAATCTGAATTTATCAAGCTGTGGACTGAATTTACCTGCACATAATTTTCCAGTTTATCAAGGTCTGGAACCTCTGACCTAGTCCTAATGATAGCAAAGTAGACAACAGCACTCAGTGAACTCCAGCAAATGAATAACTTGTGTTGTATATTTTCAGAAGCAAGACCAGAGAGCTCACATATGTATCAATATTTCAAAGACTAATTTCAGAAATCTAAAGATGACTCATGATGCTTAAATGTTTAGAAGCAGCAATTATAATGTGGCAATTACTGTGCCACATTTAATCAAACGCATTAATTGTTTTTACTTAGATTTCACTTCCATAGCTCATATGCAATAAATGAGGAGTCTTCATGGTTCTCTGGGCTGGTTCCCACACAAAAGTGTTCTGATTCCTACAGAACACAATGTAAAGTCACGGCTTTTTTTTTTTTTTATTTTAACCTAAGGCAATCTATGTTCAAGGCATTCCATTTCCTGGATGGATTAAATATTTTGGATTAAGAATGCAATTAACAAATAGGCTCTTACACGGTGAAAATTCTCACAATTAAGGGCATCATTTATTTCTATAGGAAACTCTGTTCTGTTAGAATTTCCTTGGAGGATGGTCTGAATGTCAACATACCCCTTTAGGAATTAATTTCTCAGCATCCTTATACAGTACTTTTTGAGCTGTCTTTTATAGTAGAAATATAAACCCAAATGTATATGAAAAAAGACAAGACACACAAACTTAAACTTTGCCAAAACAGGACATTTCACTCCACATGAATTTTCTCAGTGTAGAATTTCAGATTCCAAAGATAGTAAAAAAACACATTTTAGGGACTGTAAACTGTATCACAGAAAAGCATTTACCACAGTATTATGAAGTCTATGGACTTTCACGATACTTCGTATACTTTAAAAATTCACATTGATACTTTAAAATTCACACTTTATTTGAAAATCTTGGCTTGCTTAGAAAATGCACCTCAACGAGCAAAATCAGCAAATAAAAGCTAAATATTTTAGGATATTTCAGGACTGTGTTGGGACATGACTCATATTTAAATGTCTAGCATTACTAACAGTGGTATTCCTCCACATGGAAGTTAAGATAACTGCTTTTATCTTCATTCTACTTTTCATAGTCCAATGCCAAAGCACAATGTTATTCTTTTACATCTGGCATTTGTAAGCCTCATTATTGGGATATACACCACTGAAACAATTCTTTGCTTTCTGAAGCAAATGCTTTTTCTAAAGATTCAGAAGCCACATTATTAATTTCCTGATTTATTTTTGGTATGCTCATAAAGAAAGACTTCTATATGTCTGCAAATACTGGATACAAGAAAAGGCCCTGAAACATGATAATGATAGCTAATAAAATATGAAAGCTTTGCTTTGCATACACAGTAATAAAACTACTTCTCTGGTAGGATATAAAGTTAACATCTCTTTCTAAATTGCTTCAGCACTTGTGCTCATGAATGTTATGCTACTAAGCCTAAAGGAACATAAACATTATTTTACGGTATAGTATATACTTAGTATAGAAATAGTATACTGTTAAAGAGAGAGGCTCTCTAACACTTTTGAAGACCATAGTTCCCATTTGATTGATGAGTTAGGAGATCATAGGGAGCATTGTCGCATACAAAAAGTCAGGGCTGATAAGCCTACAGGACACACATTTAATCCTCAGGAGGAAAAAAGAAAAACTAACAGAGCAATACTGAAATGCAAAAGGCAAGAAGCAGCTGGCTTTAAATTAATACCTATTTAAATGGCTTAGATGGAAATAGGCCAACTTTGAAAGCAATTTAGAGGAATTCTATTTTAACCATATCACTAATCACTGAACTTTATGAATTAGTTCTATTCTTTTTAAAACTCCATTAGTCATATCTACTTAAGAAAAAAGTAACCATACATTAGTTCATCAACACAGCGAATCATACTACAGTTGTGTTTCAGGGTGGGATGTCATCATTATGAAGCTTATAAGTTATAAAGCTCTACAAGGTACTTGTGAAAAAGAGCAACTGCTCTTATAGAAGAGGAATTTCACTTTGATTGTATTAAGAGTGCAACTCAACAAAAGTGCCGTTAATTATTACAGAATTTCCACATAGCAATGGAACTGTATTCCCTCCTCAAGTAACTTTTCTCAGCCTTTCTCTGTAGGGAAGGAGAAGGCAGGGTATGAGTTGCATAGGATGCATAAGAACAGCTGCACTAAACCAGTTGTAAATTGGTTTCCAACTTTAGCTTCAAACTATACAAGGGATTGCTAATGTTGCATAACTCGCAAATCCTGCATGGTCCTCTAGGAAATGGAACTGCAGTTACCATTCAGATGGAACTCACTGATACATTTCCACATTTGCATTCCTATGTTTGAGAAAATCAAAATCTGAATCATGCTGCGTGGCTATGATTGCTTACATAAACATACCGTCCCACCAAAAAACGTGCTGGCCTGCCAATGGTTTGCATGCACATTCTTTCAAATACTTGAAGTATTGGTTCTTCACCAGAAAAGCTGCTGGATAATGCAATTTAGTCAAAACCCAAATAATTACTACTTATTTGAACTGCAGCAGTTCTTCGAAATTCCACCTGATATCAGCTTTGTGCTATGCACTTTACAGACACACAAAAGTTTAGGACATCACTGAAGAGTCTATTAGCTGAGTACAGAAAAACCAAGACACAGGAATAATTGGATCAAGGCTGCACAACAAAGCTCTGGCAAAATTTACAGGAGAAGCTAGATATGTTAATACAATGTTTTAAATATTAGATCATGAACACTTAAGCAAACAATATAAAAGTATAAAAAACAAACCACAAAGCATTCAGACACAATACTTAAAGAATAAATACTCTTTTTAGAATAGAAGATTCAGTGTTTTATTTTCCTGTGACAGAACCCAGAATCCTTTTAACTAATTTGTTGAGGAAATATGCCACAGTGGAATTTAGTATGACTGATTAAACTATGTTAATACATTTTCCAGCTTTGGGTCCCAAGTCCCATTGCCCTATCTATGACCTTTCTAACTCAGGAATTATGTTACTTGTTCTACTAACAAGCATCCATCCATGCCACAGGATATCATGGTTGAACAGAAATTATTTGAAGTGCAAGCATAAAACAAAGACTATATGACACATGAAACATACACATATATCTGATGGTATTACAGTTGCTACATAAAATCAGTATTAAAAGTAATTTTTAGACTGATCCCTCCTATTTTGATTAAGTATAACCTGTAAATCAACCCAGGACACATCACAATCCCAGTATCTTATCTAGCAATGTGTTCCCATGCAAAGGTGCTTAGGTGGGGAAAATTAGCAGCTGGGAAAATCAGTCACCTTTTTAAGTTACCTTAATGGAAAACTCAGTGCTTTACTTCTCACCTTTATTACTTCTCAAATATATCTCACTACCACAAAACCACAAATGCATGACAAAAGTAACGTATACATAATCTGCTTGGTGAGTTTTTTTTGTGACTCCTGGGAACTGTTTCTAACGGTCTGACCAAGACTCAATTCATCTGATTGTTGGAGGATGGTGAGCTGAACAGTTGATCTTGAAAGTACCAGCAATCATCCATGCTTTTTTTCTTCAGACTGACACTTGTAAGCTCTGATTCAGAGTCTACAGCACAGAAATACAGCAATGGACTAGAAAATTAGTCTAGGCAGCTGCACTGTGAATCTCTTTACTACATTCAAGCCTAAGGTACCAATCCAGCAAAACTTGTAAGCGCATAACATAGCTAAACCTGTGAGTGACAGCGGGACAAAACAATCTTAATATACATCAGCATGTGGTGATACAGTTTGTTGGTTTTTAAACCTAATTCCCATTGAAGCCTGTTCATTCCTATTGAATTATATATAACTTTAGTAAGAATATACACCAATAAATATGTATTTCTCTTCACAGTGCCCTGTTAAATCTTCCCTTTCTCATCCCTTGAGCACTTACTTGATCCTGTCTTCCATTCATAAAATCTTGCGAAACCGCACCACCTCAGCAGAATCTCGCAAGCTGTCCTCAGTACACATCACTACGAGGAAAATGGAGTTGTCTAGCCACCATCTTGTGATCCTGTGGGAGTAATTGTGTTAATTATCAAAACATAGAGGAAATGATTCTCATTTACACTTGCTTTAAGGCCCCTTCAAGGCTACAGAAGAGTGAGCTGACTCTGTGTAAATACAGCTCATTAAGTTTAATGCAGTTGAGGCCTGATGATGTCTGGCCAGTGCTAGTGCAAGGAAAAGTTTTTCTTGCCCATTCGGTACTATTTCTGCTGCAGAGAGTTTTCTACTTCCTTTCTGTGACTAAGGCAATTTTTAGCTATTTATGGACAACTCACGCAGTCTTAACCTGGACTGGGAAGCAAGGGGCATGAATGATCTCCTGTCCTATCCGTTCTCATTCTCATTGCTATGGGCAAAGAATTCTGAAGGGGGGAAAAAAAACTACTTTTTTCATCACATTTCTTTTGCATTACATCAGACAAACTATACTGAAAAAAAGGGTAGAATTTCTACTGAAAGTGTCTGTGATAACAAGAGGCTTTTCCATTCAAAATGTAACTGCTGGTAGTATCAACATCTGGAGGACTGTAGCCTTAGGCACCATTACAAGAAGCAAGAGATCTGGACAGGATACATTCAATCTTGCTTTAATGGTATGATGTTCTGCCAAGATAAACTTCTAAGCTTTGACATATTTTATTTTGAAAAATGTTATCGTCAGGTGTAAAGGAAATTCCTCTTCACTGAGGAGAGTTTTGTAGCAGCGTATTTGATGACATAATTACTATGTGACTACATATTTAATGAACATCTTTCCTGACCTGAATAAACAAGAAGCAACAAACATTTTTCCTGATGACATCCCCATGTGCCAGCAAATTCAAATAACAATAAAAAGAAAGGACTCATTCCCACAAAGGCTCTGTATGGGAATTATTTTACTCCAGAGTGCTGAATTTTAAGTCCATTTCTCTTAGTTAAAGCAAATCAGATGCTCAAATGCTTCTTACACCAAGGCTCTCTGCTCTCAACCTTACACATCTCTTCTCAATTCCTCACATCCATTTTGCCATGCCTTGCTTTTTTACTTCAACTGAAAATAGTTACATCCTCTTGCTGTGACTGCTCTGATTTACAGGTGCCATCTTCATCACCAAAACTGTAATTACTCACGCTGTTATGGACAGTTCAAAACAGTTTGGTTCCAGCTTTGGTGGGGCTTCATAAAATCTAGAACAAGGGTGCACTCACCATATATCCTGCTTAAGGCTCTAAAGGCAGAATAAAAAAGACACGCCTGGGAAAACTGAACATATAACACAGCCTTATATGTTTAGCTTATGAGCCTTTAACCACTGAGCGGTCGTTTCTATGAATAAGTGTGAAAAAAGGAGGATGTAAGATTTAGGTAGAATTATAGGAAGCATGCAAAATGCCAAAATCTCTGAAGGTACCACGGAATCACAGGAGTGACGTAGCTCCTGATAAATTCAGTTCAGCAATGCCTAATTACTGGGCATCCTCAAATTAGGCTGTATGTTGCTGAATACTGTTACTTCAGAGTGAACATCTGTGGCTGAATCTGCTTCCAAAGAGACCTGAAACCACTTTTCTCAGGACTTTGGAGCTCTCAGTCCCAAAGAGTTTACAGTACAGAAGCACACTTCAAAGTGAGTAATACCATGATGATTGTAGAAAAGACTGTCAGCTGGTTTAAATCAGTACAAGTTTACTGAAATCAACCAGCTAAAAGTCTACTACGGGGATGTGAATTAAAATTGTACAATCATGTTCAAGTAGCAGCACTTTATGGTAAATCCATCGGAAACACTAGTAAACTCCCCTTTCTTTGGACTAAAGAAACATTATCATGAAGAAAAATTGGACATTTCACTGATAATCACACTGCACTCCTCACAATGCTGTGTACTCAACTGCAGCTGTTTTTGGAATGCCGTTCCAAAACCTGCATTTCAGCAGCTCAGACACATAGCTTCAGCTTTGTTGGGTCATCTTTGCCTCTGTGATCCACATGTACCACAGATGTAAAAAAAAAATAAAAAAAAAATTGTATCTTTTATATCTAATTCAGTTTGTACTTTTTCACTGTAGCATTAATGTAACACAACATAAGTATTTCCCAGGAGAAGTATTTGTCATTATAACACAGGGCTCAATTCATTCACTAAAGCAAAAGTTTGCAGAGCTCCTGGAAGTGGCCAGCTTCAGATAACGAGACCATTGGATTAAATATAGGTTTAGACTTCTTTTTTTAATCTTTCCCTTTATCTCCATCCAAATCCCCACTCCCTTTTGGCTGCTGTCACTACAGCACTTCAGATTCTGGCACAGAACCAGTAAAGGAGGTATTTCAAGAGATGGTAAATCAACTTATTCAATGCTCTCTCTGGCTTCCTTTCTCAGAGGTCAAATATGTTTTCAAACCAGTAAAAGAAGTGAAAGTTCTTTCAAGTCTCACTTCTCACAAGGCAGGACAAGCAGAGGGGGGTTTCCAATACTCACTGCTAACGGCATGCAGTTCTCAGAAGAGCCTCTTTTCTTCTCTGATCCATAGGATATGCACAAAGGCTTACTCATTATCTTTTCATATTTTCTCCAAAATACCAAATACAGAACTATCAGCATAATGGGTCAAGGAATGTACACATACACCACATTTCATTATCCAGCTTTATTTTTAACTTGTACTCCCAATTCAGCTCCAAGAAAAAAAATGCCAACATTACTTTGTATATAGAAACTCTCTCAGTGATCATTTCATGAGAACAAGCTTGTACAAACAGCACACTGTTAACGTGTAGTTACTCTCTACTGCTGTTATATACGTGTTGTATATAACAACATCCCAGTTCCAAAGAGGTTGAAACACATTTTTGTAAATATAGTGGGAAATCTTTTATTCACAGTACCGACAACAAATAAATGGCAGCAATGGCAAGATTCACAGACCAGGTAGAAATGTCAGTGCATCTCAGAAGGAGCCGCAGAAACAGCACACATTTTTATAACCTTGTTTAACAGTGACACATCTTTCTAAGCAATTATACCAACTTGTGGCCAAATCCAAATGTACTACACTCAAAGTAATATTGCAAAACACGTATACAACCATCCTGACAGCTGGACAAGCCAGACTAATCTATTTGTCAAAAGACTAATCACCACTTCAGCATTTCACTGCTTCATGCCAAATTTACCTTTCATTTTTTACAGCAGTTGCTGACCAACACTCAGCGCTTGTTATTTTTAAACATGATGATATTATTTAAGAAGATGTTTCAACTATTTATAGACTTCATTAACTCTTTTTGAAGGTTAACATAAAATACGTGAGGAAAGGAAAAAGGAAAACAAAAATAATAGTGTCACCACTAAATACTGATTTTTGTTCAAATTAGTCTCAAAGCTAATTTATAACTTTATTAAAGTGATGCCTTAGTTTAACAAAGCAATCTGAGCCAACTCAGAGCAGCTGGAGGTACTTCTATGATAGTAGGTAAGATTAAATTACGTAATGAACATTGCTTGTTAGGCATTATTCATCTCCCGTTAAAGCAGACTAAAGCAAGTCAAATGGATTGTGATCTCTATCAACTAGAAAGGCAGCCTGTAATGTCTACCACCGATGTACGTGTCTGCATTGCAGCCATCCCTTAAGGTGAAATGAATTCCTTTCTGTTTCTTTCCAGTATTTAGTCTTTCTAGACAGTACAGCAATCCTACCTTCATTGCAGAGTATTATTCCACCATCAGCAGAAACATGGTACAAACTGAACACCTTTTTAACAAGCTTACTTAGGTTTTTACAGGCTTACTTAGCAACATTCAATTTACCAGTTCTCAAAACACTTGACAGAGGTACTAACCATCATTATCCCTGTTTCACAAGTGAGGAAAATTGAAAGTTAACATAGAAGTTAGCATGAACTTGCCTGAATGAAAACATTTCCACATTTCACCCTACCTTAGAATTACCATCACCTACTGTGAATCCAGCTCTGCTGCATACTATTCAACAAATTCATAGGTCTGAAAAGTAAGCATAAAGATTAATAAGAAAAATATGAAATGAACAAGGTAAAATATTTATTCTCTTGCAACAACTTAAGACAAATGCTATTCCTGTGTAGCAGACAGTATGTCCACCGAACACGCTGTAGTATGATGCAGTTGCCCAGCTAGCATTGCTTAAGTTAGCACCAGAATGAAACACACCATAGCACTTTCAAAATTATTAGCCAAATTTATTACACTTGTGAAGTGACAAAATCTACTGTCTTGAGCAGCAGGCCAGGCAAGTACAATTTATCTTCTAGTACTTGAGCTATCACCAATATACTATGCTGCACTTTACCAGCCCAGTCTAGGTGAGCTGAGGACTGTTTTCATTATGGTCTACTGCCTCATGTAGACATATTCTAAATTTTCTGTAAGGGCATCTAATTAAAACAGTAGTGTGGATTGTCATATAAAAAAGAAAAATAGTGTAGACAAGAATTCAATGCCTTTTATTTTCAGAAACAGGAAAACAGTTTTGACCATTTACTTCTATATGGTAAGCTGGAGTATAAAAGCACAGACTTTCACACACACACATGCATGTACACAAACATATACACAGACACATGCTTCTGTATAAATACAGTACTCTGTTCCCACTGGTATGTTCACCTAGCACCTTTGTTACTATTTGCCCTAGGTACATTTAGCTACAAAAGCACAATCTTTTCTTAATTATACACACACAAGAGTACTTTGAGTATTTTTTTCCAGAGTACGAAGAAAACTCATCCTCCACACCGTGATACACTTAGAAGGAGGATGCCTTCCAACCTTGTATTTACACTGCCATCCTGCCAAGAACAAGTCTTTACCAGTAGTCAGAAACTCTGGCACATAGGAGTGATTTTCTGCACTGATCAGTGCCAATCTAGCTGCCTGTACCCAAAATACAAGTCAAAGGAGAGGGAACGCCAGCACAGTACTAATATATTTGAGGCACTGATCTTGCCAAAACACAACATATTTAGGACTCTGGAACTGATGCAATAAAAATTGTTGTTAGAAGACCTGGGTAACATCAGTATGAAATCAAAATATATCTTCAGCATTTAGTTATTTTCTGTCTTTAACACAGATTTCAGCTTTTTTGAGATAATGTACATTTCTGTATTCCTTTACTAATGTGGCCCATCTATTGTAAACGGAAAATTTTTAAAAATATTACGGAAAATATTACAGAAAATTACCTTCATTGATATCAGAAACAATTCAGTAGCTGACATGTTAAACAGAAGTTGTTCTTAACAAAGGAATTATGTCACTGGAAAACAAAATATATGCATTATTAGTACAGAAAACCTCTAGCTAAGCCTCAACACTGTAATGGCTCATAAATATTTGATGACTGGTAAACAAGACATTTAACATATAAAGTATTATCACATAAATATAGCTGTGTACTACCAAAATAGAGTTACAGCTGTGGATATTTTGGTTTACAACAAAACAAGGAAGTCCCTCCTGTACAATGATCAAAAGAGAATTTAACAAGCAACAAAGAAAAAATCAAGAATATGCTTGTCAATTAGTTGAAACAATGCCAAATGTAATTTTTTTATTTTCCTTGTCTCAAAATTAAATAGCGATATTTTCAAACTATTTCAACTATTAAGCATTGCAAGAACATTCTGTCTTGAATTGCTTCTTCTGCCATAACAATTCAAGTTACCCAGATCAAAATAATTCATTCTAATAGAAGTAAAAACAGAACAAGTGAGCAGATTTAAATGAAAATTGAATTATTTTATTATAATACTTTATAGTATCATTCAGCCAAAACTGCATAAAACTTTTTCTTCTCTCATTGATACCGTCTTCTGGATGGCTACAAGACCAACACACTGCCCTGACTCCTGCTGTACTTCCCCTGTCTGACCGCACCTTGGCTTCCCATATATTGGATACACCTTGTTCAGGTTTGCTCTCCTTTTTCCCCTATCACTTTAGGTACTAAGGAGTTAGGCAGCAGAACTGCTTTTAAAATTCATGAGAAACAGGTATAGAGGGAAGCTGGCAGGTCTAGATATTCTAGCACATATTCAGAAACTTCAGTGAAATGTGTCAGTGCAAAATCTTAAGATACACAGACAACCAAGACAGAATTTACAATGCTGATGAGCTCTAAAACATTTAAGCAACATTGCAAGCAACAGGAACAGATCAAATATGATCTGTACAATAAACAGTTTATTACTGATCGAGGAGAAAAAAATTGAATTCATAAACCATGTTTGCTGTGGTAATTTGCTTCCAAAATTCTCTACTTTTGAAAGTTTGTCAAATAATTTTATAATAATTATGTACAATGTACAATGATCAGAACTGGACAAAATTTTACAAAACCTCTTTCAACCTCCTGTTGATCATGGTTCAACTGAAAGCAATAACTTATAGAGTAACTGTGGTTCATACAAAACACTCTTGCATTTAACAGGAAAAACATATGAATATGTTAAAAATATGAATACTTTGTAGGCGTTGCTGAAACAGATCCAAACCTGCATCTACTGAGTCTGGTTTCTCACCTCTAGCAATCATTTATTAATTTACACAGACAGTGAACACCTTTTTGAAAACCCCTGTGTCTATACGGTGAGAGTTTCAAAGAAGCCTATGAAGAATTAGCCCCAGTGACATGAAGGACAGTGACATGTCCCTCTGGGAGAGTGCACAAAACGTGCAGAAGGAGAAGGGAATGGTAGGATATAAAAGAAGATATTTTCATTACTGCAGTAAGTGTTAAGCGTTTCCTTTGCTGTTAACAGTTTTTATGGCAAAGCTTTGAAGAATGTCCCACAGGTTATCAGCAAAAGCTCTATCTGTTGCATATAAAATAAGAACACACTAAACAATCCAGAAAACTACTTTCAAGTTGTGGCCCAAGACTAAAGTTGGAACCATGACAGGACAGATCTTTTGCTGGTGTAATGTGGCACAGTTCCAGTGGAAGGAAGCCATATCAATTGACACCAGCTGAAAATATAGCTTGATGCATCGCCTTATTCACTCCTTACGTCTGTATTTTTATTTTTCTCCCTCCCCCCCCCTTTTTTTTTTCTTTTATGTTCTAGTCTCCAACACCATTCTGGCCAGTCACTAATAGTCCTTAAAGGCTAATCTTCCTGTTAGCTTGCATTTAAAAATGAATCTCAGATGCAGGAAATGAAAGCCTTCCTCTTAAACATAAAGCAGATTCCAATTGAAAACTAAAGAATTCACGCTTCAAAACACTCTCCGAGGATGTCTGTCTCTATTGGTAACATTTGGAGATGTTTGAAAGGGAGCTAATGAAGACAGGTTTATGTGACTGGTTATAATTTTACCTTCCCAACTGCACATTTCAGATTTGTCTCAGTGAATTATCTGGTAAAATATTTCATAATAATGAATTCTTTAAAAAAGTTTGCAACCAGTGAAACATTTTGAGCTAAAGTTTCAAAAACAGCCAGTAATGTGAGCTTGCATAATAATGCACAAATGGCTAATTGCTCAAAAAGAAGTTAAAGCATTTAAGTACACATAAACATAAACTGTTCTAATGCTTCAAACCACCAAATGACTGAAAATGTGCAGAGGGGGGCAGGTAGAAGAGGAACTGAGTAAGACTCAGGGACAAACCACATAAGCAGCCCATTTTACAAGCAGCATGAACAGCCACCACAGATCTTCCAGAGTTCACTGCCCACTCTTTCTCACTGTGCCATTAACAAGACTTTAACTAAACTCAGCTTTTCAGAGAATTCAACTGATTCAGATCAACAAGACAGCCTGATAATGTGGCATTACTGCATCACCATGGTCCCCTATGAGGAGAAAAACCTGCTTCATGAAGCTGTCAGAAATCACCAGCCCCCTTCCCACCTATTACCTGCAGGAGGTCAATAGAAGCAATGAGCAACTTCATGCTTATAGACTGCAGAACATAGGCATGACTATCCTGGGCTCACCTAAACTCTTTTTCTAAAGAGTTTTTCTCTAACTCAAACAGGCGATGGCATGGGCATTGACTGCATAAGCTTGACTTTCAAATAAAATCTGAAGATCAGCAATGAGATTCTTTTATAAAGACAGAGGTCTACCAGGCTTGCTGTGGCTGAAGGACACTGGATAAATTTGTATGGTTGATATCTCCAGAATTATTGGTAGATGGCAGTTACACTTTATTTGTAATACAGTAATACAGATTAGTGTCTCAGCATGCTGGACATGAATTACATTCATCATAATTAAAAAAAAAAGTGAAAAGGAAATGCACTGATCTGCAGTATAGCTGATTCAGACCAAAGAAACACGTTTTCACAGAACTTTTATCATTCTTCTGATCAAGCCATTTTTAACAGGCCTAATCATCTGTTACAAACAAAGTATTTTGCCACTGCTGTCGTCCTGCAATACATGAATACATGTACATACCAAATGTATTTATTGTGTCACGTGTTTATGAAAACAGGAATATACCATGAGAACAATCCAACTCTACTGTTATGTCAATGATGCTACATGACACTAAGCAGCAAACACTTCTACTAAGATTATGTTCAAGAAACTTGTACCTTCCTCCTCCTGAAGGAATATATACAAGAACTATAAATGCTTGGAAGTGACTTTACAGTTCGGATGTATCCTCATGTACTCTATATGCATTTAGGAGGAAGCAATTATTTTACAGAGTGTGTGTGGGGGGGCTACAATAATAAATTTATCCACAGATTTTGTATTAATAATGTTTCTTGTGGCTGTTTAAGAAGAAGAGGAAGGTTCCTTCGTATTTTCCTTTTTTTTTTTTTTTTTTTTTTTTGTACAGAAACTGATTACTTGAGCTCTAAAATTTAATAATTTTGTGATTTGTACTGTCCCCTTTTAAAATTCAGGTACTTGATTACTTCTTGACCTAGTTTTCGTGAAGCATGTTTAACATAGTCATTCCCTAAAGTGAATTCTGAACTCACTAGGAAGTTTCAGTGAAACATTACTGAGGGGGAGAGGTCTAAAAAAATCTTAAAACTCTTACTTTTTTTTTTATTGGAAACTGGAGAGAGAAAAGAGATCCTATTAATATTTTAATCAAAAAAAGTTAATAAGTTCATTCTTTATTAGACATCAAGAATTCTCATAAAAGAGAGTCATCAGAAACCAGGCTCTCAAAATTCCTTGTTTCTATTACATTTCATGCATTGGTCTTATCCGTAACTATTTGAAGTTCATTTTGTTTTGTTTTGCTTTAGAATACATCTGTAAGATACCAAATGCTTAGATGTTTATCTAGCCATATAGAGGGTTTGAAAAATCTGTTGCAAGTAGGATGTTTTCCTGAGCAACTGCTATCAGCTTCTGCCAAATCTAAAAAATACATCTCTAGTCCTTCTGGTTTTAATGAAAATCCTCCAGTGCTCTCCGAGCAGCTGAAACAAGCTGAGGGAGAAGACTAGTATACAAATGCCTGTCAGACCAATCACTTTTGAAGAAACTTGATGTAGATGATGCACAGAAGGAAGAAAGCTCTTTATCTTTTTATCATTGTGAAAGATGGTAAGGATTATGATACACCTAGGAGCCTTCAGAGGTGAACCATTCAGCCACAGTTATCCAGTTAAATCCAGTATCTCCTCCTTTCTTAGCAGCCACAGTGATGTTTAATTATCAGAATATTTCTTATGGATTATGCGACCTCAAAATTAGTGTTAATTAAATAGAATTAGTCCTCTGATTACTAGGTACTCCTCAAAACATTCTTAAGTGCACAGATGAGAATGACAGGTGATCTCCACAGTGACTGTGAGAGGAATAACTTGGTGTGTTTCTACAATGTCTAGGCCAGGTGAATCATGATACAAGGCCCAGATACTACAGTTGGTATCTATAAGTTTTCATATCACAGGAACATCTGTGAACGTAGCACTGAAAACAGCATTCTTTGCAGAGATGACATCCAATGGATTTGAGAGGCTGCAGTATTCTTTCATCTTAATAGATGATGATGACGCACTCGGCACGAACTTGTGGGAAAGCAATTGCTACCTCACGCTGTTAACAATTAGCATACTGGGGAAATCTGCTTCAATTTCCATATGTGATGTTGGGCAAATCCCTTACCCTGTCTCATCCGAATGAGGGTAAAAGTCATACCAGACTCTACCTTCAGGGAAAGTAGCAAGATAAATATTTTAGATTATATGCACTCAGCAGCTACACAGCAGGGATTGGTAAATCTACCTTGCAAGTCTACTGAAGGTAGGCAGGAATAAATCCATTGCTCTAAATCTGGCAGCTTTATGACTGCTATGTTAACTTTTTCTTTTACAACTCCTCCAAATACTTTTTCCATCTGAAAATGTTGCTACTGCTATCTAATAGGTATTGTATCAGATCCTTGTTTAAGGAAAAAAAGAGTAACACCTAAAATTTTGAGTATTCATAGATCCTTCCTAGTACTATACTGAAAGCTTCACATCTCATTGCTGTTGATTGAGACAGAATGCAGTAAATTATTCAAATTCTGGCATGTTTTTGTCAGGTACACCTAGGAGACATCCTTCATCCCCAATTAAAGAAAACCATTGTAAAAAAAAAACTTCCTTCAATTTAAGATGGATTCATGGAAGTACATACATTACTAATGACTAGCAAAGAAAATTCAGATGACTGAAACATACCAAAGTCTCTGAGGAAGACAACTCCACACATACCAAGTAATATTCTTCTGTTTCTTTTGATCTCCTGGGGTAGTTGCTGGCCGTAAGGGTGAGAGAAACACACATATTTTCACATATACCTTCCCTTACACAGGCTTTCTTAATGAATCAATAACGATGAAAAGGATAATGTTCCATAGCTCTGAACACCAGTAACTTATGAACATATTACACCCAGGTGTGTATGTCTCAGCCCTCAGCACAATGGTTTGCAGACTTGTTAACCCAAATTAAAGACTGTAGTATCTCCTTGGATTCTTACCACTGTGTAAGCAAAATAATCTTTTAGCCCTCTGTACACAATGTCTTCTTCTACCTTCCCAAAGGTGAATCTATAGGTCTGCAGAGCAATAGCCTCACTGTAGAGAACCTTACAGAATTGTCCAAAAAAGTAACATGCCTAGAAGAAATGCAGACTACCACAAAGAAAACTACTCTCAAAATATGCAGTTAAGGATGCTTTCACAAGTTCACTGTCAGCTTTCAGAACTTTTTATGCTCCCAGCTTCCCCTGTTGAATCTGGAAGGTGCTTAGACTTCAAACTCTTATGAGAATATAGTTAATCTTCTTACAATGCCTTAAAATATTTGCTACCCAACTGGTATGATCCTATTGGTATCTGTGATCTCACTGGCATCACAGAGATGTGGTGGGACAGCTCCCATGACTGGAGAGTTGGAATGGAAGGCTACAGGATGGCTTTCTTCTGTTTTTTTCCAAAAAGAGAAAAAAAAAAGAGACATAAAACTACAGGCTAGTATGTCTCACTTCTGTGCCCGGCAAGATGATGAAGCAGACCCTCCTAGAAACTGTGCTAAGGCACATGGAAAATAAGGAGGTGATTGGTGACAGCCAACATGGCTTCACTAAGGGCAGATCTTATCTGACAAATCTGGTAGCCTTCTACACTGGGGTTACAGCATTGTCTCTCTAAATTGGAGAGACATGGATCTGATGGATGGACCACTTGGTGGGTAAGGAATTGGCTGGATGGTCACACTGCAGTCAACTGTCCAAGTGGAGGTCGGTAACAAATGGTGTTCCTCAGAGGTCAGTATTGGTACCAGTACTGTTTAACAACTTCGTCGGTGACATGGGCAGTGGGATTGAGCCCAAGTCTGCTGATGGTACCAAGCTGTGTGGTGTGGTCAACATCCTGGAGGGAGGGAATGCCATCCAGAGGGACCTGGACAGGCTTGAAAGGTGTACCTGTGTGAACCTCATGAGGTTCGGCAAGGCCAAGTGCAAGGTCCTGCATCTGAGTTGGTGCAATCTCAAGCACAAATACAGGCTGGGCAGAGGATAGACTGGGAGCAGCCCCGAGGAGATGGACCTGGGGGTGTTGGTTGACAAGAAGCTCAACATGAGCTAGCAATGTGTGCTTGCCGCCCATAAAGTCAGACATCCTGGGCTGCATCAGAAGAAGCATGGCCAGCAGGGCAAGGGACATGATTCTTCCGCTCTATTCTGCTCTTGAAACCCCACCTGAACCCCACCTGGAGTGCTGTGTTCAGCTCTTGGGCCATGAACACAAGAAGGATGTGGATCTATCAGAATGAGTCCAGAGAGTCACGAGGATGATCGGAGGGCTGGAGCACCTCCCTTATAAAGACAGTCTGAGAGAGTTGGAGTTGTTGAGTCTTGCAAAAAGAAGGTTCTGGGAAGACCTCATAGCATCCTTCCAGTACCTAAAGGGGGACTACAAGAACAACGGAGAAGGACTTCTTTACAAGAGCATATAGTGATAGGACAATGAGTAATGGCCTTAAAGTGAGAGAGGGTAGATTTCAAGTAGATATAAAGAACAAATTCTTCCCTGTGACGGTAGTGAAGCAGTGGAGTTCTCAGGTTGCCCAGAGAACCTGCGGCTGCTCCATGTGTGGAACTGTTCCAAGGCCAGGTTGGACAGGGCTTTGAGCAACCTGGTCTGGTGGGAGGTGTCCTTGCCCATGGCAATAGGGTTGGAACTAGATGATCTTTAAGATCTCTTCCAACACAAAACATTCTATTATTCTATGGTCTGTATTGGGACACAGTTCTAAAATCAGTATATCTCAACTCCCAAATTGTTTCAATGAAATGAAGCAATTATAAATTCAGAGTAACCACAAGTAATTTCAGGTTTCCACTTGCCTAGAGGCTTCTTGATACTTGCCATTTCAGAGACAGAAGGGATCACAGTATCATAGAAACAGAGAAAGAAAAGCAAATGTTGATAAAATAGCCAGGAATGTCAAGGAAAAAAAATAATAAAAAAGATGTGTGTAGTCATTCCAAAGCTTTGCACAATTTTTCACGTCTTTCTCAACTGTACAAGACAAAGCAAGAGATCTGGGTTTAACAACTTTTTTTCTTTAAACAGAATTAGTGCTTATAAACAGCCATGTTTTCATGTTTCTCTGTGTACTGCTTTTTACTTTTTTTTTTTTTTTCCCCCACAATGAAAATTACTTCAAATGTTTTGTCATGAGCATTGTCTTTCATTAATACACACATTAAGGCACAAAAGATATCAAACTACACATCACAGTAGACCTTCCCTAGAAGTTGATAGTTAAGTTTGTTTCTGCACAAAAATATGGGGAAAAAAAAAAAAAATATGTAAAAAGGCTGCTGAGAGAATCTAGGTGAGAATTTTAGAATGAATAAATATTAGATCAGACAACAGTGCATATCCATCTCCAAAGTGTGGACGTATCAGTGTTTGCATGTATATCAACATTAAATATGGACAATATGGAATACAATGACTTTAAAGGAACAAATCAAAAATAATTGAAAATAATTGGATAAGCTGAGGAATATCCTTGAATGATGAGTGTAAATAGTTTGCATATCTGGTGAAACAAATACTAACATGCTGCAACCTTTTAAAGGCTACTGAAATGTGAAGAAAATTAAATCAACACCACCCACACTTTTTTGTCCAACTAAATCATACAAACAAATTCATAAAGCTCAGCACTTTCATAAGACTTCAAATCTTTACAGTGCAAAGCACACATTGACTAATCAATGAAATCTGCCATCTTGAACCCAAAGTGCATTTTGGAAATGGAGGCCAAATCACGAAGTCCAGGCACTCTGGTCCTTAAACATCTCAGCAGCTTACTGCCATGGGGGCCAGTAGAGGTCTGGCACTCCTCTATTTTTGGGTGCACGACCCCTACATAACTGACATCAGGCAGTTGCCACTTCCCAAATGAGTCTTAATTCACTACAGGGTATCCAAAGTAACTGGCAGCACCCTGTGCTTGAACAGCATGTACCCTGAAGCTTGAAGGACTTGCTTCCTAGAGGCCTTTTTTACACTCAACCAGAGCCCACTGAGGGCTCCTCAGGAAGGCGAGCGTTCAGCCACTTCTACACTGAGGGGCAAAAAGCAGGCAAGGACCAGTTGAGGGGGTCTGGCAGGACTTGCTGCCTGCCTAGTGGCCATTTTGGAGGGGCTGGCGGCCACTGCTGGCGCTGCCACCCTTGCTGTGGCAGCGGTAATGGCTGGGTCCCCACAGGTGAGGCGGGTGGGATAGCAGCCGCCATTTTGCCTCCCCTGGCGACCCCGCGCTGCTGCTGCTCCTGTTCGCGGTTTCCCGCCGGGCACCCCAACAAGAGTGCAAATGCTTCAACGCCTCCCCTCCCCGAGGCCTCACAGCTTTGGCCACTGAAGCACAACATGTAGGCGAGGGGGCATCGCCACGCGGGAGGGCGCAGCCCAAAGGCTGCGATATGGGGGGAGGTGGGGGGCAGGGGACGTGTTTAAGGGGCCAGTTTGGAAGACCCCGGGCTCATCCCCACCACCAAGCGAGGGAAGGAGGCGGCGCAGCCCCCTCCGCACACAAAGCGGCCGCCCGCCGGCAGCCATCCTGCGAGCAACGCCCCGCAGTCCCCGCCTCAACCTGCAGCCTATGAGCGAGGAGGCGCCACCCCGCAGCGGCCACCGGATCGCGATCGCTCGCCACCGGGCTCGCCCCCCTCCGCCAAGCTCCGCCGACGAGACAGCGCCGCGCTCCCGGCCCCGCCGCCCTCCCGGCCCCGCCGCGCCCGCGGGGAAGGAGCCGAGAGAGCGGTGGGTGCCCGGCGGCCGGGGGGGGGGGGGGAAGATGAGGTGGGAGCCGTGCCGAGCTCCGCCGGCCCTCCGCAAGGTGTCGCCGTCCGCAGCGGAAAGCCGGGGCCCGCGGCGGCTCCGCCGAGTGTTCACGTCCCGGGCGGCGGGGAGGGAGAGAGGGGGGCGCGGGGCGGGGGGTGTGCTTGGGGGGGGATGCGGGCAAACCCCGCTCGTCTGAGGGAGGTGCTCGTTCCGGCAGGATGGTTATTAACGATTTACAAAGCCCCCAGTCGGGAGCCACTCCGTATTCCAGCCACTTCTTTATTCCTCTTTTTTTTATTATTATTTTTTTTTTTCTTTTTTTTTTTCTCGCCCTGGGTATCTCCGCGGCTTGGGGGATGCCGCTCCTCCCGTGAGCGTCCCCCCCTTGCTGCGGGGACGAGGGGAGGGGGCGACCCGAAGGGGACGGAGCTGGGGCACGGCTCGGCTCGGCTCGGGGCAGCCGGGCCCCCCCTCGCGTGCAGCGGGACCGGGCCCTCGCCCTGCCCCGCATAAAGAGCAAATGGGGCTTTTGGCGCCAAACGCCAGGCGCCTCCCTGCCTTATGGAAATCAGGAGGTGGGGTTTTGCTGCTCTCGCTTCACCCCCCCTCTTAATTTTTTTTATTTTTTTATTTTTTTAATGCCTCCCCGGGTGTGTCAGCTTTTGCTGTCTTTTTTTTTTTTTTTTTTTTTTTGGTGTGGGGGGAAATAATAGCTAGGAGCTTCAAAGCCTGCCAGTGACAGTCATCTGTCTGCAAGCACAGGGTGGTTGTGGAGGCTTGGGTTAGCCTCGGGGGCTGCGCGGGCTCAGTAAAGTGCAACATACAAGATCATCTGCTTTTTTTTTTGCTTTTTCTTTTTTTTTTTTTTTTTCCCCTTCCCCCCAGCCCCCCGCCACTCCTCCCCCTTGCAACACCCACCACCATCACCAAGGAGGTAAGAAGAGGAAGCTGCAGGGTCTGGGCTGTAATAAGCAGGAGGACAAAAACCCAATGAAATAAATACAATTCCCCATCGCGTTCGAGTCGCGAAATCAGGGAGGATGGGAAGGGAGAGGAAGTGCAGGGGCATTGCAGTGCGTGAATGGGTTTTTCATTGAGCAGAAGAAAATCCCGGCGGATATTTTGGTTTTGTTTTGGAGCTGTCGCGCTGAGCTCGCCTGGGTTTTGTAGGTGCCTCTTTACTGCTTTGCATTTTTTTTAACGGTTTAATATATTTCAGGAGCAGAAAAATGTACAATACTGGAAGTGATCAGGGGGCGGGGCAGGGGGAGAGCAGCTGAGCCGGGCTCGTTTCTTTGCATTTCATCATAAGGCTTTTAATGGATTTTTTTTTTCCCCGCTTTTGGTCGCCGTTTAAGCGTCAGCTGTTCTCAACCCAGCCAAACGCTTTCCCTTGGCGGCACGTTAACCGAGGCGAAGGGAGAGGCGCTGAGCGGCTCCTTGGGACTTAAAAAGTCACCTTTTATTTTATTTTATTTTTTTTGTTAAATGTCTGATGCAACCCAGCTCTTGGAAGAGGAATGGGGTGCGGGTGACTGGTCGTGGCTAGCGAGTGGGGGGTCCGGCCGAGGTAAGGGGGCGCGCATTTTCCGTGGGGGAGATGGGGAAAAGTGCTGCTTGCAGGAGGCTTTTAGTGCACCAAGGGGCAAAAGCTGCCAAGTTGTCGCCCGCGCAGCCTCTCCGTTTGCTCTCGTCTTGAGCTGGAAGAAAGGGGGGACAGAAACTTCTGTACCTTGTTGGCAAATCACAAGGCTTTGTTGGTGGCGCCGGGGTGATTTTAGTGCCTTTTTTTTTTTCTTTTTTTTTCTTTTTTTTTTTTTTTTTGTAACGTGTGTATGTGAGGTTATTACATAAGGTCGATGATTTCTCTTGCTGCTGAATTTCTCCTCCTCCTCCCCCCGTGTGTTTTGTGTGGATTTTTCTCTGGCTCGCTTGGAGTGAATGAACTGGCGATTTGCGAAGTTGCGAAGAGCCCCCTCCGCCCCCTTTTTTGCATCCCCCTCTCTCTTTGCGCTGCTCTGCAGATGACAAAAGGAGTAAACTTCCTCTACTTTTGCTGGCATATTAAGAGGGCTTTCTGGAGAGATTACGGTATCAAAGCCTTGCATCTGTCTACAGTTACTCTGCTGCTTTGAGCATTTGAAGGAGTTCGGGGAGTGCTGTGTGCAGGAGCGCAGAGGTGCTCTGCATCCCTGCCGTACCTTGCTGGGTGTCCTCCCGGAGAGAGCCCTGCACGTCGGAGCTCTACCTGGCCCTTTTCGTTTAATGCCCGAGTCGGGAGGAAAGGTGTGCGATGCATTTTTGCTCGACTTGCAAAAGGCTCCCGGCTTCTTGCTCTTGATGATGGAATTACCGTGTTTTGGTTTTGTTCTGTTTTGTGGCTTTTTCACTTAAGAGGAAGGGAGTTACAGTCGCGTCTGTGTGTTTCTTCGTGTTGTAATTAGTTTTTTTTTTTTTTATCATCATTTTTTTATTTTTGGTTTAGTTTCAGGTCTTGGGAGGACCTCTCTTTCCCCTTGGTGGAAATACCATAAAACCTGCCTCTAAAACAATTGCCCGACCCGGGAACCCGCAAGAAGACCCCCGTAATGCCAGGAATGGTCAGCAAAAACCCCGACCTCGAGTTTGACTCTTTGCAGCCCTGTTTCTACCCGGACGAAGATGACTTTTATTTGTGCGGCCCGGACTCTGCCCCCCCTGGGGAGGACATCTGGAAAAAGTTTGAGCTGCTGCCCACCCCTCCCCTGTCTCCCAGCCGGGCAGGTCTCCAGGAGCACCCCCCGGGAGGGGGCCCGGTGCCTTGGGGAGGGGCAGCACTGGGGGGCTGCCGCCCCACCGACCACCTGGACTGGGCGTCCGAGCTTCTCCTGCTGCCCCCGGAGGCCGACCTGTGGGGCGGCACGGACGGGGGGGACTTGTTCGAGTCGGGGCTTGGCGTGACCAACAACCTCAACTCCATCATCATCCAGGACTGCATGTGGAGCGGCTTCTCTGCCCGCGAGAAGCTGGAGCGGGCGGTCAGCGAGAAGCTCCAGGGCAAGCCGCCCGCCACCACCACCACTGCCGCCCCGCCACCACCCCCCCCGGCTGCTGCCACCACTGCCCTTGTCACCACCGCTGCCGTCCCTGCCGTGGCAACGGCTGAGTGTGTGGACCCAGCCGTTGTCTTCCCCTTTCCTGTCACCAAAAGGGAGGCAACGGTGACGGGGACGAGCCGAGGGGTGGTGGGCGGCGGGGGGGCCCCACGGGGCGCTCGGTCGCCACGTCCAGCTGGGGACAGCCGGGCCAGCAGCAGCAGCTCTGGAGACGACACCCTCAGTGACTCGGGTGAGTGCATGGGGGGGTGGTGGTGGCCTCGAAAGAGAGGAAGGGGCCGGGCGGGGGGTGTGTGGGGTGTGTGGGGTGCGGGTTGGCCAGCAGGCGGCAGCAGGCACGGCAGGGATGGGGATGGGGACAGCGGCCCCATGGGGAAGGCATGGGCAGGGGTCCGGGGCTGGTGGCCCAGCAGGAGATGGCCCTGAGGGGCAGCAGGACCCTGCTGTGGTGCTGTGAAGCTTCCGTAGCTCCTTCTGTCCCCTTATCCTGTGTCCGGCATCCCCAGGGGCGTTTTGGGGGTGAGGAGGGTGGTAGTTTCACGATGAACACACGTTTTGTGGAGGGTGGTGAATATGTCCATAAGTGTCACATTGGGAGGCTGTAGCAGGCTAAGTAGCCTCGCAGAGGATTCCTTGTTTTTGCATGGACAGAACCTAAAATGCCCACAGACATCTCCTGTCTGTGCCTGCACAGAAGTCCAGTTCTGTTGAAAAGTGGTTCCGCCTGTGCCCATAAGCCAATCCATATGACCATCAGCATAAACTTGGTGATCCATCCCGGGCTGCAGAGCCTGCTGTCCCTTTAATGTCTGGTTTGACAGCTTTGGGTGAGGAAGCACTTCCAACAGCTGTCTTCTTGGCAGAGCACCAAACGCCGGCTTAAAGGGTCCCCGGCGGGAGCAGCTTCACCTTCTGCATTAGAACAAACCCAGCAATTGTTTCGTTTTCCGGCTGCTTTTCCACCAAGCAAGGGTTGTGTTGTGAGTCTGTGCATGCATTTTGCACCCCAGCTCCACAGCTGTATTAAAAATTCATACATTCTGTATGAAAACTCTTTCTGCCACTGAGATCAGTTGGGTGGGAGCCCCACTTTTCTTGAGAAGTAGAGGCGGTTAAAAAAAAACACAAAAAGTTATTAAACTTCTAGAAATCACTTTTCCTTAGTTATTTTGTACATATTTTGTACTTTCCTAGAGCCATAGCTGATTTTAGCTGGTGGGCACACCCTATTTTTACAAATATCAGTTATTTCATTACTGCTTTTAATGTACATGTTTTGTCAATAAATACATCTGGTTTAATACTTGTTCAGAGTAGTTTCTGAAGGAATAACATCTTTCTTTCTTTACTTTCTGTCACCAAAAGATGATGAAGATGAGGAGGAAGAGGATGAAGAAGAAGAAATAGATGTTGTGACAGTGGAGAAAAGACGCTCCTCCTCCAACAAAGCTGTTACGACTCTTACTATCACAGTGCGTCCTAAAAATACCACTTTTCCATCAGTCAGGACACAGCAGAATGAACTGATCTTAAAGCGTTGCGCACCAATTCACCAGCAGCATAATTATGCCGCTCCTTCTCCATACATGGAGAGTGAAGATGCTCCACCACAGAAAAAGTTAAAAACTGAGGTGCCCCGTCCAGTAAAACCCATGATCCAACCAAAGTCTAAGAGTTCAAGTCCTCGAAACTCGGATTCAGAGGATAGTGAACGTCGACGTAACCACAATATCCTGGAGCGTCAAAGGCGTAATGATCTACGGTCAAGTTTTCTCACATTAAGGGACCATGTTCCAGAACTGGTTAAAAATGAGAAAGCTGCAAAAGTTGTGATCTTGAAAAAAGCCACTGAATATGTCCATTCTCTTCAGGCAGAGGAGCAGAAGTTATTGCTAGAAAAGGAGAAATTGCAAGCCAGACAACAACAGCTGGTAAAGAAAATAGAGTTCAAGCGGACTTGCTAAGCTTTTTTTTTTTTTTTAATTTTTTTTTTTTTGGCTGACCAGGACAGTCATTGCCACTTTGCACATTTTTGATTCTTTAAAAAAATTGTGTTTTTTGACGTTAAGAATGTTGGTTTTACTTTCAATCCAGTCCCTGAAGTAATTGACAAACTATATTATCCGGGTACGGAGCAAATGGATGTTCTTGCAAGGAGTTTATTGCAAGACTACCAAACAACAATGGACTGCCTTTGTTTTGTGTTTTTTTTTTTATTATTTTTTTTCTTAAGAACTGTAGATGGTGGGGATTTTTTTTTTTTATTGTTGTGAGCATTTGGAGCTGCTGATGACATATAGTTGAGTTTAAAACATTCACTCCTAATTTTTATGGTGCTTATGTTCTAACAGATGTTACTTTAGGGGTTGGCATTTGTACCCCTGTGGGAATTTTCTGTAAATACCATCTACACACTTGCCTTTTGTACATGTCTTGGGTTATGAGAGGTGGCTTTTGCTACCAGTATTAGACTGGAAGTTCATACCTAAGTACTGTAATACCTCAATGTTTGAGGAGCATGTTTTTGTATACAAATATATTGTTAATCTCTGTTATGTACTGTACTAATTCTTACATTGCCTGTATACTTTAGTATGATGCTGATACATAACTAAATTTGATACTTATATTTTCGTATGAAAATGAGTTGTGAAAGTTTTGAGTAGATATTACTTTATCACTTTTTTGAACTAAGAAACTTTTGTAAAGAAATTTACTATATATGCCTTTTCCTAGCCTGTTTCTTCCAGTTAATGTATTTGTTAATGTTTGGTGCATAGAACTGGGTAACTGCAAAGTTCTGTGTTTAATTTCTTCCGATGTACATTTAGTGCTGCGTCTTATAGCACTTTGAAATACCTCATGTTTATGAAAATAAATAGCAATTACATGATATGCTATGTACTATTTTTCTTTTAAATTAAGTTCTTTGAAATAAAATCTTTATCTTTGCAATGTTCATGCAATACAAAAACATGGTCCCATATCATGGGCGTTTAAGCTCTCAAACTTGATGCTCTATGAAAAGTCAGCTAGCGAGGACATTCGCATATCTAAAAACTGTAAGAACTGTTTTTCAATTCTTTCACACTTAAGATATCTCTTGTAGTGTCAGGATCATTGCAGGGGACTGGACATCACACAGTTAACAGAAAGACTCCAGTGTCATGAAGACTTATGGAATATGGACCTGTATGCGGAGAATTGTAAAGGGGGCTGCTCAGGGACTGGCCACATGGAGCAGACAGGTGAAAAGTAAATGGTGAAGGTAGACTTTACTACAGAAAATACACAGAAAATGAAATATTTGTAGTAAACCAAGATCTTACTGGGCAGTTCTTATTTGCATTACAAAAGGCGTATCCCTAAATCTATCCATCATTGCACAGAAGGGTTGATGTTCTTTCTTGTCTAGCCAAAGATCCTGCTTGTTACCACTGTGCTAAGTTACTGAAGAATAAAAATCACAGGGAAGTTACAGTTCTGAGGTACAGAGAGCTGCAAGGTGTGCGTCAAGTGGTATGTATGTAGTCAACAAAATTTGGCAGGTGGCTTTCTGAAGTGGTGTGATGGCATTTTGTGTGACAGGAGCAAGACTTGCAAATTGTGAAATATATTTGGTTGTATTTTCGTTGGCTTCTTAAGATGAAGGAGCTATTTTATTTTCTGGACTGCACAGGTATTTGTGATGCTGTCTTTTCCCTGCACTGAACCTGAAAAATAAGGTGTGGATCACTGAACAGTGACCAGTAAGTGTTATAAGGATGAACTTGCAAGGAGCTAATCTGGGACATCCTACCCTTCAGTTATGATACAGAGGATGTAGATTGCTTGGTGTATGGAGCATCTCCTTTGCCATGAGGTAACAGAGTAAGACCAGTATGGGAGCAAAATCACCACAGTAGCATATGTGCCATATATCCATGCCCTACAGTAGCTTGTTTGTGTACCCACAGCCTGTGCATTCTTGGGCCCCAGCCAACTTCTGTACCAAGAACATTTGGAGTTGAACTTCTGTTCCAGTGCAACAAACCCAGATCCTCAACTGGCACAAATTTCTACAACGCTTTTTGAATTCAGTTTTGCCACTGGAAGATTTGGTCTGAATATGTAGACTTAATATATCAAAGCAATATATTCTCAAATATTCTCATATTCTCAAAGGAGACTTGAGAACCGCAATCGTTCCATAAATAGAATGTTTATTCTATTCTGCCCTTCCCGGAGGACAACTGATCCAAATCCTCCACTCAAATAAAGGGCAAATTCTATGTGAGATCGGGGTGCTCAGAGTCATATCCGGCCAAGTTTTGAATGTCCTCAAGGATCGAGATTCGATAGCCAGACAACACGTTTCAATTTTTGACTGCTATGAGCATTTTTCTAATATTTCTTTGGAATGTTTCTTGTTGCTGTTTCAGTCCATTGCCTCCCATCTTTCTTGTGTTTAACCTCGGAGAAGCGTCTGGCTCCACCTTTTCTGTAACCTCCCATTATGTAGTTGAAGACAGCAATTACTTCTCCTTTCTTGAGACTGAAACCAGTCCTGTCCTGTATTGTTGTGTTATCCAAGCATTTAGAGTATAATAAAGGTGTCAAATACTCAAGTCTGTTTGGAAATTGAGCACAAAATCCCATTCTGAAAGCCTCTTTTTTTTTTTTTTTTTTTTTTTTTCAGTGGGCGATCCTTTTGAATTCGGTGATAAACGTCTGATTAATATCAATGGAGATAGGATCTGGCACCATACATTTCAGAAATGCTTCCATATGCTGTAGTGTTTGCTGTGGGTGGGTTTATCTTTTCTTTCTCTCTCTCTCTCTTCTCTCTCTCTTTTTTTTTTTTCCTTCTCTTTATAAGTTTCAGGGGTTAATAGGTTTGTTTTCACATTGTTGATGTAGGGAGCAAGTTGTCAAGGGCAAACGTTTCTGTAAACAAAAATCTCGGATGTAGGATGTTATTAAATTGCAATTGTTAAATAGGAGTTTTAGATTCTTTTATATTTACAAGAAATAAAAAGAAAAGGAGAGGTGTCATAAGATAGCTTTTGAAAAGAAGAGATAAACAATGCATTTGATAATATTTTCAGAAAAATCATTACCTGCAAGGGTACATAGAGAAGTACACAGAGACATGGTAACAACAGGAACAAAAGATGCATATCTAGAGTGGAGAGTCCATAAGGACTGTCAAGTATCGAATGGAGAAACTATTCCATTTGGTGTGTTTTTTGTTGGTTTGGTTTCTGTTTTTCATAGACATACCTAGCTTGCATAAAAATGCATACATATCTGGAGAAGCTGTTAGAAGATTTGGCAAGTGCCTAATAACTGCTTATTAAAAGAGGGTATTGCCTATTCCTGAAGGGAAAACCGAATTAGATTAATCACAATCTTATCTGATCGCTATAAAAACTCCCAAGTTCTTTTTCACACAAGACAGAATCTGCTGATAGAATCAAATGGTTTTGTCCCAAATCACATTCCTGAGGACAATCTCTTTCCACTTTTTTTTTTTTTTTTTTTTTTTTTTTCCCTAAAAATACCACTAAGAACACAAGGGACTTCAAACATCAAAATTAAATGATTCCCCCATAAACCAGTATAAGTAAAACACCAGCGGGAGAGCTTAAAAAGGTGAAATGTGTTAATGATGTCATTACCACCAGGTCACCTGTTACCATGAGTGCAAAGGAAAGTGCATTTCTCAACCCCCAAGCTGCTGTTATAGCAACTTATCACCAGCTCTTGGCAGAACTTCTTGGGTTTTCATGATGTGTATAATTTGCACAGGTCACATTTGCTCCTGGTAAATATGCTGATAAACCAAGCTAGAAAAAAAATGACTTTAAAAGGATCCCATTCTGAGTTTCCTGACTGGTAGCTACTTTAAATCAGAAGATTAGTTTTATTTAAAGCTTTAAGGTTGGGATCATGAATTTAACTACTTTTTAATGTAGCATATTGTTTATCACACTCTTGGCGATTGCTTCATGATTTATACCTGGCTTCCTTCCTCTTCCTTGCCTCCTTTTCTCCTTTCCTTTTCCCCTTTCTCCTTTATGCTAGAAATGGGGGTTTTCTCTCAGGACCCCAAGGCTATCAAAAGGGCGTCACATCACCCCTGTAAAGTAAGGAGAGAATTCGGTAGAAGCATGAGATGTGCAACGCTTCCAGAAGGTTCACAGAAAAATATTGGCCAGGCTGACTGTAGGGCCAGCACAGTGGGCTTCTGGCTAGTGATGTAGCACCAATACAAAGGGTGGCAGCTTGCCCCAGCAGCCTGCCTGAATCCTGAGCCCTCATCTGTGCCCAGACAAGCTTGTTCTTCTTCTGGGCTACCTAAACACAGGCTAGTTTTTGCTTTCTGCTTGTACTGACCCTGCAAGGAGGCTTGGCCCCAGGGAAATGGGCATTTGGGGGTTAGGTTGTGTGTGCAGCTTTGTGCTTCTGCTGGCCAGATCCTTCCCTCAATTAAATTAGGTATATGTGTATCTGAGCAACAGTCAACACAAAGAAGATAAAGTGAATTCTCAATCTGTGAGCTAGGAAAAGCCCTTGTATATGTGCTCTATGCATACATTAAAATGTATGCTATACATACATGTCAGTTCATGAACCCTGCTAAATAAGGCCAAGTCTGTATTTTAACCGAGTAACAAGACTGGCCAGTTGGTCCTTTGAAGAAAAAGCAAGCAAACAAGTGTATTTTGTTTCCTGTATTTATGACCATTGTGTGACACTCCTAAACAATGCAAAACTAGAAAATTAAACATGTCCACAAAATAAGTCAATTAATAGCCAGTATTTTTAAACACCCTGGTGAAATGGATGGGTGTGTAGCATGCATCAGACATAACTGAATTAGACCTATTTGTTACTCATCTCTGAACTGTTGAATTAAATTTAATTTGCATAATCATTGTTAGGCTTCATGTATATTATTACAGCTGCTCAGTTTGTGACCTATACCATTTCCCATGATATAGATTTTCCATCCGATATTGCTTTGATAAATTTAAATATTTTAATTTTACAGTAAAATAAGATTATTTATTTTTCATATTCATGCTCCCAATTTTCCAACCTCATTTATCTGCTTTAAATGTTTACTGCTTTCTGTGTTATGCTGCATTTATTTAGGCAGATGAACTGTATTCTGTTATTTGTCTGAAACAGGTGAGTTCGTAGTCATGTGAATTGCTACATTAATCATTACACTATTATGTCTAGAAAAACAGTGTCTAACATCTAAATACAGTCTAGTCTAATGTTAGAGGTAGCATGAATCATGTTTTTGATTTCTTTTAGTTGCATCTTTTAATCTACAGGCATTACAAGCATGGCACATTAAGCACCTCGCTGCTTAGCTTCCTAATTCTCCTTATGTCACCAGCAGAGAGAGACAGGTTCATCCCAAAGGACAGATCAGAGCATATATTGGGCTTTTACTGGAATGAGATTGTACATTGCTCTGTATCACGGAAGAAAAGTGATTGAAATGTGAAAGAGGCAGTTACGGGAACTATGTTAAGGGCTTCTTTATTGCTGTTGGGTACCATCAATGAGTAATTTGACCTGTAGCTGATGTTACTTAACAAATTAAATTTAAAGCAATGCTTTGAGTTGCAGGTTAATAGATGTATTTATTGCAATAAAATAGTGTATGGATGGATGTAGAAGTATGTATGAAGTATACAGTTAATTTAATTGGCATATTTCATTTGCAGTTAAATAAAATATTTCAATGGCAGCCACACTTGTTTGTTTCTTAATACTGTCAAAATTAACTATGTAGTGTTTTAGCATTCCAAAAGTTTCCCTTCCTCATAGAACAAAGCAGCATATATATTTTACATGTCAGAATATTATTTGGATTGATACTGTTAGAATCCAAATACGTTTTTTTTTTTTTTTTTTTTTTTTTTTTTTTTTTTTTGTAATATGTGGATCTTTTACTTTTTGGCATAACCTTGTTTCAGCATTATGACATAGGTTTAATAATAACAATGTTGTAAGTAATATTGTATTAAATTTAATTTTATATGTAATTGCTATTGCAATTAATTATGTAGGAAATGGGGGAACTATCCATTATAATCAGAGTTTGGTAGTGGCAAGTACTCATCAAATAATTTTTAATGACTTATATAATTTCTTTCTTTTAAACTCTTCAAATCTTAAATAACCTTGAAATATTGTTATGAATTTGCTTTTTAGTAACTGCTAGTCAAGGATCCTTCCTGAAGAAATTCCTTTTGTCTTCTAAAATTAGATCACATTGGTCACTTTTTTTATACATTTTTTTCAGCCACGTTTTTAAAGGAACAATGTAAAAGAAGGGAAATTCTGTATTTAAAGAGTAAAGATTTGGAGATCAAGTATCTTCGATATTCATATCCTTGGCATTACATGCCTGTGGGGGTTAGTAGCAGTTGAGGACAGGACTGGAGAAAGTCAGTTATTTAAACATAGATGTCACAGCACATAAATCTAAAATCTACAGTTTCCTAACACCAAATTATTTGGATAAATGTTTGTCCTGTGAAACTGAAGGGTGTTTAAACACCTGTACAGGGTCTGTGAATGCGGTCCTAAAGGACAAAGAATAGAACAGCATAGTATGCAATGCAATGGAACAGAATGGAACGGAACGGAACAAGACAGAACGGGACAGAACAGAACAGAACAGAACAGAACAGAATAGTTCAATTGGAAGGGGTCTTCAAAGATTATCCAGTCCAACTGCCTAACCACTCCAGGACTAACCAAAAGTTAAAGAATGTTATTAAGGGCATTATCCAAATGCTGCTTGAACAATGACAGGCATCAACCACCTCATAGGAAGCCCATTCCAGTGTTTGGCCAACCTCATGGTAAATAATTTTTTTCCTAATGTCCAGTCTAAACTAAACCTTCCTGGCACAGCTTTGTGCCAGCTTTGTATGCAGGTTTTAGATTGCTAAAGTAGCTGCTAAACAGAGAACAACATAGAACTGCCAACAGCCTTTAATAAATAAGCCTTTCCCTGAAAGCTGCAATGCTTTATTTATTTATTCATTTATTCTTCATTTGTTTATTTTAGGAAAAGTTTAGAAGTACATACTTTATATTCCTCCATCCTAAGAAATTGGGAATGTTAGGTTTCTCCCTTTAGAACTGCATGAGCTTTTAAGTAAGGATTAGAAAATTCTTATTTAATAAATAAATAAATAAATAAATAAATAAACAACAACAACAATAACAACGACGACGAAAGACAAAAATCTAACAGAAATGCATTTTTTTCTGTTTTATCTAGAAACCTGCTCATGAAAAGTATACTGTAAACTGTTTCTGAGGGCTTTTTGTTTCTCATATTTTCCTACAAGCATTAGTTTTGGTCAGGGTTCCCAGGCACCACTCCTGAGTCACATCCTCAATATTTATAATTAGAATTGTAGCTTTTCTCTAAAAGCTCTACTTCAGGCCAAAAGAGCCTGGGTAGAACGTCATGTGCTTCAGCTCCAATGTGTTATTTGTTCAGTATGTACATATAAGGATTTATTGCATGAGTGGAATAGGAACGTAGGTATACAAAATAGCATTGGAAATATAGTGTTGTGAATCTATACAAACCTTTCTTCCTTCAGGCTTACATTAATGTTGCTAACGAAGCTATGTAATGGTGTAATATGCTACAGTATTTAACTTTTAAATATTTATATGATGTTTTGATTTATGACTTCTGGTCTTGCTTTTTTGCCTCTCTCAGATAAGTAACCATGCACGAGGCAAGGGGGATTCATCTGACCATATAGATACCAACTCTTTTCTGCCAATAAAGAAAACACATTTTTAGCACTCAATTAATTTAATCTTTAAATAATTATTTGAAATAATACAAATTAATCTCGCCCTAGAGGTACCCATTTTTTCTTTATTGACTATAGTGGAGCCTTGGATGACCAGATACATATACAAACACTGTAGATATCTAACATGGGGTTCACCATAAGAGGCCTAGATCTAAATGTGTTTGTACAGATTCCTAACTGAAAGCTTGATGTCTAGGTCCTGTTTAGGTCAATGGAGTCTGGAGAGTGATTCAGCATAGATGTCTATTTCAGGATGAACTGAATTAGTTCTCTAGTGCACAGGTAAACACCTATGTATTAACAACTAATTTCAAGAGTCCCACTACTTGTGTCTTCAACAAATTTCTTTCACTCATTTGAAGGTTTTTCTTGAATTAGTCAAGTGATCTTAAATCCCATTCCATCTAGGTTGTCTTTTCTACAGCATTCAAGCAAGAAAAATTATATTTTGCTTTGGTTTTCTATAATAATATCTCCATAACTTATGTATCTTTATATTTCTTTTATCTTTTCACATATCCTGCTTATTATCAATGTATAGCAGTACTCATCATTGCCAGAAAATTGTCTGCGTTACTGATAAAATTTCCTCAGGTTACTGTATTGCATGGTGAGCAGGACCTTATTTTCTCCTTCTTAGAACCTACACAAAGCTCAATTACAAGGCATGCTGATGTATTTTAGATGTTGATATACTGACAACGTTTTAAGTTAAATGAAATGATAGCACAACTCACATGCTTTTCATAGAAGAATAAAAAGTAAAGCAACAGAAGAAAAACAGAGCAGATGAGTGTTTAGAAAAATCACTATTAACTTCTGCAGCTAGATCTGTTATATGACTTCTTATAGTTCTAACTTTACCAGAGATTACCTTCACCTTTACCTTCAATTGTTTCTACAATCTTACTTCAGTAGTCCTTATAGACCTATTTCTCTGTTCCTTTTAAAAAAATACTTCTTTTCACAGCTCCTGTGGTCTTTGATAACTGTTTCGTATTAATCCCTTCTCAATACCATGTCAATCCAACTTTTGATTCAAACACTTAAATTAGTCTTTTTTTTTTTTTATTTGCAGTCTTGTTCACCCTTACTAATAGTTATCTTATGTTTTAATGTAATTTTGTTATTTAAGTATAAAACACAGGGTCCCATTCTATGACCTGTTGAACTCTTGATGAATGGCTGTAACTGCTGACCTCAGCAGAAAAGTATAAAGCATGAACCCAAGACATGTAATGATGTCTAAATAAAAATTCTAAGTATACCAAGTTACATTGCATTGTATTTTATATTCTTTCACTCTTTGGAGTTCTGAAGTTCTCACCGGCATTTGTTTGTGAAAGGGCATTTTATGAAAATGCAAGCATGTAATTAGAATAGAACAGATAGAATAAAGCATAACAAATTAGTATTGTTTCACTTTTGTCAGAGGTAGAAGGGCTTTTAAAGAATAAATTTTGTTCTTCTGGAGCAACTTAAGGATACCGATTCAATCTTAACCAAGGAGCAGTTGAGTTACTCATGAACTTTATATCTTTGTATCTTTCTTTTCTGCTGCTGGTGTTGACAATATGTAGTGCTTGGATGCTTAAGTTATATAAGCACCAGTGAAAATAAACAGCAATTATAAGTGGTCAAGAATAAGACATTTGGCTATTGATCCTCTTGATTATATATTTATTTTTCATGTAATTATTTTAATCTCTTTTTAAAAAAAAAAAAGAAGAAAAAAAGAATAGCAATAAAACAAAACAGATCTTGGACACCTAGTGTTTTTCTTAGCAGAATTCTTTAATCTTGAATCTTCTGGAATCAGTCTAGTAGCAAGCATCTATAATGTGTGTGTTATCACCTTTTTCTCTCATCACTTCTTAAACTTTGGGGATCTTGGTTCTAGAAGTACCAAATAAAATTCAGACCATATATTAACAGGCATAAAGAAACAGAGATTAAATGATCACAGATAGTTAAGAGAAAAGATTAGCTGCTGCTAATGACTGATTTAGCAGTCACTTGGTCTTATTTAATGTGGTATCCACAATGAAGCCTACTTTTTGTGAGAAATTTTAGCTAATGTCCACATTAAACCCCAAACCTGCATGATGGTTCAGAGTGTATTTAAATTTTACACCAGAATAGGCGTTCCTAGACCTGCTTGTATATTATTGTATATAAACACGTTGCCAACAACATCCAACCATATGTATTTTAATGTATATGCAGCTGACCACTTTACTATGCTGGAGATGAGATGAGTGCAGCTTGGGAGTCCCAGCCAAGAACATTTAAGCTCATTTCAGAAGAAAAGTCCATGATTTTTCTCCCATTGACTAGGTAATAATGACCCCCCAAAAATTTTACCTTGCATTTACTGTTCATTTGTTCCAGTTGCCCAGAAAACAGACCTGATATAGTGTAGCACCTTGGGAGCCAATGGCATTAGGACAGATTATGCCAGTTGAGGAGCTGGAGTTGAAATAAATTGAGAAACCTGATTACAACTGTGCCATTGTACATGCAGAAAAGTATTTGAAGTCCTTCAATGTTTTGTCATGACCACATGTAGATATGATTTTTAATGCCTTAAACCCCCTTAATCAAGATTTTAGTTTTAAAAATTGTTATTAAACATCTTTGCCCAAAGTATATTTGATATACCACAAATGTCGCCTACATCTCAGCAAATATGCACTGTGATTAAAGGGAATAATCTCTCAAGAGAGGTTTATAATCATTTTAATTACCCTGGACTTAATAAAAGGAGTTAAGGGATTTAATAAAAGGGCATTAAGAGATTGCCAAAGGGTTAAATATATATATTTTTATAAGAAAAATTGCAAAGCTTCTGTGGCTTTGAGGTGGGAAGGTGGGAAGTCTTAGTGGGAAAAGAGGAGGAGGTGAGCAAAAGTCAAGATGAGGATTAGTGTCAATTAAGCTTCCCTTTGAACCTCCTAACTTGCATATGTAGAACCTGACACAGATGAAAATATTTGCAATTTCCTGGGCCACACTGGGCCAGAGAGATTGGTACAGCTCTCTGACCTCCAGGAAACTGCAAGGGAGTGAAGAAAAAATACAAAAACAGCTGATTTCTTCTAGGTCTGTGGTAAGTTATTTCAGAGCTAGTTCAGAGGAGAAGATCTGGATTAAATGAGAGTCAGTAGACTCTCAAACAGTTTGTTTGTTTTTGATCTACCTTAGATCAAAACTAAACAAATTCTCTGCCCTATTCCTCATCCTCTGCTCTTAAGTTTCAGGTTAGCACAGAATTTAGTTTATTTCTAGTCTTTTGGAATATAATAGTAGTAATTAGAGATGAGAAGATAAAAGACCAACAATCTTCAGACAGGAAATTCTATAGCACTTACAAAACAAGCCAAAATCCAATACACAAACGCCTACAAGGTTGCCTCACATCATCCTTACACTGAATCAAACACAAAGCTGTATCCAGAGATGTAAGATGGAGATCCAAATGTGGATACATGAACGTAAATCAGTACAAGTTTTCTTGAAGGTTTTGTTGGCTGTAAGTAAAATGACTTGCTTAGGTTTTCCAGTTCAGGTTAACACACATTTCATGCATTTTCCATTTCCAAACACTACAGTCTTTCAATGCTGGGCTGAATCCTTTCTCCTAGTTGTGGGTGTTCCTATAAGCCTCAGGGGTAGACATTCTGCAGAAGCAGACACAGAGAAGTGCCTTGGGGCTTATAATGCTTATTTTCTTCTGTACACCAGAAAAGGAATAAGATAGAAACAGACACCTTGGATAATTTTATACGACCATATATAATATGCCTCTTCTTATAACCCTTTCCCCTTCCCTCTGTCCCCAGAGACCACCCCTCTGGTATGCAGAGAAACCTGGTGCTGAAGTTAGCATTCAGAAATGAAATTTAAACATGAGAGAAGGCAAGAAAAGCAAATCTGTACCCCCCTTTATTGTTCAAAATACCAAGAAATCTTCAGATAAATGGGGCAGCACAACATTGTTTAAAAAATCAAGGCTAACAGCTGTTCATACATATATGTGCATGCTTTTTCTTTTTTCTTTTCTTTTTTCTTTTCTTTTCTTTTCTTTTCTTTTCTTTTCTTTTCTTTTCTTTTCTTTTCTTTTCTTTTCTTTTCTTTTCTTTTCTTTTCTTTTCTTTTCTTTTCTTTTCTTTTCTCTTCTTTCTTAATGAAATGGAGTAGCAGAAGAACTTCAATATTTTAGGTAATTGGTATACTTAATCAGGTATTATAGGAGAAACTATCTAAATATGAATTTTGAGCAGGTCAGTGCAGCCACACTACCTTTGTTCTGAATTCTACACAGTTGTAATTCAAACAAACATTACTGCGCAAAATACATGTATTATTCTGTTAATGAATGAAACCTAGTCATTTTTGATGCTGCTGTTGAAAAAAAAAAAAAGATTGATTCACTGCAGAGCAATTCAAGAGGGTTGTTTCTGCTCTTGGAAGAAACAAGAAAACAAACATTTAAGTAAATAAATCCCTAGACAACTAACCTGCAAAACAATTACTATTATTAATATTTTACACTGGGAGCTTCTCATAAATAGTAAAGTCAACTTATTATTATTTTTTTCTTTCTCTTTTATTCTTTCAGCTAGAAGCTTAAGGTCTTTACAGTGGAAATATAGCATATGGATTGTAAGCTTCCTGAAGAAAAAGCTGTGTCTTTTATTTTTTTTTTACTGTGGTCAGCTGTCAGCTCCAGTAAGTTGCTGTGTCTCTAAAAAGTTCTCCAGGTCTACATTGAAAAAACTCATAAATATCCAGCAATGTCTTTACATGGACACAATGAAGACTTTCAATGGGGTTTGTGCATCATGTTCCATTTTAGCTAACCCAGGTAACGTTGTCTCTCTGAGCTGCTAGCTGAAACTGGGGCTGGGGCTCAGCGGTGGCTGATGCCCACCTAACTGTTGGCTGACGTGGTTCCACCCTCCCTGGCAGGCAAGACTTAGATTAGTTTAAATTGCTGTGCAACCGCAGCTTAAATTATCTAACCTGGGTTAGGTAACCCAAGTTAAGAACACACCTTTCTTTGTGGTATGTTTCAGCATGACTTTCATGTTGGTTTTATGTTTCCCACTAAAACAGAGATTGGTACAGAAAGTGAATGTATTCAGAGAAACATTACTGAGCTCCACCAGAGATTTAGCCTTTGGCTACAACAGGCACAGCCCTAAGTCCTGAGAAAATTCCATATACTCCCTGTGACTCATTTCTGCATACCTTGCTCAGGCAAAGCTTCCACTTAACTTAATAGGATATTTTTAAAAAGGGCCAGACTGGCAGTTACACAGGATATAGCTGTCAGATTGTCAGATCAAAAAAAGTTAGTTGGCTTTTTGGGGAGGGGTGGGAGGAGCTGCACAGTATTTTCATAGCACAAGCAGTAGAAAATGCCCCTTTTAACAATATCTTTTTTTTTTTAATATGTGTGTAAAAATGCATGGGCCTTATTTTTAAGGTTTTTCATCATTCTGGTCCAGCTCATGCTATATGTTAAATACATAGGCAGTACTATGAACTAAAATTTTATTTCATTACAGTTAAGCACATGTGTAAATGATTTGCTGGATTGAGGCCAGAACGCTTGCTGAATCAAACTGAAATACAGCAATGTCTGTTCCTCCCCCTTAAACAAACAAGCAGTAAATGAAATACAATAAAATAACATTCCTAGAGAAATCTTGTGCTAAAGAAAGAACTGCTGCATTGCTCTATTAGTAATTTGTCTAATGTTCAGTATCTGCATTGTTCTTACAGGTGTAATGCAGTAGTAATTGGGTAAGCCTTACAATTTTATCCTCATGTTATATTGGGCATACGTTTGTAGATGAAGAAAGTAAAATGAAAATAATGTAGTAAAATGAAAATAACATGAAAACAAAAGCAGGAAATGTCATTCCAAATTGCTTGACTTAATAAACTAAGTAATGATACTGCAGTAATTACAGCACCAGTAGAACCTTGAAAAACTCTGGAATCACTTCCCTCAATGCATGGGGGTCCATCCCAGAACTTGGGCAGTGAGACACACCTCACAGAGCTACAGATGCTCATCAAGGTTATTGATTTAATGCCTATTTCTGGTATGAATGGCAAAATGAGAATAATGAGAATAATGCTAGTTATTAGATATTCTGTGTTAATTTTTCAAGCATGCTGAAACATATTCCATCTGTTTTCTATTCTAACTACAGCCAATCCATTATATTTTGATTTTTATTGTACTTTGTTACTAGGAGCATTATGTGCAATGTATTGACAAATAAACCAGAGTAAAAGATTACAAAGACTGAAAAAGGAGGAATAACAATTGGACAACAGCACAAGTCCTACCAAGTACCTGTGAATTGTGAACAATAAGAGCATGTAAAACAGCAGGAATCTCTTTTCATTTCATTCAGTCGTAAATCAGGACGTAAACCACAGTGAGTTATTCCTCTGAGGAGGGCACTTTTACTATTTTTTGTCACCTAAATATGCAATGCAGTGCAGGGCTTACCAAACTTCCTTACATGTATATCCCCATTCCCAAACAGAACAGTACTTTTAAAGCTTTAGGCCTTCAGTAAATCCATGATATTTGACTAGTTGCAGTGGAGTTATGAGTCCTCTTCCACATTCAGGCTTCCTTGGTATTTCAGAGTGCTAAAAGCTCTGCAGAGCCTTCTACTCCTCCGCTGAAGTAGGCAGCAAAGGCAGAAGGATTGAGTGATTTGTGCAGTGCTATTGAAGACAAAGGTTTTGTGGCTTCAAAGTAGATGCTGTTGATTCCCAGACTTTCTCTCCACCTCTCCTGCTGTCTTTCATCACCAATTTTCTTACAAAGAAATTAATTAACTTAAAGTAGGGCTTAATCATGCCTTCTTCAGACAGTGACCCACCTTGTACATATTCAGGAATGCCTGATTTTGTTTGCTCTGAACTTCCTAATCCTATTTCTTTCTTCTTTTGCTTTGCAATGTTATAATTGTACTATAAGCAACTAGAGCTGGGGAAATTAAGAACCAGTGATTAGAAAATTCAATACAGAATGACAAACTGAGCTTGACCCAGTTTCTCCTGAAGCCTACTGATTTAGCATTTGGATCTGACAGATTATCTATGAGCTAGTAAGAGGCCCAGGGCACAGACATTAGCAGTGGCCTGTGATTGTCCCCACTGTTACATGATCAGCACGCTTTCTGGCAGGGCTTTGACTCAACTAGCGTTTCCACAGCTGTGTTCAGGCACAGCTGGGGATTAGCAGCAGCCAGGGAGCACTCCCAACAAGCAATCTGGATGTGGCCACCCTGTGCTGGAACGCGTGGGACTTAGTTTTATCAATGCAAACAGCCAGGAGCAACCATATATGATGTACCACACCATGACAATTTGACTTAGGTCCAGAGACAGCCTATTGAAATTATTGTAATAAATATAACCATTAATTTTTCATGTCCAAGTGGAAAAAAAAGGTCTCTCAACTTCAGTCTTTCAATTACTTCTATAATAATCAGACCCAATTAATTCTAGATTTCTTCTAACAAAGCTTTTGTCTTTATGCCAACTAACTTAATTAATTGCAGCTCATATTCATGTGTGGTGCCCAGAAGAGTTTTTCCAAGGTCAAAGGATTTCTCCTGTTGTATTTGGCCGTTTACAGGTCCCAGCTGACATACAGAGACAGGTAGGAAATCCAGCCTCCAGTTTTGCCTCTCAGCTTTGTCTCTCACCCCTACTTCAATACGGGACTCTCTTTCTCATTCTCTTTGTTTCCTTTATGCAACAAGAATGTGGCCAGTCAAGGCTGTAAAAGCTGTAACATCTCACTTCCTTTCCTCCCTGCTTTTCAGAACTGCACCTCAGATGCAAAATGCACATATAGTCAATAGATTACTTGCTGACTGAAATGTGGTGACATATGTACGGTATCTCATAATTAGCACACTTTGCGTACACTGAACTTCCTTTGGTTCAGAACATTTTTAAGAGCATTACTAGATTTTATAAATCATGATCATAAGTATTCATTGCACATACATATTGAACTCAAAAGCTCTAGCTCTCTTTTGGATTTTCATAGGACTACATATGACATATTACCCATAGAGATGTCATGGTTGGCATTTGGGAGATTTTTCTTAATTACTTCCTCCCATGCCATAGGTTAGGCTCTTGTCATCTTGCATACATACACGCACTCCTGCAGAAAAAGCGAAGTCACTTCCATACAGTCCTTTCTTATCACACAAGGACATTTGTCCTTTATGACACACAATTCCTATGTTGGCACTTGGTAAGTCAACATAATTATATGAGGTTACAGATTTCTGCTGGCTAACAGATTCCCAAGAGGTTTTGAGGAAAGCGTGAATGTTTCTATGCTGTGTAATAAGAATCAATTGCTCTTAAAAGTTGTATGAGAATCCACAGGAGTCTTATACAAGAGACATCAGTCCCAATAGACTGATTTGGTATGAAGAAAGGGCTGCGTTTTATGAAACTGTACTTTCTCAAGATTTTGTGCCTGATAGAGGACAGGAGACTCAAATATATTCCAGAAAAGTTCTGCTTATCTGTATAAACCTTCTAAAAAATCTAGGATTGCTGTCCAAATGGCTGCTGGGGTTTGTTATCTGTGTGCAACAACATAGGTGAAAGAGGAGCTTCTGACACCTGTTAAGGAACAGCTTCTCTGGGATACCATGGTTGGTAGGAAAAGACTTCAGTAAATTAATATTGGGCTTACTAGGAGAGGATGGTATTTTTATTTGCACACAGAGGCTGCTGCTGTATTTTTTCCAAGTTTATGACTGTGTCCACTCCTCCTGCAAAGATTTCCTTGTTTGTGCACAGCTGTAGAGGCCTTACAAGTGGGAGAAATTCTTCATGCTGCAAGTGCATGAGGGAGTCTGCCTTTGCTTTTTCAGGCTTCTGAGTGGGAAGCTCAAGACTGCTCAGTTACTTGTCAAGAGGGACTTGAGGAGTATTAAATCCAGCCCTTTTTTCGCTGCTTGTGGGAAGAAGGGTTACTTTTGATGGCAGAATCAGACTGAAAGCACAGTTTGGGCATAAAACAGAGAGGGCTGTCCCCATGGGGGCAGCCATGCCCAGAAGCCCCTCTGCCTCTGAGATTACTGAGGTAAATACCAAAACCCAGACTCTGCCACCCAGGTCTAAAATCATGACATGAGAGACAAAACTCCTTCAGAGCCCAACAAATTTCCACTGAAATGGAACCCGTTACTTTAATGCTGTGCAACCCACCCCTTACTCCTACACTGGCCCCTCCGCCTCCGCGGCTAGTGAGGCACAACCAAAATGGAGGACCCCATATGCCTGAACGTCCAGGTACCGAGGGGAGACGTGCCTGAAGTGGGGGAGTGTTTTATGCTCTTTTCCTTTTTTTTTTTTTTTTTTTTTTTCAGGGCATATTGTTTATCTGGGGGGTTAGGGGTGCTGGTATTGGGCCTTCTATCTCCATCAGGCCCTCTCCACGCAGGGCGCCCGCTGGATTTGCAGCCCATTGTTCGGCCACGGTTGCCACAGAAACGGGAGCAGCTGCTGGCTGACGGGCCTTGGCTGGCAGCCCCGGGCAGCTCGGCCGCCCCGGCCGGGCCCTGCGCCCCGCCAGCCGCTCACCCTCCCGCTGCCGGCGGTGGCACGCCAGACTGTGCGGGATAATGTTTACTAACATCGGCCACATGGCTCCCTCCGTACCGCTGCTCTGCCCAAAATGTGTCAGCCCTAGTGGATTGCCAGGCAGCCGGCCAACCCGTCTGCAACGTGCTGAAAAATCTGTCAGCGGGGGCTGCTGCCCGCAATCTCATGGGGGATCCTTCTTCCCCGGGGTTGAAGTGCGCTGCGCGCCCTCCTCGTGGGGCACTGCGGATTGTATACGTCTATAGACATGTATATATATGCATATGTGAATGTTTAGGGTGACTGGGCCTGACCCCACAGCCTCAGCGGAACTTGTGGGGTGGCCGTCAGGGCAGCGTGCGGTGGTTTCCTTCCCAGCACAAAGGGCTCCCGTGAATGTTGTGCTTAACACTACTGATAATGCTGGTGGGGCTCGAGTGTCCTAGTGCCGACAATATTGTTTAATGTGTACTTTTACTGGCATGTTGTTTCTCTAGCAAATTTACAGCATGAGATTACTGCTGGAGCTGACCTTTTTTCCTTCAGCCTGGGTAATGAATGTTGCTATTTAAATGCTGTGCCTCCATAGCCCATGTGCTTTAGTTTTTAAAAGAGTAGCATAGTACCCAGGGGAAGCCTTTTGTTGCCCGGCTGTGAAACCTGAATACAAGCTTTCCTATTGGAGGCTGGAGAAGCAGAAAATAACAACTGAGAATAGATTTATAGGGTGTAATTTAGCTTAAATCATGTCACAGAGATAGAAAATATGGATTAGATCCTGAGCTGGTGTAAATCAATACAATTCTATGGAGCAATGATGCTTACTGTAGCCAGGAGCTGGCACTTTCCTCTTAAAATGCAGATGAACACCATCCAGCAGTAGTGAGTAGTAGTTTAAACTAAGTGAAATGGCAGGGAAGTTTCCTGATAGGCAGAGCATAATTGCTTAAATTAAAATATGCTAAATATAGCAAAGTCAGTAAAGTGCCTTGGAATCCTTAAATATGTGCAACTACTTTAGGATTTATAAAATCAGAAATGCCAACTCCAGGAATACGAGGCCATCTAAAGTAAAATGAATATATTAATGCAAAACCATGGAAAAGAGTAATATTGCCTCATTATATGCCTCATTATTGCCTCAAACACATCTTGCCCCTAGTAAGCTTAATTTATGGAAATAGTTTATGGCAAATGGATCAGAAAATTCAAAAATTATAAATACTGGTATTATTAAACTTCAGTCTCCAGTGAGATGTCATAGGAAAAAAACATATATTCATCTTAATTCATCCTATCTATCTATCAGTAAACTGATAGAAAATTAATCTTTTTTTTTTCATAATTACATGTATAATCAGTTATAGCAAGAAACGTTCCAAAAAAAGAAATAAAAAGTTGTACTAACTTTTTAATTTTAATTTTAATTTTTAGAATTTCTATTAAGCATTTATTAAACACTTCTGAAATTGGACATGAATGATGGGATATAATTATGAAAATGAAAGCCTGGACTTATTTTCACTGTCTGTCCTATACCCCTCACCCAACTCCCTTTCTCTGTTATTAGAGGGAATCTTGTCTACTGTTGTAGTTGTGGATGTGAATTCAAATATTATTTTGAATGTAGAGTCACTTGTTTATAATCTTATTTCCATACACACAGTATTCTGCAGTGGCTCAACAGACCACTAGACAATATGATTAACACTTTGATCAGCAAAATTTCAATGTCACTATCTGAGGTTCCAGGTTCCCACTAAATATTCAAGCTGAGTCTTTCTCCCCAATAAAGTGAAATAAAGCACTGTGTCTATATTTTGCAGATGGGGTCCTAAACCCCTAAAGAGAAATTACTTCATTTTTAGCAGGAGGTTAATTTTCTGTGATTTCTACTAGACCACACCCAAATCACAATCAATTAAATAAATAACTTAAATACAACAAACCATCACTATACAGCAATACCCTAACTGACGCCTGGTGACCCAGTACACCAACCAGAACAAAGTAATGCTACATAAGGATATACCTCTAAGCTTGGATTGCAAAAACAAACAAACAAACAAACAAACATTACATGCAGTATTAGCATCGTTCAGATCTGCCTTTTTAGAGCTGCAGTGATGTTTAGGTATTCATTGGATAAAAAAAAAAAAGTCAGAAATAAAATAAAACAACCAGTGCCATACCCCAAAAGAGTACACAGTTCACCTATCCTTTAATATTCCTGTTAGCACAACAGCAGGACTATATTGAATACAGGGATGATATTAGACATAGGTTACCAGTAATGCATCAGTACCTTAACTAACCTCTGTAGTACCTCTAATAAACTTTCTGAATAACACAGTATAAAGTACAGTTATAAGGAAATGTGGCCTTAGTCTGTGATTTTCTTGTTTTGTTTTCCTTGCTTTTTGTTTTGTTATTTAGTAAGCTCTGATCCTAGAAGAAGCTGAACAAATAATGATGGACATATATGTTAAAGGAGCAGCCAGGAACCTCTCAGTGTAATGTGCATGCCAGGAATATTGTCAAGCCCCCACTGACACAGGCTTTGATTCAGGGCATTTACAACCTAAAAACCAGAAGAGCTGTGTAATTTAACAACTTGAAAGGATTGGTGTTGAACTGGTAACGTACAAGCAAATGAAGAGAATGATAAAATTTCTGTCAGGTAAAGACAGTCCCAGAAAACCGTTTCCTTTCTAGCAAAGCATTGTTTCTCTCTTTTTCACTTTCTATTTTTCTGTTTTCTTTTTGTTCAAAACCCCTAAATGCTAAAATTAAAGGACTTATACAAAATAAATAAACAAGAAAAGTTTGCATGTTTTAACTTCCCTTCCCTTCCCTTCCCTTCCCTTCCCTTCCCTTCCCTTCCCTTCCCTTCCCTTCCCTTCCCTTCCCTTCCCTTCCCTTCCCTTCCCTTCCCTTCCCTTCCCTTCCCTTCCCTTCCCTTCCCTTCCCTTCCCTTCCCTTCCCTTCCCTTCCCTTCCCTTCCCTTCCCTTCCCTTCCCTTCCCTTCCCTTCCCTTCCCCTTTTTTCTTTTTATTTTCTTACTTTTTTCTTTTTCTTCTTTTTCTTTTTCTTTTTCTTTTTCTTTTTCTTTTTCTTTTTCTTTTTCTTTTTCTTTTTCTTTTTCTTTTTCTTTTTCTTTTTCTTTTTCTTTTTCTTTTTCTTTTTCTTTTTCTTTTTCTTTTTCTTTTTCTTCTTCTTTTTCTTTTTCTTTTTCTTCTTCTTTTTCTTCTTCTTTTTCTTCTTCTTTTTCTTCTTCTTTTTCTTCTTTTTCTTCTTCTTTTTCTTCTTCTTTTTCTTCTTCTTTTTCTTCTTCTTTTTCTTCTTCTTTTTCTTTTTCTTTTTCTTTTTCTTTTTCTTTTTCTTCTTAATTAAACATGGACATTTTCATTAAAATCTTTGTTTTCAGTGAAAACTGTTTCTATTTTCTTACTTATCATCTTGTGTGAATGTCACCAGCAGGCCTGAAACCTGTGTATCTGTTCATTAGACAAACATGAAGGCAGGTTGGCTGCTGCTAGCGCGGAGTGTCTTTAATTATAGCATATTGGTTTCCCTATTTCTGATGCATGCTCTTAACATCTCAGCTATACCACAGCGCTATAGGAACTATGGTAACTCCCTTTACCCACTGCCTTCGTATTTTATCTTTCTGTGGTTCTTTGGTTTACTTATTTATTCCCATCTTTCCCAGAACAAAGCTTCTTAAAGGACTGAGAGAAAAGTAGTCTGTCTTAAGTTCCTCAAGAAGCAAGAGAGGCATGGCAGTATGTAGTTGCAAGATCTGCAATAATATTTAGCATTGAATAAAAGTACATTATATAATTCCACTGTATACCTTTACATTGCTGCTTCATTTTAATGGAAATCTTTAATTGCACGATAAAGTTAAAAATCGATGATGGAAAATTCCTTTTCTTCAGCAGCTGAAATTTACAGTCTCATTGTGTTGGCAAGGGTTTGTGATGAAAGAGTTTTCTAACATATAACAACTCCTTTAAAATCAAGTTGTCAGAAATATGGTTTTGGAGTAAAAAAAATAAAATTTAGTCTTACTGTTAGATTAAACTGTGAAAAGTTTCTACTTCCTGCTCTTTATTTCCTTTTCATCCACCCAAAGTAAAATATTGAAAATAATATTCACTTCAACACTCAATATGTTTCTCAAATTTTCATTTTCAAAGTTGCTATGCTAGATATAATTATATTTTTAAAAGAAAGAAAAAAAAAAAGCATGCACAAGTATATACAAAAACAGTTGATAAGAAAACAAAAGATTTCATATAACTGAGGATAGAGTTTGGGAAGGAAAGAGATTGTCTATTGTTTGTTGCACAAGGAAAATGAACACATTTTGCTCCATTCATAAGTCTGGCGACTGTACAGAAGTTCATATCATCCCTTTTTACTTAGGATTTTGTGCTTGGATTGGTCTCTTGACTGGGGATTTGGATTCACTGTGAGTTCTCCCATGAACTGTCTGAGTGACTTTGTGTAAGTGTCAATCTTGGTGTGGGGTTTGAGGCCAAATTTAGCATCCATCTGCATTGCTTGTTTGTATAAACTCCTTCAATTCAGTTTTGGAACAATCCAACTAATACTTCTGGCAGGCTGGTGGTATCCCAACTCTTTGCAGCCCATCCTCCTGCCCGTGCTTCCTGCTGTTTCTGAGACCGTCTGTGATATGGTGTAGACATGGCCACAGTGTTTTAGATTGCTCTGTAGAACAAGTTTAATAAATTTTCAACCTTCCACTTTTTTGTCTCTCTGTGGAGGAGGGCTGTACAGCAAAGACGTAGTATGTGGGATTATGACACATGCTTTCCTAGGCACAGTGGCCTCAATCTCTAGTTACAAGAGGAGGGATGGCAGTATGGCCTGTGTCGTATCATATCAACTTGAGTATGAAACATAAACTGCATCAGTGGACATCGGTTGGCATGGCTGGAGAGGATCTTGGGACCATAACAAAAAGAGAAATCCTACTTTAGCCTGTTGCCATTCTTCACTTACTTCTGCCATTTTCCTAGCCAGAAGCCTGAGCTGCTTTGCTTCAAAGTAGCATCCCCCACTGTAAAATTTACAGTAAAAAATATCTATTAATTTGCCACAAACCATGCAATGGTATCTTCATTACTATTCTTAATTGCAGTAGGTAGGACAAAACTGAATGCAAGCTATAATAATGCCTCCATTTTTTATCATGCAACCATATCACCCATGCTTTAGCTCTCCATTCTCTAGACTGCTGAGTGCACGGTAACATTCAGGTGAGGGGCTCTAGATGAACTACTTTCAGCACCCACCTGAAATGCCACCATATGTGTAGTTAGGAAACCTGTTTTGAAACTGGACTCATTTCAATATAAATTAATTTGGATATTTGACTTGGCAAAGAAGGATATGAAGCATGCGCAGTTTCAAATGTTAACATGCACCTGGATATAAAACGTATTTTGACAATGCAGTAAAAAGAAATTCAGAAATTTTAGTCAGAATGGTTCTGAGAAAACACAATAGCTCGATTTTTTTTTTTTTAAATATGCCTATATTATGAAAAAAATATTATTTCAAATAGAGACCAATATACTGTGTAAAACTGGGCGGCATTGTATTCTTTGTGTTAATAGAAAGAAACCAGCACAGGGAAAAAGCTGTCATGGTAATTTGTGAAAAAATGTGGGTTAACTAACCTTGAAGCAGAACCTTTTAAAAATCATCTCTTTAATGCTGCTCCTTAGAGCAAACGTTCCTTTCTGGAAAAAAAAAAAAAAAAAGGCAGAAGATGGGTTCATAATGTTTTTGTTTTGAATGGAGCCAAAACCTGCCTGGCTACTTTTAACCATATCAGAGTAAACACTTCATACATGAAAAACAGGCTTAAAATAATTCCAATATGTATTTGGAGCTAGAACAGTTGATCTGTGCTGCTTAGAGGAGTTCAGCTGTAAGGTGAACTTTTAGAACAGTCATTAGAAAATAAATTGCTGAGGTTCTTTTGTTCTATGCCAGAGAATAAAATTCCCCTTTTTTTTTTTTTTTTTTTTTTTTTTTCTCTCTCTGATAGGTGTAACTTTAGTGGTGCAAGAAGAATGCTGTTAGCCTCTGCAAAAATCCTTCTATGTAGGTGCCGGATAGTCTTGTAAAAATGTAGCCTTAAAAAGCATAGTATAGAGCCATGCTGCTCTGGAAGCAGAGCAGGCACCAGATGGTGACCCCCGTTTCATGTTCTGGTTCTGTGCCCTTGCTCCATGAAGATTAAGCTGCAGTGGGCTTTCTGCTGGAAGACTTTATGTCCCACACCTGCAGCAGCTCCAGGAGGCAAGCTGATGCAGGAGGATGGAAGCCAAAGAGACTTTTGCTCCAAGCCTCTTCCCTGCTACCAAACTGACGGAATGACCGTCAACATATACCTCCTCACATACACTCCAGTATTGTCCAGCAGTTGTGTAACAGAGCTTGTTTGGTCTCGATACGCCTTTTATGATCACTTCACACAATAACTACTGAGACTTGTGTTTGTACAATTGATTACCCTTGTATAGACCTTGTTAAAAGACTTGTGTAATTCCAATTCTATTCTATTCTATTCTGTTCTGTTCTGTTCTGTTCTTTCTTACACCATGTCTATCAGTGGTGTCTGTTGCTTATTTTACTGTAACATTTTTTCCTTGCACATAAGAAAAATAGACATTTCCATTCCTTGCCTTCCCCCCAAATCCCTCCATGAGAAAGAATGAAATTAAAAAAGGCTGTCTGTGGTAGTTTCACCAGGACTGCAAGAAGCCTGAATATGACTGAGCTCATAAGTTCACCTTGTGAGACTTCAGATTTAGCTTTTACACATGGATGGAGTATTTTATAATAACAATAACAACAATGACAATTATAATATATAGTATAAAATGATATAACATTATCTTTACTGCAGAAGGTAGTAAAACCTTCAAACTGCATATGTAAAGTGAATTTCCCTCCTTTTCCCTTTGCACAGAACTACTAAAACCACCAAATGTGGTGTTTATGCTTTTTTTTTTTTCTTTTTTATTCTTTTGCTTCTAGCATAAAACTTCCTGCAGAAACTTCTGAAGGAATATTTCTCTTTTGATACAAAGCATTTGAAATCCTGATGTAAGCCTAACAGGTGAACCAATGCTTGTAAGCCCTTGGTCTTTTAAGAGAAGCTTCTTCATCAGTGTTTGAGTCTCTGGTGAATAGCTCACTGCAGCTCTGTTTATATAGACATATGGTGTGAAGAACACTAATACAGTTGTCTGTGCACAACTGTAACAAACAATCTGCTTATTGTGTATTTTTTAGGCAACACTTCATGCTGTCTAACAGGTGGCCCCAAGTTACAATAGGCACACTGTCGGGGTAGAACAAACCCCGTTTACACAAGAGCCTTGACTGGAGATAGTGACTAAGGCAGCCTGCAAAATCAACCTTAGAACATGGTTGTTTAAAACATTTAAATGCCATGAACCTCCAATGAATATGAGCCTTGCCTTTCACCTCCTCCTGTTGCACTCAATCTATCTCAAGGCCAGTAGAGTTAATTCCTCCCAATGACTGAATGCCAAGCAACATTTAAAAATCTTTCACATATTATGAGTCTCAAGTTGGTGGATATAATACCATATGATATATATAAAAATTGAAGCCGTGTTCTTTTTTGTTGTTGTTGTTCTTTTTTTTTAATAAATCAATCACATTTTATTACAGGCTTTCAGTTAGGACCATGATTTCACCTGTAATCTCAGCGTTTGTAAGTGTGTGCACACTATGCATGCATAGGAGCATTTTTGTATTATTGTAGCATAACGTTTGTTCATGTTCACTACAAAGAGGGTAAGGTGAATTCGGCTTTGTCTGTAGAGATAAACTTCTGTTACATACCTCATTACATTCTCCTTTGTGATCTCCCCCCCAGAAATTTCCTCACCATTCTTTTATTTTTTTTCTTGCTAAAGCTTTCTTCTTGGATATTCAATCCTGCAGCATTATGTTTTCACTTGTTCTGCAGGAAGCTGATATTTATAGATTAAAAAAAAAAAAAAAAAAAAGAAGAAAAAGAAAGAATACATATATCTATTCAGTGGAATTCCCCTAGCAGATAAGGAGATTCATAGGATAAATCTTTACAGTTCCTGGAGCTCTGTTTTTATCATAGTACTTGATTCAGATCTCATTGACCTTCATTGATTTTATAGAGGTGGATCAGGTCTCATGTGAAAACAAATGTTAGGGGGATGGAAATGGGCAGTCCTATCAATGCAGTAAAGCTGAGGCACAAATGATTGTATCTGCATAGGAAATTGGGCAATAATTTACACAATATGCGCGAAGGAACTGATATTCCGTGATCCATCTCTATTAACTTCATATATATATATATTTATATACCAAGCTAATATTTTAGGGTCTCTCAGCAGCCTGTGGTGAGAGATGATCGTCCCCAGAAGACAATTCATCTTGGACCAAGGCAGGTGTCTGAGACAGCTGTGAGAAATCTCTCCCTTAACAAGGAACTCCAGGATGAATAATGCCTAAGTGGTTACAGTAAGACAAAATCCCACCCATTTCAATTGGATGTATGAAAATAATAATAAGCATTTGTATAAGCATATTTGTGGGATGGTGTTTTCCCTTAAAAGGTGTTTTTCTTCAGTTCTGCAAGGTGCTCAACGCTTCTTGAATTATTTGAGTTCAGCAAGATTTGACAGTGCTAATTATTTCATGGAAGGAATGAAGCATCTTGATAGCCTTGAATAATCAAAAATTATTCAGTCAAGATTTGGATGGGTTTCACCCTTAAGGGCTTTGGTGAGATACTGGCTTTTAATTTATGATGATCAATTTCAAAGGTTACTCGCTCATTCCTTTTTCCTTTTTTTTTTTTTTTTTTTTTTTTCATCTCACTCCCATTCCTTTGGAAAGTGTGGGAGCATTTTGACTCATATGTGTATTTTCTCATCAGGTAATATCTAGATGAGATTAGATAGAGCCTGACCCAAAACTCACAAAGTCAGTGGAAAACTTTGAAAGATTTCAGAGGTATTTGGGTGAGGCTACTACTGCACTGATTTGTGAGGATGCCTTGTTTAATTTAATAGAAGAGTTACCTTACACACCATGCCTGGAGCACTGCAAGTCACTTGCTGTGAAACTCTGAATTAACCTAACTCTATTGAATAACACTGTACGCACTCATGGATGTAGGACACAAAATTAGTTGAATCTGCATTAGTGATGAGATCTTGAATTTTTATAAACTGCAGGTAATTTAGGAATAAAATTTTGCAGTCAAAACCAAGAGCAAGACTCCATTTGTTTATCTTATACTGACTCGATTTTTAAGATATTCACCATGAATGATATCTAGAGTGGTGGAGAAAAATGGAAAATGAAACCGTAAAAAGGAGTGTTCTAACATTATGGGTGTGTGAATGCATTTCCAGAACCAAGACAGACTTTCTAAACACTAGTATTTTTGCGTGTGATTAGATCCTAAGTTCATCCAGTCCAGGATCTTTTCTTCAGCATTAGGTTTGACTAAATGATCTTGGAGGTCTTTTTCCAACCTTAATGATTCTATGATTATCCAGTATCAGATAAAGATGTAAACAGAATTTGCCCAATATTATATCTTCTCCTTGTCTCTAACAGTTTGAGATTGGCTTCCAATATGAAATTAAATGGCCTCTCCAATATTTTTGAAATCAATATATATACATAAATGTAACTATTAATATCCACATATAGAAATGCAATCTCTATCTACCTATAGCTGTATGCAGATCATCCTGGTAAGCACAGATCTCTAATGCATACAATACTGCTCTTTGATTTCTTTTCACCATGAAAGGAAAAGCAATAAATGCTTGTAAGAATCAATTCTTCCATTCTTGTTCTATCTATACTATCAATGGAACAACTGGTATAGTGAACTATCCAGTGCTAGAGCCATGGCCCAGGTACTGGAATTCAATCAGTTACTCTGTTAAAAAACAGGCCTTGACACTAATTTGGTTGGCGCTAATTAACAGAAATTATTAATTCAGAAAAAATGAAAGTGTTTTTCACAGCCACATATGTTTCAGAATAGGGGACAAGACTGCAAAGCTGACTGATGTCCACAGAAAACAGTACTAGCGCTTTCCTCTGTTTAGGAGCAAGTGTTAAGCTCAGGTACCTCCACAAGTTAATACATGAAGGAGGTGACAGAGGTGAGTAGGGAGAAAGCAGAGCCTTAAAATTAGGGCTTGTGTTGGACATCATACATTGTGTTGTTAAAAATTGTAATTTAAATATGTTCCATGTGTTTAGTACCTTTCAAGATAAAACTTTTTCTTCTGTAACTACAAATTACAGAAATTCATCAAATAGATCATTGCAGAGGAGGCAACAGAGATGCAACAGGAGTGCATGCATCAGAAAAGAAACCAAACTGATATCAATCAACATGTAGAACAGTTTTATAAGAAAAACAGTAGAATTTCAGTTCTTGGATGTATCTGGGCATAAACAAAATTTGAAGTTGAATTGACATTTTAGTACCCATTGAATGTCTTCAAGCTTGCTTTGTATTGACACGTTACTTGAACTTACATTGTAAATGCTTGGTAAACCCAAGTAAGTAGCAGGTTATCCACTGGAGAGAAGCAGATGCCTTTTGAGTCTTCCAAAGCAGACTGTCTGCGTGCTTTTTTATTAACCTCTAGAGCATCATGCTCAGATAACAATGGTGAACGCTGGTCCTTAGTGAATACAGTTCTGTGCTCTATAAAATCCCTGTACCCTCTTACCACTGAAAAGAAAAGAAATGGAAACAGAAATAAAACCCTTCTCTTCTTACTGCTGTGTCTGACAGCTGCATAAGACAATTGTTATTTGGAGGAGAATTGATACTAAACTCAAAAAGTTTTTAGATGGTGTAAGCTCAATGTCTCTGCCTTATGTCTGAGGAAGAACGGTGCACCTGAGGCACTTCTGAGTCTGGACATCTGCTTTACAGTACGTTACATTCATAATAGCTCAGTCTAGCAGGGGTCACAAGCTCCTCAATTTCTTCTAGTGCCTCAGGGCTATCATTTGTAAAGTTTTCCAACTAATTACCATTTAATAGTTACACCAAAAGGCCTTTTTATAAACATATGTATGTGTATATATAGAAAAAACAATGCATGTATATATTCTTATTGAGTCTTCTGTTTACTTTTAAAATACAAAATAGTGGGAACAGCATTTTTTTTCCGCCACTCTGAATAAGAAAGTCAGTGTCAGCAGTTACTGTCCTTTCTGCCCTTGGGGGAATTCCCTGTCTTTTAGAATGAACTGAGCTGCAATAAAATTAACACTCTCTTCCTTTTACAGGCTTGACAATACCACCTAATGTCCTTAAAATAAGTTTTGCATTCTAGAATATGTGCTTTAATTTAGCTTCTGAAAGAAGCTTTTTTGCCTGTACTTACGAAATCAATCAATTCAAGTAATCAAGTAATCAATTCAATCAATTCAAGTTATTTTAGAATATATCTCATTGTAACAGATAGTATGAACCTATGAGTCTCTCTTATTCTGGTCTAATTGCAAAATACCTTAAATATTGCCTCGCTTCTTGGCCTTTACTATGATTAACATAGCTGGAATATTGTTCTGGTGTTTTCAAGACCATGTCATTTTCCATAGTCAGACAGAAATTTTAAAAGATAAATTAATAGGTATAGCCTGTACAGTTAGAACCACATGCTTTGTGGAGGGATGGAAGTAAGATAAAGATGGGTGCTGTGCCTTTGCAGTAGCCCTATCCCTGCATAAGCTGCGCTGTATGTATAATCTTCATAAAGATCATAAGAAATATACATTGGCAATATTACCCAAATGGAGTCACTATTAAAATACATATGGAACAAGAATAAGTATGTCCCTGAATGGTGGGGTTGAAGGTGTCTGCACAGTGATGGGGTTTTATCACATATCAAATAGGAGCGTGCTCTGTCCTGGCTATAATACTGATAGGTACGGGAATTCCCAGTCCCCACCAAAAGTCAATACAGGTAAGAGCTGCTGTGCCCATCTCAGATAGATTTTGCATGGACAGACTAGACTGGCTCTGTGGTTATACTATTCAAACAACAGCTGTTCCTAATCTTATTTATTTATTTTGTTTATTTGGGTGGTGAGCCCCATCATTCTTTTCTATGCCTGGGTGCAATACCATCAGTCTATATGTCACTCTGTGTCTGCTTTCACTTCATTCTTTTCTCGCCCTGCATACTATTTTCATCACTTTTTTTTCCTGATCTTTTATTTTTATTTTCTCTCTCCCTCCTATGCCTGTGCTTTTTTCTCCACATCTTTTTTTTTTTTTTTCCTGTTCCATGTTCTTTGCCGCCTTTCCATATATTTTTCCTATATATTTGCTCTAGAAAGGCCACCTAAGGTTGCACTGCCGTCGTACAGTCTCCCTGGCTTACCTTGGAATGAGACAATATTTTCCCTGTGCTCTGAGGTCTGTGGTTCAAACACTCTCCCTTTTGCCCACCTTGTGGGGTGAGAACCGCTCTGTGCGTAGCAGACTATTTCTCCCTTGAGTATTATGCTACTGTGTGATCTTCTGAGAAGTCTAACACTGGATGCAGTCAAAGAGAATGATAACATTTATTAAAAATGGTTTCAAAGGCAGAAATCATGTATCATGGAAACATGCTCTAAAAATGAAACATACAGAAATCATATTAATAAAAAGGCTCTTTTAGGATGTTGTCTGTGGTCCTGGAAACATGGTATGGAGGAAGATGATCTAAACCATAGAAACACCCATTCTTAGAAATCACAGCTGGCCTTCTTCCTCAGGAGCTGACTGGATTAGAAGGAGACCAAGAACAAATTCCCAGATCTTCACCTTCCCAGCTATTTCCTTCCATAGGATTATGATCTTTATCAGTTTACTGGGGCCAATCATTCCTGTCCCATACTCATCAATAGTATATGCCCTCTTTTAGCAGCTAGAGGTTTTGTATGCCCTTCACCAATTTCTCAGTATGTGTGGTGTCAAATCTCAGATACTCAGATACTACTCCTTCCTTTGGCTATTCACAAGTAGATGTTATTAGCCAACTTTGCTCTTTTCCACCCATGCTGTGCAGCACCCTGTGCAGCAGTGGTTGATTTAATGACTCTTCACACCCTGGAGCCAGCTGCGTTTTCATTGCTCTGTATGTTATCTGATTGTTGGACACCTTGGGATCCTCTATGATCACAGACACCTTATAAATAACGTAGCAGTCGTGTTAAACCTCCACCTAAGTATGCGGGAGCAAAACGTAGTAAATATTCAAGAAACACGAGTTAGCAGCAAGGCATCCATTTTTCATCTTTGTGAGAATGGTAAAAATGGTAACCTCTGTGTGTAAGAGACTGAATTAATACCTAGCTATCTGCTGGTAATTTTTTAAGGCAAGTTATTGCTGTATGTTCTCCTCTTTTTCTCCTTGTTTTTGAAAAACATTCACTAGATTCTTTGCCCCCCCCCCCCCCCTTTTTTTTTTTGTTAAATACCTTGATAGGCTGCTGGTAATCTACCACTAATCCTTTCTCCTCAGTACATGCATAAAGAAATAAAAGATGCCAGTTTGTGGCTTAGCTGCATTCAGGAAAACTTCCGTATTGCTGCCAAGAACTGCCATCTGCCACCTACAAGCGCAGGTGCCAGGGAGTCTCCTCTGCACACAAAGCATAATAATATAACACAAAGGACCAATGTGCACTAATAATTGCTAAACACACAGAAAGAGGGGCCAGAACATTTTTATGAAAGTTTACTTAGTCTGTGGAGATTTGCATACAGATGGCTAGGTCAGGGTGCTGTGTATGCCGCCTGGGCCACTGTGGGGTAGGGCTGCCTTCAAGCAGCCTTTATAAGCACACACGGCTTTTACTATAGCATAGTGTTGTGGAGAGACCTCATTCTGCACACACTGAATAGTCATTCAAGTAGCTTGCTTTGAAATGAGAAAAGACCTTGGATAGGGGGGAAAAAAAGCAAATTCTTTTCTTTGTGAGACAGAGGAGGAGTGTTGGGAAAGAGGCCAGAGGACTTAAAGAATGTGGGTTAGCAACCAGGAATTAGAGGAAAGTTTCTGTGGAGACACACAATTAGATATGTGGCATTCACCCCTCTCCTTCTAGTGGGCAACAAGAGCAAGCACATTTCAAAGGGTTCATCATCTGCATGAAACAAGGATAGGGGGAAGAAAAAGCACCCTAATTTTTAAAGTATAAAGAAAAGTGTAACTGTCTTAAAATAAAACAAACCCAAAGGTTAAGCAGCAAGAAATTTCCCTTCAACTAAGAGTGTGAAGACACAAACCCTGAATTTAGTTGATTTGCTTTCTGTATGTATGGAGCTCAAAGTGTATGTGTGTGCATACAAACACATGTGGAGGTGCCTACTAATATACTTAGATATTTTAAATGAAAACATTGCTATAAGACTTTGTCATGAGTTTATGGAACATACTTTTTTTTTTTTTTCTTTTTATAGAAAAAAACTTATCGACCACAAAATCAAGAAGGATACTACCTTGTGTAGATTACTTATGGCAGGTGTCAGTATTTAGTTACACTGTAGTAGGTTCCTTTAGAAACACTGCATGTGAAAAGAGAGTGATCTTCAAAGCTGCTCACCTTCATAAATTTTCAAGTAAGCTTTAACTATCACTTTTGCCTTTGAAACAGTTTGCTAGCCTAGGTATGCGGTTCATTTTTTGTCCTTACAGTTTGCACCCTGGAGATTACATCAATACCTGTGAATCAGTTCCTGAAAGAACTGAAAGAAAGGAGGATTAGTGGTCTATGCCTTTCATATGTTTTACAGAAAAACAAAACAAACAAACAAAAACTATTCATCCCTTTCCTGTTTCTTATCAGTTTCTTGAGGAAACTGTAAGTATTGTGCCCAGTTTATCTCATTGCATCTCTTCATGCTTTTTATTGATCCTTTTAGAAAATTGTAATACAGCTCCAAAAGATACTACAATTAGCTTGGTGTGTATAGAGGAAAAAAATATCACACAATCTTACATTTTCAAAACTCTGTATAGATTAATGAAGTAGAGAATTTGAGCACTTTGTGATCAAAGGATTCAAATACCTTGCAAAAGCTCCGTGAGGTAAAAATATATAAAAGATGATTTAGCGGAAAAGAGCAACAGATATAGGTTTGCCCAAGGTCACAGAGGAAGTCTAGGAGAGGAAAGAATTGAATCCCAGTCCTCCGAGTACCAAGGCAATTCCGTATCCATTATCATTCATCCTACTTTGAGACTGCTAATTGATTTTGACTGCTTAGCATGAGCTCTTTAAAGGGGCCTGATTTTCAGGGCTGTTTGTCTCCTGCAGAATGTGGGGCTGAGGTCTGGGGCAGGATGAAAAGGGCAGGAGCAGAGAGGCTTTTCAAGACTTGTGATTACTGCAGGGGTGGGTGCTTGGCTCCTGCCTGCCCTTATGCTCACCTTATAGTAGCATGGGTTTCCTTAGCCTTTACACTGCACCAGCTTCTCCAGGAGCAAAGCATGGAGTTGGAGTGATCATTTCTTCCACTACTGCTTCAGTAGCAAGAAGCCTGAGATGTGCATTGCTGCCCCCAACACTTTTTTTCCACAAGGCTTCCTTCCTTTAGACTTCCAAAAACTAGCAATAATGAAAACAGTAATGATACCTGGGAGTGCAGGGAGGAGGGGGAGACTTTTCTGCCTCAGTTTGTCTCAGATTTTGTAATTCTGAGAAGGATTCCCTTGGTTACTGTGTTACTCTGTCCATCTTTTAAAATCAATAACTCATCCATCACTTACATAAAACTGCAACGTTGAAAGTTGAGATAAACCTGAAATATTTATATGTACTAAAACCAACAATACTTTTATTTTCTTATTTGCCTGGTGTAGGGGATTTTCATTTGACCAGCACTTCATGACACTGTGCTTTCGTAAGCCATTGTGGCTGCCTAGCAAGTCATATCCCAAGCAAACTCCACCTCTCGCCTCTCAGCACTGGAATTCCCCTTTCATGACGCTTCATGTACAATTAGGGTGTAGAGGTAGATCCAGCAGACGGAGAGTAACCAAGTGGGAGGTCTCCAATAACTCAGCAGCAATCTGCAGCTGCTCACCAGGTATGTGCTAGCAGCTGATTCAGGACCTAACACAGTGGATACCAACCTGGACCCTGAATGACACCATTACTTTGACCTTTTATTCAAAATCCTGGCTAGAACAAGGATGTATGCAATAGCAGAAATCTTCTGGGGAGTCAAATACCTGAACGACTGCATGACTATGGGAGAACGGAATAGCAGCTTTTTTTTTTTATTTAAAGTTTTATAATGCATTTCATAAGCCTTCTGGGCAAATTAAGAAAAAAATAATAAGTTAGCAGTGGATAGAATCCAGGTTCCTAAATACCAAACACTGCAAAATTTCCATATAAATTATCCCTTCAGGAGCTGGGTTTTACTTTGAATGCCTTCTTGGTCTATGAGGTCTGAAATTATGCCAGTCTGAGGGAGTTCCAGATATTTTCCATAAAAGCTGCTTTCCAAAATCTTTCAAAGCAATCACAGGATCTCCAAGAATGTCCTAACCATGTCCTTCTGGGCACACCCCATAGTGGGATCATCTGAGTTACTTCGGTCCACTGTAACGTCTTAAGCAAGTATCACAGAGCTAATGTGGAAATTATTTTAAAGAAAATGCTTATCTTAAGTGATTAGATGCTGTAACAAATGTAAGACTTATTTCCCCCCAAAATTCTATGTCACTGGTGAAATCTTAGAGCTTGAAAATTAATGACTGAAATTGAAATGAAATGAAAGCTTCTGCTCAATGTCTCTAAGTGAAACCTTGACCACACTCTAAGCTGTAAGAAGATCACTGACTGATGCAACATCAGAATTCATTTTTTCTGTGGTTTATTCTCTTTCTCTATAGCAAAAATAACTAAATAACTTTTTTTTTTTATATATATACTTTGGTATAAATGCATTAGCATTTATGAGATTCTCATATGCAGTTCAGTGCTTGTTCTACTAGCTTCTTTGGAAAAATTAGTTTAATGCGTTAATGCAGTAAGTCTTAATGTGTATATACACTTTCCATTTCAGAGTACCTTTTGGGGTCATCTGTTGATGCTGAATTAGGTCTAATCCTCCCGATGGAAGCCTATCATAAAACCAACTTTTTTTCATAGATGATTTGCATTACATTCACAAAATATCCAAGAATTCATAGAGATAAATATGTAAAAGTTTACTTACCTGCTTCTTAAAATTGAATGAATAGGAACTGTTTACCAAATATAGGAGAAAGCTTTGTTTGTCTCACTTAGCACATCCTAAAGAAAGTATGTTAGAGATAAATAATTTATGTGTACATAGTGTAATGATATACGTATATGTCTGAGGCAAGATTTATTACATTTTAACCTTCATAGCTTTCTCACAAATTTATATTTTGATCTGAAAACCCATAATTCTCAAAGATAAATGACTTGAGAAATGCCAATCTGAAATTACAAACATAATATGTCATCCCATTCAATGATTAAGGTTTTTATTTAGAAGGCATTTCTAATGAGGAGTCTTGAAAAAAAATATATAAATCCATGGGTGCATGACTATTGATGGGCATTATTTGTATGCAAGCATGTATAGAATCATAGAATGCTTTGGGTTGGAAGGGACCTTAAAAGACCATCCAATTCCAACCTCCAGCCATGGGCAGGGACACTTCCCACTAGACCAGGTTGCTCAAGGCCTGACATCAATGGGTCAGCAGACTGGATCGTTCTTACATAAATATTTAGACTGACGTTAAATAGCAATCACTTCTAGATGAAAGTCAAGTATGTTGGGGTTCTAACATTGATGGATCAGGAGTAATCTAAATGCATTATTACCCTCTGATAAATGTTGCCCCCTTTTCATACATAATATGAGAAATGCTCTGCTACTTTTCTGTTACACGCATGACTTAGAAAACAGCTTTCTTGCTTGCAGCAGGCAACCATGGGTGTAGTGGTCTATAAAGTGTTCACAAAGCATATGCCGAACAACATCTTGGAGATATGAAGATACAGTAGTCATCTGAATTTTGCTTTTTTTTTTTTTTTTTTTAAATCAGTCCTAAAATTTTCAAAATGAATATATCAGTCAAGTGGTAACAAAAGCATATTAAGTTTGTTTAGGTTTTTGAGATTTCCATGTCAAAGGGGTGATTTTAATTAGAAAACAAAGGATCAAGAATTAGCTCAAATGGACCTAGATCTTTAACTGATGAGCAGAACTTTCTGAAGGACAACAGGTCACTTGGAGCTATAAAGAAGATAAGGTTCTAGCTTATTCAGAGAAATATTAGGAAATAAGCTTTCAGGATATAAACTGCCAGAACACGGGGAGACAATGGAGGAAAGACTGCTGATCTCCTCATCTTTTCCTAAATGATTAATGGTTTTTCACACCTTAATCTTCCCCATCAATTCCTAGAAAACTTGTTCTGACTTGAAACAGCTTCTAAATAACCAAGAAGACAATGCAGCACTTAGAGGTAACACCATTTTTAAAGTGTCTTGGTTGCACTAATTTTCCTTAGCTCTTCGCATTTCTAGAAGCTGTGGGAGTGAGGAGAACTGAGACTTAAAATGGGGCAATTCCCCTGTGTAATGTAATTAATACACCTTCGAAGAGGCATGGAAAGTTTGGTGACCACAAGCATGTCATTTAAGGCCACACCTTCAAATGTGTTTGCCTTAGTATGGGTAGATGTGCCTAATTCTAGTAAGTGAAGTTTTTAATTGTACCCTTATTGTCTTGCAAAAAGAGCAGACCTCAGTGTGGGTCCACCTCTCATACTTCAGAAGCAAAAAGAACCATAGAACTATGAATTATTGATATCGTAGGAAACTACACTTATTTGTACAAGTGTTGCCTTCATAGCCCTCCTTTCTCCTATTAATATAGCACAGTATTTGCAATTAAAAATAGATTTACTTTATCATACATCCCTTTAAAATGTTGTGGAGTTAAGATAGCAAAAGAAGGCTAGTTATTCAACAGAATAAGGTAGGTGACATTTTAATGTCTGAAACAGACCTCTCTGAGGCCATTAAGCAATATTTCCATTGATTGCAACAAAATCTTGATCAGGCAATTATGTTATAGAAGGAATTAATATCAACCTTAAAAAAAAACACATTCCATAGATTTGTTTTCTTGTAGTGGATGTACCTTCTCAAATTACAAACAGCTTGTCATGAATTATTTTGTCTGCTTCATATAGAGAACTTTTACCTGAAAAGGTAACTAAAATAATAACTACAGAGATGCCAATTTTATGTTATTTTTTTTTTAAAAAAAAAAAGGAAAAAAAGAGGAAAAAAAAAAAAAAAAGCAACTTTGCTAATCAGCAAACCCTTTGATCTGGTTAACCCTAAAGGTCAAAATACCCTGACCCCATCAATGTTCTTGCTCTAATGTTGCCCTGCTTGGGTCATTTCTTTCATTGTTTTATTCATCCCATATTAACTTCAAAACGAAGCTGCAATGTTCCTGTGTACCTAGCAAATCTTCCTGATCTTACAATGAGGTGAAGGCCCATTGTTTCACTCCAAATCTGTTCCCATTGTGCCCATTCAGCAAAATCGTTCATTTCCCCAGTCTAATGACTACATCCTATTCAAGGCTGTAAGCATTTTGTCATTCTGACCGCGGAGGCTATTTAAGCCCTTTGATCTTACCTGTTATTGCCCCACTCTTCAGCTGCTGAACCGACAAAATAGGCACTGTTTTAGCTACAAGCGTAAGTGGCTGTATTCCCATTTGCAGTATATGTACATGAATGGAAGAGTATTGAGTATTTTGAAAGAAATGCCTCAAGTCTTTAATTTTACAGTAATGTGTGTAGCTTGTGGAGAGCTAATGCTGCATGTTAGCCCCTGCTGAAGATTGTTTACCCCTGATGTGGATGAGAGTTTTAGCCTTCATTTCAGTGGGAGCAGAATTTAACCAAACCCCTCAGTGCTTTCAGAAATTACACCTTCATTTTATAAAGCCCCTCATGAGAATTCCTGCATTTTAAGCTGTGTTTTCCAGTGGGAGGAAGAAGAGATGAGTCAGAGGCAGTACCCCCACCATTCTCCAGAAATCAGAGACCTGGGAGTGGAAGTGGGCAGCTCTGGTCCCCTCCCCTCTGCCATTTGCAGCCTCCACAAGTTAATTGGAAGAAGAGTGATTGCTCAGAGAGAGGAGGCTGTTCTGGTGATAGTGGATTAAAACAAGAGAACAAGGACCAGTCACTTGTAGCTCTTGAATGGGTAAGGTGGAAAAAAGTGTGATAAAGAAAATTCAAATCCACACTATGGTCTGCCTATAGCCTGGCCTTTAATTAGTAAAATAAAACCAGTAATTAGGAATATTAGAAAATGACTATAAGATGGCATACATTATTATTTGGAGTGGGTGGTACAGGCTCTCTGAGTAATACTGTTTAGAAACAGCAATACTGTTTAATTTTTTTTTTCTCTTTTTTCCTGTGGTTGACTTTTCCGAAGCTAGATTTTTACTTCTTTCTAGGTTGCAACGGATCTCTAAAAAGGTCTTCCTGTCTTCCAATTTTTATTTTATTTATTTATTTATTTATTTATTTTTCCCAAGGGCATTAACTCATATCACAAGTTGGTAGTCTGAGGAAGTATAAATGAGTTCCTGGTAGAAAAGAAGGTCCCTTGTCTCAAGCAAAACATGTTTTGCCCTTTTCTCCTTGCAGCACAGTTTTCTGTTTAGAAAAACTCTACTTTTCAGTTACACTGGGAAAGTGGTCCTAGAGGATGTGCCATTTTTCTGCTGGATCTTTTCTTCCTGAAGTATATGGAGGAAGAATACCTTTAAAAAATGGCAATGCAAGAACTAGCCAGCACATCTAAGAATTAACAGACACATTTGGTTCTTAGCACAGCAGAATCTGTTGACCACAAGGACTTTTATTTCAGGAAAAGCAGCAGATGTATGCATCTATGCCAAATCCTATTTTTGTTTCAATAGGACGGGATAATGTTTTAAAAAGAAACAACAACAAAAACAAAGCCCTATTTTTGTCAGAAAAAAAGTATTCAACTGCTAAACTTTTGAATGTTAAATGAGATTTTTTTTTTTTTGTTAGCTTCTAACATTTGTTTCTCTGTACAGCCATTTACTTCATACCTTTCTGGTTGAAGAATGGCAAATCTTTTGCCTTTTTTAATGTGTAAGGTTTGAATTAATAAGAGGCTCCATTAATAAAATCAGCTCCGTAACCTATTTCTCATGCTAAGTACCCCAGCAAGGAATATCAGCCTGAAGTGCAGGGGAACCAAATAATATATGAGCTAACAATTTTGTCTAATAACAAAATATTGTTATTTTGTGAATTGCTGTTCACTAAAACCATGGTCCCACTAAGAAATTTGGAAGCATCAGCTTAAAATTAAATTCTAAAATCTCCTTGATGGCACTTGGTGACTATTTGAAAGGTATCAAGGCTTGTTATTCAAAGGCCATTTTGGTGCCACTTGATTTTATACAGAAAAGAAACTTTCTCTACAAATATATGATTAATCTTTTCTTTCTGTCTGAAGCAGACTTTCAGAACTCATGGTTTTAAGTTTCATTGTTTTTGAGAATGGCGTATGTTTGTTGCAGTGGTAAGACACTAGGCAAGAACACAAGCAAAACAAATCACTGTTTTGTACTAGCTACATCACAAGCTACTGTGATGTAGCTTGTCTGTAGTTTCCAACATAGATGCACTAAGCAAAGCAGCCATCTGGACCAGATCCTGCTGCTGTTGTGTACACTGAACATAGTCTAAGCCTGTACCCATCTGATTTCCCTGAAGTTAGATATGCAATAGAGTTCTACTTGGCTCATGTAAAAATGATGTAAGTCAGTCCATTCAAATTTAAGTGGAACTGTCTCAGTTGTACAAAACTGTCTTAGAAGAAACCAACTGAGCAGGTAAACCTCCATCTCTGCATGGTGGGATCCACATTTTGGGATAAAACCTCTATACATGCAATACTGTACAAGGCATATGGAAAGGTTTGTTGAACTATCCCACAGGGCATTTGCTGTTTACATGTGGATCTACAAACGATGTGCATTAAAAGGTCACTACATTCAACTAGTCATTGTCCAGGCTCAGAACAAGGTGAGCACTGCAGTGTGCTGCTTCTTAGGCATTCACTCCACATCCAAGGAAAGTGCTCCTTCCATCTTGGGACTGCTTCCCAGCACTGTCTAACTTCATTCTCCTTTTCTAATGTGTGTGGTAGCTTCAAGCCAGAGGACTCTGTTCTAGGACTTGTGTGCCACCTGTTGTGAAGTCAGTGTGAAGTACAAGTACAGATCACACTGAATGACAGCACCTGCTCGTTGAAACCAGACCTTATATTATGTAGGAAGGATACAGACAATGCAAAGGCAGAAGAAGGAAGTCACATTAAGAACAGCACATACTGATGTGACCTTAGTCTTGCAAGACTAAAAATGTACTAAAATAGCTAAGATTGTATGATAATGTTCAATTTCATTATTTTTTGTACTAATACCTTTCTATGTGAAAAATCACACTGATGTCAGCAAGACTTTTGTAGAGGGCCAGACCTAAAGCCTGTTCAAGACCATTAGAACGTTATTGCTGATTTACTGATTTTAATTTGCAGAGGGCATGGCACTACTCAGTTGGAAGATGTGTGGTAGAATCCAGCTTTATTATCATCTTTAAATTTCCATCTAAAAACTGTAAGAACAGTTCTAAAATATGCTAGTGTCAGCTACTTGTCTTCCTGACTCAATAGACAAATAGACATGTAAGCACCTTTTTCACATGGTTATGATCAAAACATCTATGAATATTTGTCCAATTCTTTTTATTATTATTATTTAAAATATTTTTATACCACATACACTGTACTAAAATGCTATATGTAAACTTGTTGATTTTTTTTTCCCCCTTTGCATGTATGTAAAACAAATTCAGATTGATCTGTTTCATTAACAGTGTGGTAGTGTGTTGCTCATTGCTTCATTCACTGAATTAATTCAGGGATTTTCTCTTCTGAGCTGACATACAGACATAGGAATGAATTTAACGCTTCCTTCCTTCCTTCCTTCCTTCCTTCCTTCCTTCCTTCCTTCCTTCCTTCCTTCCTTCCTTCCTTCCTTCCTTCCTTCCTTCCTTCCTTCCTTCTTCTGTTTGTCTCCCTCCCATTCTCCTTTCTTCTTTCAGTCATGTTTCTTTTCTCCAATTGTTTGTTTTTCAGTGGTTTATTGGTTTTACTTTTTGCTTAATGAAAACACCCATGATGATTCCATACAACTACCTAAAACTGTATTTATGAGTTAAGGTATCTAACATTGTATATTGACTAATCCTAAACATGGTCAGGTTGACTGCTAGGAAGACTCTTACTGCAGCTTTTCTGACAGTAACGTCACAGCATTACAGCTTCAGGAACTGACTGTTGATATTGAAAGTGATAATACTAATCTCAGTAAGGTGGAAGTGTAAAATTTCATGCTTTAATGGTCAATTACTGACTAAGGAAATCTTATCTCCAAATATGTGAGTCATGTGTAAAGCTCACATGTACCAAGCTTTGTCACTAATTACCATTTCACTATTTTACATAATTGTACTAAATAGTATAGGCTGGATCTACCAGAAAAAATTTAATGGTGTAGTGTCCCCTAGCATAATTAGTGTCATAGGTTCTCATTTCTTTGGTGCTTGCAGACAGAACACTGTCTAATGCAGCTGTGATTGTAAGTAAGAATGGCCATTTCTATAGGCTACACAATATGCTAAAAAGACTGAATGTATATATATACTTATGTGGTTTTGTGAACAGGATGTGGGTATTGTGTGTTGCATGTATAGTTAGTATAAACTACTCCATTTCTCATTCTTAGACCATATGATTGCATACTGCATAATCAATTTCATATGTATCTAACATACAATCATCTCCTAATAAATTTGCAGTCTTCAGCACATCTCTCATTTTCTTACTTGTTGTTGTTAATGCCATATCTTATAGCACTGCCATTTGATAGACCTAAAAAGTATAAAACATTCTTCATCTAGTCAGACCCTAGAGGAAATGGAAATATTCACTGTAATTGTAACCTCTGAAGAAGAGCTGGTCTTTTCTGCCTTAGATATATAAAACTGATTCATTCATTGCAAATAGTTCAAGGAAGCTGCTGGGAGGTAAGAGACTAAGATCTTCTGAAGGCTATGAGGATACAAAGAGATCAAGAGTTGCCTAAGAGCATTTGTGGCAAGAGAGGTGGATAAATAATTACCCCTGTGGTAAAATCTAGTCTACCTATTGTTTGAAACTAATGACTTTTTACAAGGTACTTCTCCATTTACAGCTTGCCACTTACAACCTCTGTGATTGAGTATCTTTAAAGTGTATCCTTCAAAACTTGCCCACAGTGGGACCACAGTGCTCAACATGTGGTATGGCAAATTCCTTGCAGAGTCAGGTTAATTTGCTGAAATTAATCATTCTGTCTTGTGACAGCCATATGATGTCAATACTGCCAAGAGTGAAAATAAGATTTCTTATCCAAAGATATTGTCATCTGGACACAGACCTCTGCTACAAATGCCAGATAGGTCATCCAAATATCAGTACAGTGACTCATGCAGTGCATGCTTAGCTTATATCTTTGTAGGTTAGGCACACAGAGCAAGGGATGGGATGAAGCAGAACATACAATTAAAAAAAAGCTACCCAAATATTTTTCTATTCATATATTTGAACGAGAAACTTGCCATTTATTTTTGTTTATTTTTGTTTTTATTTTTCCAAAAGAGATTGATAGAATTAACATTGATAATAATAGGATCAATTTTCATTTAGCAGGTAGATTTCTAGAAAATTGTCCTAATTTTTCAGTGGCTGTGATTTGGGATTGTAATTACTCTATATATGAATGAATGAGTGAATGTGTGGTGCTTCTCCTTATGGAGTGAGTGTAACATAATCCCAAGTTTCCAACAAATTCTTATGTTTAAAAATTTAATTTCTTTAAATTCTTGATATTATTGCTTGTCAAGCCACTCATTTGCATATTCATATAAATGAAAATATGCATGAGCTCATTGAAAATCAATGCCTTTAAACTTCAAATGAATTTTAAAAGCAATGCCTTGCAATATTTGCTTTGAACTAAAATCCTTTACATTAAGAAATTTAAATCACTTAACACCTACATACTTAAATTTAGAAACTGCCAAGGAGACCTAGTATGGTTTTCTGACAAATGAAAAATAAACAGTGTAATTTATTTAGATGTTCAACTAGAAACATAGCAGTACAGTTTTTATGTTGATTCCTAAGTCTTAGACCAATTCTTTAAAGTGATTTGGCATTTTCCAAGCAGGGAAACCTGTATTTCTTGTGGTCCCACAAAACAGTGGATTTTGTAGTGGAGATTTAGTTGAACATTGGCTTGGCTGAGTGTCTAGCATTGTTATTATTACTGCTGTAAATGACCTTAAGGCATGGCAAAAGGTCCAGGAAAGGCTGAATTGAATGTTAATGTGATGATGAGAATGCTTAGTTTTTCAGCATGGCATTTCAAGTTTTAGAATGAAAGCATAAGCCATCTCTTAATTGATGTGGCAGGTCTCTGAAGTGGGAATTAGCCTGTGCTGCTTCATCTATGTTGGTGTATTCATGTGAATTGTTACATGTGTTAATAGTAAACAAAGGAGTTTTCGTGGTGAAGACTGAAGAGCATCACGTGACTGCTGTACTGAACTTCAGTCGTCCTACTAGGAGATTCTGTTTTCTTTTTTCACTCTCTACACTAATTTAAGAAAAGTGAAAACTTACCTACAGTAGTAGGATGTGCTTAACTTCCATTTATTTTTTCAAGTGGATGGTCTAAATGTTTTCAGACAAGCTAAGAAGGGTATTTGTTACCTTGGTCTACTATTGTTGTGTACTTTGAGGCTGAATGTTATATTCTGTGACTGAAAAAATAACATGATGCTTTGATTTGATTAAATATGAGAGCTGATAGACTAATTCATGTTATAGTTGAGAGCTGGGCTAGTTGTGCTACTGTGATTAATTGGATATTTTAACGTGTGCCTGAGGCCGTGTTCTCTCAGTTACACATTTGTTTTATCTACATCTACAATGCTACAATATTTTAAGTTAAATTATAATTTTCAACTACTTTGGTTAATATAATATGAAAATACTCTGTTCAAATTCTGTTTGTTTAGGCTAAACTTACAGTGTTTTAATCTAAATCAATTTGGAGTAGGGCTAAGCCAAGCCAAAATAAGACATTTTTGAAACAAGTGTCAAAAGGCATGTTTTTAACTGGAGATGTTTGTGTAAAAAACAGGCACAGACCCACTTGGTCTTTGTGGAAGTGATAATGCTCTGAGCTACACATGAGAAAAATGCATGAAGTATCCTGAATGATAGCAACCTCCTGAAAGCAGCAACCTCATCTTCTCAGATATCAAATGATGGTCTCAAAGATACAGTAAATCACTGATGGTTAGCTTTTTTTGGTGTAGAATGGAAGACATATTTTGCACTGCCATGCCTTTCCATAGTTTAGCTGTCTGTCACTGCTCAAAACTGGATACTGGGCAAGAAGAACTTTTGATTTGACATGGCATGGCCATTCATGTATTGTAAATAGAAAAGGAAACCTTTGTGCTTCATTTCCAAGTCCAAAGGATAGTGTGCAGGAAGTTCATTTTTCTTGAATTGAACCACTCCTTTACAAAAATTCTCTAAGCTTGTGTCAAGCTTGGGTTGAACTCATGTAAGAAGGAAACACTAAGGAACATAGTTCCTGAAGAGAGTCAGAGGGAGTTTCAACCTGAATATGTTGATAGTTATTGATTAAATCACATAGTTATTGATTTAATCACCTCCTGAAGGTTTCATGAATGTCTTCTTGAAAGGAGCATTGGGGGCCTGACTGTTACCAGATGAGTCACAGAGGCAACTTCAGTTTCAGCCATGGCACACCATGGACAAAGATTAAAGGATTAAACTTCAGCCTAACCAAGATCTTCAACATGAAGCAGTGGATGAAAATGTCACTTCACATCTAGAAATTATCAATATCTTTCATGGTTATAAACTGAGAATGTTCTTCTGTGAAATTTGGACCAAGCTGAGGCCTTACAAATGCCTTGCAAAGTTGTTCCTGAGGGAAAGGGGAGGGTGGACCTGCAGGCTCCTCAGCAAGGCAGCTGGGGGAGCCTTCTCCAAAGCTTCTTCCAGATTTCTCTTGAAGAACCTCAAGGCTACCAGTGCTTTCCCGAAAGCTCCCAGCATTGAGTGGCCAAAGAAACTCCAGTGGTCAGGGCCTTCATGCCATGCAGTGGAAGTTGCACTTAGTTTTGAACCCTGCATGAGCTCATATGATTGTACCTGCAGTCTTTGTACACCCAACATTTCCCCTTACACCTGCCCTGCATGACGTGTATACTGCAAACGAGTACAGTGGGTGGTAGTCCCCAGGAACTGCTGTTTGATTCCTTTCCTGGGAGCTCTCACAGTCAGACCAAAGGGGGACACTGGAAAAACCTGCAATGGTAGTTTAACAAACACCTCATGGCGGCAGCATCTCCAGAGCTTGTACACGTAAAAGTTACAGAGCCAAACAGATAGCAATGGATTTATGAAAGATAAGAGCACATGTTGATAAATCATGCTTTTAATACACGGTGTATTAACCAATTCAAAAAAACAAAATCAGAGTTGTGGAGAGAGCACATTGCCTGTAAATTACAGACTGCTGTCTGAGGAGTGTGTTTGTTTATGGGATATTAGAGTCTCATGATGAACCATGGGAAAACAACAACAACAACAACAACAGACAACATACATACCATTAACTGGGAAAGCAAAACATCCTTTTGTATCAACCAAATCTTTTTGTAGACAACCAAATCTTAGTGCTTTCTGTAGCTTCTTTATTCTGGAGAGCATGCTTTTAACCTGGTAGTTGAGAAACACAAATAATTAGACGTTAATAATATCTAAACATCTTTAAGTTTTGGGGTGCCTTAAAATATATGCCAATTTTAGATCTTTTTCTTGTAGGGAACAGGGTTGCAGGGATGCACACAAGCTAAGTCTGTAGTAGCAAATCATAGAGTGCCAATGCCCAGGCACTGGGATTTTACTAATCTGTACTGTCAAACCAGCTGAAAAGTTCCTAGTGCAGGCACAAACCTGGAGAATAGTCTAGGAGTCAGCAGGGGCTCGGGGCCACTGATGCTGTACACTCTCTCTGAAGCCCCAGTCCTGTGCTCTGGTCCTCCCCGTCCTACAATCCCCATCACCTGAGAACATCAAAATGGCTGTCTGAAATTGTCTTTTCTGAGTTGTGACTCACAGTGCACTTAGGCATGGCTTCAACTTACGTTGCTAATTAGAGGCAGGATTAATTTAAGTGCTTTGTTGAACTGGAACATCACTAAGTTAAATTCCAGTTTTGTCTCAACAGTTTGCCTCCTAGAAGAGAAACACATATCTGACTAGGCCAAAATACTTGGAGCAATACAGAAGAAAGCATATGAGCAAGATAGTGTCTTTTCTTTGTTGGTTAAAACATGACAATATGACAATATTAGAAAAATATTTCTTTCATGTATGAATATAATGATTCCATTCTAAAACTGTATTAAAAAGAGATTTGAACACCGTTTGTGTCACTGTATATTGTTAACTGTTTCAACCATCTCCCATTTTCACAGTCAAATAGGTGTTCCTTCTAATACATCTCAAAAATATAAACATGCATAGAAAAATCTCAGCTCTTCAGCTCAAAAAGGTGTATATAGAGAAAGACAGATTTATGATGGATTTCTGGTGTGTACACATCACTGATTTTTGTTGCTTTATGCTTCGTCTGAATTTTGATATTGTTGAAACAAATGCATCTTCTGTTTGTGAACTCTCCACAGTGTGTCTTTCTGCCCAGATGTTTGTGTAACACTGTTCACAGAGCAATGTTATATCTGTGGTTAAATAGCCAGAATACCAATGGTTGAGCAGGAGAGTCATTGTGGAATTTATTCTAGCCTCTGGCTTGTGGCTTCATCCATTTTTAAGTTTAACTCCAGTTATCCATCTGATGCAAATGGCTCCAAGTTATCTGTTCTATAAATGCCAGATGCTGTCATCTGAACTCAAATCTTTGCTTAATGCTATAAAACATAGCTGTATTTTACCAGCTTCTGTTATTTAAATGAGCTGAACACGTTTTGCTGATCACTTGACTGAAACTAAAGCATTGCGAGTTTGTGTGCTTTGTTGTCAGCTAGTAGTGAAAGATCAAAGAGATGGTACTGAACACTGTCACAGATTCTAATTAATTGGCACTTATTTGCTTACATCTCAAGTTAGCCCATAAGCAGCCCCCTAAATCAGAAGTAATTGGTGACTTGTTATATATTTTTAAATATTGTCATATTTTTTTTTCTACTTTGTGCATATATGCTGTTATGGTTTTAAGGAATATTTCTTTTAAATTTTCAAATCTAATAAAGAATATTTATAATCTTAAAATAAAATAAAATAAAATGAAAAAGTAAATAGAATGTATGCTATTCAATCTAATAGTGAAAGAGTTCATTATAAACACAAATGCATCACAAATGCAGTTGCAGTTTCAGATTCAGGTAAGTGGAATGTATCTTTGCTGTGTGCCTCAGTTTTGTCATAGTTGAACCTGTTGCATGAACTGTAATAACAAATGGCTGTGGATCATTTTAAGAAGATGCAAGAATTTAGGTTGGGTACTTTTAAATTTTATTTTTATTATTATTATTATTAAAGAATATCATCACAGAACTATAGTAGGAAAAGGACTAGGCCTCAAACAGAAGGTTCACAATACAGTGCTGTAGGTAGTCTTCATGGGCAGACAGCATCATTTCAGCTGTCTCTTTGTTGTCCCTGCTTTCATTTCACCTCGTAAGTTTGACTTATTCCTTCTGAACACAGGCCCAGGGAATGAGAAGGAATGGCCAAAAGATGCATGTTTTTCTTGGTAAATCTAGGCATCGTGTTTAATATTTCTTCATCAGTTGTGTACTTGAGTGATGTCTTCAGTTTAATATTTTAATTGGCTGCAAAAGAAACCTCAGAAGGAACTTCTTTCCAAAGGAAGTTCCTTAAAATCACTTATGCTTATTCTTAAGGTTAATTTCCTACCCAGGAACTAAGAAATAACATGAGAAATGTGCAGAGAAAGTATTCAGCAGCACATAATATCCACTGGTAAATTGGGGGAATATCAATTCTATGCAGTGGTTGTCACATCTTTTTAAACACACTGATTAATGGGTGGATCTATTACTGAAAGTATGAGTATTTAATGTATTCAAAGAAGTTGAGTGTATGTCACCACTCACAGACCTGTTCCTCTAGCATAGCATTTCATGTTTACAGTGCTATAACTACTGAGAATACAATGGATGAAGAAAGACAACTAACTCATAGCACAAAGCACTAAAAATGCAATGTGATCTGTAAGTGATATAAACTGCCTTACAAGGAAATATCAGTGGTATAATTTAAATACAATAAAAATGAAATTGTCATCAGTATTTGGATATATATTCTTAGATTAAACATTTTCAATTGTGACACTTAGTTCCATATTCTTTTCTTCCACCCTGTTTTATGGGCAAATGTGTTATTTGGAGAACAGCATGTGGAAACACTATGGAAATGGCAATTCTGTGAAATACCATTTGAGAACAGAGACACACTTTTAAACAAGGAATGGAATTCAGGTCAAGCATCACAAATGAAATGGTTATTGTAAAAGCAGTGAGAGCTAGCCATCTGCCACTGCAGCACTCAAAAGGGCTGAGATGCAGGGACTCCGCACAGATATTCCTATTGCAATACCAGTTAAGACTCACAGAAGTCTCATCTACAGCCATTAGTGTAACAACAGATTTTCTAAACTGACAAATATGCTACATAGCTAAAAACACTGTCCTTGTGTCCATATAGTAAAGTCAAGCCAGGAGAGGAACAACCTTATTTTAAAGAGGGCAATTTGTGCCCCTTAAGGAACTGATCCTGAATTATTTACTCAGAGGCTGATTATAGCTCTTTTTTTTTGGCATGAATAAGATGTTCTGTGTGTTGGTGCCATGCTGAAGATTTAAATGTCCCACACATTTGATCCAGGCTGGGGCTGTGGCAACTACTGCACAGCTGATGACAACAAAGGCTGGTTTCAAGCTCATTGTCATCACCATGGTGTTACACCAGATGAATGGGTGGCATTGATTCTGATTGGCATATTCATTCACATGCATTCAAAGCTCATGAATTTTACTTAACACGTCCCTTTGCTTATTGGCTGGGATTTAATTGGAGTGATGTATTGCAGCACTGCTAGATGAAGTGGAACAGTTTCTTTTTTTTTTTTTTTTTTTTTTTTTTAAGTTCTCTTTCTTCCAAACCTCCCAACTAGAGACACCACAGCATTATTTTTTACAATCACCAAGGCATTTCCATGTATAGAACCTAATTCTTGGCTTTGTATCAAAGTTTGCATTTAATATTTGTAGACAGAAAAACAAATAGACATAGGGAGAACTCACACAGATTTAAGTGTTGACTTTCATTACTGGGTTCACAAATTGTTTATTTAGTGTTTTCTTTACATACCAGGAAAGCAAGAGGTCTTTTTTTGTGTTTGCTTCTACAAATTTTTTCCAACTTTCCCATATTTTAACATCTTTCTCAGATAGTTGAAGTGGAGAATCCTGACCTATTGGCTAGCAGATTGTTGGTAGCTTTCCAAATAGTGCATAAATATGAGATTATGTGCATATATATAACAGATATAGTCTTGTGTATATGTGAATGTACATTCACAGTGTATTTATCAGAAATGGCAAGAAAAAAAATACTATACAAAACTTAAAAGAAAAAAGAATGCTTTCATTGAAGAGAGACTTATGTTGAGTGTTTACTCATTGTCTTTTTTAGCCTGAAAAGCAAAAACTTTCATCTGAAAATCAAATATTTCTGTCAGCAAAATCAAAATGAAATATTTGGTTTGGGGTCAGATCAATCCAGGTCAAGATATTTTAGTTTGCTGAACAAGATCAAAGCATTTCGTTTCAAGGTAGTTCTGTACACACTGTGAAATGTATTGGCAGAAGCACACTGCAATGTAGGGTCAATATAGAGAGTACCCTTCGGGAACAATTAATAGCATCTATGGTTCATGCTCTGAGCTATGTCTGGAGCTCTTGAGGCTTTCTTCATTGTTTCTAAAATTCAGGCAGACTTCTTGGGCGAAAGTATCACTCTAAATAATGCCTCTCTGTGTCTGCACAGATTTAGTGCTTCTTCTTTCCTGGCCCCCTTAGCCATTCCTCCTGGAGGAAACCATGCCATCCAGTGCATAATCTCATTACACCTTTTCTCTTGTTGACTTTAGAAGGTACATATGAGTCATTTCATACAAATTGTAAAGTGGAATGCAGATACAGTGCACAGAGATGATATGCAGTAATGTTTTTAATCTAATGCTGTGAATTATACATTCTATAAATGCTGAGTATACATGAATTGCATGTATATGCTTAGTGTTGTTGCTAGCAAATATAATCAGTTAAACCAAAATCACACGAAATATTTTAACTAGTATAGATATAAAGTTATAAGTATGTCAGATAAGACCTAAAGGGTATTTGAAAGACAAATGAAGAAATCCGTGATGTGGATCTTTGTTGGCCTTAGCTCAGTTCAGCAAATGTATAAATAGTTTCTTCATGTTCATATAGTATGTAGAAATAATTTATGGTAAAATAAGACTGTATCAAGCACCTTTATGTATGGTTAGTTGATTCTGCATATGTTTAGGTTTTGTACTCAGTGTGCTGATTCTGAAATTAAAAAGATATCCCAACTGCTTGTTGTCTTCAGAAAACTGCCAGGCAATACAATTCTGAGTACTCTCTCTTCTTTCTGGCTAGCTAATACACCGATGTACTCAGTAACATATTATGAGCATATTATGAAAACAGAGCCCATTCCATGCCACAGTTTGAACATTTCTGAGGCACAAACCAGGAAAGCCACAAATAATCTTAATCAGAAATGTTTTCCCAGATTATTGCCGTGTTTCTTTTTTACTGCTTTATGTGTCATGACATTCCCTGATTTACTGCTTTTCATGTATTAAATCAAACAAGGTTGTTTGGAGGTAATAAAATTAAGATTATGAACATCTGCCTAGCTATAAGTGGTTCTTTTGGTTTATGCGGCTTTTTTTTTTTTTTTTTGTGAATAGAGTTGTGCATACAGCATTGTCTGTTCTGTTCAGTGTTATACTAGTGGGGAATAAATATCACTTGCTTTTACAGAAATGCATGGACATACCTGGGTTATGATAAAATAAAACTAATAACAAAAAAAAAGATCTTTGACTTTTAGTTCATAATTAATCTAATAGAGGATATATGTGAACACTATTGGGCTTTCCTTTCTGCAATTTTAAGTAGCATTACATGGTCTGAACTGCATTCTGTGGAGACATACTATACATTGTTGGATAAACTAATGAACTGTGATGAGGATATGGAGCTTAAGAATTACTTTTCCCTGAAAGTTTTTAAGAAAGTCAGACCAAACTATTGATTCTAACCATTGTTATAAACACAGTCTAAAATGTTGGAAATTGATGGGAGACCTTCTACTCACTTTTCACTGTTGGATTAAGCTTCCAGTGGTCCAAAGTAGAGTGTAACTGGATGTAAATAAGATATTGGGATATAAAACTAAGCTTTTCAGAAAAAGAAAAAATGTTTTTGCTCAGTGCTAAAATCCTCATTTCTCAATCAACTTTTTACTTAAAAATAATATCCAAATGGAAATAACTTCATTTCTTTTGAGAAGACACCTAAAGGCTAACAGCTTTAATGGAAAAGTACAGATACAGGTAGTCTATCTCTGAGTTGTGCTTTATGTGATCCAGTGCATGGAAAGCTCAGATTCCAGCCTCAGTGATTCAAAGCTGATCAGCATATACTGTTAACACATGTAGTTTCAGATATGATATTCAGACACTAGCAGTTATCTGACATCAATTTTTCTCACAGATTTTCACTGATAACAAGACAAAACTCTACCAAGGACCACATCAATATACGTTCAGAGGCATAGGCTGCAGGGGTTAACTTTGCTTGTAAATGAGGTGACACTCAGGTAGGGCATGGGTCAGTGTGCAATGTGGATCCAGACACAGCCTCTGCTGAAGCAGCAGCACATGCAAGGGCCAGTGTGTGATCTGTTCTTATAGGGATTAACAGCGTGTTAGGCATTTCACCCATTCTGCTGTTGTTTCCTCCAAGGGAAAAAACACCAACTCGGTACAGTTCTTTGGCTTCTTCCACAGGAAAAACAACCACCGCAACCACAACCCGGGATAGACTTATTCCACTGGAAAGAACAAATTTTGCAAGAAAGCCTTGTCCTTTGATGTAGTAGCAGTGATTGGTGCAGCTAGGATGGTGGTGCTCTGTGTTATCCCAAATGCAGGCTTTTGTGTGACTCGTGCATTCCAGCCCTTCAGCAGGCAACTGCTAGCTTAGCAACATTAGCACAGTGTCAATATTTGTCTGTCCAAATCCCACCATTACATGTGCTGATTAAAGCTGGATTTTACAGATACTAATTGCTGTCTTATCCTACCTTCCCCTCTCCCACTGTCCTCTTGCCTTGTCAAGAGAAGGGATCACCTCAGCCCATAAAGGAGTCTCAGAAGGAGTCTCAAACTAGCTCTTTCAGAAAGAGTCTAAGGACATTTGTTTGGACATAATTGTTAGTTGCTTATTCAAATAATTTATGATTTCCAAAATAATGTATATTTTTGCAGTATTTTAGCCTGATGTCAAATCTACTCTATTTAAAGCACAGGATATTACCTATTCCTGTATGTTTCATCCTTCCCCTGCTTCTTTCAGTCTGCTTCTCTGGCAATTTAAAGCCACCATACAGATGACATACGTTTCAGCTGGCTAGGATGAGAGGAAACGAGCAGTCTGGGTAGCAACAGAGGCTGTAAGAAAACAGAGGATAGAAGGGGATAGCTCTCCAGACATTGCCAAAAATCAAAATATGTCCACTCTGTATATCACAGTCAATAAGCATTGAGTCTGAAACACCCAGCTGGAATCCTGAGAGCTGCCTCTCCTAGTTCCAGTCATCAAAGTAAAATGTCTTTTTTTTTTTTTTTTTTTTTTTTTTTTTTAATATGATGATTCTATATACCATGAAGATTCAGAACTTGAAGGATATTGATATGTGTAATACTTACTAGTTTCAATTAGACACTTCCTTATATCAGATCTGGACCACTGGTTCTCCATATGGCTATTCAATCTGATCTCCTAACACAGTATAGGGGATTACACATGGACAGGAATAAATAGGTGAAGGTGAAAGTGGTAAGACCTATGTTAATTGTCTTGTCTTGACATTGCCAAAAAAAAAAAAAAAAGTTTGGCATGGCTCAGGGCTGTGGCTTGCAAGCTGCCATCTCTGTAAATCTTTATTTCACCTAGCTATACCTGTCCAAAGCATTGGCACATGTGGACTCCTACACTGTAAAGCCCATATTGAGCCAGATGGGGTACCCACAGCAACCCACAAACAGGTGACAGACAGGCTGAGGTCTCATTTGGACAATGAGATAATAGAGGAAGATAGCTATGTACTAAGCACAAAATAGGTTTCACAACAAAACATCTGTTAGAAAATAGAAAAACAGCATGATGCTCTGCAAATGTTTTAGTGATAGTTGTCTATAGGCAAAGTAAGGCAAGGGCCCAATGCAGTTGCCCACACATTAGTGTCCAGTGCATTTTCAGATGGGCTAATGTATAGGAAATACTTGTACAAGGCTGCAGGTATGACACAGGACCTGTGTCCTACAGCTTTTTAGAATGGCAGCAGGAGGCTGGTGTCATTCTTTATGGCATCTCTTCTGGCACCAGGTGAGATGCCATAGACAAATACATGCAAATGAGTGGAGCCTTTGATCTCCAAAACAAAATGAACATCAGCAGTCTTCTGACTAATGCTGAACAGAAATCGTAAAGATTGCAATTCTATGATAAACACTAAGAATAAAATGTATCGATACTTTCAATAAGAATATTTCTTTGATACACACTAGCTTCTTATATATTTATGCTACTCAATAGAGACATGCAGGTACTATAAATAGTGCAGGTTTAATATGATCCTCCCAGAGAAGTCTGTTGGTGACTGTATGTAAGTATATGTATATGTATATATACACTTTTATGTATATAGATATAAAATCTTTAGGTGTGTATGCATATACAGCTACACATATAGATGTATATAGGTTTCTGGGTCTCATGGCAGCGCGTATATCTGAAATGTCACACGGATCTATTGGCATTCAAACAAATGGATGTACAGACATACATAATAAAATACGTCTGTGAAAACATCCATACTTAGACACACATCTATACTGTTTATCTCTATATGAACAGAAATGCAGATAGGGCCATCACGTTAAAACATCAACAGTATATATATATTTTTTTTGTTTGGAAGCTGTCACCTTCCTAGTTTATAGAAGACTGAACACTGAGCAGAGTTTGAGTGTAAGCCTACAGTACCAGCTTCTGCTTGACTCCAGCCTCTGCTTTGTCTGCTAACACGCCTGGTAACAGTTAAGAGTTTGCTGGTGTGATAGGTGAGCTCCATTTGTCACGGCTAATGTTGTAAGACAGTTGTGACTCCTTTTGTTTCCGTATTCCCTCGAGGACACATTCTGGAGGCATGGCTGTGTTTACCCTGCAATTTCATTTTTTATTTTTTATTTTTTTAAGTAAGTAATCATGTTTACTTTACTTCCTTCCCTAGCACTGTTTACGAGCTTTGGTGTGGACAGAAGACTAAGTCAACATATATTAAAGAATACATAACAATGTTGTAATGAGAATTAGTGGTACTCTGAAAAGACAGAGACATTGGCTGCTGCGTTTTGTGCTGTTTAGTCTGGGGGTAATGAAGAGCTCACAGATGACCTGATTTCATTAAAGTAGGTCAGATTTGACTGAAACATAGCTATGGCTCTCTCCCAGCAGTGCAGTGTCTTTTTCTTCCCATTCCTGCTTCAGCCCCTGCTCTTGTCATGTCAGCATTTGCAGTCTTTCAGGGATTTACCTTCAGGCTTTGTTAGTATCTTAGCCAAATATATACCACAACATGTAATCTCCAGTACTCCCTGTGTTCTGTCAGAGGATGTGTGATGGAAAGGATGACCATACTTCTGTCTTTACTACAGGAAAGGTGATGGTGTGAGAGGACAGCACACTTGATAAGAGATAATTTATGTAGCATAGATATTTCCCAATGAAATCCTATCTAGACAGGGTGCCTGATAGGTTTGTTGTGAGATAGCTGATCCAGATAAAACCCTATGTTCATACACAGTTTTCATAGAATCATAAAAATGGTTTGGGTTGGAAGGGACCTTAAAGATCACTCAGTTCCAACCCCCTGCTGTGAGCAAGGACACCTCCCACCAGACTAGGTTGCTCAAAAGCCTATCCAGCCTAGCCTTGAACACCTCTAGAGATGGGGCATCCGCAGCTTCTCCGGGCAACCTGTGCCAGTGCCTCACCACACCCTGAGTGAAGAATTTCTTCCTTATATATTAGGAATAATAATATATATTCCTAAATAATAATAATATCTAATCTAAATCTAACCCTTTTTAAGTTCAAAGTCATTACTACTTGTCCTATCAGTACACCCCCTGACAAAGAGTCACTCCCCAGCTTTCCTGTAGGCCCCCTTTAAGTACTGGAAAGCTGCTGTAAGGTCTCCCTTTATCCTTTTCTTTTCCAGGCTGAACAACTACAATTCCCTCAGCCTGTCTTCATAGGGGAAATGCTCCAGACCCTTGATCATCTTCATGGCCCTCCTCTGGATTCATGAGCTGAGTGCAGCACTCCCTGTGGGGTTTCATGAGAGCAGAGTAGAGGGGGAGAATCACCTCCCTCACCCTGCTGGCCATGCTGCTTTTGATGCAGCCAAGGATATGTCTGGCTTTCTGGGTTGCAAGTACATGTTGCTGGCTTATGTTGAACTTCTCATCCAACAACACCCCTAGATACTTCTCCTCAGAGCTACTCTCAATCCATTCTCCACCCAGTCTGTATTTGTGCTTGGGATTGCCCCTGTCCAGATGCAGGAACTTGCACTTGGCCTTATTGAACTTCATGAGGTTCACACAGGCCCACCTCTTGAGCCTGTCCAGGTCCCTCTGAATGGCATCCCTTCCCTACAGTGTGTTGACTGCACCACACAGCTTGGCATCATCAGCAAACTGCTGATGATCCCAGTGCCCATGTCACCGACAAAATTATAAAACAGTGCCGGTGCCAATACTGACCCCTGAGGAACACCAGTTGTCACAGATCTCCACTTGGATATTGAGCTGTTGACCACAACTCTTTGAGCGCAATCAACAAGCCATTTTCTATACCCACTGAGTGGTCCATCAGTCAAATCCTTGTCTCTCCAAATTAGAGACAAGGATATCATGGAGACAGTGTCAAATGCTTTGCACAAGTCCAGGTAGATTTTGTCAGTTGCTTTTCCCCTATCCATCTATTCTGTAATGCCATCCTAGAAGGCCACCAGACATGTCAGGTACAATATGTGCTTAGTGAAGTCATATTGGCTGTCACCAATCACCTCCTTGTCTTCCATGTGCCTTAGCATAGTTTCCAGGAGAATCTGCTCCATGATCTTGCTAGGCACAGAGGTGAGACTGACCGGCCTGTAGTTCTCTGTGTCTTTCTTTTTCCCCTTTTTAAAAATGGGGGTTATGTTCCCCCTCTTCCAGTCAGTGGGAACTTCATCAGACTGCCACGACTTCTCACATATGATGGGCAGTGGCTTAGCACCTTCATCTGCCAGTTCCCTCAGGTCTCATGCAAGCAGTTTGTCAGGTTTCATGGATCTGTACACCTTTAGGTTCTTTAGATTGTCTCAAACCTGATTTTCTCCTACAGTGGTTCATCATTGTCTTAATCCCTGCCTTTGTCTTCTGGGTCTAGGGCTATGTGGCTAGACTAATATTCTAATATTCTATTTATTTGCATTGATTTTATTTATTTGCCATGTTGCCATCTAATTTTGCATTTATTTGCCATATTTCATCTCCACAAGTTTTATGGTAGAGTAGCCATGCTGATTTGGCAAGATCTTACCAGAAAAACATCTTAAAAAAAGGTTCTGAGTACATCTTTATTAGACCTTGTGCTCATAGGTAAGCATGTCAATAGATAAAAGAATTATTCACAGCTTTTGATGGGATGGATATAACACTGTGAGATACTGGAAACAAAGACAGAAATAGGTATTGTCATACAGCAGGATGTCTGCTAAGAGAGCTTTCTTCCAGTATCACTGGGAGTAAGGTGGGATCTATAGACCAGATCTAAATAGAGATGTTAGGGAAGTTATTCAGACAGTGCTCAACTTGAAAAAGATCAGGACCTATTAGTTGAAAAAAATGGCATAGACTTATATTCTCTTATGGACTTATGTACTGTCATATAATCTCTTTTACTGGAAGAGATTTTTATTTATTTATTTATTTATCTATCTATCTATCTATTAATTTATTTATTTATTATTTTTATTTATTTATCTATCTATCTATTTATTTATTTATTTATTATTTTTATTTATTTATTTATCTATCTATCTATCTATTTATTTATTTATTTATTTATTATTTTTATTTATTTATTTATTTATTTATTTATTTACATCAGGCTGATAAGCATGCTCAAGCTTTCTGTTCAGCTGCTAAAAGTGCACTAATCTTTTGTGCTGAAATTTTCTAGTTATTTTTCATTTACAGCCTATACTTATATTATTCCCAGAGAGAGATACAATATCCTGCCTCTCTCTGATTAGAAAACTATCAGATTTTTCTGTGTTTCATGTCAAAAAAGGTCTGAAAATGTATCATCCAAAATACTTTGCCTTTCCTTTGCAGGCATATTACATTCAAACCATGGCCTACAGAGCTGTTGAAATTTGGGAACTCTGCTTTCCCAGCTCCCTCCTCGTCACTTCTCTTTCTTGCCCTTAATTGTTGTGATCATGCCCCTCATGACTTCTAAAGCTCGCGTTTTGTTCTCCCATTTGCTTCAGGTCATTACAGTAAAAATCTTTTCATTCCTGAAATCTTTTTTCCCCCCATTAGTCCTGAGACAAATAAATTGATTGTGATTTTTAGAGGCAACTGGGGTGGTCAAGCAGTTCCCAGAGAAGTCTGTAATAAGATTACTTGTGTTAGTAATCTGAGGAGCATGGGTTTTTGAAAATTCCAAATCTTATGGCTACATTTTGGCATCTTAATATTTCTTCTACTTGCTTTCCCTTTACAAAAAGCACGGTGGCTTTATACGTTTCACACTATTATAATGAAAAAGAGTACTATTTATTATAACATAGAAATATTGTGTCTTTAACTTAGAAAAAAAAAAAAAAAGAACCTTTTGGGGTCATCAAGTCTTTTCTTCTGCTCACAATTTTGTTCCTAAACATATCAGGTTCTATTGCCAAACAACTTCAGTTTCCTGCTCTGACCTATATTCTCATGTGATGGTGGTCTGCTTGAACTAAAATACTTTGAAGAGTCTAGTTATGTCAGAAAAAAACAGTATTTAAAATAATCTATATGATTTGCTGTAAACAAAGTAAGATTGGCATACTTTCAGTAAACAAACAACAACAGCAACAACAACAACAACAAAACAACAACTAGAAAAGCTATGTTCAAAAGAGAGGCTTTAAAACATAAAGTACTCTGTTTTTCAAGGCCTTGCTATGACTTGGGAATCTTAATATCTCTGTTCTCTTCTGACAGAAGATGTGCTTGTCTGTCTGCGCTGTAGGGACATACAATTACTACCATTTTGTGAATGAGAAAGTAACACAGGAAACATCTAAGCAAATTGATGACAGTATGAAAAACAGAACAGCAGAAAATCAACCTCAGCCCAAGAACAGGATGCTAACATCTTCTGTAATGCTCACCCAGTTTGGGATGCTTGATGATGCTAGTGGGAATCTGGTCACATGGAGTTTTATGAATCCACAGTTTGCAGTTTGCACTACATGGGTAATGACTTGGGTTACTCCAGGGTGAGTGAACTGTAATGTTGTTACCTAATACAGTTATGTTGGCAGCTGTATCTGTTTTTTTTTTTTTTTTTTTTTTTTTTTTTTTTTTAACTGAAAGAAGCAAAAGATGCGTGCTCACTGATTTTTCTCAATGCAGATTAACTGGAAGGATCTTCATTTTCAGCCTCAGATTCATCTTTTATAAGCTTCAACAAAAGCATAACACTTCAGTTTACTACCACCCTCAAATCAAAGGAGGGAGATCAAAAACCTCGCCTTGAAAAGATTATGCAACTCAATAGGACCTGATCTTGTTGTATTATTGCATCCATTACAACAGCACAGTTCAGGCAGGTGTTAGTTTCAATTAACCTGGGATTCAGGTATTCACAACATCTTGTCTGCCAATTACTCACATAATTACATGGCCCAGAACTGTAGAATAGAATCAGCCATCATGCTAGGCATGTGTGATTGCTGAAGAAAAGAGGAATTCAGAGGGTGTATGAGTAAAGCACAGCTCCAATGATCATGGACAAAAGTGGTCTTTAGTGAAGAAAGCTTATTTACTAGGCTCTTGCTGATCTCTTGAATGCAGGAACTGTGCCAGCAGTGTTTGTGTGACACGCAGATGCCTCACAGCTGTCCGTTGTTTTTGTATTCTTATTCAGTCAGTAGGTAAAGTGAGAACTTATTTAGCATTTTTCAAGGAAGAAACTGAAAGGCATTCCAGGGAGCTAATGACACAGACATATATGGCAAGAAATCAAAATATGAAAATCAAGAAAACCTTAAATCCAACTTTCTCAGATCAGGATGTCAGCTAAAAAAGACAACTGCTGACATTTTGACCTGAAATATCCAGTGACTTGGTCAATATGAATACCTTTTTTGTATGGCCCCAGCACTGTACTGTCAAAATTCAATCCACCATGGGCCTCCCCATAAAGATCTTTTAAGGTCAAAGGCCAAAGGTCTTTCTGAGCCCTAAGTGCTATATATCTTTGTACTATTTCAAGCTATAATGTCATAGAAAATGTGACATTATGGACAAATGTTGTGAAAAGTAGCAGGTATTTTGACAATCTCATATTGTATAAACTTTATCACATATACTTAATGTCATTTAACTTTAATGACAACACTGTGAAGGAAGCAACAGAAAGGTGAACTGTTTCTTTCCAGTCATATAGATCCAGACTATGTTTAACCTAGCATGCTTTCTAGCAAAATAACTCTTTCAATGAAATGGCTTGTGGGGTCAGATGCTGCTCATCACTGTTGGCAAAATATGGGCCCTGATGTGAATAAGATGTAAAGCTAACAGCATTTGACAATGTTACAAGCATGCTTCTCATTCCAAAGGAGAATCTATTATATATATATATATATATATATATATATTTATTTTTTTTTTAACATAGGAAGTATTTTGATATGTATTTTGATATATATACAATAGCGTTTGGTTTTATTTTCAATATAGTAATCTTATCATCAAATGTAATGCCTATTTGTAAATTTCTTCAACATTCTCTCACTATGTACAAATATTTAAACAAGGAATTTCCCCAAGGGCATACATATCCATGCATTTTAATTTTTATAGAAACTCTTTGTTTTTAGGGGAATGAATGGGCTATGATTAATACTATACTATGAATAGCATCTAATTTTTTTCCTCTCTTCATATATATTTGTCTTAGTGTGTATAGTTATTTACACAGCTAATTTTATTTTATTTTAAAATCTAAATTATGTGAATTGTAAATGTTGTATTGAGGAACTTCAGTGTTTTTCCAGTAAGAGAGCTAATAGTAAACCAATTCAAACACATACCAGTTCTCTGGGAATTATAGTACCAAAAGCTCAGGGACATTTGTCCCACAATGCAGCTTTTTCTCGACGTCATATCCATACATCTTATATCAATCACAGAAATAATCTGTTTGACAGCTGTGCATTTGGGGCATTGTGATACACAAAAGTTCCAGATTAATACACAAGCTCAGAGATATTTGCTGTCATGAGAATAACAGTTTTAATGCAGTTTGAGTGTTGTCTGTATTCAGAGATCAGTTTTAAGAAAAACAGTCAGGACCCAAACCTATGGATGTTTTTACTGTTGCATGCTGGTTTAAATAATGCAATCCTTTTCTCAATAATATGTAATTTTTCTATCACAGGACTAAGGCAAGAATTAGGCATTGAAAAGAAAAGCACCCAGAATTATTGATATGCTGGTAAACAGAGATTTGCTCACCTTCTGCTCAGCTGTAATGGTGAGAAATAACAGTTTTATGAAGGTTTCTTCTCATCTTTTATTTACTACTGTCCTTAACATAATTCCTGAGGGATACCTGAAGCTTTTCAATGCTCCTGCACAGATTTTGAAGCATGGCTCCAGAGCGTGCCCTTTCTTTGGGGGATGAAGAGTGAGACAAAGAAGAAATGGGATGACAGCAATGAGTCATTTGTCTCACACAACATGCATGGGTGAACTGCATCTTGGTTCTGCAAAAGCCCATGAATTTAGGGATGTATAGGCAGGAAGACTGCCTGTAAGACACTGTGATCACCTTCCTGTGTTCTTCAATTTTGCAAAGCAAGGACTGGAATAGTGTCCTGTCTGGTTCTGGACATGTGTTACGAGGGAGATATGAACCAGCCAGCAAGAGTCCAAAGTGAGTAATAAAATGATCACAGAATGATCTAGAAGATATGCTTGAGGAAAGAATTATAAACTCAGAAAAAAAAAGGGGGGGGGAGGCAAGTTTACCTGGTGTATGACAGAACCCCACTCAGAGGAAAGAAATATGACAAATGAGAAGTATGGATATTAGGTTCAACACTAAAAACAACAACTACAGAAAACAACAAAACAAAACAAAACAAAACAACAACAACAAAAAATACCACTTTTCTCATGGAAGTTCTTACACTGAAGCACTGGAATGAAATGCATGTAGAGGCCGTGGAGTCCCTGTTAGAGGAAATCTATATAAATAGGTTAGACAAACATCTCTCAAGAATGCTGTACGTATCATCTTCTGGTATAGGGAGATGGATCTGGAGTTGTTTTTTTTTTTAAACCATATTGTCTCTGATTTCATCTTTAGACAGGTATAAATCTACTGTAGTTTAGCAGATTGTTCCATCTGATAGCTTTTATAAGTGACACAACCTGCAGGGTTAGCTTTGGGTGAACAGTTCACATCTGTCAGCATCGCAAAAGCCATAACCATAACTGGCTCTAATTAGCTGCCTATACGGCAGTTTTAGCAGCTAGGACAACAACTAGGCTATAAAGAATGAATGATCCTTTCACCCCAGTGGGTGTTTCTTCAGGCTCAGTGAAGCTGGTAAGTCAGAGCAAGGAAGCTGACAGTGCTGCTATCCATGATGTATCTTTTTTTCCTTTGCTATACTGCAGAGGATGTGGGTCTCCAGAACTGTGCATTCAACATCTTTCACAAGCACTGCTTTCATGGACAGAATAACGTACTTGTGCACTGGTGTTCTGTACTGTAAATTGCAGGGGTTTCAGTGGAGAGGATGAAGGGAGGGAGAGGAGAGGAGAGATTTATGATAAGCAGGTACTTGGCTGCTCTTTGCCGAAGGCATGTAAATAGAGCAAAATTCTGACATCAGCACGTTTTCAAACTTAGGCTCTGTTATGAGCTCTCCTTTCAGACGCGGGTATGTTTTTAGACAGGGTAGAAGGATGACCCAAGAATTCCTCTCAGCCTCATGCATAAATATTTGCATCATAGGCTTCAAGAGTAGAGAAAAAGCAGTCTTGCTTTGCCTTCTCCTCCCCCAACTGCATGTCTGTCTTTCTCAGTTTTCTAGTATCCCAATGGCAAAAATGCACTTTCAGCTGTGATGAGTGTTTCCGATTTGTAATCCAGGCCAGTCTGTGTCTTTGCAAACTGCCAAAATTGTGAAGGATGCTGGTCTTAGCCAGATGCTCATATCTGGGGTCACAAAAAGGCTGATCCTTTGAATTCCGTCTGCACTGAAGCCAGAAGGCATATGTGCTGTACCTGCCTGAGGGTCACTTGAGATTGGGAGGCTGATATATTTCTGTCAGTCTTTTCAACCAACTTCTTTGTTTCTTTCACACTATAACTGTATAAATTCACATTGCTTTCTTTGTTATATCTGTTTCATTTAAAATATACAGGGAGCCTTGTACAGAAAGTGAGTCATTCTGGAGCTTTGTCTCTGATACCTCCCAGTAAGAAAAAAAACCACCACCAACAACAAATACATGACAGAACATTAAGGAGAGCTGTTGAGAGGACATTGTTTAGAGGACACATCAGAATAATCCAATAGGTTGGGATGCAAACCCTGACAAAAGTAAATAGTGACTGCTTCTGACTGCTTAAAGGCAAAGCAAAGTGAACACACAAGTTATCATAAATATGGAAACGGAAACAGTGTAAGAGTGTGATTTATCTAAAATCACAGTGCATGTAATTTGGTGAAATTAGGGGGAAAAATGAATGCTCCCCAAATTTCCACATGCATATCCATCCCTTAAAAATCAGTAAGGTAACTAAAGCGGCATGTAAGCCCTGTGGCAACTGTCAGATAAATTACACAACAGTGAAGAAATCTCCTGAAAGTAATGCAATATCCAGCTAACCGTTTTTCCTCTTTCAGAAAAAGACCTTGAGCTGCTACAGTTGATTCTACTACAGAAATGTTACAAAATTTCTCACTGAGAAGGCAGATCTGTGTGTTTGTGCATGAATAAGCCTTTTATTTTCTAGACAGTGTGCAAATGGAGGCATAGCAAAAATTATTAAAGGGCACTAACAAGGGAATACCAGTCTTTAGGCTAATTTTTTGGGTAACTATTTCTATTTATTTTTTCATTAAACAAAGTCTGCAGTTGCACAGATTGTTGTTATGAAGTCCCTAAAGCCCTATAAAGCATGGTAATGTGAGTAAGTTTTCAGAATTTAGTAAGTCTAGCTCTGGGATTTTACTATTACCTAATGTTTCCATTCTATGGCACTGTGAAAACACTATAAATGGCACCTTTCATGAGCAAGCTCTTCTGAGACCAGTAGGCTGCTTCTGCAGCATGCTGGTGGATCTTAAAACATGCACAGACAGACACACAGACACACGCATATGCACACAGACACACACTTTGACTGCTCCATTATGAAAGCTTTCATAAGAAAGCAGAATTGTCCCACTCGTAGCCATTATATCTGATGACATTCTTAATACTGGCTATTGTTTGCAGAAAGAAGCTATTGTCTAAGATTGCATATCTGCTGACCAAAGCACATGTAATAAGCATAGCTTTGGACAAACTGAGCCTAGCCCCAGGGAACAGCTTAGCGGTGAGTTTGTTTGAATGTCCTGATTCAGTGGTGACCTCCAAAGAGGAAATGCCCACCATTATGCAAGGATTGCTGTTTATCTAAATTTTGAAAAAACATCATCTGTTCCTTTGTGTCCCTAAAGGAGATGGGTCCTATTTAAACCAAGACATTGTGTTAATGAAAAAGTCTCTGAGTAGCAAAATAGAGAAAACAATATTTCTGTGTTAGAATAACCTAAGTCATATAGACTATCCTTCTAGTAAGCACTAAATAGAGGTGGTTTTAAATACAAAACTTCTCAAGAGAGTACAAAAAGACAACTTCAAAAGAGAAAGAAAACATCCTTACAATCATATATGTTATCTGTAGCTAGACAATTTTGCTTGACAGTGATTATGAAAAATCATGTGACGCTAAAAATGAGAATGCTAGAAAACATGTAAAGATGAATTGAAAAAGTCATGAGCATTTTCTGTTTTTCTTGATTTACTGAACACTTAAGTATATTCAATGGGCATTATTCAGCTTGCAGTTACAGAACTGTAAGTTCAGAGTAGAGCAAAATGATGTATTGCCTTGAAATAAATTATTAATGAATTATTATTTATTTTATTGTTTCTGAATTATTTGTGAAGTAATTCTAGTTTCTTTGAAAAGAGCATACTATTTATGACTATTAGTGACTTGTTTATTTCTTGCTTGTTTGTTTTCATATTTGGTCTTCAGGGTGTGCTTAGTTTCATAGAGCCATAGATTATGAACTCACAAGGGATCATTGTAATCACCTATATATTTTTAGTTTGAACTTGAGTATGAAATGTTTTGGAAAACATTTGGTCTTGATTGAAAGCATTTGTTAGTTGTTTCACTGGCTAATTGCACTCACTGTTAAAAACTTGTTCTTCATTTCTAGTCTTCAACTTTTTAGCCCTGTCTTTCAGCCACTGTGTTTTGTTACATATTAGACCAAAGAGATCACAATCACAGTTTTATTTTGTGTGTTTATAAACTTTGATTGCCAGTAGCCTTCCCTCTCACAGACTGAATTTTTGAAACCTTTTGGTGTAAGAAATGCTTTTTCAGTGTTTATTCTCTGAATCTCTTCAGTCCTTCGAAGCTTTTCAGACAGTGACACAAGAACTAAACAAAGTATTACAGGGGAAAATGTTGAGATAACACAAACTTTGAGCACTTATTCAAGGTGTTTTCTACCTGGAATGATTGTATTAGCCCTCCTGGAAACACTGATGCAAGAACTTCTGTCAGCATAACCAATCACACCTGACCACTTGAAAATAAAATTTTCATGCAGTTTCCCAAGCTGTGTGTCACTGACCTGAACTTGTCTTGATTTATTGCTATCATGGTCATCATCTACAAACTTTAACTGTTTGTTTTCTTTCAGATTTCTGAGACAACAGTAAGTAAAATACAGTCAAGACCACTTTCATAGAAATGGTCTCATTTTATAACAATATTTTGAAATGCCTTTTATTCCATAGCTTTATGCCCTGTTAAATTTTTATGTGTCATGTTAATTTAGCATCATCTAGTTTAATGTAATGTGACTTAGAACTGAATGTCTAAAGGGAAAGACAGGGTTAATATAATTTCCTTCATCAGTCAACTCATAATCCCATAAAAATGTATTGCTGGTTTGACACGATTTATTTTCTATATAGTTTCCTAAATTGGCATCAATTATATTTCCTTCGTTTAGCTCTTTGCTGAGTCCTGTGTCAGCCAGGACTCAATTCTTATTTTGCCTGAGTTCTATGTCAAACTGACAGCATAACACTGATTTTTTCTCATCTGGAATTTCCAAGTTCTAAATGGAAAAACATAATAATAATAATAATTAAAAAAAAAAAAAAAAAGCAACCAAGCTCACTTCATTTGAAACTCTTGGGCATATTATTAGAATGTTTTTCTAATAAAAACAGGGGAGGATTAAAATTCATATTTGTTGAGTAGCAATTTCTTAAATTATTGTGGAAGTGTTTTATTATAATCCATGAGAAATCTGCATGTCTAGATTTTATCCAAAAACAGATGGAGGTATTTGTGGAAAATATTCATCTTTATTGAGGTATTTTGACTGCTGCCACCAAACTACTTGAAGCTGCAACAGGGTGGTTCAGGCTCAATATCAGGAAACGGTTCTTCACCGAGAGGGTGGTCAAGCACTGGAACAAGCTTCCCAGGGCATAGCACTGAGCCTGCTAGAGTTGAAGAAGCATTCAGATAGTGCTCTCAGTTTCATGGTCTAATTTTTTGGGTGGTCTCTTGGGCACCCAGGAGTTGGACTTCATGATCCTTGTGGGTCTCTTCCAACTCAGGATATTCTATGATTCTATGATTTTCATCTAAGTAGGAGAAAATCACAGGCTTTTGTTTATTCTTACTGTATGACCCCCCAGAATGTACATTTTCTTAAAAACACATAATTTTTGTAACTCATCTTGATACACCTTTCTTTCTCTTTGTGTCTTTTTGCTTGCAAACATTGTAGTAGAACAGGAAATAATACAAAAAGAAATAAGAAAAATTATCTGTGTTATGGAACCTTTCAAAAGGAGAAATGACTCAGTAGACAAGTTCAGCCTTGTTCACATGAGTGAGAGGGGATATGATGCAGGTCTACAAAATCATGTAGGAGCTGAAGAAGGTTAATGAGGAACAATTATTCTGTATCTCTTTGACCGTTAAAAAAAAGGCAGTATGAAATAAAACTAAGAATTGGAAATTTAAAACAGAGAGATGTTTCTTCACACAGTGTATAATTGAGCTGGTGTGTTGTTGGGTGCTTGCAACGATAGAATTTTATACAGATTAAAAAAGCTATAAATTCACATGAAAGAAAAATCCTTTTGGAGATTTTAAATACAAAGACTCATTCCAGCTCTGGAAGTCTTTGAGCCAGAAAGTATTGAAAACTGGAAGTGTGTTCTATGGATGCATCACAATAGGTATGCTCTGCCCTGATACTCTTCTCTAGGAGCATCTGCTGGTCACCATTGTATTAAATTAGCTACCAGCCTCTTGTCTTGACCTGAGAGGGGAGAGTTCTTCCTGTTTGATGCATTACTACTGAACACTTTGCACCAATGTTAATGTACAGCTGCTCAGCTCAGCTGTGTCATATGACACTGCTTATGTTCCTTGAGTAGCTGAATATTATCTTGTAAACAAAACAAAACCAACACAAAAGTGAATAAGTGCATGACAACCAAAAACCAGTTAATCCACATGCACAAATACCTTTCTTAGTATGTGAACACGGGGGTTGTTTGGAACAGCTATCTCTGAAAAGATAGTGTGACCAAGAAGCTTAATTGCAAAATATATATATGATCAAAGATGAGCTAAACAGCTGCCATAAACTGGAGACAGACTCACAAACACCACCATTGTGCTCTTCTTCTGGCTTCAAGCCACAATAACTGCACTGAAATTGATCTGGTTAATTCAGAGCTACGCCACTGCAACATTAAGTTTCAGTCCAATGCAAAATATAGATAGGATGTTTCCTTCATCTTTATATACTGAGATTCTTAATGATCCTCTGATGTATTGTTGCTACAGTATGTGTGTGAGCAGCTGAAACAGCATGGGCACATACTGTGATACCTTGGTGAAACTGGAGAGTAAGGTGTCAGCCAGTGAGAGCATGTTGTGGGACTCCACTCTTTGATAGATGGGTTAAAAAGTTATGGTACATGCACAGATTCAGTGATTTTTACCTGCTACCAGACTTCCCTGTACTGCAGTCTGGCTGAGGCATATCACAAAAGGTTAGGTTCCCTGGGGTATAATGAAGGTCATGCGAGGGAACCTATTTCTCTCCATCACCTGAGAGAAAGCCTCAGGTGATTAGGTTAGATACAGATATAAAATTTCTAGATGGCAGTTTATCTCATTTTCAATCCCTAGAGGACTGTTCATCTCATCTTGAAATATGTACCTAAGAAAGGTCAGATGAATTGTCAAGTGAAATGGCTATTTCTCTCTACTGACCATAGAGGCAGTTTAAGGTCAGTAGCTTAGACTCAGACATCCTACTTTTGTATGGTCAAATATAGGGATAAAGAATACCACACTTCACTATCATGTTCGGTAGATTAAATGCCATGACAGATATTCCCTTACTCAGTAATAAACGTAGTGTTGCATGTTTCGCAAGTTGGCAAGACCTGCAAAGTCTTCATTTCTAATTAGATTTCACTCAAGATAATGTCAGTGAGCAATTAAACTATTTTCAGGAAATTCTATATTGCCCTAGGATCTTTATGACCTGACATGAGTGCAGAGGCTTCCAAAGCTGGGACAAAGGAAACTATAAATACCAGATGTGTCTGTGCGTGTGTCACAGTGAGTCACTTCCAAAGGCAGGATAGATTTCTAAGCTGTTTGCAGTGTGTATAAAAATTAGATTTCCTTTGAATTTATGAGTTATCATGATGCAAAACCCACAACTGGGCTGTTTTCTTAACAGAATGATACCAAAAGTATTTTATGGAGTTAGTCAACAGTCTTTGAGGTGAAATGCTATTCTGTAAAAATTACAATATTTCCAGTGAATGTGTCAATATGTACTTTCAATGGAATCACTTCAAAATTCTGCCATATTAGTTTATAGACTAGCGTGTAGGAATTCATGTTTTCTTTTAAACCATGCATAATCCTTACATTAGGATTTTGCATTTTGGGTTTAAGAAAGATTATTTAATCATTTAAAATCATGTAATATGCTACATTTTATTGCATTTTAATTTTTTTTACACTTTTAGAATGTAAAATTTTACTTCAATATTTAAATAATTTCAAAAGCACTTCAATGTTATCAGAACAAGTTTCCAATAAAGTTCCTTTGCTGTCGTTAAACCTAAATATTTTAGTATTTTTCACTTCAGACAAGTATTTTCAGATCTTGATTCTCTACCACGTGCCGCTGTTCAGCAGGAAACTTACTTTGCCTGCAAGTCTGTCTTGTTGGCTATTTAGAGTCTCACTGACAAACTGAATTGTCAATGGAATGTATTCATTCGTTTATATCAACAGTATTGTCCCTGTCTGCTTTGTTTTCCTCTGAGTTCTTATTTTTTCATCAGCAGCTTGGAAGTGAATCAGTGTCTGCTTATTTTCTAAGGGAACTGCAAAGGGAAGGGCTGCTAATTGTCTCATAAAAATATTTGTCAGGAAAACATGTTTATTTTAAAATGTACTTTTATCCAGGAATGATCTCATGCCTTAAAATTTTCATCTTTGAGGCATGTTTAAAATCTCACAATGTCCAGAATGTTGTTATACAGCCAGGAGGTCTATAAAACCTAAAGATGGATTCAGGGTTTGTCCATGCTGACTCTTCCTCATTTGCCCATGTCTTCTCACTTCCCGGATGTCAAACAGTAATAAGTAAAAAAGACTTCACTAGTGGTTGAGAACTATCTCAACATTGAACCATAATATTTAATTACAGTATTAGGAAGTCTGTAAAGTTATAAAAGTATATAGAAAACCCCCTGGAACAGGCAGTTAAATATCTGAAGACTGCTGTTGGGTTCTGATAGCTTCTGATAGCATCTTTGTTTCACTGAATAAAAAAAAATAATATTTGCTTAAAATTTTGAAATATTTTATTTTTTAGAATTTATTTTAAGGAGCAAGGATTCAAAGACTTGCATATTAAAGAAGAATGAGAGCTATTTAATTTCAAGAAAAGGGGTCAATTTTCATTGATGCTTGTCCATTTAAAAGATGACTCTTTTGGAACAGATGAAGATATAGTAGAATAAAAGTTGCAATGAGTTAGAAAAAAGGCACAATTGACCTACGGCTGTATGATAAAATTTTAATTGACCCAATCTATCAAGACACTGGGTGACACTGAACCAGAAGTTTCACAGAACAAGATAGCCAATAGATAGCAAAGATAGCAAACTTAGCCAAAACTATACTATTATGTGTTTGCAAATCATTATTCAATAAAAGTGGGGGGCTAATGGAAATTTTAAAAATATGTCTGTATTTTCTCAGTATAGAGACTTCTCAGCAATGTATGGTGTTGCTTTTAGGATATTTCTTGCAACAGAACCCTATATTTGTTTCTTCATTTGTGAATAAAGATCAATTAGATGGTAGAGAATGATACCCGCTGTAACAGTCATTAAGCAGTGGGTAGTAACATCTCCTTTTGTTATACACACAAACAAAAATAGTAATGGTTGTTTGGGAAAGGTCCCTCAAGTTTGATGTGTCTTGTGTCACATGTACTGGATCAATGGACACTAGAGTTTATTTGTGTCTTTTAAGTTTTTTGTGTCTTTTAAGTCTTTTAATAAGGTTAGAAAGTATACTGAGATGACTGATTTCATCTGTATGATTTGAAAGATAAGTAAAATTAAAACTGTATACCTGGTTTGTTTCCTATTCTTCTTAAATAATACTTTAAGAAGTTAAGAAACTTTCTAAACCAACACAAATACTGAACTGAAGGTGGCTCCAGGGTGGACAGTAGTTCAGGGAGATGCAAAAGAATGTTTTACAAATGAAAAACAAAAGAATAATTTTGTTGTTCATCTCCATAAAAACCTTTTGAAAATTTGAGACAGACAGAGGAAAAAAAAATAAGGAAAAAATGTAAAAACGTTTTGGAAAGGAAAAAAATTACTTGACACAGAGAATATTAACATATTCTTCCATTGTATTCTAAACATCTCTGTGGTTTGTGTAGGTAGCCTTGCTTTAAGCTAGCATTTGAGATTGATAACAGTGCATTCACAACACTATCAAATGTATACCATGAATTCACGGCACCATTAGGATCCTTAAATCTCTTGCAGGTCTTTGGATTAGCAGAGTGAGCTCTGTGCTGCTGCTAGACACTTGGACAGTTGTCCCTCCCTAACTAATTTAAAGCTTTGAGTAATTACATTAACAAGATTTTGTGTATCTCAAACTTTTTAGTGTACCAATGAGAGGCAACTTGATTGCACCACATAAATTCTTCCTTCAGAGAAAAATAGGGGTACTGAGAGTACAAAAGATATGGGTGGGAGTCAAACACAGGGAAAAAATTGAATACTTGGGTGATAGACTTTAAAAAAAAAAAATCTACTCGAAGGTGTGTTCAAATAAAAACTTGATGTCCTTCTGGAGTTTATGCTGCAATCAAACACACTGTACCTGGGCTTAGTATGAAAGTGATTGAATACAAGTGATTGGTACCTAGAGTTGAGTTTAGGTACTTTAGATGTACAGGTTGTGAGATAATATCATCTAAGGGCATAGCCGTGGTCCAAACCTGATTTTCTGATCCTCTGAAAAGAGCTTTTCAGATACATTATTTGCAGTTTATTTCATTACATAGTGTTAATTTATATGTAGTGGTTGCAATGGGGTGATAATGCACAAAATTTATTGTTTGTGTAAGTGGTCCAGCAAGATCTGGACAGGGAATGGAGATTTTTCCTACTGGAAATTATAAGTTCAAAACTGAACCCTGGTTTCACCTCCCTCCCCTCCCCCCCTCCCCCCAATAAATTATTTAGGGCAAAGACAGCTAAAAACCGAAAGGCATTTGACCGAAAATATGTCGGGAATGCAGTGGAATAGCTTTGTGTGGTGTAACATCATATGTTTATGCCAACTAGAACACTCAAGAAAATGTTCAGCAGTGCTGGTGCAAGGCCATCATCGCTGAGTCCTATCAAAATTTACCTCTGTGATGAAAAGAATGATATGGTAAAATGGATGCAAGCCAGTGCTGCATTATATGTTTTAAACCAATATAAGGTTACCTGTGAAGTCAGCACCATTTACTTGAACAAATTTAATTGAACTGTGGTCTTTTCTTTTTAATGTGAGGGCACTGGGCCTGTTCAGCCTGGAGAAGAGGAGGCTGAGGGAGGACCTCATCGCTGTCTACAACTTCCTCACGAGGGGAAGTGGAGGAGGCAGGTGACCTATTCTCTGTAAACACAAATGATAGGACCCACAGGAATGGTGTTAAGCTGAGGCAGGGGAAGTTTAGGCTGGACATCAATAAGAGGTTCTTCACCGAGAGGGTGGTTGCACACTGGAACAGGCTCGCCAGGGATGTAGTCACTGCACCAAGCCTGTCTGAATTTAAAAAATTATTGGACTGTGCACTTAGTCACATGGTCTAAACTTTTGGGTAGAGCTGTGCGGTGCCAGGAGTTGGACTTGATGATCCTTATGGGTCCCTTCCAACTCGGGATATTCTATGATTCTATAATGTGGAAACATCCTTAAAAAGATTAACTGAGGTTAAAAATTGAAATTAGGATGCTTCTTGACCAAATATCAGTAGTCATCACACTAGTCACAGTATTTGAAGTCACTAGTGTTTATTAAAAAAAAAAAAAAAGCTGTGGTTTGTAATATCTTCTCCCAGTTTCCTCATAAATACAATTAAGACAAACTGAGTGAATTATGAGAAATATAACTGAGGGCATACTCTGTTCTCCATTCCTGAGGAATGGACAACATGAACTTTCACCTTAAATCAGATTAGAGGCAACAATTTAACATGAGGTCAAATGCATGGAAACCCATTCCCAGACTTTTTTTGGCTTGTACAGGGTTAAAGATCTGAGAGCAGAAGGCTTTGTTGTATCTACTACATTCAGGCAGATTTCTCTAGGAGGTGAACTGCCTTAAATACAACCCTGCCATGTCTTGCAGAGTTGGTAGCATTCCCTGAGAGCAGTTCTACTGGAAGAATAAACTGGAGGAAACAATGTTGGTGGAACTTTTTTTCTTGGAGATGTTACTGAATCAAGGTCCATGAGATGTTAGCTGGCAGACAGCACAGGATTTTTCCCAACGGAGATGTAAAGTGATACTGGAGTCATTAAATAGCTGGTAGTATTTTTTTTTTCTTTTTCATGAGATTAAAAGGCTTAACTACAACATCCTAGCCAGATTCTGACTCAGCTCATTACGTCATAAACTCATAAAGTTCATTCTGTAGAAAGTATTATATCCTTCCTCTCCTCAGCTGTTTGTTAAGTGTCACTGTGCCATGCAGCTGCTGTATTCGATTAAATAGATGGTTTAAGTGATACTTATAAAATATGTGGTATTCAATAACATGGCTACTTTGTGGTTCTGGATTAACCCTAAAGGATTTTCCTTCTATATTATATCCGATTATCTGATCCTTCATGGTTATATTTCTCTCTCTTATCCCTCTTCCAGGTTTCAGCTGTTTTTCCAGTTTTACTCACCCATCCTGCCTTCATTCCCTCTCTCATTTCCATTTTTCAGTGCTTCATCTTACTACGCAATGCTTAGTGCTCTAGCCCCCAGAAACAAGTTGTTTCCAGGGGAATAAAACAAAAAGAAAAATGAAGAAACAAACAAAACCAAACCAAAAAATCCACATCTATTTTTCTATCTCTCATGTGTGTATTAAAAGAATGTTTTTCACTTTCATGGTTTCAGGGAAAACGTGATAACATGGTCCCAGTGCGTGTTCCCCATAAGCTCAAAATCCAGAAGTTTGAAGATCCTGATTTCTAATCTTGGGTTGTGACTTCAGCAGGTATGACTTATTATTTTTCAATTACATTTGTTTTTCTAACATTGCTTAACAGATTTTTTTGGAGCATGTGAATACATTCTTCCAGTGACTCCTGTTTCCTCATAGAAAACATTTCCTCATTTCCTTTGTAGAAAATTACAGTTTGTTATCTAGCTGCTTATGAAGAGATGCCCGTTCCTTTTCTTACACTTGCACATCCAGACACCTGACATCTTCTTCCTGATAAAGGGCTAGACAGAGTCCTTCTGAGAAGCACTGAAAGAAACTTTCATTACCACACCAGTGTTTTCACAAGTCTCCTGTGCAGTCTGGAGCCAAGTTGTCCATACCATCCTGAATTTTGTTACAGGGTCTCAACCTGGCACACTGACTGATTTTCACTTAAACTGATGAAGCAGTCAGGTTGGAACTCAAATTGAGATTGATACCTCTCGTTCAGGGGCTTATACATAGCTGATGAGAACCCACCAGTATAACTTATGGTATCTTATATGCATTCCCAGTGCTGCCACAAGGATATAGCTATCGACCCCGTGTTGCATCTGCCACAACAGTGGGACTCTTGTATCCGTGATGTGTTTCAATGGCATTGCATGGCCATGTGTATCATGGCTGAACGTATCTCCAGGTAAGCTTCTACACAAAGAAACTTCATGAAGTCTAATACCTTCATTTTTTGGCCAAAATCTAAGATGGGCCCACAGCAAGACAAATTCAAGTGATCATAATATCACTAAGTCATCAGAATCTATCAGGATTTTTTCTTGAAGTGTGAACCAGAAGATATGAATTCCAGTTATGATTTTGTTGATTTTGTTATAGATCCCTGTGTCCCAGGATGAAACCTCTCTCCTTGAAAGCAGAAGCTTGCCAGGGAATCTGCTGTTTCATTTTCTGTTTTTACACAGCATATAGAATTGTGTAATTCATACTATAAGTAGGAAACCAGACAGTATAAAAAATTATACACAGTTTATCACAAGTATCATAAGTCTAAATTTGTTTATAAGCAATAGCCAAGTAAATGTGTTTCTTACAATAGCTTTATAAAGTATTGAGAAATTGAGATAAAAATTACCTTAAAATTAATTTTAATGTAAGTTCCTGTTAAAGTTCTGAGGTAAGATACAATCCTTATAAGATGTTTTATAATGCACTTTTTGTGGAAATGAACCTTTTTTTCTGGTTCCTCATCAGAAGTATGTAATTACTAGCATAATATATATTGCACATGCAAACTATTCATAGTAAAATGAAAGCAACCATGTGTAAATAATCCAGTTAAATAGAGGTGAGTTTCTTTTTATTTTAATTCTTTTTGAATTGTAATAATAAATGCCAATCATTCCAATCTCCATATGTGCCACCTAAAAATCTGAATTTACTAGTGTTTAAAGAGTTGTTTTTTGCAATATTTGTAATGTTGGCCAAAGTAATTTACAAGAAGCAGGACTAGAAACAGATTTCTTTCTGCTGCAATCCTTGCAGCTGCTTTAAGGGCACCTTGCTCTTCGCATTAGCTGACTACCTTGATTTTCCTTTCAATAGTTTCTGAAACACTTCTGTATGCATATAGGCTCACAAAACATTCAGTGTGTTAATACCATCAGCCATTTGGCACCTCTGGGCAGGTAAATGGGAACTATTTCTTCCTTTTTTCCATCCGCCTCAATGAGCTGCATGTTGCGTCTGGTGCCAGTGTGAATGCATGGGGTTAGGGGCTGCTCATTTGTGGCATGGCCTTCTTTGTGGTGTTGGCCCATGTCCAATAGCATACTTGAATAATTTCCAAGCATAGTTTGGGGCAATAATACAGTGCATGTATGGAGTGTAATTACTCTTCTTCCTCCTTGAAGCACTATGATGATTTTTTCTCTGGATATCAGGTATTTTTGTTAACAGAATTTCTATATATTTTTCAGCTACAGGCTGGTACTTTCTTGTTCCCACACAGACATTAAAAAAATTGGGAGAAACTTAACAAATGAGAAAGAGTGGTGAAACTTGCTGCTTTAACAAGCTGGAAGTGAAAACATAATGTAGTACACAACTCATTAGTTAATTTTATTGCAACTTTATGCCAATTTTTATTAGATGTTTTTATTGGATTAGGAATTACTTTTGGAGATTATGTTAAAATATGATGGTGTTTGCCTATTCTCACAGCAGATGTAAAATTTAAACGGTCTTATTTTAATATGTATTTCTTCTATAACATAGATTTTGCCATTTGGCAAACTCTTTAGAGTCAAACATTTGGCATAAAATCAAGTCTAACTCCTTGCAGTCAAAGATTAATGATCTGTCCATAAATTTTATTTATTGTATGGTTAAATTCCTTAGTATCAAATGCTTCCACTTACTAATGTGACTTTAGCAGTTTGTAAATGACATTAACAAATAACAGTCATTTTATGGTGGTCCTATGGCACAACTAACTCCTGTGATGCTACCTCATCTTCCTTCTTGCAATTAAAATAAATATTTTACTCCAAACAGTTACTCTGTCAGAGAAGTGTCAAAAAGAAAAGGCTAATAGGAATATCTGCTACATACCCTTTCATATCCTCTGAAAGAATCTCATCACATGTATGGATTTAGTGAACATGCACTGTCAGTTGATGCAAGAAGAATTAGCAGTCATGTAAGTGTTTTCATTGATTTAGACAGGCATCAAGAGAAGACTCTGTACCACTACTGTTTTCCTTTTTTTCTTCCAGCCACAGAGAGCCTCTGTTCTCAGATGAGGCCTGTGTGTCAATTCATAAAACGGGAAGCCATCTCTGGTATCACTGTGCAATGTTCAGTTTTAATAAACATTTAATTGATCCAAGTGCTTACTTCATTGTTGAAATGTGCCATGTTGTATCACATAGGATACTTGATATCTGATACTTGAAATCTTTAGTTATGCAAGGAAACGGCAATAAATAAGGATAAATTAAATGTAATGGTTAAAGTGAGATTTTAACAAAGCCCATTTCTGCTATACAAATAAAAGTTATGTTGATTTCAACTGATTTCTTTTCTAAAGGAAAAATTGGATTCTTGGGCTCCTTATATAACTTGACCAGTCAAAACTACCATATTGTAGCTGAAACACAACAGAGTTTAATTGTATTCAATTTAAAGCCTATTCCTAAATGTAATTGGTGAAAATAATCTTTGTTTCCAGTTTTTAGAAGCAAATCAAATCAAATATCATAAAATCAAATCAAATCAGATCAAATCAAATAGAACAGTTTAGCTGGAAGAGACCTTCAAAGATCATCAAGTTCAAACTGCCTGACCTCTTCAGGGCTAACCAAGAGTTAAAGCATGTTACTGAGGGCATTATCCAAATGCTTCTTGAACAGTGGTAGGCATAGGGCATCAACCACCCCACTACGAAGCTTGTTCTAGTGTTTGACCACCTTTACAGTGAAGAAATTTTTCCTAGCATTCAGCCTGAACCTCCCTAGCACAGCTTTGTGTCATTCCTATGCTTCCTTTCATCGGTTACTGGCATATCCCTCCCAACTTCTCCTCCTTAGGAAGCTACAGAAAGCAATGAGGTCACCTCTCTGCTTCCTGTTCTCCAGAGTAGACAACTCAAGTGTCCTCAGCCTCTCCTCATAGGACATGCCTTCCAGCCCTCTTACGAGCTTTGTTGCCCTTCTCTGGATGCTTTTAAAGACCTTAACACGCTTTTTATATTGTGGAGCCCAGAATTACACACAGTAGTCATGGCAAGGCCACACCACCACTAAATATACATGTAGTGCAATAATCACCTATTTTGGCCAGCTGGCTATGCTGCTTTTAACGAACCCCTACATGGAGTTTGCTCTCTTGGCTGCCAGGGCACACTGCTGGCTCATGTTGGGCCTACTGCCAACCAACACCCTCAGATGTCTTTCTGCAGAGGTGAAAGGAACCATCATACACCACAAATTCTTCTATACGTTTCTAAATAGTTATGAACCACCTATGATGACTCACAAAAACAATTCATACTCTGTTCAACTTAGTTGATGACACTCTGCATCCATGAGGATCATGTCCTTTGTGTGGGTTGGAAGTTAGAATGTTTTTTTATAGCACTGCAGGTGTGCACAACTACACAGTCATTGGCAGGGTAAGGTAAATGTCTGTGGTTTTTGATAGAATCTCTTTGCAAAACATGAATGGCAGTGTAATCCCATTATGTTGACAAAGCAGTTCTTTTGATGCCTGTATTAACACCATTTCACATTAAAAATAATTTAATGCAACCTTTAAATTACTTATTTCTTCTTTAACTTCTTATACTTCATATGTCTGCTTTAATATTTTAGAATTTTATGGCTTGTTTACACAGTATTTACTTTCTAACTCTCCAGTTTGCTACATGCATTTAGTTTCACAGTTTTTAACCTGCAGTTAAAGTACTCTGTTCTAATGCATTTTTAAATGATCTTTTATTTATTTATTTATTTATTTCAGCATTGGTTCTACAGGTTAACATATGGTTACAGCTGTTGTTGAATTCTATTATTTTTTCTATTTTTTTTTTTTGAATTTTTTTTGTTAACTTTTTACTTCTCATTCATTAAACTACATTGTATTTGTAGAAGACAATCTCTCTCTCCAGGTATTTATATAGAACTTATTTGTTTGTTTGTTTTTATACTTCTCTGTTCAAAGAAGCAAATGCCAATGCCTGGAAGGTTTCCAAATCATATAGCTCTATCAAAGGAGAAAGAAACATGGAGGTGCTTGGAAGGTGGAGATTCCTTGAATGAATGCAAGTGGACTGCACAGAATTAACAGAACTATAATGATATACAGAATTCTGCATGCCTGAAGACAGATTTTGTCTTTGGCTTCATGGGAGGATTATTTCTGCTTTGCTTATGGGCTTGAGATATGAATACACAAATGGAAATGCCCTGAGACAGAAAACTTGAATGTAAACCTGAAAGTTAGAGCATTGGGGCATTTGTGCAACAACAAACAGCTTTCTCAGAAATAATTTGGTTTGTGCAGGGAAGAAATTACTCTGTTTTGGAACTAGAGAGATAAGGGATTAAAGGGTTAGATGGTCAAAAATCTGTTGGCATGTAGGGACATGTACAATTTTTCCAATCTAGAATTTTTCTAATTTTTGCAATCTAGGGACATGTAGAATTTTTCCAGAACAATCTGTTTGTAACTCCATTGCCTTAGAAATAAGGAAACTTACTTGGATAACATCTACAAGCTAGTAAAATCCAATTCTTCAAATTTAACTGTAGAACTCCCATTGGAGTCCATGATACCAATATTTTAACTTAAGGATATCCCAGAACAAAAGTAACTATTAAAGCATGTCTTCTTAATGTATTTCATTTCAGATTTCATTGGACCTCATACAAACATGACTGATGGAATAGCTTTAATTAGCTGCCAGAAATACATTTCCAACATGTTTTCAGGAAAATGTGCTTTCAATCAAGCATACATTTATTTTTTTTTTTTACATTTTTTGTTGCATATGATATTTGTGCAATGGTTTTTATCTATCAATATCTAAATGGGATTTTATTATTTTAAGCTACTTCACTGAAGTAATGTTCTGAAGCTTTTAAATAACATAAAATATATAAATGGAGGAAATCCTAGAATTCCTGCAATCAACAGAAATTCTATTACTGATTTCAATAGGGGCAGAATATCACTTTTCTTGCTTGAAGCATTATGCATTCTTTCAAACAAATGCTGAAAGGCTATTCCTACAACTTTCTACTCTTTTGTATTAGCATTTGTATCAAGAGTATCTGAAAGATCTTAGCAGAAACAGCTCTGATTTCAATATATATTTCCTGTGAGTGTATGTAGTGTAATTTGTGTGCTAAATTTGAAATATTAAGTGCTCAGTGTACATAGGATTTTCAGAAGCACTTCAAACTACTTATAAGACTTTCCTTTGAAATTACATGGATTTTTACTTTGACGTAATTTGGATCAGGGTTAAAAACAAGGCTGAGTGCTTTTGAAGATTCCAAACTATGACTAAGTTGGCATAGGATACATTCCCTTTGATGTTGATAAAAAAATCTTTTATTTACTTCAGTGGAATTTGAACACGGGGTTGAACAGTGGTTACGTCACAAAATTTATAGTGGCTCAAAATTTTATAAATATTGGAATCTGAAGTTTTAATGATTTGTAAGATCTAAACAAAGGACAAAACATTGTTCTATATTCAGAGAACATTTTAAAAGCAATTTTATATACTTCACTGGAATTCGTTATATCATATAATACTGTTGAATATGAACAAGGTTATTAGAATCTGCTTCAAAGAGAGAAAAGAAAACAAAATTTATCTTGTAAAGTGCATAGAAGTACTGACTATACCAGCCAACTGACAGTTTCTACCTGTTACAAATATATAGTATTACACAGAGAAATGAATGACACAAGTATGAAATTAACATTTGCAAATTTCTTTTTTTTTTTTTTCTTAACCCAGAAATGGTGAGCTAAATAAATATTTAAAATATATAATGATTACTGATTACTTTGCTTTTCTTAGTACAGCTGAGAAAAGTTGCATGTACAACTGCAGCAGTTACAGATTATGGCTTGTAAAAATATTATGGAAGGAACACAGTCATTTAACCACTTTTACTGCTTGTTGTTACATTATGTAAGTTTCGAAGAGGCAAGTTTCATGTATGTAAAAATTCATATAAAATTTCCATTAAACATGTTAAACTTATGAAAACATTGTCCTGTTCAAGATAATTATGTTTTTCTTTATATATGAAGTCCATTTTAACTGCTTAGGAATTATTTAATTCAGTAGGTATACTCTCTTTTTGTGCTTGTGTATGAAATATAGCATTGTCTCTAATGCTCTACTAATGATGCTTTGTTTCCAAAATACTATAGGCTTAACTGACCTTTATTTAGATGACTTGAATCCTTTCCTGCAATTTTCACACCTACTGTGATGTGTAGGCTAATACCTACTTTGAGCTAGATTGAAGATTAGCCAATAAATGCCTTAAAAAGAAATATATACATATATTTTAATTCTTACCAACTTGTGTACGTAGTCATTCAAATGATTCTGATGAAATAGAGCAAGATTATATTTACATTGTAAAAGGGGAATTGATAATCATAGGATTATAGAACATCCTGAGTTGGAAGGGACCCACAAGGATCATGGAGTCCAACTCCTGGATCCACACAGGACCACCCAAAAAACAGACCATGTATCTGACAGTGGCATCTAAACGCTTCTTGAACTCCATCAGGCTCATTGCTGTAACCACTGCCCTGGGGAGCCTGTCCTAGTGCCCAGCCACTGTCTTGGTGAAGAACCTTTTCCTAACACCCAGCCTGCCTCTGCCTTGTCCCAGCTCCACGCCATTCCCTCGTGTCCTGTCGCTGTCCCCAGAGAGCAGAGCTCAGCGCCTGCCCCTCCACTCCCCTTGTGAGGGAGCTGCAGGCCGCCATGAGGCCCCCCCTCAGCCTGCCCTGCTCTGGGCTGAACAAACCGAGTGATTTCATCCACTCCTCATATGTAAGGAAGTTACCTGAATTTTGTGGTCAGTGAAATTACCCAGGAGGAAAGACAGACTATCTACTTTATCACTTCCTGCCCCAGACAGGATGAATACATAATGTAAGCGTCTAAATGTAAGTTGGAGCATCACCAGGACCTTCAGGCACCTACATTTACACAGCCTTGCTAATTTTGAACCCCACGTTCTCCATGTGCCCCATTACCATTTAGCTTTTAGTGATTAAAAGTCAGTCTAGGCTTTGTCCAAATTTCCAGGGAGGTGCAGTCCACCAGGTCTGCTCAGAACACACAGGACACACTACACATAAATATATGAGTAAGTAAACAGCCATTGCCACCATGAAAGAATTTTTTCTGGATAACACAGGCTTACTAGTTTCCCTACTTTCTTTTGCATAATAATTGACTGTCCAACATACTTACCCAGAAAGTAAAACCCCTGCATTCAGCACCATCTTGACCTGTGAAGATTTAAATCAACTGCTCCATGCACATTGCCCGTATAAATCATACCTGAGGATTATGACTGTCTAATCCTACGCAAAGCTATTAGCAGCCAATATTTTATCATCTCCTCACAGAGCTTGTTGCCAGTCTTATGTCTTATTTGATAAATAATTACTTCTTATACAAATAAAGTCTCTTATGATAACAAACACAAGAATAAGAATATTGTGTTGACTGGTTTATAATATTTCCTTTCTGGAGGCTAATAAGTCCCATACTCTTGGTCAACAGGATAATGATACTAAAGGTACTAAATTGTATTTTGCTGTTTATTTTGCACTTTTTATACTGAGAAGTTCATTCATCACCCAGGTAACTAGTATGCTAGCAGAGTCAGAATAGCTACAGAAAGCACATCAGTGAGGGGTTGAGTTTAATGAAGGACATGGATCACCTCATAATGCCTGTATAAGAATTGTTGCACTGTCGCTTTGTCTCCTGTTTTGCAAAACATGGAATCAGATGCTTTTTTACACAGTTTATTCACTGAATCTTTAATGTTAAGAACATGCCTTATTGCTTTGTTATATGGAAGTGATTGTTTGCAGCCCAGGTCCTCTGCAAAAGCATGTATGCTGTGCAGGTTAAACATTTTTGGACAGTCACAGGCTATCTCTTCACCTCTCCCAAAATGCAGGGCTCAAAGTCCCACATGTTTTAACCACATTAGCTCAAAGAACTAGCTAAGATTGGCTAAGCATTCAGATCCCATGCAAATAATGCTTTTAATGCAAATAAATCTTTGAAAAGACCATCTATTTGAAAAATCCAGTTTATTAATGTAATACATGTTCATTCAGTTCTTAAATGCTTGTAAAAATGTTTTAAATATATGTGTAGGGAAGAAACTGTAAGCACAAAGGAAAATGCAGTCTCCTATTGGCAACAGTTATCTTGGAGAAAGATTTGTGAATGTGATGGTTTTGTAAGATTTTAACGAAGTCAGAAACTGATAGCACCAGCTAGCGCCAGGCACGATGCAGGCAGGTGCTGAGCAAGCTTCCCCAGCTCAGCCTCTGCCAATGCACGTCCCCCCGACCTGCAGCACTGCAGCTGTTCCTCTTCGTGCCAAGTTGTGTGGTGGTGGTTTGGGGATTTGGAAAAACACATTCTCTGCACAAATACATTTCAGGTCTCCAAAGGGCAGTGAATTAACCCACTGTATCACTTCCAGTGTAATGAATTTTTAAATTCCTCTTTCTAAGCACAAAAGCCTCTCTCTCTCTCTCTTTTTTTTTTTTTTTTAGTTTCCCTGCAGGGCACAGCAATGAGTATCCTTTTCATTCTTCTTTAGCTCACTGCTACATTTTGATCTTTGCAGTTCAGCTGCAATACACTACTTTAAAAGATAAGCATACTTTCCTTATAGATAAAAAAAAAAAAAGAGAGAAATTTCTTTGAACTATATTTATTAAATTAACAAGGTGGGAGAGGAAATATTTTAATAATTCAGGGGCAGATTCTTTACTCTTTGAAGCAGTGATGAGCTCTCTGTGGTGGCAGTGATCTAAGTTTGTGCCAAGAGTGGGGGTGCTGGAAAGAAGTATTTGTTTTATTTGACTGTTAAAAGGGTGCTCATCTCATTACCTGGTTTGATATGAGTTATAATAATGTATATGAGTCCTGAACAACCATACGCTGAAAGAGATCTCAGGTTTTTAGATCTAGGTTGCAGTTTTTAGTCCTCTACAGCAGCCCTGTAGAAGAGATGCAAAACTGCTGGCAGTGATCTGAAAGAATCACAGTTATGAAGTGGTTGATCAACAAAGGAAGCCATGACAATTTAATGAATTGCCAGAAAGTCATCTCATTTATTTACCATGATTCATATTTATATTCTCTACCTTTTTGAAGGAGAGCAACTTAACTTCCTATGTTTCATACCAGAACTGAAGTGCACTTTCTGAGGGTGTGTGGTAGGTGTCCTGGGCTTAGATGAGATTCAGCAACCAGTTACACCAAAGGTTCATTGTGTTTCCAGATTTAAACCAATGCATCACTCCATTGATGAAGATGATCAGTTCCAAAAACTTCATTTTCCTGCTGAGATAAACAAAAAATGCATTGTTTAGCAATATAGTTTTTGCTTACTGCAGTTTCCCAACTTCAGATTTAAAAACAAAGCAATGGGAAATAATGAAAATTTGAATGTCAAACTTGTTGCAGTTCACCTTGTCCCTTAGATAAAAGTAATCAAAGGGTAGTGGGAAAGGGCTGTTTGTAGGTTTTTTTTTTTTATTTTCTTAGGATCAGTTCAAGTTGGGTCAAAAAACCAAAAGAATCTTCTCCTTTCCCTCCCTCAAAAGATATCCCACTACCCACAAACAATTTTGTCCTTTCTCTAGAAAATAAGGATTGATTTTTTTCCTTAACAATTCATTTCCTCTTTTTTTTTTTTTCCCACTTTGATTATTCCATTTTTTCATATTGCAAATTTATTTGTCCATTTTTTTCCTTTCAAGGAAAATTCTAACATGTTAAGAAACAATAAACTTAATTAGAAAAGGGGAGAGGGAGAGGGAGTGTCAGGATATTTATCTGTTACACAGTGAGAATATTTTCCAGCTGTTTTAGTACATAGGTCCCATCACAGGGATTGTGAGAGGGATCTTAGTAATTCTCAAGAGCTTCTGGTTTCGTTAATATCTTCACTTTCTGTTTATTGATGGGAATTCTTTTCAGAAGTAGACCTACACTCAGAGGTGTCAGAGTGTTTTTGTTAAAAGTCTGAAAGTGAAACTGAGAAAAGCAACAGACATTTTCTGTATGTACAAACAAAGGGAGAAACATGGAAGCTATGTGACTTTTTGTAAAGAAACACTCTTACATGCTAAAAAGATACAGCACATGGGGTATTTCCCATTGGAAAATGAAAGGGAAGGTGCTGAGTGATATATCAAAGATCTATGAATTAAGGTGGATAACTCTTTAAGAACGTAAATGACCTCAGGAGGAATTTTTGGAAGTGGAAGAAGCTAGTTGTTTCACCTTCCCAGGGGTGTATATGAATTTCAGGCTCTAAGTCTGCAGCACAGATGAGGATATTCCGTATGCTGAACACATAATAAGAGGAACATTTTAAGCTGAAATGCTTGTGATCTAAGTTGGATGACAACGAATGACAGATGAACCTAGAAGTGGCTTAGTGTATGGTATTCAACACATAAGGATGCCCTCCTGTGCCCGTTGGTGACCTGAATTACTGTAGCCAGATTACCCATATGCTGGCTGATAACCATGGAGCAACTGTGCTCCCTGGGATGAATCCCTCCAGCCCAGCACCTTTTCTCTGGTGCTGTTGGCTTGTGGTTGTCTGGGTAAAGAAGCTCAACAGCTGTTGGATTCCTCCTTGTGCAGCTGCTCATATCTGGGTATTTAAGAGTTTGCTATCATGTGACTTTGGAAGGCAGAGAAATCTTTGGAAGTGCCCCAAAGCTGGCATCTCAACCACAGCTGTGAAAAAGCTGGACAAATCTAAGCAGGTAATTAAATATACAAGAAATTTTCAGAAAGAAAAGAAAAGAAAAGAAAAGAAAAGAAAAGAAAAGAAAAGAAAAGAAAAGAAAAGAAAAGAAAAGAAAAGAAAAGAAAAGAAAAGAAAAGAAAAGAAAAGAAAAGAAAAGAAAAGAAAAGAAAAGAAAAGAAAAGAAAAGAAAAAAGAAAAACTCTCTTATTGTTTTCCTTGTTCTGGGTCTAATTCTGAAAAATGCTGAGTCCCTAGGCACTGAGCACATGGAAATAACAAAATTCAGTTGGCTTATTTATAATACCACTTTGCATCTAATGTGAGCACCACCTTAGTTAGAGAACCTCCAGCTAATGATACCTTTAAGAGGTTCTGTATATACAAAATACTAAATATTGTTTCAAATTGCATTAGCTTATGTTTCCTTACTTAGCTTGCTTGAACAAATAGACAAACAACATTATTTGCTTTATCCACATGAGAACTAGCCTTTCAAGAGGCTTGTGCTGAAAGTCCTTTGGCACAACCTGGTATAAGTTCCCTGCATGTCATTTATGTGAACTGTGAGAGACTCAGACCTCTTTGGCCCCTAGAGGATCTTACCTCCAGTCTTTACCAATTTGTCTGTTTTAAAACTAAGGATATGTTGTATTCAATTATCTCAACTGTAACTCCTTATTAGTTTTTAGCCACAAATTCAGTGTAAACTCTGAATTTTCTGAATGCAAAAGCCTTAAAGACATACCCATGAAGAACAGCATAACAATGTCACTCCTGAATAGTGCAAAATCAAAATAGTCAACTGTGCCTTACATGTTAGTTCAGGAAGATGTAATGGTGCTTTTTATTTTATATTTCATGTATAAGCCGTTCAGAGAAAGGATTTTTTTTTTTCCCACACTACCTAATATTGAGGTTCTAATATTGTCTGTCTATGTCTACCACAAACAACCAAGAAAGATTAAAATCAAATTTCTGTATCAGATCACAGTCTCATTGTTGGATAAAATATTATTGGAAGACAAACTATTCCTAAAGCACTGTCTTACTGCAGATTTACTTACTTATTTACTTACATATTTTTGTAGGAGGAAGGAGGTTAATTATTTTTTTAATACTTATAAAAGAGAATAAAGGTGTATCAAGAACTTGCTGCAGGCAGTAATGTTGAGTACTTTAAATACCCCTCCTTAAAGTGGTGGAGGAATATTTTTAACTTTCTGAAAAATATTGAATCTCATTGTAATATCTTTTGGAATGATTAGAACACTTTGGTCAACTAGAAAGTATGCACACTTTTTTAATAGTTGCATTATTCTAACGGTTCCATGATTGAAAGGAATAAAATTTGATAATAACTCCTCTTTGATGACAGATAAGTTTTAAAAGATAAAATATATCAGAACCTTTTAGAAAGTCAGAAAACTCTGCTTAGCCAAATTCAGCAACAATAAATTCCATTAAAATCTTTTCAAAGATAGTATTAACCAAAACCACAGAACAACTCTCTTTCACTTTAAAACTTGCAGGATGCTTTTAAAATGTTGTTTGACCCTCACTGAGGTAAAAATGGGTTTTACCATTAGTTTAAGTGAAATAAGGAACAGATTAAAATGCTAATCTGTATTACTGAAAGTAAAATGAATGCTAGAGGTCTAAATTATAGAGCAGGGGTGAAGGCAATGTATGCCTGAGAAATCTGAAACAAGTTTTAAACTGAGGAAGATTCAGCAATTTTATAGACTAATTTAGATTGCTACCCCAATAAATTTACCATGCAAATTACACTTCTGTGAGGTCATGAAGGGTTATCAACAGTCACACATGGAAGACTTCTGGAAGATAGGTCTTCTGTTAGCACATATCAATTAGAAGAATAGTAATTTTAGAGGCTACTTGGGGTGCTGTCTGGCATAGACCTTCCACAGAGGTCAGTTACAAAAGAAGACTGAAAACACGTGGACTTTAATGCCATTAAGGAAGTCAATTTGTCCTCTTATTCATTCTCCTGGAAATCAATAATACTAGATGAAATTCATCTAAACTTCGGCAGTCAAAATCTTGGGCAGCCATTATAAGCTAGTGCTCTAGATTCCTTCTCTTGTGAAACCATGCAGGAAATGAACTCGTCTACATTAACACCTCTTCCTACTGACTGTAGTGTGAATTAAGAGGTCTGACTTAGACTAGAAGAATAACTCTGAAATGGACATAGAGAGATGAGATGAATCCTCCCCATTTGGATTCTACAAACTGAAAATGCTGGAGCAGTATTCATGAGGATATTTCGCTATTTTCCTCCTAATTATATCTACTGCTCACTGAAATCAATAGGAAAATTTTTACCAGTTGCAATTAGTGCCCATGCTGGCCCGCAGTTTCTACATTCACATACAATTGTCAAGAAAGGACATATTTATTAGCAGGAGATTATCACTGTGTTATAACTTCGCTCATGAGGAAGTGCAGCCATTGACTGCATTACCCAGGAGCACTCTTCTTTTCTCAAGATGGCAGTAATTGTTTTCTTTTTTAGGCAATGCAGTCAGTTGACTGAAACCATGACATGTGCTTTCTGTACACACACCTCATTAACAACCTTACAGGCCTTATAATAAGGCCAATACATAGTTTTAAACCCTTCTATATGGAGAATTCAGAACAGTGTATAATTACAAAAAAAACCAAAAAAACAAAAAAACAAACAACAAAAAACAACACACACACACAAAAAGAAACAAAACCAAACAAACAAAAAATACAAAACAAAAAGAAACCACCTCCCCAGTACATTATGACCTGATTCATTTTGTGTATTATCACTGTAAAATAAACAGTTAATTTAGTGACACTTAACTATAAAACTTAACATGTGAAACATTAATAGCATATACTTTTTTTCCTGTAAATCTGTACTAATCTTACTGATGGTGAACTGGTGGCTCAGCAGTAAGCAAATAAACATAATCTAAGGACAAGCTAGCTATGTAAACCTGTTGACAATTGTGTCCTCTCACTTGATGCATCTGCACATGTTAAGAAAATGTATTTTAAAATAAGGATGTAATTTATTGTCAAGCTGGTCACAAGTTTTGCAGTATGTTGAATGACAGAAGGTGGTTTGTACATGATGAAAGAGCAGAAACAATGAGAAGAGGAAAATAGCAGGACAGTTTGTGAGATTAAAGACAATAAAGGCCATTCACAAAGAATCAGCATATCATGAGGAAGAATAAATACAGTATAATAGTGTAATTTCCAAAGAAATACTTATCCAATACGCAACAAACACACACATCCCTGACAAAATAAAGTGTACAAAGAAATACAAAATGAATTACAACATAAAAATAAACCTTATCTTGTAAGGCTTGTAAAGTAATTAGCAAATACAATACATAGTCATTAGCACTGTAAAATATCCATGGTTTAGGGTACATAATGTGTACCCTAAGAGATGTTTCCAACTGAGAAGCTGTTCAAGTAAGTTATTGCCTTTGATTATGGTTTCATCATAGAAATCATAGAAACTATGGTTTCTAGTACGTGTTCTGTAAATCAACAGCTAAAATGAAGTCTATGTTTTACAGTTTCTCTCCCTTAAGAGAGACACTATAGTTTGAGTAGACCAAAGCAGGTGCTTTTGCAGGATGGAATATAAGATTCAGAAGCTGAAGGAGCCACTTGGAATGGACAGCATTGCACTGTAGCATTTGCAGTGCCTCCCCCCCCACCCCCCCAAAAAAAATTAAAACAAACAAACAAACAACAACAAAAACAAAGGCAGCTTTTTTAATCAAGTGAAGGCCTGTAAGGGGGCAGTGAAAGTAATTTACAGAGTGTTACAACTCTGCTACTACCTTCACCATGGTTGAATTTACATCTGCAAATGTCCCTGTTTCTCTTGGACAATTAGGTTCATTCTGTGTGTAATGGTTGCTCAGATGGCTCTACATTGCGAGCAGCATGAGTTTTCACACGTCAGGCTAAAGTTGTACAGCCCCCAGAGCAAGGACACAATAGTACCAACATGACTGTTTTGCTTCTGTTTTAGTTTCATCCATACACTGGACATTAAGTCACTGTATGTATAAGTGACTGAAGCAATATGCCTTATAATGTGCCCTCAAATTCTTTGCTTTCAAACCTCCTAGGAATGGATTTCACACTGTATTTTATTTTAACCAGAACAATACATTACTTTCAATTGTTCACAGAAGAGAAGTCAGGAACAGCAAAGGAGAATTTAAAAGTTTTTTCATCAATAAAATCTTCATTAACCAATCTAAGTGGGTTATTTATCTACCAAGTATATTTTAAGTAATGCCTATTTTAGGCTAGTACCTAGAGACTCCTCAGACTGTTGCGTTAAAAGGAGTGAGCAATAGCACCAAGCAGACATTCTGCCCCCAGAGGTTACAGTCTTAGACTATGTTATTTGGTCTTTAAATATATATATGTGTGTATGTAAATATATACAGGCTACCTGAATGTGGAGAATAATTTATGTGTTCTTTCAGAAATTTATTGATAATAATATATGAATAAGGGTGCATGCTCCTTCAGGCAACACTAAGAATTTTTTGCAGATATGTAAGTAAAACCTAATCTAATGGAGACTGATGTGTTCTGAAACATACAGGGGACAATAGACAAAAATAATTTAATTACCATTCGATATTGTTCATGGTAAAGAAAGTGTAGGGCTTCAGTTACTATCTGTAATTAAAAGTCTCATAAATCCATTTCATAGCTGGGAAAGTATATGCCTCAAAGGTGGAAAATAAAGCATATTAGACATTCAAACACAGCTAAGATTATAGTAACAGTGGAAATTTAGGGCTATGCATCTGTGAAAAAGGACTGTGCTTCTCTTTGTCTATGATGGACTAATGAATGACCCTAGAGCAGTGGGATTTAAGATATAAACATTTATCTTAAGGGTTTCAACTGGTTATCTTAGGCAGCTCACTGCTTCACTAAGAACCTACCTGGTTCCTGGTAGACCCCAGCCTGAGATGCCAGTCGCCTTATGAGATCTTTAAGGCTCCCCATAGTCATGCTGAATTCTGGGTTTCATAACTTGTGATGGGCATTCACTTATTGCCCACTATGGGACTGGAGCCAGGCTGTTCACTCAGATTTTGGACCATGAGATGACATTGTCCTTACTGGGGAACTCAGATGATAAACTTTCTGATTGTTAGGGTTATCAGCCAGGTGCCTTTACATAAATAAAGTTTTCCAAAGTCAAAAAATGACAATGAAAAAGGAAACTTTTTCTGTCCATTAAAAATACAATGAAACATTGCATTGCACAGTTGCTGGGAAGACAGAAATCTCATTAGAAAGCTCTGTTCTGTGTCACACAAGGAGAAAAGAATGACAGAAAAATCCAGTGAACCCTGATTTCAGAGAGGAAAACCTTTTATTTTCCCCTTAATGATTTTAAATCCTTTGGGGAAAGAACTGTGAGGGTGGAGGAGGAGCAAAGGAGAGGTCAACACCTTTTTGTGATAAGATAATATTTGCAGGGGGGCTGGTAGGGGACAAGAGGAGAAGAAAAAAAGACAGTAAACATGATATTTAATTTAAAAGGGAAAGCACAATTGCAGAAACTAGTTTATTAAATAAAACAGCAGCAAAGCAGTTTTAAAAATCCTATTGCATATTCCTTTGGGCAGGTTCAAGATATGGTTAAATTGATACCTGCAGTGGTTCTGATCTAAACTAATAAAATGAAAGGAAATGCTCCCATTAACTTTAACAAGCTTTGGATCAATCCCCTGATGAATTGCGCTGCTCACTGGCTTATAGCTGAGCTACACTAGCTGTCAAACAACCCAAAAGTCTCTCCCCTGGGTATCTTGGCATATAACCCTTAGGTACGCTTACAAAACGACATGGGGAATGACACACAAAGAAAGGAAAATGGGCATTTCTGATGCCAGACACCATCCGTCTTCAATTAAGTTAGCTTCCGAAATGTTTCAAGTATCCAGGCTCTTTTTGAAAGCCCAATTGACCCAGAAGTCTCTAACAAAGCAATCCTTAAAACCAGCCACATAGTTAGTTTGTTTGCTTGATGGGGGGTTCTTAATGCCATAAACCCCAGTGCAGAAGTTAATAATTTCATACATTATCTCTTTGAATATGCAATAGAAAACTCGAGGCAGCTGTTTGAACTTCCCTTTAAAAGAGGACAGATTGCCTTTATTGTGTGCACTACTTCATGGGTTGTTTGAGGCCAGGGCAATTATGGGATGAATGACTTCCCTTTAGCTGTTGATGTGTAGGCTTGTTGTTGTATGCATATTGTTAGGGGCTTTTTTTTTATTATTATTTTTTAAATGAAACATGGGGCCATGTGATAAAGCAACAACAGAGATGACAGGTAATGATCAAAAAAGAAAACAGTCACTACTGACTTGGATTTGTATTGTCTTGTAAATGAAAGAATTAGAATAAGTTACATTTCTATGGATGTCATTCTTACTGGTTTACCACTCCAAGTGTGGGTGTGATTTTGTGCTGTAAACAACACAGGTAAGAAGTAAGCAAACTTTTCAAATTAAGCTCTGTTTTTCCTGTTGGAATTTAGTGGTATTTGCCACAGGATAAATTTTTAGCTAATTTAAAGGTTTTTCATTTTTATTCACTTGTGAGACAAATGGTCTCACCAACTGACTAATAAGTGGACTATTTTTTCACTTTTGCTGGAAGTAGGGTAACCTTCTAATTGGAAAATTATTCTTAAAGTTGAATTATATACATAGGAATAAAATAATTTCTGTAGGGTCCAACTGGCTACACTGGAAGGACTCTTCAACAAACTGCTTATTATAAGGTTACTATTTTCTGAAGAAAATGAGGTCAGAGGACCAAACCTATAATGAAGCCAACTGACAATTCTTTAAGGGAGTTGTACAAAAAGAAGAAAAATATATTTTTGTTCCAGGAAACTCATAGAAGTGGTTATATGATGTAAAATGCATATATACCTAATAATATTTGAGACACACTTGGATATCTGAGATGCTTGAGCATTACTACCACATATGACATGATACTTACTGGAGTTTCTGGAGTAATTGCTGCAGGTGAGGCTGGATACCTCAATGGTACTAGTACCTGTGGAATCATAGAACAGAATCATAGAATATCCACAAGGATCATGGAGTCCAACTCCTGGATCCAAACAAGACCACACAAAAACAAACAAAAAAAAACAAACAAAAAACAGTTCATGTAACTCAGAGAATTGTCCAAATGTCTCTTGAACTCTGTCAGTCTTGGTGTCATGACCACTGCCCTGAGGAGCCTGTCCCAGTACCTGACCACTGTCTTGGCGAAGAACCTTTTCCTAACACCCAGCCTGACCCAGCTCTGTGCCATTTCCTTGGGTCCTGTCACTGTCCCCAGAGAGCAGAGCTCAGCACCTGCCCCTCCACTCCCCTTGTGAGGGAGCTGCAGGCCGCCATGAGGCCTCCCCTCTTCTCTGGGCTGAACAAACTGAGTGACTTCAGCCGCTCATACGTAAGGAAGTTACCTGAATTTTGTGGTCAGTGAAATTATCCAGGAGGAAAGACAGACTGTCTACTTTATCACTTCCTGCCCCAGACAGGATGAGTACATAATGTAGGTGTCTGTTCTAGTGCCCAAACACACTCTTGGTGAAGAACCTGTTCCTAATATCCAACCTGAAATTCCACTGATATGGCTTCATGCCATTCCATGGGTCCTGGCCACCAAAAAGAATAAATCAGCATTTCACCCTGCTCCCCCTTGTGAGGAAGCTGTAGACTGTTTGAAACTATTGAATTTAGGCCTCTCTTTATTATGTTCCTATGGTTAATGAAACAGATTTTCTGACACTGCACATTCCTTAGAAGCATCTGTACTGATTTAAAACTTCTCAGAATAATCTGACAAAATTATTAGGTAAAGCCTTAATTTGCCACAAGTGTGTACAGAAGCAATATTAGTATAAAGGTACATATAAGTTTTCAGTTCCTTGGCAAATACATAGAAAATGTAAAGTAAAATAGGGGGAATTATCAGAAATATTTTTCAGACTATTTTGAGAAAAAGATGAACAGAAATGTTTGAGACCATGCTATGTACCTTCTGCTCTATTTTTATAAGTTTTCTTGAACTTTTAAATTCAGCCAAAATAAATTACATTAATAATGTCAAACAACAAAGTATTGCATTCTGAACATACCTAAAAAGAAGACTTAGATCAATACACATGCATGGTTTTTTCTATATCATTTAGTGTTGATTGAACATATTTGCTGAGATTGACAAGATTTCATGAAAGGTTTTGTTTCATTGCCTACATTTTCTCTTAAGATAGCTTGGTTAAAGCTGTTGGAATTTTTATCTTTATTACTGATACTTCCTAGCTAGCCATGAAATTTAACCTCATAAATTTGATTTTATTTAATGTATTCTGTCTGTCTTTGCCTACTGCATAGAGTATAAAATATGTCATCAAAGCTATCTTGAGTTAATATTCCAAGAAAATATTTTATTTTCCAGTGATGAATGAAAATGACTTATTATCTTGTTAGCATGACAATATATATATGCTGAATTATATATATATATATATATATATATATATATATATTTCCTTTAATTCAAAGATAGTAATTCAAAGATGTTCATTAAAAACTGGAAAAAAATCTTGGAAAGAGCTTAAAAAGTCTTTTGAGGTTCATTTGCATAATTCCTTTTTTAGAGCTTTAATTAACAGGGATCTGTAAGTGTTCTTCCCACTTGTGTTGCAATTTCCCATGCAAATACAAATTAGGAAATACTATTTTTACTGCACCAGAAGGACTATATATGCTGATAGCACTTAAAACCAATTGTCATATTGTGAAATTAAATCTTCTGGACATTTCTGTTAATACATTTAGGGCTACATTTCCAGGGCTAAAATATGTTTTGCTTTTTTGAAAAAAACTCATAGTGATGAGTATAAAATTAACTTTGTCAAAATCAGATGGAAATTTTTCAGTGGTGATGGAGGGGCTAAGATTTCACACTTGGACACCTGCAAACACAGAAGCACTGGTGGTTCCTCAGGTGAATATACCAGAGTGGAACAATGATCTTGGATACTGGTACAGAAAATAACCCAGTTCTGGCAATGTCTTCAAGTAAACATGAAAATTATATTTTGTCATTATGGCATATGCAGAAAAGAGACTGATATAAGAACTATTAGGGAGTTCTCCCTCACTTCTTGTTTTTCCTCCCAAGTGGACTTCCAGGCTTGAACTTTGGGCTGTTGTAAATTGTAACATTACTGAAAAACAACCTGCAGTTCTTAATGCAATGAGTAAATGAAACCTAAAAAACTGGATTAGGTAATTTCAAAATTCCTTTTTTTGCTTGTTATTTTTGTAGCTGTTTACCTATACTTAACTGTCTGGAATTCATCACTCCTTGCAAACCATTCTACATTTCTTTGGTCTTTATGCTTTTCACTTTGACTTTCTTTTTTTTTCTTTTTTTTTTTTTTTCCTCAGACTCTTTCTCTGATTTTGTCATAAAAACATCTTACATATATGGGTGGCTCTTTAAAGAAGTGTCATCTACAGGAAACATCTTACATATGAGTAGAGTTGTGGGAGTTACTTTATCTGTTGAGCTACAGAATAAGAGGGATATAGTTTAATTTATACTGAAATGTTTTGCAGTAATTTTTACTTGCAAATCTTGAAATAGGAAAAAGATGAAGCAGGTCAAAAAAATAGTTTTTCTCCATCTTTTCCATGGAAGATGGGTATTTGTTATTCTAGTCTCAGTCCTTAAGAAGTGGCCACAACTGTACCTTATAGATTTAACTTTAATTAAAATTAAATCTTTAGTACTCTCTATAAGTATTCTCTATAACAAAGATCCTTGCAAAATCCAAAAAAATACATATTTTTAAACTTACTGATTTTAATTTATGCCATCATTTTCCTTTGTCTGCTACTTTTCTGTGCCTGTGCTTAAAATCATCTTTATCTGCCATAAAGCAACACTTTGTTTTCTCTTACTCTCGGATATCTAAAACTACCTTTACGATATCTCTTGGATATCTAAAACTATCTCTATCTCTTGGATATTTAAAACCAACAAACAAACAAACAAATTAGACTTGTACCATGAGCACAGGGCCATAGATTTTTTTTTTTAAATTATTTTCTTGAATGCAACAATAACACCAAAAAATAATATATGTTGAATAATGGCAACCTTTATAAAGTTGTCTTTATTTATTCACCAAACCAAATTTATTCGGTATATTCATTATTTGATATTTGACCTACTCTGGGGTGTGTTCATAGGAATCTTGTTTAAAAAAGAATGTTGAGACTGAAAAAGGAGTAAAGCCACTAGAGCTGTCCTTATAACATAATCTACATGTCACCATCCCATAAGTCTTCTTCACAAGATCCTCATGATGATATAAATAGGAGTTTAAGAAGAGTTATCTGGCAAACTTCTGCCTTTCTTAACAAATCATCCTTGTTACTGAAAATACACAAACTTTCATTAAAAGTCTCTTTTATAAGCTACAAAGTTATGCTAAATAATACCAATTTAGATGCTCTGAAATGGACGAAACCAGCATTTACATGTAGCTAAATCAGAACGTTGTTATTCTGGTGAGTTTTAACCTAATAAGACACATTTTTAGTGGAGATAACATTGACAGCTATTAAGAACAGTTTGATTTACCCACGGTTTGAAGGAATATGGAAAGGTCAAGATTAAATTCCCCAAAGATCAGCATAATGATACACAGCACACTACAACACATATCTTCTTTGTGATGAAATACAAAAATACAGTAAAATGGGAACTCTTATACTGCACAATGTTTAATTCATGGAATAATCAAATAAATATGCAAATAGAAGGCTCTTTCTATGCTAGATGTCATAAATACACTTCAGCTATATTAAGTGTTCCTCGTCAATACACATAACATTATGTTTTAGTTAACAAGAACAGCAAAGGTTTTGGATGAAACAAAGTGTTAAATGAAATTTAATTATGGTAATTAAAAAAAAAAGCAACAACTAAGTTACACTAATTATTTTGTGCAATTGTGGATATCTGTTTCTGCTAATATGAAGATATAACACACTTAATATGATCCCTTTCCCTCATGACATCCATATCCTAGAAACAAATAATGGTTTAGGTTGAAAAGGACCCTAAAAATCAGCTAAATCCAGCCCTCCTACCATGGGCAGGGACACTTCCCACTAGACCAGGTTGCTCAAAGCCGCATCATTCTCAAACATTTGTAAACCATCCCTTCTTCATTAAACCAGGGGTCCTAATAAATAACGTTATAACTAAATTTTGGTCTGAGCAACCTTGTTGTTGACTGTGCTTTGAGCAGGAAGTTGGACTGAAGACCTCCTGATGTTGTTTCCAGCCTGAATTATCTTATACCTTATGAAGTGGATGTATTTCTATGAAGATATTTAAAACTGCACAAAGAAGACAAAACAACCAACTATTAATTATAAATAAGGGGAATAAATAAACAATGATCAACATTCAGTTTCTTAAGTTTAAAATTGATGCTGCACCTGAAAAACCTAATCAGACATTTTCTGAAATGGACCAAGTATTTTATGGAAGTTCCATGCATGAAACTTACAGCAGTTTCTATACAATGAAAAATGAATCTGTATAGCTGATTTGGAGGTATAACTGGAGCACAGAAATACCATAAAGTTAAGTGCTAAATGACTTATTAGTGTTACACAACAATTTTTCATATCAAAAAGGCAATCTTGTTTTTTCAGCTCCCACCACTTCAGTGATAAAAAACAAACAAATAAATAAAAAAGTAAACAAGCAAAGATCAATTTCAATCTAAGAATTACCATAAGATTGTGTTGATATTAATAACAATAAAAATGATGATAAAAGTCCAGTCCATCTCTCTTTAGAGTCATCAATAATGACACCGATATTTTGGAAAAAATAATTGTTTGTTTAATTGAAAGCATTAATTTGCAGAAATGTACCCAAACTAAGGCACTGGAAAGACAGGTCCAGCCTAACTATATGGGAGATGTAGTAAATGGTAGAACAGTATCGATAGCTATAGTCTAAGACCAGCAGTCATCAGTCTGGAATAAACCTCTTCCATTTCTTAAATATTTAACACTTAGCATCTATGTTACTATCCTAATTGTATGAATTCTGTGATTCTGTGAATTCATTTTCTAAAAAAATAAAATTATCGAGTCATAAGTTCATAAATGGTGAAATGAGAAAGGGTCACCAAGTTTCTTCTTCCTATCAGTATTTTAGCAATTTCTGTATGAAGGTGACAACTCTTGGTTGAAGGTGATCCTTCAGAATATTGTTTATCATTAATTAAAGTTCCTAAAATGTTTTAGACAGTGATACAAAGTCTTTCTGTTATTCTGAATGTATTTATTTATTTGACCTCCAGTAGCAATTTGCATTATGTCAAAGTTGCTAGACAAGTTGCTGTATTCATTTTTTTTTTTTTTTTAATAAAATGAACAAAATAGGCAGCTTCAAGTTGTAGTTCATCACCTGAAATAGATGGCTAAACTAGGTTAGGTCATTTTATTTTATTTTTTAAATGGACTTGGTGCCTTGCACTGGTACAAACATCCACCCTGTAGACATTTAATAAACTGAAAGCTTCCCTTGGTAGGTTGCTCAGCGTTTTCCCCTGGTTGCTTAAAATGTATAGCATTTTTTTTTCCTTCTAGCTTTAATGTTCCCTTAACAGCTTACTGAAGGTATTACACTCACAGAACAGACAGATACATAAATGTAAGACTTTTTGAAGAATATAACCAACAGGCAGGACTGGCCAACATCCACAGGAGAAAGCAGGAAGAAGTAGATGATGTGCAATCAAATAAAGATAAAAGCAATGAACATACTGGTTAAGAGTTTTGAAAAAGGTAATATGGCATGCTGAAAAAGAGGATGTGAAAGACAAGGGGATTTGAAATGTGCCTAGTCCTAGTTTGGAAGCAGTAGAATAATTCACACTCTATCCCAGTGTTGCGATATGTAGCAATGCTGGCAATTGATAGAGATAATAAATAAATAAATAATAAAATCTGGTCCTAAACATGCTTCTTCAAGACACTGTTCTCTTATGCTCAGAAGAAAAGCTAGAGTACACTTTAACATTGATCCATTTGTGTCTTCATTCATATAATGAATATTCATTCAGTATATGTCTTGCAAAAAAGCTACATGTAATGCAGATGATAAAAGAGGGATGAAAGACTTTATTCAGTCAAGAATCTTCATAACATCAATGACATTTCTCTTTCCTTCTCTGGAATAATATATATAAAATGGCATCATGCAATGACTGTCAGTTACAGCACAAATTAACCAGATGTATAAAGTTCAGAACATCCAGCTCACTGAGCAATTGGTTTCATATTGGCTTGTAGATGACATAACCAGGATGGTCAGGATGAATACTGTATAACAACAATGTCCCTGTGATCTGATTATACTGATTATAACTTTATTACAAATATGTTCTTTTCCTAATGAATAGTTAATGGGTGCATTGGATTCCAGAACACTTCTGCTGTCACAGATAGTTTTAAATGTTCACTTACGAATTAACATAAGGTTTAAGAGAAAAAAAATGCCGTTTTCATTTTCTCCATTTTCTAAATTGAAAGACTACATTAAAACATCTCCTTTGATGGCTTTTTTTTTTTTTCCCATCTATTGTCCTATGCCTTTATAATGTAAATTATTCATTTGATGAATACATTTTCCAGAGGAGCTTGGCAATATTAGTGGAGTGATTCTCTTATGACCATGAACAGACTGAAAATGAAACCTCCCAAAGGCCTTGGTTTTGATATCTGTGGTCCCTTTGTAATACCAGATACCATCATAAATTTCTCAGTAATCTTGCAGTGAGTTTATGTTTTGAACCAATCAAGTCTCCTTTGAGTAAAGCTTATGACTCTATGATAATTAATAATCTATGATCTCTTAAGGACATTAAGTTGAAAAACTTCACTTTCCCAGTGGTAACCTTTTACAACTCATCCTTTACCTAAATGATTCCTATTGAGAATTTCTTTTAGCTGACAGAGTGAGCAGCCTCTGCAGCTAATGACAAGGGACCTCCTTCATAATCTGGCAGCCCCTGGTACTGCACTATTGAGCACTGTGAGGGGTGAAATACCAGATTGAGGGATATGAGTAAAATATGGTTAGCTGTCTTTTTAACTTCAGGGTTTGAGACAAACTAGTTTGATGCAACAACACCCATTTAAATAACATCACAAAGTGTCACATTTTGGAAAGATCTCCAGGTAAATAGAGCTCCTGTAGACCTTCTCTTTGCCCTGTGGGCAGCTAGACATGAACCTCTGGTGTTGCTCAGTAAAGCGTTAGTAGATTGTGATTAACATTTTCTAATATTTGATCCAAACTGATCTCAGGTGTCAACAAAATTAGAGTTACATGATGAATTATTTTGTTCCCTGGTGGGCTTCCACCATTTTTTGTCAGGTGAATGACTCCCACAGTATGGTCCTAAATAAACCAGGAGGAGTGGAAAAATCTGGTTCTGAATAAAATTGCCTCTATGGTAGCCTATATTTCTTGCAATTCTCCATAGCCTACAGTTTGAGATTCTGTGTCAAATGTAGAACTAATTTCCTCTTGGGTAATTTTTATACAAGCCTGTAACATAATAAAGAACTTCCAGGAACTGACAGAGCTACCTGTTCTCATTCAGGTTAGGTCAACATTATTGAAAGGCTATGCCCTGGAAGTAGTGTAATATAATGTCTGCTGATCTGCTCTTTGATTTTAACAGCATCCATAACTTGACATGAATTTGTAATATGATCATAAATTATAAATTTACAGCAAAGTTATCCAGCAATTCTATCATGAAAATGATTTTAAATTAACCATCAACATTCACAGAAAGGAATTGCATTTGTAGATTGCCTTGTGAAATGATTTACTGATATGAATTTAAGCCCTGAGCTCCCAAGTCTCTGCAGAACCTTTCTTTTTGTTTAAGGAAAATATATTGGGGGATGGAGGCTTGAATTGTCTGAGTTAAATCAATGAAGTTCCAATGATTTTCATGCCTTTAGATACAACAGCATATACATGTAGAAAGGTAAATATATCAATATGATACTGTACTACATAAACTAGATACAGTCTGAATTTTAGATATTGGCAGTCTCTAGGTACCTACCACTCTGTTTCTGTCCAAAATAACTTTTGAGCAGTTTTGTAACTTTTTTGAACTTCACGCTTGTAAGAATCACAGCTAAATTAATCCTTTATCTGTCTCAGGGGTTATTTGTTCCTCTATTCAGTCCTGCTATAGTGAGCACCCTGAGGGTGCTTACGATCTTGAGGATGCTTAGGATTCTGATATTGCTCTGGAATTGTATTGGCTGCACAAAACAGGAGAGGCTCTACCTTTATTCTGTACTTGAAGGTCAGGGCATAGGCACTGGATGTAGGAGAACTGTGTTCAGTTCCTTTCTCCACGCAAATTAGGTGAGCTTTTTCCTCACTGCCTCTTAAAAAGAGGCTGTCACCTTCAGGCTTCAGGATACTTAGTGGAGTGAAGTTGGACATATTTTGGAAATGCAGTGGGGCATCACAACAACACTAGCTCATTATTACTGCCACACTTTGCTATAGGGTTTCCTCCTTTGCAAGACACTTCAATGTTAGAGCATAGGTTCATTAGACGTGAAGCACGGTATATGTTTTTCAGGAAAGATATGGACAAACTGAAGAGTCCAGAGGAGAGCAGTGAAGTTGGCAAAAACATCAACTATGATAAAAATCTGAAAAGCATCGAATTATTTAGTCAAAACAAATGAAGACTAAAGAGTTAGCATGCATTAAATGTTGCCAATAGCAGAAAGTGTGCATATTGTTCACTAAATCTATTGTAGGTCATAAATAGGATAAAAAGACAGAAAGAAAGATTTAGCTTTGGAAGATTTTTTTCTTTAAGTGAAGATTTTTAAGCATTGAAACAGAATGTGTTAGAAGCTGTGGTAGCTTAAAAAATGATTAGATAATTATCTTGTGGGAATAATCTTAGCTGTTCCTACATTCATACAGTAGGTTTACCATGCTATGAGTATTATATGATCTATGAATGACCCTTCAGACACAACTGTCTGCAGTCTTTGAAATCTTTGGACTTGGAGATGGACTTGGAGTTAGTCTGAATTTAGGCTGTGATGTGATTCAGAAATCCCCTTTGCAGATCTGTTCTCTGACTTCCCATTTGTAACCTGTTGGAGGAAGGAAGAATATGCTAAAGATTATGCAGAATACAAATGCTAGATGTCTGGTTCATTGGCATTGGGATCTCTCAGCATAAATCTAAGATGTCTCATGTCAATCACGACCTCCTAATACACCCCTGCAAAGCATGCAAATACTATAAGGCTATTAACATCCTAAATAAGTACTTAAAACGAATTCATTGGTACCTCAAACATTGATGAAATTGTTCTGGTGAATCCCAGAATCCCATAAAGAATATCTGTAGCTCCTCTCTTTCCTAGGTAGTGAACTAAGCACAAAGATGAAATGACTTGTTCAGAGTCACACAGGAAGTGTATGGCACAGTGTGGGAGCTGAATATAGCTACAAGCTACAAGCTACAAGCTATACAAGCTACAAGCCACAAGCCTTTCACTTCCTCTCTAAATTTCTAACCATTGGTATAAAACAACAATGGTTGTTCCTAGTAGAGAGAGGTGTTTTGTTAGTGAAACATTCTTGTGATGCACAAAGTAGCAGGGCTGTCTCAACTGTGGCATTTGGAAAGGAATATTTCTTCTTAGGAATAAAGAGACCTAGATTTATAGGTATTGATTAAAAAGTATTCTCCACACAGAGTAAAAATCAAGCCTGCAGCCAAGAAGCCCACAATAAAGTACATGCTTAATTGAGTGTAATAAGATGAACTCTGAATTATAATTGCAGGTGGAATTCAGAGGTTGGGAGGTGAAATAAACAATTTAGGATTATTGGAACAACCTGTCTTTAGTGAAGACTGGCATGTTTATATGCAGAGTATGACACCCAATGATTTTAGTAAGCAGCAAACAACTGCCACCATAATTTATATTCATTTGAGGCCTTCTTTGGAAAAGAGATCACTCATAATTCAAAGAAGAAATAGTGAGCATTTGCAGGGCAAAAGGAAAAACCATATCCACATGCCTGTACATCTAATGATCAGAAAACATTTATCAAAATACAGTACAAATTACTTTATTGTCCATAGTTAATACTTTCCACAGATTCAGAACAGTCTCAGACAAGTTTGTTCTAGAGTAAATGAACTCTAAAATAAAAGAATGCATTCTAGCACAATGTTAACAGGATAGAGATGTAATTTTGTACTCAACCAGAATACAAGATGGAGGTCATCTGAATTTAGTTCGTTTGTACTGTGTGTATGGTGAAGATAAAAAGATGTAAAACATTTTCTTAAGCAAGTGGTGAATGTAACACAGAAGTATGGCCTGTTAGTTCCATAGATTAAATAAAAACCTTCTGAATCATTACCTACCAAATAAATCACAATAACTTACTGTAACTATGTTTTCACACATACATATAACTATTTGTATATTATATATAGTATAAATGTTTTTTTGTAAATGTTTCTAGATTATTTTGACTTTTATATGGGAAAAATATCTTTGTTTAATAGTTAAAATGCTATTATACCTTATTTAACCAACACAAATACACAAATACAATGACAGACTGCTATTATCTTAGAAATAAGGAGAAGAAAATATAAAATGAGCATTATTGTGGAAGAAAAAAAAAAAGGAGAGACTGAAAAAAGACAACATTCTCATTTTAAATATCCACTTCAAAGAAACAGCGACTAACACCCACAAAATTTGAAGGGCTGGGTTACAGAAAGCATAATGGGAAATGTTCTTATGAAAGGGTAGACATAATTTTATGAAAGTCAGAATGGCCTAAATTGTCAGCGGAAGACACTTTAATAAAATTGTCCTGTATGGTTCATTTGTCTCATGAAATTTTTAGAAGAGAGAACTTGTTCAAAATTACTGATCATAGATTTGAAAAGAATATGTTTATGTCATACTCTACAAAAATACTTCTTTGCATACAATCTGTTTACATCCTTTCCAATTATGGAAATTAGTCCATATCGTCAAATGAAATAATTTTGTATGATCTTATCTGCTTTCCCTAATATCTACCAAACATTTTATAGGCTTTTCAAGATATAAGATTGAAACATGCTTCATTGTGTTAACCACTGTGTTGACCATTGTGTTGTGTTCACTGTGTTGACCATTTCAGCCATCACGAAAAGGTACGGCATACAGAAAAAATTAAGTTGAGTAGTAAAAATAAAAATACACTGTAGATAGCACAGAGTTAGTTATTCAAGATAAAGTTTGTGTCATGACAGATGTAGTAATGTTACCTATTAGTTCAATATTTTGAATATTTTTAGGGGTCCACCATTATTTATGTATGGCTGTTCACATGTAATCAATTTAAGACTCTCCTCCAGAGATTCAGCTGTTAAGACAAATCACTTTTTGGAAGAAGATCTAAAACATACAAATTCTTTAGTAGTTGAAAATATAACGGTACCATTTTATGGTTATTTGCCAAAGAAGACTTACATAATGCTTCAATGTTAAATCTTCAAAGAACAGCACATACGTGCACTAACTAGTCCATGTACTTCTGCTTTTCTGTACAACAGGTAGATATATTTATATTATCTACACACTGAATATTTTTCATTCCCTGGCAGAGTGTTTTGGACCAGTAGTTAGGTTATGACAAAAAGAAAGGTAGTAAACATAAAACAAAAAAGGTTCTAAAATAACTTGATTTGGGAATTGGATCAATTTCTAGGTATTGTGTGTGTGAGTTTAGGATCTCAATCAAAATCCCATCTAGCTGCAGTTTTGGTGGAGTTTAAGCTTTTTAAGATCAGACAAGTCCATTTTTCCTCAGGAAGTAAATCTAATGGATTAAGGATGCATACCAAAACTGCCATTTTGGGACAGTACTAACTACTGTATTATTACTAGTTTAATATAAAGTCAGGCCAGAGAAATGTAGCTGCAGTATTCTGAAAAATGACAAAAGAATTCAGACCAAAGGAAGACAGAAGCTATCATTTTCTAGAGAGCTGTCTGTAAAATAAGAAAAATTCTTCTGAAAAATGTCTGGTACTTATTTTTATCGCAGTACAGAAAACAAGAATAGGTTATCCAAGAGAGTTCAACAACTAAGTAACTTGTCTTAGGGTAGGAGAAGGTGGAGACATAGTTCTACCTTCTGTACAAGCTATCTGCAACAAAATCTTGAAACCTCTATATTCTGTATTAATTGGTCTGACCACCAAATTGCAGCATCAGGGCACTGTAATGAAAAGTTGTCACTTCTGTACAGAACACATTCTTTTTAAACAAGCCAGCTTGAATATCAGTAGTTGTGTCACCTCAGGGCAATAAGCTCAGAATCTGGGGTAAATGGATGCCATTTTTATACTGCTCTAATTACGGAACTAGCTGCCCCCTTTGTCAATGGACATGCCTCAACATCTGCTTTGCACCAGAATTTCTCCCAAGGCCAGAGGAAGATTTTCCTGTGAAATATTTATTATAATTAACAGTTTTTCCATATGCTTGAGAACACTGCAAGCATATGGACTTATATCTACATGATCACTTTGTAGCCTTTGAGGTCAGACAGTGCTTCAGTTTCCACTGAATTATTGTAGACGTGGAGGGAATTAATATCTTTGAAATGGATATTTTATAAAAGAACATTTCATATAAATGTCATAAATAGGTAAACATAATGAATAACAGATGTTTTTCTAAGACATTTTTCAAAACTTCTTGTGGAATCATCTTCTGCAAAGGTTTTGTAAGAACAGGTTAGACAGACGTGCTAATGATGGACCAGATATCAAAGCCATTCTGAATGTTGGGCTAGCACTAGAAAATTTCAGCTCTTTTTGATTTGTGGGCTACTAAAGCATTCCATTGGGGATGCAGAAATTTCACACATTTAAGGTGATTTATAATGTACAGAAGCTTGGTCTTAATTGCTTCTCACAGTTAGCCAACATTCATGTCCAGATAGAAATTAAAAACTGCTGGACTGTGGGTAGGTCTTTTTCAGACCTATAGGTCTTTGGTGTATGTGTGTGTCTTTGCCTGTTCTGGAATTTTTGCTTAACCCACATGTTGGTCCTGGTGACACACTTCCACAACTTTTTTCCAGGGGAGGACATTTTCCTGCAGTTTCTCTTGCCACTAGTTATTCCAATAGTAGCATGTGCACTCCATATGAATTTAATAACAGAGAGAAGCTGTTATTGAGGAAGCTGCTGCAAACTTTCTGTCCCCTGAGAAGAGATATTTTATTAGTTTTGAAGGCAGGCAACTAGGTAATGCTGTCAAAAACTTGTCTTGTTCTCTGCTGAAACTGTGCATTTATTTATGTTGTTTATTTTTATTTTCCCAGTAGTCATTGTAATGTAGTCACTTTAATAATCAGCTGTAAGAAGAAATAACTTACTGCTACAAGTCATCATACCACATGCATAGTTAAAGCCTATATGAGCAATTTCTCTTCATGCATGTAACAGCTTGTCTATGCCCTGTAACAGTTTGTAACTGATCATTTAAACAGGGTTGTTTAGTTTTATTTTTAATGATGTCTAAAAAGAGAAATAGTCTGTATTACAGACCAAATGACTGAAAAAAAATATAAAAAAAATAAAACAAATTGTTCCATACTGGAGCATGAGGAACAGGGATGCAACTACTAAAATAAAATGTTGCTATATTTCATCTGGGAAATGTAGGTAAGAGACCAAATGCTGGGAAATTATAAACCTCAGAAAGTTCAAGACTAAACTTGTAGTCATAATAATTGTCTGTTAGTATGCATATTTTTCCTGTGTATGAAGCAAAATGATTACATTTTAAAATGCTGATTCAATTACAATTTCTATTATTCTGGGTTCTGAAATTTCAATCTTTTCCTTTAATTACTTTTAGAAGTTGTAGTCAGTCATACTGTCCCACAGCTTACTGTATATTTTACTTACAGACTTTTAGAAACATGGTGAATAGCTGAGCTTTTAAGGAGGAACATAAATCAATGAAAATAGAGGAGAAGGCAAGCATGAACAGAGAGACTTGCACAACAGGAGAAAAAGATCAAGCTCACAGCAACAGAATAAGTGCTAACTTAATCATCTGCAACCACCCCACTCAGTAGTAAGCTATAATACAATGAAGTGGTGGTTCAGTTTCAGGTCATGTACTACAGAATTAAAAATGCCACACTCATAAAATACAAGGAGGCGAACAGTACAAAATAACTTTTTTTTTTTTTTTTCCCAAAATTTGATCAAAATGTTCTAAGGAGATAGCAATTTCCAAAGAGAACTGTTGACCAACAGAGAGAGGTTTTCATTTGCCTTCAGACAGCAAGAGCATATTTTTCTCTGGCATTTGAGATATTCATGGGACCAGGCATTTTACATGTTTGCCAAGCTATGGAGATGTATAAGAGTGTAGTGAGTTTAGTGGATCCAGCACATGGGATCCCAGCTTGTTGGCATGTCTTGAGATTTGAAGAAAATGTGAAATGTTGCTCTATCTGCTACACTAGAACAACCAGGATAGTTGCAGCACAATGGAGAGCAAGCTGTTCTTATTGATACAGAACCAAGATGAGGTAAGGAAAAGTAGGAACTGAGATGAGTGTCCTAACACTGATCCTAACATAGCTGGGGAAGCCTAAGAGACCAGAAGGTGCTATGACTTGTCATGTGTCTCATGGACAGGAAACATGGGAAGGCAATTCTCAAAAACGAGTGGCACTCTTGAGTCATTCTTTGGCTAACAGCTTCCTAACTGATAACTGGTAAAGCAACAGGGGATGAAGGTTATGATCTTCTGACTAAACATAAATGCTTGCACATCTTTATATATCTTGCATATTCATCTTCCTCATCAAATAAGACATGAACAAAGTAAGTTTCCACTGAAATCTACCAACAGCCTAAAGCTTATAGGAGATACACCTCTGTCTTACTCTTTAGATGTCCTCCAAACTTGAAAGAGTCCTGACATTGGATAGATTAAACAATGTTCTCCAATGCACCCATGATGCTTCCATATCTCCTTGTGTCATCTAGGCACATCGTTTATTACACTTCCATATCCCCAGCATGTAAGAGGCAGTTGTGCTGTGACTAGTCTGGAGTCATGTTGGTATGAAGAAAGCACTTGCTGATTGTTCTGAATGCAGACTGAGGAGAGCATTGACTTGGCACCATTTTCTCAGCATTGAGTTGTACTCATTCAGCAGTTTTCACAAAATAAAAGTCAATACCAAAAGCAAGAACAATATAAACTATCACTACCCTGACAACTTTTCTATGCTAGAGACAAAGTTGTCATAGCAGAATAAAGATACATCTAGTACGATAACATTTTTTTCCTGGCTTATGCCTTATGAAGAAAATGCTTTATGCTGACACAAGCACTTACCTAATGGAAACAGGTAGCCATTAGATTGCTTGCAGTTCTCATATTGCTCATTCCTTCAGGACAGTAATATTTTGAAAGTAATATAATTGTAGCTGATCTAATTTTTCATGTCTGTATCTAATATATATTTTTTTTTTCTTTTTTTTTTTTTTTCCTCCTGCATTTTCTTATATTTTTTCCCCTTATGACATTTTACTGAACAAAAAGTTATTTTAGAAGTCTTGAATGTTTTGCATTTTAATCTATGGAATTAATATTTATTCAAAGAGTGCAGTGCAGCCCAAAGATGTCTAATTATTCTTGATATAATGTTATTTTATCATGTGACTAAGGATGCATGGATGTGGTTTCATGCTACCTACAATCTGCTAGCAGAAAGTTGAAGACAATTTGTATCACATCCATGATTTATTTTTATCTTCCAGGTCCATTTATTTAACAATCTTAAACTTATGCCAAAGATGAATTTAGCCCTATATCTTTTACACTGACTTTTACAAGTATTTCCAGACTTCAGGCGCAGTCTAACAAGATGATGATGTTCATTGCTAAGGATGTTTCTCTTCAGATCATTCAGCTGAGACTGAAATAATTTATGTTAACATTTCCCAGGGCAGTTCCCCAAGGTGTACACAAATGCTAATCCGGAGTGGTATTTTTCTACTTTTTGTTTGTTTGTTTGTTTTGTTTTGGGACTTTTTTCATGGAAGTAATTTAATCAATTTGGAAAGATACTGCCTTTAAAACAAGGGAAGTTGTGGGTGCTTTCAAGTTTCTATTTTGGGATCACATATGAAAGAGGAAAATAAACACAGTATTATGTTTATGTTTAACACTCATTTAAAAATGGCTCATAATGGCATATGTTAAAGATGATGAATAATTGCAAAAACTGGTAATATAATTATTAGAAGAAACCGCACATTGTTTCAGAGATTGTAAATCAACAAATTCAAGTCAGCCACAGTCAGCCTACTCCAGGGATTAGCTCTGTTGCTCTGACAAGACCTCTGTTCAGCTGCAGCACTGCAACTACTGTCTGCTTCCAGGGCAGAACATACAGTGAACTGGCCCCTAGGGTTAGTGCTGTCCTACATACTATTTATGAATGCAGCCTGGCATTTTTTTGCTAGCCTGCATATTTCCAAGAAAGCCATATCATTTCTGTTTTAAAGGGGCAACTTGAAATAATACATTGTGAAAGTCGTAAAAAAACAACCAACCAACCAACCAACCAAAAAAAACAAAACAAAGCAAAACAAAAAAAAAGGCCTTTAAAGAGAAGATATTAGAAAATTTCTTTCAGACAGTAGTAACATTTTATGTAATAAAATAGGTAGCTCCTCTTTGTTATTTGAACTGCATATTCCATGTAAATTATCAGGAAGAGGCAAGGTTGTGGATTTGTTGTGAGAAAACATGCAGTAAATTTTCTTCTAAACTTGCAAATAGTGAGATGGGAAAAGCAAATAAACATTGATTGATGGTGTGTATTTTATGTATATATCTGGGGTTATATCTTTAAGTAAAAACATAATCCCAAATTTCTCTTCAGTTTGCTTGTCCATAACATACAAAGGTGGTATGTGGCTAGACAGAACAATAAATGAATAGAATATGCATTCAGATGTTCACTGCCATTTAAAGTTTCTTACAAGACTACACTTTCCCCATGCCATCCATGGTTAGTAGCAGCTCTAACCACTACCATTAAAAGACTGTGTATCACACATTACGGTAATGTTTTGGGAAAATAAATACATAAATCTCCAGTAACTTTGAGAGGAGAAGGATGAGGTGTCAAACTGCTGATGGAAAACTTAATTTTCTCCATGTTATTGACATGATGGCTGTAATTTGTTGGCCTGTGTGATTGAAAGATCAGTAATGGGATGCATCTATTGTAGATTTTGAGCTAGCTGAATTTGTTAAGGGGTGATGTTATTGAAGGCATATGGCCGTGGAATAAGCATGAAAAGTCAATGACTCTTAAGATTCTTATTATCCTGAATTATGTTTCAGTAGGACAACAGAATGCAAAACAATCATAGAATGGTTTGGATTAGAAAGGACCTAAAAGGCCACCTAGTTCCAACCCTCCTGCTGTATGGAGGGACACCTCCCACCAGACCAAGTCGCCCAAAGCCCTACCTATCCTGGCCTTAAACACTTCCTGGGATGGGGTCATCCACAGCTTCTCTGGGTGACCTTTTCCAATACCTTACCACCTGCAGAGTAAAGAATTTTTTCCTTATATCTAATCTAACTTTACTCTCTTTCAGTTTAAAGCCAATGCTCCCTGTCCTATCAATACACTCCCTGACAAAGAGTCCTTCCCCAGCTTTCCTGTAGGCCCTGCTGAGGTGCTGGAAGGATGTTATAAGGTCTCTCCAGAACCTTCTCTTCTCTGGGCTGAACAACCCCAACTCCCTCAACTCTCTCCTTCATAGGAGAGGTACTGCTGCCCTCTAATCATCCTCATGGCCCCCATCTGGACTCATTCTAATACATCTAAGAATGAAGGTTCTATACTTGTTTTTTCTTTTATGTATTGTTTGAAAAAATGATTAAAAGCCCAATCTTTCTTTCCTTGTAAATCTGTGACTGCATGAAGAAATGCTGCTGTTTCAGAGTGGAAGTATGTCTAACATTCAGGTCACTCCACGCCTTTGGTAACTCATTTTGTAGCCTACAGAACTAAGGCTGAAGATCTGTTGTGTCTTACTGAACATACTGCCAAATGAAAGTGCTGTTATTCAACATTACTTATCCTGCCTTTGTACCACAGTCAATTACCTGTGTCTCTGCCGACCCCCTTTATGCTTTTTAAAATTCAACTTTGTGGTAATACAAAGTGATGCCAAAGTAGCCACAACTTCTGTGTGTCCCCATAATAACTGCAACACTGACAATTTACAGTAATCTCTACTGAAATTGCCCAAGGCATTCATGTTTCAAACCTTCTAGCTGTATCAATATAGCACAGGGATAGTTGAAAGCCAATAAATTGGTTACAAATGCTGAATTTTATCCCTCTGTTTCTTTGCTGAAAGGAGTAATGAATACAATTTTCCTCTATTTTCTGCAGGTTTGGAAACATTACTTTAGCAAAAGGATCCACTGATTTGCAGTGTTTCCAGGAAAAGTTAGGCTTCCTCATTCCAAGATTTCCATAGGAAAATGCTAGGACTGAACTACAGGAGGATGCACTGGTACAGAGTAGGTAATCATGAAGGGATAGAGCTAAGAGTGAATAAGGAACAGATGTGTGAACAAGGGACATAAAGGTGAAGTCTGTCCAGACAGGGAGAAAAGGACTGTCTAGGAAGAGACCGTATGGGAGGGTCATAGAGACCATGAGATTCAATAACAAGAACATGGCACCCTGGGGGTTAGGAAGAAGAGAATTATAGAGTGTCTTGGGAAAAATAGCGGGAAGAGTAATGGCGGGCTAGGCAAGAACAGGAGTACAGGTATCGGTGGCAGAAGAATGATGGAAGAACACTAGGTGTGAAATCTTAGGCAAAGAAGAAAAGGAAGAAAAGATTAGAGAATTGCAGAGAAACAGACATAGAAAAACATTCCTCTGGGTAAGAGATACACTTTAAAATAAATAAATAAATGAATAAATAAATAAATAAATAAATAAGAAATTAAAATTAAATCACGATTCCAGAATTTAATCATGTTCACAGTAAGGTCTTTTCGTCACAGTAAGGAGGAAAAATAATTTATTCAATTCCCTCTTATATTCTCACAACCCAAACAGAACAGAGTCAGGCATCTTCCATCTCAAACTCAAATGTATTTCCCTTTTTCTTGTAAACATAAATTAATGTTAGTTTATCTTACGCTATTTATTTCCATCTGTACTCCTGGTGCAAATGCTTTCATGTATTTGTTAATCCTAGCGTGGACTTCTACTCTGACTCACTATTCTTTTTGGAATAAATCCAAGATACACTGTCTTATATATGCCACTTTTAGAGAAAAATTCTTTACAGCTGGGAGAAAAAAAGACATCACTTTCAATTTGTGTTTGAATTTTTCTGTCTTAATTAGCTTTGTTTTGTGGCTTAAAGAACTAAGTTTTACTAGTTATTAGCAAGCCAGACTGCCTTATCAGCATCATTCTTTTAAGTGTATACTTATGTATTGCTGAGCTCTGCATTTTTATAATCTGCAAGCTTTCATTTATTTTAAAGTTTGTTACAATTATATTATGCAAATTACAAAATGCAAATGTTGTTACATTATCAGTTAAAAGTGCCAAAGTGGAAATAAAAATAAAACAGAATCTGAAAGGGCAAGGAGGAAGAGATAACAGGAAAAAATAAACCAAATGAAATAATGCCCTTAAAAATACATATTTATGAATATTTATCCGTTTATTTTTTTTTGTTTGTTTGTTTATTTGTTTTTTTTCAGTGAAGACATTGCTGTATGAGAATGATGCTATAAACTAACGTGGATAACAAATGTAATCCTCAATGGCTTACTCTGACATTATTTCTACAGTGTCACCAACGTTTTGAAGACAGATTAAACCAAAGCTATAGACCAAAGATTTGCAGTTTACAGAACCTTATTTGTAGAACTGTATATGTGTATATGTAAACATATAAAAAAGATCCCTTTGTAGAATCTTCTAAGAGGATAACTTCTATCAGAGTCAATGGGATCAAACAGTTAGGGCAAGAACTGTAAAGAGATTGAGTAAAATTCACAGCCCTGGGAATTCACAGTCATGAATCTCACACCAAGACTATGCCTATGCAGGAAAATAAAATAAGCATGGTCTTATGCTAGAGCAGCCGACTGGCATGGAATGCATTCACATGGCTAAATAGTCCCTCACTTTAAAACAGGCTGGCCATATCCAAATGTTGATTAGCAACATGAGTTGCAAGGCAATATATATGTATGTGAACATTTTGAGAGGGTGCACTTGGTATGAGGAGCAAGGATCAATAATAATTAAACATTTTGGTTGACAGTGGGAGAGGGGCATAAGAGCACGTGATTCAGTCTTTGACTTTCTGTGCAATACATGGAAATAAGCACTTCTGAGTAGAGACAATACTGTTAAGTATCAAATGCTAAAATTACATACAAATTTGGAAGTCTGGCTTCAGATGAAAAAACAAGGGTCTTCATCATAATCACCATTAATATTAATGTCATGAGTTGTGGAATATATTACTATGACTTTACTTGGTCTTAATCTGTTTAAATTGGTTTGGTTTGTCATATAACTGCTGTATGCCCTGTATATTACATGTAAGTGTTCATGTGATTCATGCACAGAATCGTCACTCATTGATTTAAATTAGGTTTTAGAAAGAAGATATATGTTAGCAATAGCTAGCTGATTCTGAACCAATGCAAGGTGGAGGAAAGGATGGTAAAACTTGAAAAAAAAACCACACACTCACTGCCCTTTTTATTAAATACGCTAATTCCAAATGCATTGCAAATTTCTGCCATTATCAAGAATTTGGGACATCCTTGGATTGAAAATCTACATAGGTAAAGAGTCAATTTTTTTCTGAAGTTTTTCCCAGAAGATTGAAAGTGCATGGTCTGGTTACTGAGGCTCAGGGATTCAACCACATGCATTGGGGAAGCTCCAGACAGCCAAGCAGCTTACAGGTTGTCATGGCCACTGCATTCCAGGTATTTCTCTTTCTACACTGTGATGAAGAAAACCCACACCAAGGTCACTGTTCTATTGAATAAAGACACCCAAAAGCCATAACCTAGGTAACAAGACAGCCTTTCCCTCCATGATTTACACCTGCTGTGACACTTGTACACCTTAGCAGTGAAACACCTGCGATATTGGAAACTCGTGACTCTGAGAGACAGTTTTGCAAGAAGCTAATAAAATGCCAGTAGTTCTCCTCACACTCAAATCAAAACATAAAATTCTGTGGCTTGGCTCTCTAGTGAGAAATTATTATTTACAGAAACACATAGACAGTATTATGAAAGTTGCTGAGGAGGATGAGAGAAGTGTACTAATTACACAGTACTAGTAGTATAAAAATACAAACCTTATACCTTTGTAAAACTCCAAACTTCCTTGGGGAAAGCCTAAAAATATTGAATTGAGAATTTTTTATTTTTGAAGAGTTATGGGAAATATCTGTCCAGGAGACCTGATATAAGATATGTCTGTCCTCCATCGGTGTGCATTGGATGTATTTCTGAAATTCTTTTTAATACTTTCTTTTCTGAGAGATTGCATAATATCAGTTTCTCATACACCGTGGACTAGAATAAGCTGGCTCTACAAACCTGAATTTTTGTACAGTTAAGTCTTTCTCCACAAGCAATTCTTACACGTTTCTGGAGTTGAAATTGCCTTCTTTTTACTATGACTGTGATGGGAACTGATACAACCAGCTAAATTCCCTAGTGCTCAGTGGTCTAGCCCAGGCCTTCATGTGGACTCACACTGTTGTACTCTATTGTTGCAATTAGGAATAAATGTTAATCTTTCTGTTGGACACCAGAATCTTTTATGTGGTGTACATACTGATACACATTGGATACACAGATTTTCAAGTGGTCATTTACATTTAAATGAGCTAATGGGGTCAAGACAGAGCTCAGTCCCCATTATTCCAAAATTGTGACAATATTTAGAATACTGTTTGATATAGCCATTTCTCACAACTAGGGCCATGAACCAGTGTTCAAAGGCTACCGCATGTCAGTGACATCAATCTGTCTGAGAGGACACATTACATGTGGAGCTACATAATTTTGCCCATCTTCAGGCTAAGGAATGTAATAAACAAGACATACTAATACTGATGTTTAAACAAGACATGCATCATAGTATAAAATTTCATGGAATTCCCTGCAGGGGAGAACAAAAGTTTAACATGATGTCTCAGGACAACAGGCTAATTTTCAGATGCAAAAACTATGATCTACATAAATTCTAAGGGTCTGCATTTCAAGTATCCAGTCCAAGATTTCTCTTTCATTTCTCAGTGTCCTTCCTAAAGCTTAGCAAATAGAAAGAAAAACTATCTATGTTGTAAATGCTCTTTTAATATGCTCTATATTAAATATATTTATATTCATTCTTATTTTCCAAAGTATTTACATTTTTGCCTTTACTGGTTGAATTATTCAATTAATTCGACAGTAAGATCAAAAAAGCAAATGTTTCACTGGAAGTGTATTTAAATTAGGCTGTTCTTCTGCTTTTAAGGCAGTTACAGGTCTTTTCCATAGCAAGGCCTCATGGCCATTGGGATTTTACAAGGGTAACTACCCTTGTGACACACAACCTGGAATATGCAACACAAGCTGAAACATGGACCAAAAACATTCATGTAGGTTAAAGAGGGGAAAGACTTGGTCACTAAAATAATCTGAAGCTTTAATGAGGATTACACTGGCTATATGCCTGATCTGCAGCTTTATTAAACTATTTGTTATTAACATAATTTGGAACATATCACTTACAACTATTTGCTGCCACCTGTTTTTTACCTGGACTACAACAAAGATAAACTTAAAGGAGAATTTTGATCAATACATTAGCTTTATAGATTTTGCCCTCACACAGAGGTGTTTGAGAAAATGGTTTAATAACTGGGAAAAGTGGACATTTGGATGATAAAAACTCATAGTGTTTTTAGAGTAGAGGGGATGGATGACTGATAAAAGCTGGAATATCCCAACAGAATACTTTTAAGCAACAACAACAACAAACAAATCTATATTGCTGGAGTTTGGGGATATCTTTGATTAAAATCTGTCTGGGCAGATTTCAGCATTCATTCTAACAATGATAATAACGTGTAGGTGGAAAATACTTACACAGATAATATCAGCCAGATTTAATTTGAAGGCCAAGGTCTTGCATGTTTCAAGGTTTGTTTCCATCTGTAAGAGTGGCTTGACTCACACATTTTATTCATACAAAATGGTATGAGACACTTTACTAAACAATTTATTTTGGAAAACTTTGAAAAATAGTACAGCATATTTCTAAGCGATCTATGTCATAAACATTAATGAAAAATGCTTCATAGAAAAAGACAGTAGCATTGCACTACATTGTTATCTGATTTCAAATCCCTAATGCTTATTTATGAGAGATGACTGTAAATTTCATGAACATTAGGAGACATTCGTGTTAAATAAAACCCAACAATGCAGTAAATGAGCCAGGTAAATAACTCAGTGTTTGCACAGCCTTCTGAGTTATAAGATAGAGTGTAGGAAGGTGATTTTAGCAAATTTTAATCTTTGTTTGCAACCTTTCAACCAACTCTACTTGGAGGGGAAGAATAACAAGATCTTTTTGTAAAATGAATAAATGTATATACATGTATGTACATGTAAAGTTACTGTCATTCCAATGACATTTTTTGTTTGTTTGTGCATCCATAAGCATGCATTAACAGACCAGACATGCATAATAGGCAGATGAGATGGACCTTTGAAATATTATCTTCTCAGACATACTCTGAGCAATTGAAGGCTTCTAAATTATTAATGTTATCAGTCTCCTTCAACAAAGGAGATTTATTTTGCAAATTCCAGCAACCTTAATCAGCTGAATTTTTAAATATGTAATGTTTCTGTATTCCTTTACTGTTTGTTTTCAAGCATTTTTTTTTTTTAAATACCACAAAAGAGGAAAACAAATCACATCATATATTAACCCATAACCTTTCATGCTACTGAAACAGGTCATTTTTTAATTTTTTTTTATTATTTTTTTTTTATTTTTTACTGTTGACATTCTGCATGTGTAAGAAAAACTTATGTATGTAGATTCCTCTCACAAGAGCTTTAGGGCATAACCCAGACAGAGAAGCCATCACTTTTCCATTCTGCACTGAGGCTGCTGACAAAAGAATTGTGCAAATGAGCCTTTAAATCCTTAAATAGTCACTACACAATGCATGAAAGAATGCAGCACAGGACAAAGGGCAATATTCACAGTTTATCTCAGGGTGATGGATCTGAATCGACGCATGAACATGGGTTTGTTACGGGATGGAGTAGGCCGCAAACCCCTACTGAGAACCCAGTGGCCACAGTCTGTAATGCAAACAGTCAGGCTAAGTCCTTAACAATTAGGGTAAATTGAACTGGCCATTATCTGAACTTCAACTTGTTCTCATGATTGATATGGGAAATGAAAAGTTGTATATATTGCTACACAGTCTGCATGTTTTCTGCACTTGCCTAATGTTAGGAATTGGTAGATCCATATTTTAACATAGAATATTCATATTCTATATTTCCATGCAATCAAATTGTTAGTGCTTACATTCACACTGCAATGAACATTATCCATTTTGCTCTTTTCCCAGAATTTTATATGTATGAGTCATAAAAGTAAGATCATGAAAATTTACCTATACAGACTAATAACAGACCAATACAGACAAACATCTATTAATCCTACTTCCTCCACACCACTGATCAATCTGTATAAATATTCATAGGTAACCAGCAGCTAGTTAGGAGTCTTGAGACATTCAGTACTTCAGAAAAATCAGGGTCCTTTAAAAAATATATAAAACATAGAGTATCTATGAATATAATTAAATTCATTTCCCCTATGCTTTCTTATGAAAATATTTTTACATCAATATTTCAGGTTTCCTAAAATACAGGAAGTATAAAATCAATCTTGAGACAATGCAGTATAGAGAGACAAATGTTACTTTTTTAGTGCTTGAAGAGGTAGTAGAGGGCCTGGAGGAAGCGAATGATGCACTTTGTTCCCTGTATATTCACACTATTCTCAGCTTGCAGTAGTGAGAAGGGGGAATATGGCATAGATACCTGTAAAATATGTGCAAAGGATGCAGTGAAAGCATCCATAAAGCATCACATGTTCTGATATACTTGTGGAGAGAAGGTAAAATTCTCATTAGCTTTTTAAAAATACCTGATCAAAACAATCATATTCGGATGAATATTTCACCTGCTAATATTTAAGGCTGTATAAATTCAGGTAACATTCCAGGAAACATTCTTTGTGAAAGTGCATATGATTTAACATAAAGACCTGCACTGAGGCCACCAGGACAGCCAATGAAACACAGAGACTTCAAGAAACTCTCTTCAAAGCAACCCTATGTATTCAAGTATACACTGCATTCAAGTTGGATGGATTTCCCTTTTGTCTATAGTCATCAGAGGCAAGTGACATCTTGAACGCCTCAAGAAGATTAAATAGCAAAGCTCAGTCGGAAGCTTAAAAAAAAGAGAGAGAAAAGAAAAGGGCCAACTTGGCCATTATGGAGCTGGTCCTTTCTTGTCTGTGAAAGAGCTTTCAAGGAGTACTATTGGAAGAAGAAGGCCCAGATAAAGAATACAATGATGTTAGAAAGGGAGAACTCCGAGTGGAACCAGAGGGTGTGGGTTGTGCTGAATGAAGGATTAGTGCAGCTTCACAGCAAAGAAAAGGGGAATCCTAGTCAAGATGAAAATGAGGAATTACTTTTTTTTTAGACTTCAGTTCACTGAGCAGCGACAATGCATGATGGGAGGTACTTGACATAACACTCTTCCAGGCCATGTTTGCTCTCCATGTGGGACCAAGAAAAAACAACAACAGTGGCACACCAAAACAAAACAGATTTTAACCTAATAAACTTACTCAGAAATTCTTTTTGACAAACCTCGGGTTTTATTTACTGTTGAGTATCTGCACACAGATCCAATCACACATGGGAAATTAGCACACCAGATTTGCAGACAATGTGTCTTTTAACAAGTCTATATTTTGCAAAAGGTTCAAATCAATGCCTTTTTATTGCATGTTATGGGAAACAAAGATGCTTTAAGAGTTGGATTTTCCACAGTTAACAAAAATAGTTTTCTTCTAAGAGCATCTTAGGATAAATTAGAAGGCAAAATTCTATGGAAATAAAAGGCATTTTAGGATTCTTGGCTTAAATGTGTGCATAGCATTCAGGGTGATTCTGAGTTAGGGAAGGGACAGTGCAAATGCAAGGTACAATTTAATTGCATCAAGAGATGTGTACATATTTTGATTTAGACTTATTAGTATTATTCTGTGAATTGCTGACCTATTTGCCCATGTGTGAGTAATCTGCAGTCCAAGAATCTTATTACAAGTTATGATATGGCCATAGTGGAAAAAAGGGGTCCAACAGTGGGTCTCAGTGATGCTTTATTTGTTAATATGACACAAATACAAAATTCAGGTTAAGGTGAGGAACAATAATGGAGCACTTTGGGAACATTGAACCATGTATGGAAAGGAGTAAGCCAAGACTTCCTTTACCTGCTGGTAAAATCATTGTGGTAATGGAGGGCAAAAGAAACATGATGGTTTACCTCATCCACTTCCCTAAAGCATCAGGAAAAGCTCAGTCAGCATAGGATATTTGAAGTATTCTCTTGTGCAGAGACCCCTGCTGTCCTTATGGGCAAGCAGTCCTTTGGTTAAATGCCAGGTCCTGCACTTTGGTCACAACAACCCCATGCAATGCTACAGGCTTGGGGCAGCGTGGCTCAAAAGCTGTACAGAGGAAAAGGATCTAGGTGTGTTGGTTGATGTTTGCTTGAACATGAGCCAGCAGTGTGCCCAGGTGGCCTTCTGGATGCAACAGCATTCTGGCTTGTGTCAGGAATAGTGTAGCCGGGGAGGTGACCTGTACTCTGCTCTGGTGAAGCTGCACCTTGAGTACTGTGTTTAGTTTTGGGCCCATCAGTACGAGAAGGACATCGGGGCCCTGGAACATGTCCAGAGCAGGGCTACGAAGCTGGTGAAGGGTCTGGAAAACAAGTCTTATGAAGAGCGTTTTAGGAAACTGGGTTTGTTTAGTCTGGAGAAGAGGAGGCACAGGGGAGACATTATTGCTCTCTGCAACTACCTGAAAGGAAGGTGTGGGGATCTGGGTGTCATCCCCTTCTCACAGATAACTAGTGATAGGACTAGAGGGAATGGGCTCAGGTTGCACCAGGTGAGGTTTAGGTTGGAAATAGGAGACATTTCTTCTCAGAAAGGATGGTCAGGCATTGGAACGGGTTGCCCAGGAAAGTGACAGGGTCACCGTCCCTGGGGGGTGTTTAAGGAAAGGTTGGACATGGTGCTTAGGGACATGGTTTTGTGGGTGACATTGGTGTAAGGGGGACAGTTGGACCAGATGATCTTGGAGGTCTTTTCCAACCTTAAATGATTATATGATTCTTTCCAAGGAAGTTTACTTCAGGTTGTGATAAAAGAGCTGAAGAAGTGAAAAAAATGACCCTTTCAGTTTCCTTGGCCACCTCTCTGTCCAGAAAAACACAGAACTTTATCAGGGACTGGACAGAAGAACCACCTTCCCAGTGCCATACTAGTTCATGAAGGAAATAATGAATTGAGAGACTGCACCTCAGGAGCAGCTGGAACAGAACAGATGTAGTTACAGTAAAAAGGTTTCTTCCTAAAGAATGTGAATGATTTTGCACTAGTGTTGAGGAGTTATTAAGATAAGCAGTAAAAAGAGAGAATTTGTCATGTAAGCATGAACAGCTTGGCTTGACTGTCTTAGTCAGAGGAAAGTGCAGAGGAGTCAATCACTCTCTAAAATGTACACTGGCAAATACATGCACTTCTGAATGAATTAAAGACAAAGGAAAAACTGGCATGTAGACAAATGAGCTGTGACTGAATACATTTAGGAAATCAGAAGGTCCCTTCCTGGTCTTTTGCCAGTGTATTGTCTTCCAATAAGAACAAGAACTGAAGATATAACTAGTTCAAAGGCTGAGCAGCATATATTTATGATATGGTGGCTGTTGTTAATAGTTGACTAGATGTGATGACTTAAACTGAGGGAACTGAACTGTGGCTTCTGAGTGCCTATAAGTCTTATGATTTCTGGAACTGTCCCGGGTATACAGTGTGACAGAGATTTTGGCATGCAGCCAAAAGCAAGTTTGCTCCTTTTCTAAAATATTCCCTATGATTATTTTCTCTTCTTCTTTAATTGCTTGTTCTTTCTGTCTTTCACTGACTGCTCATTTCGGAGGGATAGACCACAGGAGCTAGATGGTGGCTGCTCTCCATGCAAATTACAGAGATGCCAAAAATGTAGTAATCCACATGACTGTGCAAGGGCAGTCACTGCCTCTTGATCATGTACAACTGAGGAGTGCTATACATACCTCTGACATCCAGTGTAAAACACTGTTTTGTCTTGTTTATCATATCTAGCTTATTTTTCTCTACCTCCTTAATAAGAAGAGCCTTATAGTTACCTGGGCCTGCATAGCAACAGAGGGATCATCTCAGTATTTCACATGGTGACTGTGTTCTGAACTGAGAGCTTCACCTCATGTAATAGTCAATTTAGAGAAAAAATTCATCAGGTACTGCATTAGTGTAAAGAGATTTTTAGCTTTTGGACAATTTAGGAAGAATTTATTATTTCAGGGCATCTATACATATACATTATTGGATATGTAAAAGTATATATGTCTATTGCTATTGGACGTGTAATAGTTCAGCCAAATTGGCATTTCTAGAAAATATTTTCCTTCCTTTTATTATGAAGATTTATCCCTTTATTGCTACCTTCTTTGCTTCTACTTTTCAGAATCGGAAAAAACTAGTTCCACAACTTGTTTTTGGAGAAAGAAAATTGGATGCTCAGTTCTCATAAGTCAGCATGTCCATGCAAACTGTAGTAAACTAAAACCTGTACCCGAATTGTCAGTCTGTCTTATAGTTCCTAGAAGTAAATCCATTTTCTGCTAATATTTTTGTGATAGTAAAAGATGAGTCTGTAAGGCTGCAGGCAAGAGATCTGTGTAGGCATGTAAGTATGCACTTTGAGGATATTTTTATCCTTACACCACTGAAGTTATTTATTTGTTGATGGCTGGATAATCTGCTGGCTCTAAGAAACCTTTTTATCCAGTGCCTTATTTAATGAAAGAACTGTGAGATTTTGTTTTGAAAGTGATACTCCATATAATTATAGAAGTAAAAAAAAATCTTGTATGAATGCTAATCTGAAGAGACAATAGAAATAGGTAGTATAACTAAGTACTTTTACCAGAGGAGTTCCAAAAACTGAATGGAGATATTTTGGTTTACACAGCAAGGATCTCACTCTGCACTGCAGAAAAGGATCTGGTCTGTGGCAAGACTCAGAGGAAACTGAAGTGACAGGGACGGTTCTAGGATTTTGTAAACTGGCTAAAATATTTAAAAGCAAGATAACAGTTATTTTACAAATTCAGAGCATTTTTCTGTAAAGGTTCTTATTTGACAACGTTGCCTGATTACAATGTTCTCTTGTTGTGACCTGTTAGAAATTTGCTTTGTTTCAGTACCCTTGATAGTTTAGAGCCCAAATTACAGTGTTGACTGAGTCACTATGTTCCCCCATATGCAATCTGTTGCCCAGCTGCTCTGGCCTTCACAGGCTTCTGCTAAAGGACAAAGATGAGTTCAAGAGGAACCTGACTTCCATGCCCTAAACAAACGTACTGAGAATGCAAAAGAGTGTATCTTTATTCTTTACAGCAAACAGTGTCAAGACAAAAAATGCCTGATTTGATTCCAGTTTTTGTTATTATAACACATGAAATGATAATAATGTATTTGGGGAAGTGATTACTCCTTTTTCTTTTTTTCTTTTTTTTTTTTTTTTAATCTGTTTTTGTGACATAGCAATCAAGACAATATAAAAGATGGTGACAATGTAGTGAAATATAAATGCACCTGGTAAATAGTCAGAATGATTTTCACACTATCTACACTAACACTTTTCTTATATTCACCCCAAAACTTTGGGTAGGAAAATTAGGTGCAATCGAAGTCTTGTACTGTTAATCAAGTGTATCAAATGTCAAGTGTTTTCTTTTGTAGTTTGGTGGTTTGGGTGATCCTACATCATTGTAATGAAAGAAATTTCTCTCTAAGTTTGATGAAAGGAAATCCAAGATCAATAAAGGACATAGAGAGCTCCCATACAACTGTTTCTTGAAGTTCACCTTCTCTTCCAGTGTAAACATCCTGAACAGTAACGTACCAGATCAAGAACTTTAAACTGTGTTACATTCTCGTTAAATATGCCAAATATGACATGATAAAAAATGCAATTTATAGTTCGGTTATGCCAATAATGATGAAATTGAGAGATTTACTATTTTATAGTTAATATACAGAAAGCAGAACCAGACTGTAGAACTGGGATTTTGTGGGCTTTTTTTTTTTTTTTTTTTTTTTTTTTGTTCTGACATTTTTAAAGGTGGTTTTAAATTCATATTGGAATGGACCTGAGATCATCAGTCAAGAATCCTCAAAGCAGAATCACGTATAAAGTTAGGTAATGCCTTCAGTTGCATTTGTCAATTTACCTGAAAGATAAACAACCAGAATTTAAAATATTTTATTGTTTTTCCACTTTCACCAAATTGTATTCCTTTTCCTCTACCATTTCTACAGTAAAAAAAAAAAAAAGAAAAAAAAAAGGAAAAAGAGAGAAATCAGTATTCCCATATCATATTCACATCTAAACAATTCCTTTAACTTTGGAATAATTGAAATCCTTTGTTAAAATAGCTCAAATTAGTCCACAGAACAGCATGACAGAAGTTAACATGAGTATTCTGACTTGTATTTGTAAGCACAGATAGCAACACAATTGCCAATTAAAATAGAACATATTCAAATTGGAATCATTTTATGGTTAATTACGCTGCATGATAGAATAAGCCATATGTTGTTATGGATATTACCCTAGAGTTTACAGAGATCCCCTGATAGCCCAGAGTTCCCATGGGGATGAGAACTCAAGCCCAGGAAGAATCTTTTTTTATCATTTTATAGTAGAATGTTTTAAGGAAACTGACATCAAAGAAAACATTTTCATAAGATTCATCTCTTTAAAAAGCACAGAAAACATCAGACAGTGGGTTTGATCAGTTTCTCTACGCATAGTTGATGTCACAGATGTGGCAGTGGGAGGGTGTAGTAACTTTTATGACGTCTTTCGTGATACAGGTCACAATAGCGGATTTTACCTTATGGATCTGAAGATGAGACCTTGCAGTGCTTAGCAAAGTCCCTGGCCACAAATCTGCCCTGACCATCTTCACCTCTATGAATAAATTAGGAGATCTGGTGGTTTGTGCTGCTATAACTCTTCTGTGTTATTTTCTGTTACTTAGGGCATGAAACCTGGCTTCTACTGCTGGCACAGCAGTAGAAATCAGATGCTACAAAGCAGATGCCTTTATTTATGTTTTCTTCAGTTGGTGTGGGCAAAAGTAGAGCAGGGCAAGATTTCAGATCTTTGAGGTACCCTTTTATGTTTCTCTTGCTTGGAAAGGATCAACAAAACTTCAAAAGGGCTAAGAAACTGAATCAGCTGTTATGCTTCTTAGCATGCGGAGTAAACTCAATTTTAAAGATTGGTACAAAATTTCAATTTTTGATCTGAAGTTTTACTTCACTTTGCCTCCAAAATTTCACCATGCTGTTACTGCAACTGTCCTTCCTCTGACAGGCCACAACCAGTAAACATGTTGTTTCCTCTGTCCGCAAAATCAACAAGCAGGGGAAACTCTTGCTTGAGGGGAAGAGACTTGCTAAAGCTTAATAGATCTGTTGATGTTCCTTACATGTACTAGCATGTCTGATCTAAAAATATGTATTTGAAACAGAAGCCCTAAAATAATTCCCATTTCTCTAAGCTGCAAGCTACCTTTGTGAAAAAGTTTCAAAGGTACTAAAAGCAACTGAAATGGCAATTACTTGATATTAACTCCACGAGTGTAGCAATTAAACAGAAATGCTTATTGTGTTTTCACTAGGCAATAATATTTTGCAACTTCATTGACTAGTATGTCTTAGATTCAATGCCTTCACCATAATCTCTGTATTGTATATTACCTTACATTACAGGTAATATAACAACATGCATGCACTTCTCATCAGTTTAAGCAGCTTTCCCCTCAAACATTATCTGCAGCTGATTTCTACACTTTTTCTACTGACATTACCCAGCAGAAACTTCCAGTTCAACCCAACCAACCCAAGCAGGACTTCAGAAGCCCGGATATAAGGCATATATTTGGATATAAGGAAGAGATATAAAATATAGATATAAAGCAGATATATATGAAATATATAAGATAGATAGGATAGATAAAATATATAGATATAAGAAGAGTATAAAACTTAAATACAAGGAAGATATCTATTATTTAGATATAAGGAAGAAACTTTTGATGATTATGGCATCAAGTTACATCAAGGGAGGTTCGGGTTGGAAATTAGAAGAAATTTCTTCTCAGAAAGAGTGGTTAGGCATTGGAATGCCCAGGGAGGTGCTGGAGTTACCATCACTGGGGGTGTTTAAGGAAAGATTGGATGTGATACTTAGGGATTTGGTTTAGTGGGCGATATTGGTGGCAGGTGGATGGTTGGACTAGATGATCTCAGAGATCTTTTCCAACCTTAAGATTCTATGATTCTATGATTCTGTGGTGTGTGGGTAGTGAGACACTGAAACAGGCTGCCCAGAGAAGTTGTGCATGGCCCATCCTTGGAAGTGTTCAAAGGCAGGATAGACAGGACTTTGAGCAACCTTATCTAGCAAAGGCAGGGCAGGGGTAGTAGTGGAACTAGATGATCTTTCAGGATCCCCTCCAACTCAAACCACTCTATGATTCTATAATTCTGTAAGTCTCCTTACCTTCTGAAGAAGATCCATAGATGGAAGGTCAGTTCTGCATAGAAAGCACGATATTTTCCCTTTTCAAGCCAATAGATCACATTCTTCATAATAACAGTGACAGTACCAGGGCATATTTACTCTGTATACAGCAGCTCATAGGCCTTTTCAGAGTCACATATGTACCCATTTTGCAGAGCAATAGTTGAAGGCCATATCTCTACCAGAGCTGACTGACAGACAGTAGAACACATGACATGAGGACAACATAATATGCTCTGTGACTTCTCCAATTTTCAAATACTTAAATGGCTTACAGAGAACTTGTTTAAGCTGTTTGGTGGTATACCAGGTATGTCAGGTCCTGGGTATGCCAGTTAAATCCGGAATTCTTCTCCTGTCCATGGCTAGACGTGTGCATTTGATGCAAAACTTTTATATTCAGAGTGACCTTCAAGAAACTAGCTAATATGGCATGTTTGTTGATGAAATGAATTGAAATTGCTTTTGCCTAGAAAGGTGATTTTTTATGCAGTTTATAACACACTTATCACCTAATTTAATTACCTTCTGGCTCACTTCTTTCATTAAGGTATTACACATGAAAGTGACTTGTGATGAGAACATATCCAGATGAAAACCATTTGACTAACGGACAAAAAAGTTAATTTTAAGTCATATTACAAGAGGTAAGGATTTTATTTTAAATCATAGTTTTCACAGAAGAAAAGAGATGACAAGCAGATACTGAAAGTATTCAGCCTAAGCAAATCTCTGCATTCAGGACAAAGCTTTAAAGCAGAGTAAAATATTCAGACTGACAATTAGTTTCCAGTAGCCTGTGTAAAACAACATTCAGGGTACAGATGCAATAACTCAACCCCAGCAAATATGGATGGAAAGAAATGGATTAAAATTTGCATTCAATTGAGGCAGTTGAACTCTTTCTCAGATCACATTGGAGAAAGCAAAGATAACATTGGATTTATGTTTTGAGTTTTTTTGAGAGCTTTAGGCAAAGTGGAAGAGGTGAGAGTGAGTGAGAATTAATCTTTATTATAATACAAAGAACAAGTCAACCTAAGGAGACAGAAGAGATTCTGGATGCCCAAAGGCCACTACAGATATGGTCTTCTGTGGGATTTGTTGTAGCTGTAGTAGTTGTAACAGTTGGCCAGCGTGGCTGAATTGGGATTTACCTGAACAATCTAAATGTTAGAAATGGAGTATTCCATTTGAGAAGAACGAGTGCATGCACATACATGTACACACAATCTGGTCTGGTAGAGGCACAGAGATGTAATGGAGCAAATCAGCTTTTTGTTGACCCAGTACTTGAAATCTACAATGAAAGCAGTGAAATTTCGTATGTGAACTTAATAAGTTAAAAAAGATTTAAAAGAAAAAAAGAAAAAAAAGGAGAGAGTATACAGCCGAGACACTGGGGAATCTCAGGAAGATCTCACTTTAATCCCCAAATGCCTACTTTCTCACTAACAGTCCCCCAACTCTGAATGATGTATTTCTATTCAAATGCAGTGTGAGGCAATTTCCTTGCATTAGGAAGCACAGACAGATACTTCTAGATCATTACAGATGGCTGTCCCTTCTGGCTTTCAGCCATTAGATGTGGATTCAATGGTACTACTTTGTTCTTGTGATTCCTTCAGTTTACAGGGAAATGATGACATTATCATTCTGTTTTAAAGTTAAAATCGTTAGAGGCTTTGTATCTGAAAAGCCATTCTGCAGGAACTATACTTGAAAGATGATACTGTAGAAAGGGGAGAAAGAAAATAGCTTCATACAACTATGCTTTTGTTTATTTTTATTTTTTTTTTCCTAGAAAAATGTAGTCATTTGATATTAGGGACATTATTGTAGAACTATATATAGTTAAATAAATTATTAAATAAATTGAAAAGGATGACTCAAATTAACTGCTTATGACCAATCATTCTTCTTTGGACAATATTTTGATGGCAGAAGGGCTAAACAATGATGGTTGCTCACTATGCCTGTGGTGTATTTGCTCAAACTGAAAAATCTGTCATAGTTCCTTCAAGTGTTTTGGAATATTTTAGAAGTTTTTTAGTTTTATTTCCTATTGAAGGAAACATAAATTACTATGGAAGCATTAAAAATTATTAGTGGTTCTAATAGGACCAACAGGAATAAATAATTTCCACAGACTTATTTTCTCATAAACACTATCAGTAAGTGGGCTTTTGTAGCTTCACTGTAGATGGATCTTATATAGTTGAATGGAAATGGCTAGAAATTTTCAAAATTATTTAATTAATAACTGTTTAAATAAATCTTTAGTCAGCCATTTTCTATCTAAGACTATCTTCTTAGTCAGCTTTTACTTGAAACTCTGCAGAATTAAATGCAAGTTATAAAGAAACACAGCTTCAGATAAAGGTCTTAGTTTTTCAGACAGACCTTCACGTTCACTTTGAATGTAGAGTTCAGCAAGTTATGCATTTCCTCAAGATGGATTCATTCCTTTTGGAGGTATTGTTTAGTGTTAAGGCATGCCAAGTCTTTGGAATATAAGTCCTACATATTTCCAAAAATTATCAAAGAAATTTCTTGAATGCCAGAAGTTTGCACCAGCTAATTGAAGGTCAGGCAGACACTACTTCGATTCTGACATACACATTTGCAGAACTGTTAAAAAAATAATAATAATAAAATAATAATAAAAAAAGCTCTAGATGTGAAATATTGTTGCTAACATATAGAAAGATATAGCTAATGCTTTATACCAAAGAACCATGTTTCTCCATGTTTGAAGAAAGGTATGTGCTTCTGAATATTTTCCTACAAATGCATCTCTGGTGGGACACCATTTGCCAGTTCTGAGAATCAATCACTCCAGACTATTCCTCAGGTTCCTGTGCAGAAACATAGCAGGGACAGATCTTCTACCAAGTCTATATGTCTATTGCTCCAGAATTTGATGGCCTCTGCCACAGTACTTCTGAAGGTAATAGCATAGGTAATAAATAACAAACCACACATTTGGTTTTTGATATTCCCCTACTGGCTATTCACTGTTTAATTCCCTTCTGTCATGAAGCTCCTGGGTATCTCACATGAACAATATAACTGGTGTCACCTAAAGGGCAAAGAGATAAACCATATGTGAAAAAGAATGAAATAATGTGTTTCTGTCCCTTTCAAATAAAGGAAGTCATGCTATAACAACCAAGCCAAACCAACCAACCAACCAACCAACCAACCAAACAAACAAACACTTTGTGAATTAGAGGTTAATTTACATTACCTTACACCTTTCTAACAGCAAAACAAACATTTAAAGTGATACTAATGTACTAATGTATCCCTCTCCCCTTTTTGCTCTTTGCCTTGTCTGCTTTCACTAGAATGCTGTCTTCCTAAATGTACGCAAAAGGTCTTTATTCAGTCAATTTAACCCCTGTAAGGAATTTATTACCTAATTAAAAAAAAATGTGTAATTTGTAAATCAACTGTTAAATAATGTTCATAGCAAAATGTTAAGCTGACACAAGAAAAAGGTGAATTTACCAGTAAGAAGCAGAACAGGTGGGATATAGCCTAACCTCTAAATGCACTTGTGTTTTTGGAAGCCAGATTTCACCACTAATATTGCATGTATATCACATTTTAAAGATACAAAATAAATAAATAAATAAGTTTTAAAGTAATTCTATGTTGTTTCAGATGTGAAATAAGAAATCAAAAGGTGAGAACATCAAAATAAATTTATGCCAATCATTGCCAACATTTTTATTATCACTTGGTTTAACAATTTCAAAACAGATTTCACATGCATAACTAGACTACACCGTAACATCTCATATTGATCTCACCTACTTTCTATCAGCCTGGAATCTTGTCTAACCTTCTGCAAATATATTTATTTAAAGGTCGCACATATGATTTGAGATTTGCTTTCCAAATGCACTCTGTGTGCTCATTTTACAACGTAACCTGACAGTTAACTTTAGTCTGCTTGGTGGTAGTTTATGTAGAGTTACGCAATGCAGCTTGAAGATTTAATGCTAAACACAGAATTTTTCAAGGTATTATAATCATTATTATAACCATTACAACCACGCAATCTACAGCATTCCTTGGGATGACCACAATGATATAGTGGACCAGCTGAAGGAAGATAAAACAAGTGGTCTGTGTAGCATGTTTAATAGTTCACTGCTGTTTAAAACTGGACATGTCTTTGTTACATCTAAGCTACTCTGATTCTTGAAACTACTAAAAACAGTACTTCTTAATATAGAACCCATATCTCTTAATATACTTAGGCCTCACAGTTCCAATAGCACTACCATGTATTGTACCTCTTGCATTGATGAAGCATACATGTTAGTTTTGGAAGGTTATGGCTTTTATTCAGGCATCCCTTGAACAGCAGAGTTTCAACAATATGATTAACTACAAGAGTTATTGAGGATTTGTAAATTTCTACCACTGAAATGTGTATACAGCAGGAATAATGGCAGAAAAAAATGATATTAAATAGCCTCAAGCAAAATTCTGCCAACTGGACTCCTTTCTCCTTTTGTCTTTTCTCGAAGACAAAAAGCATAGCTGCTCTACCTTGTGGCAGTTAGTGACTGAGCCTTCTATGTGCTCTATAAAAAAAAATAGTTCCACACTTAAAACGTATTAGATAATTTTAAGCTGTTTTATCCCTCAATATTATATAAGAGCAATTTTAATTAATTCTTAAGAGTTAAAAAAAGAACGAAAGAAAGAAATGAAGATTTGTGTTTCTTAGGAATGCTAAGCTGTACAAAAGCTCTGGGCTTTGTTTTTGGCCTGTCATTCTAAAGGAGGTGAGGACGGATTATAATTGCACTGTGGGGCCTGAACAGAGGACCCCTGTAGGTAGAGCAGGCCTTTCAATCTTCTGATCAACGGAGCTGAAACAAAAATGCAGGAGGGCTGTGTTCCCACGTTCTTTGACAGTTTCCTGCTGCAGATAGCGTCCTTTTAAACCTCCCTTATGCTTTCATTATGCTGGTGAAATAATGAATAATTTGCCTCCTCCACTCTTTGATATGCATGGTCAGATATTATTGGGTAAGAAGCAAGAGGGACCTTCCTATAACCTTAATCCAGTTCACACTAATAAAATGATTTAGCTGAGCATTCTTGGGAAGCAATTATTTTTCTTGAAGACAATGACTATCAAAAAGTCCCTAATGGGCAGAGGCAGATCAGGTCACCTCAGCTTTCCATTTTCTTCAACACGGGCAATGTTTGGACCCTTAAAGTACAAGCTCCCTTCTGCAGTTTTGTCACAAATATTCAATCATTACTGTTGCTGAGTGTAGGGTTAAAAATGAATTGGGATTAATTTTGATTTATCTGGGTGTGCTGTTATAGACTGTGAGTGGTTAAATATACTCAGTTCTGCAAGAGAAAATCTTCAAAGGGTGAAATATGATGGAGAAATGTGAAAAGGCACTTCTGTTTCTTAATAGCAATGGTGAACATATTTCAGTTCTCATTCTACTTTTTGTCATTAAATTATGCAGCTTGCATTCTTAAACAAAAGGACCCAGGATTTTTTTTTCATCTTAATTGCTACAGTATTAATAAAAGACAGATTTATTAATTTAAAACATTACTCTTTTTGGCAAGACTAAAGCTAGCTCAAGCCAATCAGTATTCACTTCTTTTATATCTTAAAAATCAACAAGGATTACAAAATACATTGGCTGTCAAACAATAATTCTCCTATTATATAATCTGGATCGATCCAAGATTCTTTGTAAACATGAGTTGAATCGACCTCAGAGTCCTTTGTGACAAAGTTTATTTGTATATCCTTATTACCCGTGAGTTGTTATATCTGCTTTTATCATTACTACTTAGTATTATTGTTAATGTTATTAAAAAAACATCAGGTTTATTGCATGTTTTAAAGACAAGTGGATGTGTGCTGTTTTCTAATGACATCTAGAGGACTTTTGCTCACACCTTCTATTACTGTAATGATATAATTAAAACAAGTAGAAGATATGGGTCTTCACAGATGCATTTGTATGTCTAAAGTGTAGCCTGATCCTGAAAGAAGCTAATATTCTGGTCTTAGGTATATAATGCAACTTTTTTTATTTTTTATTTTTTTTTTAAAGTGAGATAACAATGCTTCTAAATAAGCCGTTTTCATTTTGGTAAGCTACATAATAGAATGTCATGCAAGTAGGACCCCTGTAGTGTTAGTTACATGGCAAAAGGTGCTTATTAAGTGTTTATTAACAGAAGCACTATATATAACCATAGCCCATGCTGCAAGAATTTTTAGCTGTGTTTTCCTATGATTAGCCTCAACAATGATATACCCCTCCTCAAAAGTACATGTATATAGCTGAATAGTTTTAGTAACAAATTTAGTACAAAATATCAAAGCTGTGATAGTTCAACTTGTTGACTCAAAAATGAGAGATATTGTAAATGCAAAGGAGGATTGGGATGGTATGCAAAAATATTCCCCCTGAACCCTTGATGAGCTAGAGACTAGAACTAAAGAAATGAAATAGACACTAATTCAAAATACAAAGATGTAGAACCAGATTCAGTTCATTGAATTTCAGACATCCAGTTGAGGCATGGAGATAGGGAACAACCACCTACCTTTCATCTGAATCAGAACCACCACTGTTTATTTAAGGATAATACTGTCTGTGCTCTTGATTTCCATGTCTGCAAACCTGATTTCTGCTGTGATGAATCTGACCTTAAAGACATACAGATTGTACTGTGAGTTGATTGTACTGTGAGTAGCAAGTGATGGTTATGAATCATTGGTGCAATCTTAGTAAAGTTTATTTATTTATTTATTTCAGTAGAGAATTGGAATTATGCCAGTTTAAAAAGCAATAATAAAATATAACCTGGAACAGTCCATGTATAAAATACGTACCTTGGGTACTCTATCTTCACGAACAGTTACTGTGGCCCAGAGTGAAAACAGAACATTATAGGTAGGAAAGATACCCCTCAAATAAAGGAGAAAAAAACAAAAACAAAACCAAAAAAACCTAACCAACCACCACCACCAAAACAGAAAAACAAAACAAAAACAAAAACAAAAAAAAAAACAAACAACAAACAAACAAACAAAAAAACAGGAAGAGGGAAAGAGGGAGAATGGAAGTCTATAGTACATGTATATCAGACAGGTCATTACTGCTGATCAGACTCCACAATGCAGTAGGAAATCAGCAATGTCAACTAGTTGCAGGTATGACTACTCTTTAGCTACTGTGGTTACTTGAAGAGGAACATTGAAGAGTGTAGTGAAATTAATGTGACTTCTCGTTAAATAAAAGTATGAAGTAAACATTGGTAAAATTAAGTATACCATGTTATTTAAATGACCCCAAGTTATATGTAAATAACCCATGCATATCAGGTTTCTAATTGCAAGTTACTGTGGCACACTTTTACAGCCAACTATTTCAGAAATTTGACAAAATTGTTATTGGTCAGTGAACACGGTACAAGAAGAAATAAGTTCCAACAGCAGAAATCTGTACAGTTTCTTTACCTAGTATTTGATGTATTATTTGTGGAGATCAACTGCAGCACACTGTATAAATTCAGTAATCCACTGCTTTCTTGCCAAGCCCTACCTTCTGCTTTGGAGAAGCGACCAGGAGAGCAGTACATACTTGATATTGAGAACTTAGTATTGAGAACCAAGGTTTTCAGCCTTGTTTGTTCAAGGCTACAAATTGATTTCTAGAAACATCCCTCCCAACAGTGAATGGTGGAGTAACAGTCATGAGGATTCTCTAGCTTATTGTAAACATTTAAATTGGCAACTTTCAGGAGCCTAATGATACGCTATGACTGAAAGAAAAAATTAAAGCCTCAAAATAAAGATGATTCATCATTTGAAAAAATCAATATAAATTTCATTTTCTCATTAAAAAAAAAAAAAAATCATTGCTAAGAATCAGTAAAGGTGGTGGTAAACATTAGAAAACTCTATCTCTTTATCTTAAGACATTTTTTTCCAACGGATTTTAAGGAAAGTAGTTCCCTTGAAAAATACGTGAGATCTGATCCTGCTTTTACATTGGAAGTTTATTTTTAAAAGATCATTTAGTCCTTTTTTTTTTTTTTTTTTTTTTTTATATGTCTCTGCCCTGACAAAATAATGTCGATGCCACACACTTTTAAAAATCTGTAAAAACATCCTATTATTGTTTCTTCTTACTTCTATCAGAGCACATCAGCTTCAGTAGTATAGTCTTTAGAATATCCATAGCATACATTTACTTTTATCAGAATCAAGTTAAAATTTAACTGAGCTAAGAGTTAAGGAAAAACTACATTTAATTATTATTATTATTATTAATAATAATAATAATAATAAATATTCTGATCCAGGCAAAGTTTATTTCAAGTACTTCTGAAATGTTCAGAAAAACTAGACATAAAGAGAGAAAATAAGTAAAGCACTCGTTTTTTTTTTTTTTTTTCCATTTTTCCTTGATATATCCATTCCAAAATTATTAATGATGATCTTATCTTTCCCTAGCTTCAAAAGTCTTTCTTGAACATTTCCCATGTGAGAAGTTATTTTGATCCTACCATTCTTCCTAAATATTTTTCTAATATTAGTGAGGATCAGGAACTGATATTCCCAGAGTAAAAACAGATTTTTCTGCAGACTGGCAGTCTCCATTGTCAGGTATTTTATGCATTTTTTGCCTAGTGGCTTGGAAGAAATACTCTATGCAGACAGGGTACCAAGACTGCGCTTTCTGATGTAAGAATCAAAAGTGACTTCCAAAGAAGCACAGAAAAGGTAGGAGTTGTCATTCTCACTCTAGCACCATAGTACCTCTAACATCAAGAGCCTGTAATTTATTGTGGCCCTGAGCTGCTGGCGGAATGGTTCTAGAGAAGTTTGTCCTGGACATATCCACAGAGAAGGTGACTGAGCCCCTCTCCTACTTTGCTTCCTGTTCCTGGTGAGGACATTAGTTCCACTAAAGCTTTCTTTTCGTTCTCTGAAACCAGACCAGCCTGAATAAGGCTGTAAGTGAATAATCATTACTTTTCATATCCCTTTGCATGGGCATTGAAACCAAAGCATTCACTCTTTAAAGTATGGGAGTATAGGTAGTTAAATCTGTCAGGAAAATCATTCTGAGTCTCCATGCAAATCTTTTGTGAACATAATATGGCAGACAACAGTGTTCTAACCGCTTGTATGTTATTTATTATCTGGATGCATTGTTTTAAGGTTTTATTTTTTTTTCCACTGTTCAAACATACACAAAGACTAGTTTGAACTGCTGCAGTTCAATCTAACTTATGCTTGAAACATTATTTTGAAACATTTTATAGATGAATAAAATATTTTAGAGGTGGTGAATACAAATATGAGAAATGGCAAACTTCTAATTTCTATATAATAATAATATAGCCTATTTCTAGACTGAAACAAAATTCAACTAAGAGAAATATCTGTTATCTAGGAACAGTGACTCTAGAAAATATTTCTTAAGAGTTGTGTGATGCTGTTAGAAACCAAGGGTCATCATCTGTCTGTAGCTCAAGGAAAACTGGTCTAGATAGCTTCAACAGAAAAGTAGTAAATAAATATGGCCTATGACACTTGCATCCAGTGTTGCAAACTCTTGACAAGTACTCACTTCAGTCAAATTCATATTATCAGTAAAAAAGAATTAGACGATTTAGATGGAATCATGTACCTCAGTATATACTCTCACTGAATATTTATCATGTCAGTATTCTTGATACTGAGAAAAAAAAAAAAGTAAAGAATTTGGAAAGACAATATAGTACGTGCACACTAGCTATTGTTATAAATATTAAGTAATATCCCTTGCTTTATAGATAAGTTTACTTTGTATAACTATAGATAAGTTATCTTTGTAGATAAGTTTACATCATTTAGTATTGCGAAGGAAAGATGCCTTTGTGTCAGGCAGTGGAGGTCTGTAAGTACTAAGATGAAGTTCCTCAAAGGTGACCCAAAGATGCCATGAAATAACTGTGTATAAAATCATGGTATGCTTTGCATTTTTCCCTTAGTAGAACTCCTGTGTTTCCTTTGCTTTGCAGACAGGTTGAATGCAACATGCCAGTGGATATGTAAGACCACCTACTCATTGCGTCCTGTCATCCCTACGGATAACCTCATCTTGAAAAATTCCACCTGTAAAGCTCATGGACTTGGTAAGAGACTTAAGTTATCCGCCAGGCAATTAGTATTGAATGATCTTTGCAGAAACACAGTAAGTTAGAACAGCCTTACCTGATGATATTGCAAAACCTTCGTGGCAATTGTTGCCACTGTTTGGGGAATAACCCCCATGAATAAAATATTCACCTCCTTCCATTGCTATTTGACCTCCACTCTCATTCCTGCCCATACGTACTCCAACACATCTTCTTGTAGCACCTCTTCTCTGTTTTCTTTATATTTGTCAAAAACAATAGATGAAAATTTGAACTTCCAATTTGAACTTGTTTGTAGCTTCCTCCACAGGCATGTGACACTGTATCTCTCTCTTTACTAACACACCTCAGATTCATCTTGTGTTTGCTTTCGCCCATGTTTTTTTCCAGAGTTGATAGCAGAGTGCATATCAGCTGTTTCCCACTTGCTCACTGTATTGCAGCCTGAGAAAAGAAAACCAGAATGGGATTAGTTTTTCAGTGTGTCACTGCAGTCACCTGGAGCCACACCAGTTCCTGCACTTCACCTGTAATTCACTGCTTCTTTAAAGCAGGTTGGAAGTCACCCTCAAATCAGAATTACAGAACTTTATGTTGTTTGGTTTGACTAACCAAGCTATATTATAGAGTCACAGAATCACAGAATGGTGTAGGTTGGAAGGAACTTCTGAAGGCCATCTGGTCCTCTGAGAGTCATCTGGTCCAACCACCAGCCTGTTATTAGAACTGTGTTTTCAGTCTAGTTCTACTTCAATACATTGTAGTGGACTATTTAAGAGATAAAAAATAATTCCTATAGAGAAGATCCAGATTTCAAGTTCTTATTCTGCTTGGATCAGTGGCAAGCATTCTCTGAATTTAGGCAATCCAGAAATGCACCTGGGCTAAACAAAAGGAATTCCATTGATATCAGGAATGCTCTTTTAATTTAGGGATGTGAGGATCTGGGCCCAAGGTCATTTATTAATTGAATATGGAAGACACTGGAGTAGTTTAAGGGTTCTAATGACAATATGATTATCTGCAGTGGAAACATTTGTTGGTGTTTTCTTTTTTGCTCTCTTTCAAGCATGTGTGGGGGAGCGGGCATATTGCATTAGAAAGTATTCCCGATGACAAATACTTTGGAGCAAGGAGATGAAGCAATTACAGTAGATGGGAGCCTGATGGGTGGGAATGGGGGAGGGGGTGTACACTCTGGGTCTACAGTTTCTGTAAGAGTTTAGGACAGTTTTCACATATTTATCCAAGATGGCCTTTGAAGTGTCTTGCGGGAAACAGTTGGAGGTCTGCTGTCACTGAGAGTGTCAAAGGGCCTTGAAGATTTATAACACAGCTTTTCCAGCAGAATGTAATTGCTGCTACAGGAGAGAAGCTGAAACAGTTCTTTAAATGCAGACTAAATTTTGCTTTTTCACTATTGTCCTGAGAACTGAAAATGGCAGTAGTGGCACATTCCTTCCACTGGCTGAGTGGGATATGTAAGCTACTGTCCACTTTCTTTAACCATAAGTTTCTGGGAGATAAAATATCATAAGTTCAATGCTTAGCAACTGGCAATGCATGCATGTCAGATATTGGCAACAGACCTAGCTTTATTAACCCTCTTACCTACATTAGCCCCAAGAGAGGATTCAAGGCCAGAATTGCCCATGTGTTGTCTACAGCAGCACCCTCTGGGCCAGTTCAGAGGTGACTCTTACAATGGTGTGAATACAGAAGGATGGGCTGAGATACAATGTGACATTTTCCCATCTACCTTTGTAAGCATTCAGCATGCCAGACAGCTCAAAGGCTGATTTTCCAAGCTTGCAGCAACCATCCTAGAAGGACCGTGATGGTGACTTGTCAGTGCATGTGCTGATGCCCCTCCACTCGATCAGTCCTGAGTGTGCCTCACCTTCCTCCTAGTAGACATAGAGTTGGAATACAACCTTATTACATGGCATGACTCCCCATTAACATGAGTGGGATTAGGGGTGTGGGTAAAGCCGAGTGTCCCTGACCCTTCTGTGCTCATTCATGCGTGTTTCAGTGTATGGTAAAACTTTGCCACTTTTCTACTGAATAATCTTCTTAAGCAAAATCAAGAAATCTGCTTCCATGGAGCAAGAGAGGGTCAAACAGGCCCAGAATATCAGAGTGAAGGACGAATTCTTCAGTTTGGTATGAGAGCAGACAGTGCATGAAAAAAGGTGACAAGGGGTCAGTAGGGGAACACACAGGATAAAATACTTTCATCTATTGTGCTGGGGTCAATAGGCTCCCATCAGGAAATCTTGAGCCCAAGATTAATTACTTGTTGCAGTAGGTATACCATTGTGCTCTGTAAGACACTGTGGTGACTTTAGGCATCTTGCAGATTTCTGGTTCACATAATGCAATCCCATATAAAAAAACAATAGTAGCTAAGCAAGTAGTAGTGGGTGGTGGTGAGATGTCTTTTAGCTCATTCTAATGAAACTCTTTTCAAAGATACCTCCAGCTTGGCTAGAAATTATGAGAAACTATTTGTTAAATATTATGAAAGAATTTCATAGTAATTCAGAATTACATGTCATGGCTATTATACACTTTGCAATTTATATGAAAGAAAATGTACTTAAAAATCCCAAATCTTTGTAAATTCTATTGGAAATTTATTTGGATTACTTCAATTCCTTGTGTCACAAACTTGTGAAACTCCTGTTGTAGAACTAAGTCTCCATACTTTTTTATTTTATTTTATTTTGGTCAGGTTCCAGATATATGGTTAATTTTAGAGTAATTTGACACTTAAAAAAAAATCCCTTCTTTTTGTTAAATAATAAATAAATAAATCATTGTTTGGAGTGAATTTCCTTGGAAATTTAAGATTATTAATACTTTAAGTATTAAACAAAAGTAAAGTTCTGGTTGAATTAGAATTACAGCATTGGGTCTTTATGATGCCTATATGTTTTAATAAGTTCTTTATCAACATTTGAAGTGAAAAGACCATTCTCACATTGTGTCCTGAACTGCAAAGCTATGTTATATTGTGCTAGATCCTTCACCATAGTTGATAAAATATCAATAATGCAAAACCACCAAATCCTTACTTTTGTCTTTGTTATTTTGAGCAATTCATTATAATTGTAAAGAGTTTTGAAAGACAGTTTGTGCGTATGAGCTACTTCGCCATTTATTTTATTATAAAGTTTCTATTGACATATTTAATCTTTAAATGCAATTCCTAGTAAGCATATCCTCTAAAGGTTAGTCTACTCAGACTATATAATGAATTAAGTCCACCACAAAAATGTCATTAAATCTCATAAATTTTCAGTAGTTTACTAAATGTGCTATTTAGAAAACATCATCAAGAAAAAGAACAAGTGGTAAAGGAAAAGAAACAGCAAAAGATCAAAATTGAAGGAACTATATAGTTTATACTACAGCTTATCATTTCAACACTTGAAGCTTAGGACTTCTTAACTAAAACTTTAATAAAATAATTTATGATTCATATGACTGTGAAAGAATTTTTATTGGTATTGAACAAATAGCAACAATGAAGCATGGTGTAATATGGGATTTGTGTCTTATGGTTTATTTTAAAGAGTGATTGAAATTTTTCTAGTGGCTGGACACTTGCTGGTGTCTGTTTAGTTATGAACTTCTGCTTCTACTTCTGCCATCAGGGCACTGAAAGGGATTTCTGGGTCTCTTTTTGAGTCTTTTTTTTTTTTTTTTTTTTTTAAAGAGCTTTTTAAAACTTCTTTTTCTCTGTCAGATTGATTAACACTGTTCAGGATATTCAAAAGTTAATGGGAAAAACAAACAAACAAAAAAAGATAAATTGTTTTATATGATTAAGCTTCACTTTTAATGAGAACCTAGCTAAAAATATCACTGATATATATACATATATTTTTCCCAGTAAATTTAACACTTCCTTTCTGTTTAGGATGTAGATTTTCCTGTTTGTTTTGTGTGGAAACCTAATTCTTGCTATTGTGCTTAGCCTAGTGCGGGGATTAAATGAGGATTTAAAATGCTGACCCTGTTTAAGGACAGATGTTGGTATGCTGGACTCTCAACCATGTCACTGAATGTGATACCCATCCTGACCTCTGTTTGCATACAATGGCCCTGCTGGACCATCTAAAGTAGCAGCGATGTGGAATTCTATTACCTGAAATCTGAGTAGCAGTAGTGGAGAAAAACAGGAAGGATTTCATGGAGGTCTTTCATTCTGGACATTCAGATGGTCTGGTAGTAAAATGTCGCTGACTATTTTCTATGGCACAAATGTGCTGTACGTTGATCCAGAGCATATATTACAAGCGTATATTACAAGCATTTCAACATGTGTAAACAATTAATTCTTTCCTATTACTATGCTTGCTTGTCTCATTAACATTAGCCATGCACCCTTCCTTCAGCTATTCCCCAGCTGTGGGTGGCTATGGATCCACTGGAAAGTCTGCTAGCTAAGTTACAGTTGAGTTGGTTTGTCCTACTTTACTATACCACTGCTGGGAATTGAGAAGCTATTCTGGACTATATGAATTCAGTAGAAGGAATCCTATGGCCCTCAATATCTTTGGAATTGTACTTGTAAAAGTTTTTGAAGCAAAGAGATATTATTAGTTCAAAATGTTCTGTATTGAGTTAGCATTTGCTAGCGTTTGTTTCCTGCATAATCAAAGTAGTGATTGATATATAGCTTAACCCTCCTTCTTTATAATGTTTTATCCTCTGTTATGTATTAAATATGTTCAAAGGAAAAAATCACATGCATTTTTGAACCACTGACTTTGATAACACTTTTTTTTAACTTACAAGCTGTTATTTAGCATCTGTTGTGGGAAGGAACACACACATTCCTAGATGTTTTTTATGGTCTAAAGACTTTAAAATACAAGAAAGAGTGGTTGTGGTCATATTATTATTATTATTACTATAATATTATTATTATTATTATTATTATTATTATTATTATTATTATTATTATTATTATTATTATTATTATTATTATTATTATTATTATTATTATTATTATTATTCCATAATGTAAATCAGGAATGGTGTGTGCTGGCTGGAGCTGAACAAATAATAAGTAGAAAATAATGTATTCAGTGAATTCTGCCTCTCTCTGCTTTATATTGTTCATGGCCATATCATACCTTTTTTTTGAAATAAATGTTATTCTGAATATTTTCCTACAGTCTACATTAGGTAGATTTTTGGCTGTCTTTCTCAAGAGGCATGTTTGCATATGCAGCTGCAGAAGCTATAAACTCTACTGGAAAGCTGTAAGCTATAAAGGCCGTGCCTTAGGACAACTCTGTCACCAACACACAGAATAAATCACAGAATCATAGAATGGTTTGGGTTGGAAGGGACTTTTAAAGATATTCTAGTTCCACCCCTCTGCCATGGACAGGGATATCTTTCACTAGATCAGTGAAAGCCCCTTGAACTCTTCCAAGGACATCCACAATTTCTCTGGACAACTTGTTTCAGTGTCTCACCAGCTTCATAATGAAGGATTTCCTCCTAATGTCTAATCTAAAACTACCCTCTTTAAGTATAAAATCATTGCATCTTGTCCTATCACTACATGTCCTCGTAAAAGGCCTCTCTCCATCTTTCTTATAAGCCCCCTTCAAGTATTAAATTGTTACAATAAAGTCTCCCAAGAACCTTCTCTTCTCCAGGCTTAAAAACCTCAGCTCTCTCATAATTTCTTCATAGCAGAGGTGCTCCAGGCCTCTGATCATCTTTGTGACCTTCCTCTGGATCTGCTGTAGCAGGTCTACATCTTGTGTTAGTGCCCCAGGGCTGAACGCAGTACTTCAGTTGGGGTCTCACAAAGGCAGAGCAGATGGGGGCAAATCACTTCCCTCTACCTTCTGGTCATGCTGCTTTTGTTGCAGCCCAAGATACAATTAGCTTTCTGGTCTGCAAGCATGTAATGCTGGCCCATGTCAGATTTTTCTTTCACTGGTACCCCTAGGTCCAGGAGGTACCCTTCAGGGCTGCTCTCAGTCCATTTTCCATCTAGTCTGTATTTGTGATTGGGATTGCCCCAACCCAGGCATAGCACCTTGCACTTGGCTCTGTTGAACTTCATGAGGTTCATGTAGGACCACTTCCCTAGCCTGCCCAAGTCCCTCTGGATAGCAGCATCCCTTAGTTCTATTTAAGTACTACTCAGCTTGATGTCATCTGCAAACTTACTCAAGGTTCACTTGATCCCACTGTCTATGTCATTAACTGTCTATGTCATTAAAGATATTAAACTTAACCACTCCCCATATATACTGCTGAGGGACACTACTTGTCACTGATCTCCACCTGGATGTAGAGCCATTGACCGCAACTCTCTGGATGTGGCCATCCAGCCAACTCCTTATCCACCAAATAGTCCACCCTTCAACCTGTATCTCTCCAATTTAGAGACAAGGATGTTGTGTGGCACCATGTCAAAGGTCTTACAATAGGCCAGGCAAATGACATCAGTTGCTCAAACACTTGTTTTATAATAGAAGCCATGATCTGATTTAGACACTGCACACAAAGCAGTGCAGCACCCAAATATTAGGTACCCCAAACTGGGACAGAAAACGTGGATCCAAGCTAAATGTTTTAAATTTCTTGACAGAGTTAGGTGAAGAATAGCACTCATAAAGAGGGGAGAGCAACAGGATGATACCTAAGCTGGACAGGTTTCTTTTTCCAGAAATTTGAAAGCCTAGTTCTCTGACACATTCCTGCAGCAAATGCCCTGATGAACTTAAAACCCTCAATAACAGGACTGTCTCACTACTTTATATTAAATAAGAGACAATGGAAGAAAAAAAATGAGGAGAATAGCAGCACATACCTACTGTAAAATAAAGTATCCAAAAAAGGAAGGACCTTCTTCAGCATTCCCTTTCATATGCATGTATAGGAGAAAAGGACAGAGGTTTTATGCAGAAAGAATCAGCTGTTGTGTCTTTATGATGAAAGAAAATATCAGCTCCTTGAATATAATATAAAGTTTTAATAAAAAAGATAATATCAAAATTATATTTAAACACTTGCTAGAGACTAAGCTAATGGCTGTAGAATTATTTATATGTTCACAATTCTATCAAAAAACAAAAACAAAACAAACAAACAAACAAAAAAAAATCACAAACCACACACAAAAAATAAATAACAACAACAAAAATCCTCCTAGCTAAGGAAAGAACATGGAACTTTACACAAGAATTATTAACAGGTACTCAGTGACACAGAAATTGTCTTCCAGCATATGGGAAGGCATAATATTGTATAAGCACGTGGGAGAGGCTAGTGAGGAGAAAAAGAGAAAGTGTAGGAGGAGGCGAATCTGTCATTTTTCATTTGGTATGAAAAATTTTCTATTTTTTGGTTGCCTGTTTAGTACTGTAGTAGGTGTGGGGGGCAGGGAGCATTTATCTCTCTCGGAAGGCTGTTCTGAAAAACAAATAGTCCTGCATTAAGCAGACACTGATTTCCCTTTCCACTAAGGACCCGTGAACCAAAGTCATCTGTGCCAAAATGAAAACCTGTTTCCTCAGACTGACACTTGACCCTTTATATTTATTCAGCTGTCAGAATTTATGCTCATTCTATAAAGAGGGGAAGGACCCTGGGAGCTTCTGAATTGTTAAAGCTGAGGGTCATGCTCTAAAGTCTTATGAATTTTATTATAAAGGGTATTTTTATATTTTGAAGAGATTGACAAAAATCTTACTGGGTTAAGACATGGTTTGTATAAAGACTGTGAGGTCAACTTCTGGTCTGAGTTATGCCAGTGTAAATCTGGGATAATTTTATTACAATCAGTGGAGTCAATCCAGGAACAAAATTTTCCTGTTGTTTTGGGTCATGTGATGCCTATGGAAAACAATGGGAATTACGCACATAAACAATATCCTGACTAGTTTCTGAATAGGTAACTATTGCCAGGACTGATATTTAACCTGACAAATATAAAAGACAGAGATACATATATTGCTGTAGAAGAATATGTACATATTTATATATGCATAGCATATGTCAGAAAATCTGACACTCAGCAAAGAGCTATCCAGACACATTTCCAGTCTATTATTCTTCTGCCTACATCCTTCTTAGTAAATAAAGCAATGAACAATTAAATCAACAACTGGGTGTCCAGAAGTTAGCTGAAGTTAGCTGATCATGTCTTCAGTGGTAAACAGCTTTGCCACCCTAAGTCCATGTTGTGTTTTGGGAATGGTTCCTGGTCTGTGATAGTTTCTGAACTGCGCACTGAGAAAGTGATAGCTTGCCTAGGCCAAAACCTTGCTGGGGACCGTTCTACAAATGTAAAAATATGAACTAGCAAATTCTGATACCTGGGCCCTGATACCATTTCATTTACTGGTAGAGGCGTATCTGGTGTGTCTGAAAGAAGCTTGCTGTCTCTGATGTTCTTACTGGCCTTAGTTCACCTTTCTGACATTCAAAATCATGAAGAGCTTATGTCTCTGACCTGGTTTGTGAATCTTCACCTCCTGGTCTTGGGAGATCTTCAGTGTACTTGCTACTCAAGATGTTTGATGATTGGGATGATTTTTGGCATCTTTGCTACAAAAGCTATCCTGTTGCCTAAAAAAACACCAAACACACACACAAAAAAAGCAAGCAAGCAAGCAAGCAAGAATCACAAGCTGATTCATTATTCAGATCTCAGATATACAAAGTGGATGATCATAAGACATGTAACAGGAATAAGTTAAAGGAAAAGCAGCTTCTAGCAGTGCAAGAATTAAAATTTAATTTATTCCCTAACTCAAGGAAGCTGGCTTGATTTTACTAATCTTTAGAAAGAGATACACAATAAACTATGATTTAACAACATACCAGTAGTTGTAACAGGATGGTGTTCCTTTTGTGTGTGTGTGTTTGTGGTTTGGGTTGGGGTGGGGAGGGTGCTGTTGTTTTGTTTTTAATCTTAAAAGCAACAAAAATTTTCAAATTAATCTCTATCTCACCCCCATATATATCCAGCAATCCAATTAAGTATTAGTTTGGATTCATGGCATCATAACCAAGATTAGAATATAGTCCTCATCTTCCCAAAATCATATATGTTGTATTTTAAATACACATGTAAACTATTCCAGAGGGTGTCTTGCAGTCATAAATCTGTTTAGAAATATAGTTTATGTATTAAGGAGAACAACAATTTCTACCTCTAAATTCACAAAACTCCTCAATTAATAAGCTAATAATAAAATATTGTATATACAACTAGGATTTGGAGGTTTCCATACAACATCCAGGAATTATACAGCTGGAAAAGGCACAAGATGAATTTAGTATGTCCCAGGCTTGAATAAGGGCAAAATTACAACTTTAATCAGGCTTAAGCTTGTGAATGCCACTATGATTTTACAATACAAATGCCAAAAGCTGTAGTTTTCTTGTGGTGCAGCTTCCATAAGACTTGCTGAACCTCTATCATATGAAACAGATATGGCAAAATAAATAAACAAAAACCAAACCAAACCAAACCAAAAACGCAATCAAACAAAGCAACATCTCCAACTCTTAAACAATTATTATTTGTCAGAATCCTTCATGCATCATTGGCCTGTGTTGGACTGGAACCAGTCATACAGTGGTGAAAATTATATACCCCATTTATGCCTATAGTATTGCTTATTGGCATCATATCATAAATGTAAAGAATAATTTCATTTGGAAGGAACCTCTGGAAGTATTTTGGACCAATGCCCTTCTCAAAGTAAGGTCAACCTTGAAGTTGTATTAGGTTGCCCAAGGCCTTGACCTGTAGTTTCCTGCTTGTAAAGGAAACACTTAAGGGAAGTATAAACTGATACTCTTTGTGATGAGATCTCTGACTTGAGGTAAGAGTTTATTATAATCAGTGGCATATTGATTCATATTCCTAGTGAGTAATTTGCCTGTATTTGTGCTCTGAATCGGTCCATTTTTACTCTGAGGAAAAATAAATACAAAATAATTTCTGCCAATGCTAAATGGTGTAGCATTTCTTGTGTGATTTTTATTCTCCCTCTCTCACTTGATTTTGAATCACAGAAACATAGTATAGTCAGAAGGGACCTATGGAGATAATCATATCCAAGCCCACTTCTCAAGACAGTGACAGGTAGAGCAGGCTGTTCAGATATGTCCAGTTAGGTTTTTAATATCTCCAATAATGGAGACTCTCCAGACTCTCTAAGTGACCTGTTTGGTCAAGCAAGATTTTCCCTTTTGAAATTAATGATGACGAAAGTTGATAATACTCTAGTTATTTATAGGCTTGGAAACTGTCCTCAGAATTACTTACTTCAACAACTTCTGGTATATTTCCTGAGACTGAAGCTTGTTGATCTCCAAATCCTCCTTTTTGTCTCTCTAGAAAACAGGAAGGACATTTGTGTTCTTCCAGTCATCAGACACTTCTCCCAGTTGACGTGACGTTTAAAATATTATTTCTCATGTAATTGTAGAATATTTGTTTGTTGTTTGTTAACATCTGAAATGTATTTCTGTCCACAAAGATGTTAGAAGAATATTAAAAAAAAATAAACTGTCATAATGGAAGTGTCAGAAAGTGTCAGCATAATCTCTGAGACAGAGACCACTTCCACAGGGGTACTACTGGCTTAGAACTAAGTGTTGACTCATTGATTTAAGCAAAAATGAGCTTAAATTGACACGTTTATTCCAGCCCCAAAACAGTTAGACTATTTAGACTCTAGATTCAGATTAGACTGAGTCTTACGGCTTTAAGATACAAAGGATAAGCCTGCTTCATAAGGCGTAGTGAGATGCTTAATGAAAGGCAATGGGATGTAGAAGCATCTGAGCTACCAGAGACCCAAGGGCCTACTTTATTAAACCACAACATCTGTGCACAGGCTCAGATTTTCTAGTCTTGATAGTTTACAGTGCTCGAATGGGTTTTGTTTGTTTGTTTATTTTTATTCTAATTTTGACTGATTCAAGCCTGCAAAGGGTTTCAGAAACTTAAAGGATTCTTAAAATAAAATGCAATACATGTGAACCTGACCCAGGTTTTACTCTTTCTTTATTGCACAGTCATTCTGCATTTTCCTGGTAATATTTGAAATCTCCCAGCAATCTCATGCCCTTATATGTCACCCACATGCCCTTATATGTCACCCCAGAGAGTACAACACATATCTTAATTTTCATGACATGAAAACACTGTTTTGTCAGCTGCTGAAGAACTTTTCCATTATTTTGGACATTTTGACCTAGAAAATGAAAGAAAATCATAATTATGTGTTAGTGTAAAAGGAATCACATGATTGCTAGATGTGTAGAAATGGATTTATAGGAACCAAAAAACAGAGAACAGAAAGCACTGGAATTATGAGATGTGTTCTTAGGAAGGAGGAACAAGTCTTTGCTTCAGATTATTTTTTTTTCTCAGTTGCTTGGTAGGTTGTCTGGTTGTTGTTTGTGAGATCTGTGCTCAGTTAAAGCTGATATATCTGGGAAATGAGTGTGGAGCTGTTTTAAAAATTTTTGATGAAACAGTTTTAGGAAGCATGCCTGTTCACTGAAACTTAAAGTGTTTATGTTAAAATATCTCAGGTTTGAAAGACTTTTATTGAATTTAAGAAAATGTTCTTGTTACTACAGTGATGGTATAGTCTCCCAAGGTGAGATTTGTATCGGAACAGATTTATGACTGTCAGGAAGATAAATATTAGTAAGAAGTAAGCTGTTATGGTATTTTACTTCACAGATAAGGGTTAGAAAACAGATTCTACTACTAATAATATAGTTGCAGGTGCCAATATAGCACTTTTCTGAAGTGTTATCAAACCCAAAAGGGTTCAATTTTATCTCAACATTTGTAGCAGTCCATTAGATATAGAAAAACAAAACAAAACAAAACTTAGGTAAAGCTTTCATAAACTTACTTGATTTAACTTGTGCTAACAGGTAAGCAAAAGTAAGTCAGTAACTAACATTTTTTGTTTTAGAATAGGACACTCAGGAATAAAGCTTATAAATTTTATAGCTTTCTACTCACATTCAGATTGACTGAATACTCTTTGAAAGTAATGGGAAGAAAGGAAGAAAGGAAGAGAAATCCTTCAAAATCACATTGAAAATTACCTTGATATTTTTTTTTTTCTCAAGTGAAAGAAACAACTTCCAAAGAAAAGCTGATTAATCAATGTAAGAATGACCACTTCCAAAAATAATATTAGGGTTAAGTAAATAAACCATAAAGAATGAAAAAACAGTAAATAAACCAAACTTATGTCTAAGAAATAATTAAAAGCAAGAGATTTGGCTAAACAGAAGATGTTTAGCCTTGCAGCTAGGAAGACAATGTAGAAATACCTTAGAAAGAACTAAACTTCTGTTGCTCTGTATGAGATTATGACAAAGGATAAGAAAAGGATAAGAAAAAATTGCTCAAAATAATATGATTATTTGGACTCAGGTCTCAAAATTCATGAAGAAGCTGAACATAGTGCAAAGGTCCTCATATATTGTTAACAAGATGGAAACAATCACACCTCAGATGTGAGAAAAAATCAAGGATCTCATTATGTTCAAATAAAGGAACAGAATAAACACAAAGATAACCTCCAGACTCAGTGTGATATGTTTGTTGAAAAGACAATGGATGGGTTGGAAAGGGATTTTACAATGTCTGTGATTTTCTTGTGCTGGAGTGGACTGGTCTTAATATCATAAAAGTGTTTTTCTGATCTTATTATGTTCCTACTTTTCTACTCTAGCTCATCATCATGCAAGTTCTTACTGTGATGTGTCTATTTCATATCAAAATTGCAAGAAAAACACTTTTTTCACATTCTTGAAAAACCTGTATAGTGCATGTAAACAAGGACAAATTTATTTACACAGAAGTATTTTGATATCTAAAAAAATATGCAGGGATCTGGCTTCTGTACCTGAAAGAAACTGCTATCCAGATTAGTAGCCTCACATACTAGAAAAGTAAAGATGCTTGCTGGCTGTGCATCACTAACCAGTTGCTATAATTATATAAGAAACATTCATCCCTTTATATGTCTATAATTTACTGTTATATGTTTTAGTCAGATTCTCTTTACAGATGATGGAAAAAAATAGACAACTTCAGGGCTTGAATCATTTGACCTGTTTTATGTGACCGTATTCTGAAGTCAAAGATGAATTGCACCATAAACATACCTATTTCATTTTCTTTATAAAGAAATCTCAGATAAACTGTACTCCTCCCAGACTACATACATGTTCATAAAGTAAACACTGCCAAGGAATGTTCCTGAGTGTTAGTACTCAAAGATCTAGACTGTGAAGCAGTCAAAATGGTCCCTGGTATGATTTTGACCTCAGCTAGCTAATGGTATCCCCAAAATTCCTTGGCAAGGTTTGGGATTTAATATGGGCAGAAATTGTTCCCAAAGGGCAGTTTGGCTGCTTGTGGAATTTACTGCTATGTACACAGACCAGTCTGTGCCAGTTGGCCTCTAAAGCCAAGAACAGTTGTGGGTACATTTGTTTAATAGGATGGTGTGGTTGTATTAGATAGATATGTATTTGTAGTGTCTGCTCTTTAGGAAATTAGTACAGTGTTGAGAGGCATAAATTTGGGAACCAAGTTCATTTTGATTATCTAAACAATTGGTATTTCAGTGACTTCCAGCAATCTCTATAAACTAACCAACACGAGGACAAAGCAGGATTCACTACTCAAAACCAAGAGAGTTTACAGTTCAGTAAAGTGAACTTGTACTGAATTTGAGTTTCTTTGACCTTAAGATTTTTTTTTTTTCTTGTTTCTCAGTGAAAATAACTCTTGCTGATAATCTGGGTTTTCTGTATCTCTTTATCCTCCAGGACAGACAAGCACAGCTACAAATTATAACATTTTTCCCTTACCTAGTTTTGCCAAGTCAAATATTTAGACCAGACAGTTTTCATATCCTTTTAAAAGAAGAATGGAATTGATGTTCCTGAAGTGCTGTCTTCATACATCTTTAAAATCAAAAGCAAAGAAAAATGTTACTGAAGTCACAAACTTAGTCTTCTCATTTCAGACACCTGATGTAAGTTTGGCTGTCTATCATAACTCTCTCTTCATTATTTGTAATGAAAGGAGCTACAGAGACACTCAAGCTAAAGCATGAATTAAAAAGTGTAACCTAATATTAATCATAAGAAACATTTTCCCACAACTGTGAAGAAAATTATTTATACTACAGTATTGATTCCTGATGTAGAGGTCATGACTAATGAATTGGATGGATGGTTACACTCAAAGAGTTATGGTCAATGGTTCAATGGCCAAATGGAGATCAGTAACGGATGGTGTTCCTCAGAAGTTGGTATTGGGACCATCACTGTTTAACATTTTGTTAGTGATATGAATAGTAAGATTGAGTGCACCCTCAGCAAGTTTGCTGATAACACCAAGCTCTATGGTGCGGTCAACACACTGGGGGGAAGGAATGTTATCCAGAGAAACCTTGAGGTGCCTGAGAGGTGTGCCTGTGCGAACCTCATGAAGTTCAGCAAGGCCAAGTGCAAGGTCCTGCACACAGGTCAAGGCAATCCCAAGCACAAATACTGAGTGAAGAAAGGATTGAAAGCAGCCCTGATGAGGAGGACCTGGGAGTGTTGGTTGATGAGAAGCTCAATGTGAGCCAGCAATGTACATTTGCAGCCCAGAAAGCCAACCGTATCCTGGGCTGCATCAAAAGCAGCATGGCCAACAGGACAATGGAGGAGATTCTCCCCCTCTACTCTGCTATTGTGAGACCCCACCTGGAGTACTGTGTTCAGCTCTGGGGTTCCCAACACAAGAAGGACATGGACATGTTAGGATGAGTCCTCGAGAGCCACGAGGATGATCTGAGTGCTGGAGCACCTCTACTATGAAGACAGGCTGAGGGAATTGGGGTTGTTCAGCATGAAGAGAAGGTTCCAGGTAGACCTTCCAGTACCTAAAGGGGGCCTATGGGAAACTGGAAGAGGGTAGGGAATGTAGTGATAGTTCCGGGGATAATGTTTTTAAACTAAAAGAGGGTAGATTAGAGTGGTTATTCAGAAGAATTTTTGCATTGAGCAAATGTTTTCTGGGAAACAGTGTCTGCACCAACCTTCCCTCTTCAGAGATAGTTGCAGAGAAAAGAGAGAGGGAAATGATATATTAAAGATCACAGATGAATTAAAAAAAAAAAAAATAAAATAAAAATAAATAAATCCCAGATCTCCTGACTCTCAGCTCAGTAGTGAATCTATGTTTTTCTATAGATTTCTCAAGAAAACAAAGAAAAGCTACACATTGTATAATGGCACAGCATTAGGATATGGAGGTGTATAGAGTATGTAATCATGACAGACCATGTAGACATACATAACTAATTAAGTAAGGTTTTAATGATCTACTTTGAGTAATGCTTTCAGTCTAGCTGTAATAACATAGAGCTTCATACACATGCAAAATTTACTTTAGAAATGAGGTGAAAATTTAAGCTGTTCATTCCTACTGAGCTTTGCATTACTGTTACATCTCTGTGCACTAGCTCAGCTACATCTGTGAAAGCTGTAGTATCTGTAGTATAGGCAGACCTACAAAAAATGGACCCTGGTTAAGAGTTTATTATGTAAAAATTCTGATAATTCCTCAGCACTTCAGTTTATTAAAAATATATTTTCCTTCCTCCTCTTCTTCCCCATCACAGACTGAAGAATCACTGTCAATAACAGCATTATGCATAGTGGATTAAGTCATACACTGTGACACCTTTGTTAGGTTTTCTTCAGAACTATTTACAGTCCCTGTAAGTGTATTTTCTTCAGCTGTTGTTCTTCACTCTTAGAAAAGTAACTTGTGAACCCAATAAAAGGATGATTACTCGACAGAGGCCAGTTGTGGTTTCTCTTGAGAACTTTACAACAGCCAGGATGGAAGAGGAACTCTGTTAGATTCCCCTAGTCCTGCTGCAGTCAGGAAAGCCTAAGGGCATACATCACCTCATGTATAGATTGTTCTGTTTGCTTTTAAACTTGGCAAGCCCTTAAGACTCAGGAATGCACATCCTTGAAAAAAAACAACTATCTATACAGAGTGAGCAATCGTTACATCTGATTAGGAAGCATGAAAAGAAACACACATGTGGTTGACTCTGTTCCTCTGATGTCTGTGGCTTTTTGCTGACAGGAAGGAAATCCTTTTTAAAATTTATTTTTTTAAGAGTTCAAATAGATTTCAAACTATGTGAGCCAAAACTTGCTCTCAGTTATACCCATGTACTCCTATTGACTATCCCATAAGAACACAGGCATGTCTCCAGAGAACAAGATTTTCTTTGTTTTTCTGAAGTATTTTCTAATCTGGGTCAATCTTAAAATAAAATGTCCAGAAGAAATTTCCACCTCCCCAGGTGTTCGTTGAGTGTGAATCTCAGCTGAGTGATCTGTACAAGAATGTCCACAGATATAAGGCTCAATGGACTGACATAACATTTTCTGTAGAGTGGAATTATGTTGGCTACACTTTGGACTAGATCTCAAGGTGTTAAGTATGTCTATATTAGGTAGCAAAGAACAACAGACATACTTGGGAAAGCATCTCTCTAGCAATATGTAACTAGCCTTCTGCCAGGCACAGAAAAGTGTCACCTACATGTATGCTATTGGGTCTGTAAAGACCCAATTTCTGTGCAATTTCAGACTCTTAATAAGCTCTCCTGGTAGAGCAGGTAGAGCACTGCAACACTGCAGCCTGATATTTTCTCACTCCAGAGCTGGCTTATTGTCTTCCATCATGGACACTCATTTGCACTCATAGACATGAGGTAAAGGTGTCCAATGTCTTGAAAATTCCTGCTGTGGTGGTTTTCTGGTATGTAAATTCAGAAGCACAGATCAAAAATATGCCTGAATCACTTAGCCTGACAAGGGCACATGCTTTCTAAAAATCATTTTCCACAGACACTTAGACCTGGATTCATTCCATGCAAATTTAGTCACTTTAGTGAGATGCTTGGGGAAGATCTCCAAGTCAGATTAGAAATTTTTTGGCCTTCTGGAAGTGCTGATTTTTCTCCCTGTGTCTAGTGTTTTCACTCTTAGATCAGGTGTCTCAATTAAGTGTTTAGATTTAGAACTGAGACCAAAGTAGGATCTGGGACCTTTTCCTCTATTTTTAACTCCCTTCAAAATCCAACTTTGGTGCTGAAAGGCTGTTACGAAAAAGTATGACATGACCAGTGATAAATGCATACTTTTCTACAGAACTGGAACCTCGTCTGTTAAATATTCCCTGACCTGTATTTATTCAGTTGATTATTTCCCCCTAAGTATGTCATCTTGCACTTGTCTCTGTTAGATAGCATCCTGGGTTTTATCCAGGTTAACCTGCTTGGGAGTGTTGGTAATTTTCCACTAAACATTTCCATAGTGTTTTTATTAACATGAACATCTGTCTTGGGTTAGAGCTAGAAATAACAAAATAGATGAGAGACTCTTTATTTGTGCTAGTCTTCTGCCTGTTTAATTTAGGAATTGAAATGAGTTTTCCCCATTTATTGTATCAAGGTTTGGCATACATGAATGGAACTAAATTGCCTGTTAATACTTAGGTTCAGTAGCCATAATTACCAAGTCTGGCACTTATGCCAAACCTGTGTTATGATTGTAGCTAGAAGTAGCTTGCTGAAGTCAAGAAAGGGGCACAGATATTGATAACACATTGCTCCATCTATCCTTTCACTTCATACAATTGTTACAATTAGTAGATATGTTTGTGATAAATCTAAAAATTTGTCTCAACACACAATTTTTTTTTTCCAATTTTACTGCACAATAATTTAGCAATTATTTAGCCTGAAACAGAAATAATCAGAACTTAAACAAAACACACTGAATTATACTGCTTAAATTACAGATATACACAGATATTATAGTACAAAATATGTACCAAATACTGGTCGAGAGTAGTGGAAACTACTTCCAGTACAGAAAAAAGGCAAATAGAACTCTTAGCAGATAGTTTCACTTTTTGAGAATTTCATACTCAGATTGACATTTTTGCAGGATAACTCATTATGTCAAACATGTTTCATTAAGCACTTTAAGGAAATGTCCATTTTCACACTAAGAACATGTGGAATCCCTGGGCCTTTGTGATTTTCAGGTGGATCCATTCATTTATAAAGTGTTCTATATTATTTCCTTTGGATGTAGATTGTGTTTTTCTTCCTAATTTTCTTTGAGACTATCTTTGCTTTAAAAGAAACATTCCCAAGTGAAAAAAATCACAAATCACCATCCATTTTGGGGTTCATAGTAAGACCCCAAAAGCTTTGTGAGTCAAGATTTTTTTGTATATTGCTGCAAATATTTTGCACACAACTCACCTCAACTCACAGTAGTGCTGTAACTTGATTTCTATGGAAAAAGGAAAATAATGAATGACATGCAACAGCCTGATCCTCCTATGTCACATTATCTCCCCAAGAGCTTAGTTTGGGCACCACACACTGACTTAGTCAGTAAGCATTTGTGACAGAGCAAACTGATGATGCATTCCCTACCCCTGCTGCAATTTTACTGGCCTTGATGACTATATAGTCCTCATTATTAACATATCATACCCTATACACTGTTGAGTCTCAGAAAGATGCTAAGCAGCTGGAAGCTTGTGCTGATTGCCAGAAGGGAAACAGGCTCCCACACACAGAGCTTAATGTAACAACAATCCTTACTTATTGGCAAGGAAGTGTGTGTGTGTGATGGCAGTTTAAGAATCTATAAATCCTTCTCATCTTGTGTCAAAAACGTCACTCAGGCTGAAGGCAAAGAGGTAGATCCTGTGCCAGTCCCTGACTTCTGGGGACTTGATTTGGTGAAAGGACCACACTCTTTGCATGTCCTTTCTCTCCTTCTTCATGCTGTGCATCATTTCAGCTGACAGATTTACACAGGAAACCTGGCTCAGCAAGGCCTGCCGTAGTTGGTGGCAAACAAGAATATGAGGGAATTAACTTCTGGCCTGCTGACAGTGGCTAAATCTGCCAAAGCAGAGCTGGGTAATTTGGTTTCTTTCTTTTGTTGATTTTGTGCCAGCCCACAAGAGAGGATTAAGCAGCTAAATTCTGCATGGAGAACTCTACCCCTTTCGCTCAAATCCTATTGTCTTGATAGAATGACAGTAGCTAGTTGTGCCAATCTTTAACATCTTGCTGGCATTTCCCCAGAACATATCAGCTTTTGGTCCCTGAAAAGAGGGATTTGTTAAAGAACTAATGTTAAAAAGAAATAAAGAAGGACAGAAGAGGATGAGAAGCCATGGTGTAAAAGTTTTGCCTTGTATTAATTAAAGGAACAAAGTTCTCTAATCCTAGTGGAGAATCCACAATGAAACATGGTTAAGTCCCTAACTCTCCTGTCATTGTAACACATTAAGAGAGCTCATTCCCTGTTATCCACAGTATTTGTTTAATGTAGGAGCTATTCTCTATTGAGCTCTGAGAAGCTCTGTATTCATTTCACTCGTTAACTTTGGGAAGACAACACCAAAATATAAGGTCTTCATTTTTGCTATTAGTAGATTATATTTATGTCACAAATAAATTAAGGATGAACCATTTTTTATTTATTTATCTATTTAATTATCTATCTATTTATTCATTTATTTATTTATTTATCCAAAGCATCAAATAACCCCAGACCTTTTCTGAAACTCAAATAAGCTATGGAAAGTGGGAGTAAGGGGAGTGAGGTTTTTGATTTTCCATTTCAAAGCCAACATTCTTTAAAAAGACTTAAGTGTAATGTGCTTTCAGACTGAAACCATTGTAGCTTTTAAGAGGAAGATTGGTCTTCTCATCTAACTTCTTGTATTGAACAGACCAGAGGATTTCATCCAGAGATTCCTGACAAAGTCATATCAAAGAGTAAAGAAAAGCTTCCAGAAAGATAGGCAGCTTCAGGATGTGGTCTTCAATGGACACAGGAATTTTGCAGTCAGGATTAGATATACTTCTGAAGGGCAGGAAGGAGTGGATTTACTCCTATACAGTCTGGCAGTTTGAACATTTGAACTTGAAGTTTGTAAACATATTTGAGTACTAATTTTGATGTAAAACTCCAATGAATTTTAGTTTACTTTTTAAAAATAGCACAGTGCCTGTGAATGAAAACTCTGAAGTGAGAAGTGAGGAAACAACTAGCTCTTTCACTAAATATTGTATTTAAAATGAGACTACTCTAAGCCAGAGCATTATACAGGAAATAAAAAATGCCAATCTGACATCTACACAAGAAAATGTTCTTTGATTAAAGCAAACACATAAAGACAATTCAGAAGGGATACTTTTCTCTATTTCATTTACTATTCTTATTTCAGTGATGTGTTGCTTATCAAGTAAAACATTTAAAAATTGACTAAGCCAAAGCAGACCCAAATCTGTGTTTCACTGATTTGAAACTTAATTCATTTTCAGCATTTTACAAATGTATGTCTTATTATACAGTTTTAGATATATAAATATGTCTATATATTTGTATTATTCAGAGTTCTGATATTTATGTTTAAGAAGTGCTCTTGCAGGATTTTGAGTTATGCTTTTGCATTTGTAAAATAGCATTTTCAATTTCCATGGAACAGTTCAAGATCTAGTTTTACAAGAGGAGAAGTAAAACAGTTGCAGATGGTTGAAGCAAGGTAGTAAGTGAGGTAGATTAATGTATCACTGATAAAATCCCAGTCCACTTAAAGAAAAAAATATATTTTTTAAATATTTTTAGAATAAATATATATATTTATTTAAGATTTGGACAGTGTTTCTCAGCACTTTTATTTACATTTTTCCTTTCTTTTGTAATGATATTATTTTTCAATATTAACCAATATCAGAACCACAAGGAATGTTGTTCTGTAACAGCAAAAGATCATGACAAAACAAACTAGTGATACTGTCATCTAATCTTGGTTTTGAAAATATGAACACTTTTGCCACTTTTTTTTTTTTTTTTTTTTTTTTTATTATAAGTCCTCATCAGAATATCAGCAGAAAGATACAAGATCCTTGTATCGTGATGACACTCTGGTACATTTTTAAGATGCTAATCTGAGTCTGAGTTCTTACTTTTACTGAAAACAATAAGTCAGGTTGAAAAAAGTTATGATGAATCAACACTAAGGTGTGAAGGATGCTTTTCTCAAAAGATTTCAAAAACAATGTAACTGCTAAATAAAGACCTTAAAAACATTTTTTAAGCCTTTCCTGTATATGAACTTGAAAGAAACTGTATTTCAAATACCATCCAATTTTTAGTACAATGCAATTCTCTTTTCTTGAAATGACTCTTAAATTAAGCTTAATATTTCTTCATCTGGGGAAAGTTTTTTGTTTGTTTGTTTTTGATGTTTGTTTTTTTTTTAATTTTCACGGACTATTATTACTCTAACATTACTGATGTGAATTAGATTATGACTATTTAAAGTAATACATATGAGTATTTTCAAAGTTGTTGCAAAAAATTTACAGTTTTGTGCTGACTGATAGAATAAAGTGAATGTTTTTTTAACTATATTTCAGCTGAAGGTAATTCACACAAAAGCATTCATTATAAGACTAAAAGCTAAAAAACTTGTGTAGAAAGGTGTCTTTTTGTTTCCATGTAGGAAAACTGAGTTCTGCCATACAATTATTGTGATGTAACAATACCATTACTTTTTATTTTTTTATGTTAAACATTCTGGAAATTTTCTGTGATTAGATTTTGTAAACTATGTTCATCTGGTCCTGTATTTGAACATTTCTAGTGAAGATAATTTTAAAATAAATATAACAGCCTATTGGAATCAGGTTATCCTGGACAACAATAGATGCAGATTCAGCAAGAATGGAAGGACTAGATGGGAAATACAAGAACACGGCAGGAGATGAGGACATATCTCTTTTGGTAGTTCCTAATCTAGTAGGTTTAACTTAATGGCATTTGAAGTGGTTGCAATAAACTAGAAGAATAGAGAATGTATTTCACAGGGACAGTATGAACATAAGCAGAATTTGTGAAGTGGCCCAGAAAGGAGAAGTAAAAGGAAGAAGAAAGTTCTTTTTTTTTTTTTTTTTTCTTTTTTTTCTGAGAGTTCCTGCATATAGTAAACACCTCAGGAAGAGTGCAGTAAGATTCACTTACGAGACTCATTATCAACAAGTTGAACGTACATTCTAAGATTAAAGAACTGCTGGTGACTTGGGAAGGGAAGGGAAATATAGTAAGTCATATGAACAAACCCTATCATTTCAGATGCTATTTGTCTCCTGAGGACAAAAATATCAAGACATCTGTTGCTCTTAGCTCAATCCATGTTAGCAAAATTAGGATGTGGAAAAATCATCTTGTATGTATATATATGTTATATGTATATTTACATACACCCACTCACACACATATATATATATAAATAAATCTTTAAGCCTTTCTGTGGTATATCATACTTTTCAGGATGCTAGAAATTCAATTGCTTTGAAGAATTAAATGAAATATTAAACTATCCATTCTGGGGGCATGGATGGATTGACACTCTGCAATGGCATTTGAATTACCCACTTTGCCATCTCTGGCAAATGTTTCCAATTTTTTTCCTGACCTACCCTTAGGCTGATAAGAAAAGATAACATGAACTTAAGAGCCATGGTAAATTAGTTTATCATCACTACTAACACTACCCTCAAACAGTCCAGGAAGCCTTCCAGCAAGGATTAAGAGTATAATAAAGTTGCATCTAACATTTCTTGTGTTCATTTATCTAGAATGTTTGCTGGCAATGTTGAGTGTATTTTATTAAACGTATCTGCACAATAACCTTGAAGGACTAAAGCTTAAGCCTATTAAATTACTAAACATCCAAGTTCCATGGTGAATTTAAGAGGCTTGGTTCTGTTTGGAGGGATACAGTCATGGATTATCAGCTGCATAGATTATAAACTCACTATTGCTCATTCATGCAAACTCTGGTTTGAATAATCATGCCTAACTTCAAAACCTATCAGAAACTCCCTTTATCTGAAAATGTGAACAAGAGGTCTGTGAGAATGGTATTCAGAGGGCTTCCTGTCGCAGCTGAACTGATAATGTTGTAAGGAAAAGGATCATTCTGTTTATTTGTGGAATAGTAATATCATACCACAAATTATATCAACCAGACTGTGACAATTGTTGGGCAGTATTTTCATCCTTGTAGTGGTCCAAATCCTCTGTGATTGTCATACAACATCTTAGGTGCAATTCAATGGAAATGTATACGTATTCGGCAGCTGTATTTTACAGAAGGGGAATATGAGGCTGTGCTATCAAATGATGATTTCAAGGCATGTCAAGGAAATGCCAAAGACATGAAACTCTTGTTCAAGCTTCATGCTTATTTTCATTTATTTGTTTTAGTTGACCTCATTGTTTATAACATTATAAGGAAAACAAAACAAAACAAAACAACAACAACAAAACCACAACTAAACCCACACAAAACATTTTCTTGTTCACATTCAAAAGCTTGCTAAAACACTTATTACCTTGTCAGATGTAGACACTCTGGGTTTGATCATGAAATAGCAGAGATTCCCACTAACTGCTAATTTCATTTCTAGGAATTAAGAAGAATTTGCTAGAAGAAATGCATAGTTAATCTTTTACCAAATCAAATCACAGCCTTTCTTTCTCCATTTATTCTTTACCATTAACTGTCATGAAAAATCCAAAGAAAATGTTTTACTTGTTATTCCTTAGGGGAAAAAACAAACAAACAAACAACAACACACACACACACAAAGCAACTTAAGAAGTATTAATAGCCAAATGGACATAATTTAAAGGAGAATTAGGAAAGGAAGTGTGGAGCTAATCATTACATTACAGAAAACTGGTATCTCTGTACCTTTTATGACCAAAAGGTTAAATATAGTCTGTTTCTTCATCAGTAACTCATGTGAAAACTGAATGTAAAGACAGAATTTCTTATAGGAAATATCAAGTCATCCAGAAGAAAGTAAGATTGTCATTTTCAGTGTCCATATGTTAGGTGCAGAGGAGATGGTTCTACAGTCATGCTGCTTTCTCTGGGGAAGTGTGAGTGGACCCCAGGCAGAGGACTAAAGACTAGTCCTTAACTCCACTTCTTCTCAGGCTTTAGCCACCATTCACTGAAAAGATCTTTCCCTAGACTGACAAGCCTGTTGACAAAGATGTTCTTGACCCCTTTTGTCTGATACAGCCCCTCGTTCCTAGCAGTCTTCATTTCTCAAAGAGGATACAGTTCAAGTATGATAGAACTTAGGTCATATGGGTAAACTATTTATTCAATAATCTAGTATTTCAGTGTGTATAGCTCTAGAATTGAATAACATTGTTTAACAGTTTGGTTCTCCTCAGGCTTTTAGCTCACTATCAGAACAGATTGTTTTTACTATAAAATAATAAACGACAATACACATATTTGCTATTTCTTTCTGAAGATGTTAAAACAAATAACAAACTTTTCATCTAACCATCCTGAATACTATATACTATCAAACAAGCTAATATTTGTATTACAATTCTGACAAAGATTTATTTATTTATTTTTCTCTAGTGATTCCTGCTGCCCTCAATTTATTCAAATATGAAGATAGAATAGGATTGGACTCTTCAGCATAGAATCAGGCAATGTTCTTCAAGCATTATTCTCCCTGCAGTTTTTCAATATTATGTACCAGATTCTCAAAGCTGATAGATACAAATGCTTGAATTCTGTAGTTTTCTTAGTTTCCTAGAAAAATGCATTCAGACATCTTCCTAATTCTGTACTAGTCTTATAGCTTTGGAGTTACCATGGAACACTGGCCTTGAGTGTTTTACTCCCTTATGTTCATTAACATATCTTCAATTTATGAGCCATGTCATGTTAGTAAATTGAGGACCCTTTCATAAGAAATATTCAAAGGACATTTTGAAGGACTGCATTTGCCTTGGAAATGTTGGCATCTGAATGATTTGAAAAGTCTGGTCCATTTAGAATAATCTTTGGGAACTTCCTTTCCTTTTATGAAGGTAAATCAGGAATAATTTAAAAGTAAAGTACCTTTAGAAAATTCAAGTCATATGCTTTCATCTTCACGACCTCATAATTAACTTTCCATTGTGAGATCTCCTCAGGTTATAGCTACTGATTAAGAGGGGAAAGGTTGAGGAGAAAGTGAAGGGCAGGGAATTACATGCTCCCTTTCCTTTTACAGGCACTTCCTTTACAGCAGGTATGATAAATACCAACCTTTATTCATGTTACAGATCTGAATTGGTGCCATATGATGATGAATTCTGATACAAAGACAAGGCAGGACCTGATTAAGAGTTGTAAAAAAATGTATGTCTGGAGACAGATGGAGAGAGAGAACTTGAAATTGGAAGATGTCAGGGACAGCTGACAGCATTATGTTTGTAATGAAGAGGGAAAAAGGAAAAGTTTTTGGGGAGTGGGGGAAAGAGATAGAGAGAAAGAGAAACTTCTCTTAGCCCTCTGACACCCACACTTCAATCTGGGAAAAACAAACAAACAAACAAACAAAAGTAAAAAAAAAAAAAGTAAAGCTTGTTTTGATCCTTTTCTATAGTTCTGTAACAGAGATGAATCACATGCAGGAAGCTGTTTTGACTTCCAGCACATCAACATATCCATTTGCCTTTGCAAGGTATATATTTTGAAGGAAACACTGAAAGAAACATATTCAGCTCTATTTATGTAGATGTAGCTCTTTCTCAAAATTTTTTACTCCATCAGAACTCCTATAAACATATATAAGAGCTTTCCTAGGTAAATTCTAAGGCTTTGAACTGAAATATCTCCTGCCAACATTCTGAAACACCTAAGAGACTCATATTGGCTCAGACACAGCCTGAAGGAAAGATTACTGTAGAAGTTCTCTTAACATAAAGGCAATCACAGAGTCATTTAGGTTGGAAGAGACCTCCAAGATCCAACCTCTGACCCAACACTAACAAGTTCTCCACTAAACAATATCACTAAGCTCTGCATCTAAACATCTTTTGAAGACCTTCAGGGATGGTGACTCAACCACTTCCCTGAGCAGCCCATTCTAATGCCTAACAACCCCTTCAGTAAAGAAGTTCTTCCTAATATCCAACCTAACCATTCCCTGGTGCAATTTTAGCCCATTCCTCCCTGTCCTGTCACCAGGCCCAACACCCACCTCACTACAGCCTCTTTTAAGGTACCTGTAGAGTGCATAGAATCATGGAATGGTTTGAGTTAGAATTAACCATTAAAGATCATCTGGTTCCATCCCACTGCCATAGGTGGGGATATTTTGATAGGTCAGGTTGCTCAAAGTCCATCCAACTTGACTATGAAGACTTCCAAGGACGGGGAATCCACAACTTCATTGTTCCAGTGTCCAGCCACCCTAATAGTAAATAATTATTCTTTCTATCTAATCTAAATATACTTTTAGTTTTAAATTGTTACCCCTTGTCCTATCACTATACACACCTACAGAGTCTCTCCCCAGATTTCTTGTATGCCCCCCTTAGATACTGGAAGGCCATAATAAGGTCTCCCTGAAGATCTCTCTTCTTCAGGTTAAATAACCACAAATATCTCACACTTTCTTCATAGGAGAGGTGTTCCAGCCCTTTGATAGTTTTTGTGGCCTTCATCTGAAGCCACTATAATAGGTCTGTCAAAACTTAGAGACTCATCCTTGCAGTTTTCTGTTTTTCTGGTTTTCTTTTTGTCCGTTGTGGGTTTTGTTGCTGTTCAGTTTTTCTCTCCTGAGGATAGCATCGTAGTGTTGATAAAAACATAAAATTAAAATTTATGTCATGTCCTCAGTATTGTCTCATTACTAAACAGTAAGGGACTGGAGTTTCCCCCAAACCCTATGTTAAGCAAAGGAGTAAATGCAAACATGGGTACCTTTGGTTACAAAGCTATAAAGTAAGAATATTGTCTTTAGAATAAGTAAGGGTTTGTTCATGTGATTTACAGCCATGTGGTTCTAGGAGGATTGGTATTCTACTGAAGCATTTTAGGCTTATTAAGTAATTATATTTAAAAATAAACAAGGAAGCATTCGGGTATCCTAACAGTTCAGTAACAGAAAAAAAAAACAAAAAAAAACAAACAAAAAAAAACTGACCAGAAACTCCTTCAGTTTTGCTGGTTAACCTCATTCTGCCTTTCAGTTACTATCTACTCTTTATTTTCAATGGTTGAGAAAAATCTTGAAGCAGATAAATTTTCACCAAAATGAAATTAATTTTATCTTTACTGCAATGTGTTCTGTATAAAACTTTTCAAGGCAGCTAGATACATAATTGAATTGCCTGCAAAGCTTGATGCATCAAATTTCTTCTGAGAGCATTTTGGAAAAATTATTAAATTTTAAAGATTTTCTTTTCAATACTTCTGTCATTTCATTCCCTGCTGTTTCATACCAAGGTACTGTAATCAATAGACATGAATAAAAGAGCAACCATAAAGATGATTAAAGCTATTGATTCAGGGATTGAATATGCAGCTGGTGACAAGATTAATAGGACTGCAATGCTGATAGCAAATGGTTGTATTTGCTAGCAGGGATATAAGGCCAGTGACAAGACTGTAGCATTCACTATGAGCAATAAACAGAAAACATGTTATACTAACAGTTTTGTTAATGTGAACAAACAGTTTTGTTAACTAGTTTTATTTTATTATTATCCCAGCATTTGGTATAGGTCCTTCATTTATGTCTTGTTTTTCATCTAATGCTTCTCTTTCAAAAAGGATGCCACAGAGAATACATCAGATACAGTGAATGGATTGAAGAGTCTATTGTAAAAATGGAATTATTATTTATAAATTTTGCCTTGAAGTTATTTACTCTGGCTTTGATAACGTCAGTTGACTTTACTGTCATTACTCTGTTCTTAATTCAAACACCTTTTAATTTATTTGGAAGTAGTAGTAATTCACCACCAGTAGTTGGTGAATTAGGCACTTTCTGTCAACAGGACTCATTTCAATCTCCTTTGCAATGCTGATTCTCTGAATCAACCCAGTGATTATAGTTTAGCACATGGTGACTGTTCTGTGTCTACAGCTTGCATTTTCTGTAAAAGTGGTTCCTAAAAGCCTATTTTTTATTTTAGCCCTGTGCATTCATATACAGTTCATGGATGCTGTCAGGCTGAAGTTCCAGCACTGAGTTTCCATTGCCAGGGATGTCTCCTCATCTTTTCTGTTAGTTAACACAGAAGTCACCATGTGAAACAAAGGTTGTAGCTTTATTTATCTATAAAGGCAGTAGATGTTCAGGTGCTACAGCTTCTGTTAGCAATTATTTGTGAGCATAAGGTGGAAAAGGAGCTGAAAATAATGTTCTTTTTATCTAATCTACAACTTCCCTGTAAGAGCTAACTAAAATAATAATAAAAAATAGTAATATCAGTTTTTAAAGTAAGCCAAGGGAGAACATTAACTCTAAATTATATTACAGGTTTGCCATTGCATTGCTTGGGAAAGGCAGAGAGTTTGCGTATGAGATCACAGAGAGTAATGAATCAAGGTTAGAAAAAAACTGTGTGTGTATAATTCTGTAGATAGACAGATAGGTAGATTTCACAGGATCTCGATTGTTATATTATTTTGTAAAGGTTATTGTTAGATTTCAAAGGAAAATCTCAAACATGCAAACATCTATACACCACTTTACCTGTTTCCTTAGATATATTCTCAATGCATGTTAATAGTCCCATTTAAAACTTCTCTTGTTATATATCTAGAAGAATAAAAGGTTGACATTACCTCTTAATGAATAAATAAATAAACAAATAAATCTTCACTAGATTCTTGGAGTGGAACTACAATTTTTTGAAGGCTGCAATGTCTAAATAGACCACTCCAGGAATGAAGATTTTTTGGCATCTACCTAATTAAGTTAAAAGTTAATAAATTCCCTCGGTTGCTCCTTTCTTCAGGAAGCATGTGAAAAATGCACTGAAGCAAGGAAGTTCAAGGTTTCAGTATCTGCTGCCCTTGGTCTTTCCCAGAAATTCTTTAGCTGATTACATGCTTCTCCTTTCAACAACATAAGCTTTGTATCCCATGTTTTGTAAAGGATCATTTCCCTAACCAGCCTCTCTAAGGCCACTCGTGGTCAGTTAGAAAACTTAGCATCTGGATGTATTTCTATCACATACATTTAATATGCCCAAGGGAATGAATTTTCCTTTGATTTATTTTAACAAAAGTAATCTTTATAGACATCCTTATGATCTTTTTTTTTTTTTTTCTTACATACAAGATTTGAAATTCTTTCAGATTTCAGTGCTTCCTTTGCAATTTTTATTTTATTTTGTGAATTAATCCACTTGTCCCTTTTTGTTAGCAATGACAGTCAATGAATAGTAGACATTTCATGTTACTGAACAACAGTGACCTATAAACTGTGTTTACTGTGGCATATTTAGAATGCTATACTTCATAATAAGATTCAAGTTCTGAGTTTATCCTTGTGTCAGCTCTACACTGGCTCAAATCCATTAATTTTGATTAAATTATGCCTTATGCCTAATTTATGTCACTGTAATTGAGGAGGATTAGGGCTTAATTATAATTATACATAATTATCCATGATTATAATAAATGCCAACATTAAGTCAAAATAGTACGGCTAAACTGTTGGGGATCCAAACTGAGATGATGAGTCGCAGTACTTAGAGATGTCAAGCACCTGCAATACATGTTGAAGTTAGAATGGAAACCTGCTTCTAAATGTTGCACTTTGGAATCACAAAATTAGAAGTTCAAAACTGGTACAAACTTTGTGCCATGAAAGGACCACAAAACTATTCAAATGTCTAAAAATTACTCTTGCAACTAAAGGACAGAATGGTTCATTTCTTTTCACCAATATTTTACCTTTAGTGATCATATTTACATACAACCTTAAGAAGAGTGATTAAAAAGAAACCTGAATAAACGTTTTGCAAGGATGCTGCTAACTTATGATTTATATAGTAAAATATGATATAATAGTAGAAAATATAATAGTAAAAAATAAAAGATGATAAGAAGCTGAAAGTGTATAGACTGAGGATGCAAGACAAGTCAATGACATGACTACTATCCTTTATTTAAAATATAAACGTGAATGCCTTCTATTTCCTCCAGCTAATAAATAATCTACTTTCTAATATATTTCTGGTGGCTTCATATCCATTTTAAATAAAACCTCTTCTGGGTTACCAGGGGTTCATTACCAATTTCAGGAAAAAATCTCATCTTTCTTCTTTTACCACTGAAAAAGAATATGGCATATAGATTTTGTCCCTGGAAGTATTCCTAGGAAAGTCATCTCTCAAATTTAAGAATTCTTATTATACTTTATTATACTTATTATACTTTATCAGTATAAAGATCATACATTTTTATAATATTGAGAGTTCAGTTTTCACTTTGGGACTTACACTGAGTTTTTCTTGTTCTTCAGTTTTTGATGAAAATCAAAATTGCTTTACCTTTAGAGTCATCAATTGCTTTACCTTTAAAGTTGAATTTGCATAATATGCCATGTAATCACTGCATGATCTGAATTCTCTTGTTTTCACTTCCATCTCCACTTCACTAGAATTCAAATATTTTCATATGCTCTTCTCTTTAATAGTCTGCATCGATATATATATAATATATATATAAAAATATAATTATTTATATATATTTTAAGAAAGGCAATATAGGGACATTTTTCCTAGTCTCTTTCCAAATTAGGGTACTTCCATGTCTCCCTCCCATCACTGTAATAGTATCCAAAGAGGCCCATTAATTAGGATATTAATCCCTGGACTGATTCTTTGTGTCAGGAGGTACCAGGAGGGTTACCCTAATCACTGAGATGATTAGTGAACTTTTAAGTAAAGGATGCTCTTTGTACACCTCCCTCCTTTTCTTAATACAAGAAATTGTAGTTCAGAGTGATTGCAATTTGTGTTGCCTATGTAAATTAGCCATAGTCAGGGTACATGTAATGAATGTGGTCCTTCTGGGGACATTTATACTTTTCCAGTCCCTTACTTAAAATTCAGTCCTGAATTGAAACTAGGAACCAATTCTCCTGGGAGCAGCTTTTCCTAAGGAGGATATAGCCATCTATCCTATCACACAGTGATGTTTTCTCTGTGTATGGTCTAGAACAGAAGTATTAAATCCTTGCATGTTCTTTTAGGGTATAATGATGTCTGAGATCTAGATTACTTTGCAGCTTCCTCAAATTTAGGAAAACTGAACATGGAGTGAAGTGTCTGGGCCACAAAGACAGCTCATATTGAAACCAAACAGTCAACATCAATCTTTCAAATTGGAGAGAAAAGCCCTTAGCTTTGGAATACCTACCCTGATTCTTTCTGTCTATTTTTTATTATTATTTTTATTTTTTGTTTTATTCTTACTCTTGGGATATAAAATACAGTTAAAAAAAATCTAATTTATGCACTCCAGAAATGTTTTCAGCAAATTTACATGTTTGTCTTGATCCAAAACATAGAAAGGAAAAACCTCAAAAAAAGTTTGTGGATACATACTTTACTTTTGATTACTTTATCTTTAAATATTGTACTTTATTTTTGATTTTTGTGGTCATTTCAACCTGGAAAATGAATCTTTGAATTAAAAAAAAAAAAAAAAAATGCAATATTTTACACAAGTAATGTTTAATGTTCATATATAAGTTTTTTGTTTTTTAGTGTGTGTGTTTTTAAGTGTCCATGTGAAATTTTAATTTAAAGGAAAACAAATTTTTAACTGGAATATATTTCACGTGTAAATCCCAGGTCTGTCTACCTCAAATATTTTCTTAATTAATATGTGAAAACTGCATTCTTTCCATTGCATTTGAAATTTGTTATCTCCATGAGATATTTTACCTAAGAAGTCTTGATACCTCTTTTTATGTAAACCCTTTAGAGGAAAAAATGTAACTATTTTATTTTTGATTTTTACATACTGTACAATGCTGTATAAACAGTAATGTTTAATTTGTTAACATGGCCATCTCACAGAAAATTATAGCTAGTTTCTAGCGGTAATGAAAAGGTTAATCTTCTAGTAAATTAGATGGATAACAAGGGAAGCCGATTAGGAAAAAGAGGAGCTCAGTCACTGACCTTACAAAGCTTCTTTATCTTTTACATTCATCTTTCAGGCTTGGTCCAACACTGCAAAATAAAGCCAAAGCTATGGTACAAGTATTGTATTCCTAGAGGAACAACATATTGCTTGTATATGCTTGGATGCTTTTTTTCTGTGAGCTTCTGAATCATATAGAATAAGAACAACTTTATTCATATATTTACCCCTTATTTAACATGCTTACTGAATGGGCATGAATCTTCTTAAAGTATAGAAATACTAAGATGTAGCTGACACAGAATCAGATGAAAATCTTTGCTCCATTTTCCAAAGAATTGGGCAAACATATGGTATGTCATCAGAAAACAAGTTCAGAACACACATTTTGGTAGCTCTGTGAGTTGATACAGCATCATGCCAAAACCCATGAAATAAGATGTTGTTAAATATTCTGTTTTATAGAAAAATGACTCAGAAACAAACAAACAAACAAACAAAAGACAATAATGCATAAGTGGGATACTCTCCTTGTTAAAAAATTGAACAAATAAAAAAAAATGTCCTGATGAGATATTTGTCCTTTTTTTTTTTTCTCTCATCACCCTCATTTCTTCATATAATTTTTAATGTATTGTCTTGAGATATATCAGTAAAGCCAGCTGGACTTCGATATTGCCATTTTGGGATGGAAAACTAGTTCTTCAGTGACAAAAGCATTTCACCCATCAATTTGTAATACTTTTTTTTTTTTTTTTTCCCTTCTCCCCTTAAAAACTAAACGTTTCCACTGTTGACATTAACTCTCTGCATTGTTCAGCTATAACTTGCACTTGCTTCCCCCTTTTCAAAAGCTATTGTATAAAATTGTTGTAGTTATGATCTGATCATAACATCAGCACTGTTTACTGTGTCATTTACATTTTACTAACTGGTAGTTAGCTACATGGGAAGCTAACAAGTCATAACAGTCATAGGGTGAATGCTGCTTGCATGCAGGCTCTACAGTTGCTTGTATCCTGTACAGTTATTCTTCTTAGAAGGAAACTGAAATAATAATAGTAACAATAATAATTGTTATATAATATAATAATAATTATTAATTATAATATAACTGTTATATAATATTATTAATAATAATAATAATAATAAAAAAACAGAAAAGCAGAAAAATATGAGAAATTTTTGGAAAAAATCTTGAGGTCAGCTTCTCTTCTATATTCTGTCTTGATGGCCTGTCTCTTTTTTGCTCCCTTGTCTTATTTAATATTAAGGCCAGAGTCTTAAAAACAAAACAAAATAAAACAAAACAAAAGACACCTTACAGATTTCTTCATTAACATTATCTTTTTCTTCTCCTTCAGTCTTCTGTTCATGCATTCTACAATGCATAACTATTATTTAAAAATTTTCTTTAGAACATAAAATGCCCATTACTTTGTATGTATAGGATCTTATGCCTGACTGGGGTCTCTGGGCAATGCTGTAAAATTAATTAACTGCAAAGATAATCCTGATAATTACACTGAGGTTTAGTCAGAATGAATTGCATTTACCCAACATGCCAGGCCATTAATGAGCTGGATTTTCATAATAAAATGATCTCTGTTATATGCCAAGGTTGTTCATAAATGTATGCGCATACTGAAGTCCCAAACTACAAAATTACATATGAAAACTAAGGAAAGAAAAAAAAAGTCTTTCTAGAATTACAGTGACTTTTCAGTTCCTCTGAAGTAGCCAACATGCTTGGCTTGCTAACATATCTGGGTAATACTGGGAGGGATGGGGTCATTTCAATTTAACTATATTTGTTAAATATATGTTGAATCCAGATCTCACACATGGTATTCCCAGCATGCATCTGATGCTGGGAACATCTGATCTGACTCATGAAGACCTGGGCTAGAAACCAATGCTATCTGTGTACAAAGATCAGCACCGTTATTTTTTTTTAGAAGATATCTCAATCAGCAGGGAACACTGCTAACTTTTTTTACTTTTTTTTTTTTTTTTTTTTTTTTTTTTTCCCCAACAATGTGCCCTCATTGCTTGTGTGTTTGAATAATCAGACATTTGAGTGATCCTTTCATCTCTTCCAGGGGTTTGCAGGGACCGCTGAACTAGGATGACAGGATTTGGAACCTGAGAGTTGGTGCTCTTTGTTTGTTGTGGCCTATCATCAGTCAATTCCAGTGTGTAGGTTAATAAGGCTTAAACTTTAAAGGAACGGTGAGCACCTGATTGACAAGTCTGTGAATAAAAGTGCAGTGGGAAGTTTTGTGTTTGTGACGTTAGCATTCTGAGACACAACTGAAGTCTAAAATGAGTTGCAATCAGTTATATTAGTGCAGGAAATCTCATTAGATGATTTCATGTCACTTTCTGGGCAACATTTTATGATTTCATATACAAACCTAAAGTAATTCTCATCTGGATGGTGGTTTGCCTTTGTTTAACATTAGAGTTTTTCTGTTGGTTGTTGTTTATTTATTTTCAAATATAAAGGTGTAGCAGAAATCCAACAGCCACCAGGAACAACATATAATAGCATTGGAAGTCTTACTATTGGGATAAAAATAAGTAATTTGTTCTATACCTACTTAGAGGGTAAAAACAGTGAATAGCACTTCAAGTTTTCCTTAATATGTACCCTTAATATGTACCTCAGACACTTTTTTTTTTTTTTTTAACAAGTAAAAGACAGTGAGTACATACTGTGCTTGAGAAATTATTCTTCTTATAATTTAAAGGAAAGCTATGGGAGTGTGTTGTCCAAATCATAGTAACTTCCAATAGGATCCGTATGCTTTTCATTTGTGTTACTGCTTTGAAAATTAAAGCCTTAGTTGTCTTTTCCTTTGTGTATAATTCTAGAGCTAGTTGAAAATCTTTGAGCTGACTTCCACCAAGCAATGCAATTCCATGAAAACCAAAACACTTTTAAGAAATTAGCAGTGCCAGAAATGCTAATTTTTTTTATTACCATTATTTTATTTTTAAACTGGGAAGTCTTTAATAAAGCGTTTCAACTTTATATTATATTTTAGCTATATAATAACATCAATTTGGGAAGGTAAAAAAATACTTCTGATTTGATAATATTAATAGTGTATCACAGATATAAAACAATATGTTTTATGTAAACCTTAAATGTTCAATAATTAATATTTAATATTACACTAATTGAAAATAATTGAAGTAACAACTCCCTCCCCCCACTCCCCCCCCCCCCCCCCCAACACCCCTGAATGTCTGCTCTGCTAAAGACAGGATTTTTTGTTTTGCATCAAAAATATGAGAAAGCATGGAATAGTATAATTCCAGGAACATTTCCTCTTGAAAGGTTATACCTCAGGTAGGTCAAATAGTCTATATCCTTTTGTAATGCAAAATCCAATGTTCCACACTTTAGAGAATACAAAATGAATTTATACATAAGTAAATGGGGCTGGTTGGGGATTTCTTACCAAAATGACTGTCAGAATTTGATTTTCTATAAGATTGTGCCATTTTGACAACATTTTCAATCAGATAGGTTTCTCAGACACATGTTGGGATTTAGTGCCAAAACCAGGAGGAAAAAGTCTTCAGAGTACATATGGAATACCAAGTTCCAGTGCCAAAAAATATGGAATGGGTCTGATTTCAAAGTGTTTCCTTGACTTTTCTTATTATATGGCGTGTATATAACTGCAGGACAAATGGGAAGCTACTTCTAAATGTTTAGAATAGAATGGTGTTTTGTCTATACATATTGAACACTGTTGAGCTCAATGAAACCAACAGATCAACTGAAACTAGAACATTGCAGCTGTTGTGGATAACATCTTCTTGCATATATTGTCTTCTGGGCAAGGGAAGAAGGACTGGAGAACGGGATGCTCTCTGTTCTTATATTATTGTCCATCAAATTCAGTGTATCTACTTGTAAAAAGCCACTGTTTTCTTCCTGTATTACAGAGGTGGAATCTAAGCACTAAGCATCGACTTACTGAATTTTAGGTTTTTGTATCAAGACATTTCAATAACAATTTGGATCAGGCTCACAGTGTATATGCTGTAAAAAGCATATACATCTATTTCTGTCCAGGACAACTTTAACAGAAATATAGTAACATTAACTGAATTCCAGACATAACACCTCATCCCCCCAGTGGCTTACTGTCAACAGAAGGCATGAAGATTGTCCAACCTAGAGTGTCCCAGAGCTGTGATAAAACATTTTTTTTATGTAATGCATGAGTTATAGATTCAAACTTCAGAAGAGAATGGGGTTAGGTCCATCGCTTCCTGGACAAGTAATCTAACTAGCCTGATGTTATATGAAGGGTTAAGAAAACACTCATTTAGATGTATGATGGCATTGAACTCTGTTAATACAAAATCCTCTATCCTACTGATTGGCATCAATCATTTGAACCAGAGACTGGTTCTGCTGTAGGGTCAGTTGATCAGTTTTCCCATGGGGACCAACCCATGCAGGTCCTGTTAGGAAAGAAAGCCTGTTGTTTCAGTAAGGTAGAGAATAGCTGTTGCAATTAATCATTTAACATTCTGTATGTATATGGTATACAAAGTTATATTAAGTTCCTTGTATTTGTCCAAAGCTATGAAGATGTGTTCATGCTCCTCTTTCAAATCACAAGTATTATAGGAAACAATGGGCTGTTGCCCTGTCCTTTAGATGGCTTTTTAACAGAATGAGGACTATTTGACTACACACCTCTGAACAGAAGAGACCATAGAAGAGGTCAGAAGAGGGTTCCATATTTTTTTTCTGAGTGAACATAAACACGTAATTTTCAGCCTCATTCAGGAACTTCATCACTAGAGATTGCATGACAGGAGCTCAGATGTGGCCCTGCTTCTAGATGTAATATTAGCTGCCACAAGCTCCACTCTGCATGTAGGATATTTGGATGAATTTTCATGGGTGCCTTACTCTCTCCATCACGTATGTTTTGCCTTAGCCTAATCTAAGTGGTCTCAATCACCCTGATAGTGAGTGTCTGGAGCTGACTATTAAAGATGGCACAGAAATATTCAAGAGCCTCATTCCAGACAAAATCTGCTTCTGGTCACCTGCCACATGGACATTTCAGCTGTACTTGAACCACTTGCAAAAATGATTTGTCATCAACAGTTCCTCCTCTTCTTGTTACTCCCTTCCAACCCCCCCCCTCCCCTGCCCCCCACCAATTTGGAAAACTGTTTATAACAAAGCACCCAAGGTAACATCATTTCTCAAGAAAACGTTTCTTGCTATTTCTTATTGAGGAAATGAAAACACATTATTTCTTCATTTAATAACCATAAATGAGCAGAAGACTCGTAGGGCTGTGGGATACTTAAAATTGATTATACTGAGTTTCTTTGAATCCCCAGGATTCGAAGTCTGGGGCATTCCTCTCACTCTAAATTGGCATGGGCTAGGTTAGGTTATCTGACTGAACCCTGGCACTTGTGCTTGAGAGTCAGTGCCTTTGATTCATGAAATTTTGGCTTGGATACAAGCATCCCTGTTACCCCTTGCACTGAGGATCTGGCACAACCCCTGTTGGTACTTCCATGAGGACATACAATGTTCCAAGCCTCCCCCACTGTGTAGACAATTCCTTAGCGGGACAGGCTTTCCAAACACATTGTTTCAAAGAAATGAATCACTCATTCGTGAAAAATGAAAAAAAAAAAAGAGCACAAATACCATCAAAGCAATTTCAGGGGTTTGCCGCCCACATCACTGACATCATGCTGCCAGCTAGAGAGCACTGAATAGGGCTCCTTACAGAGTCCATCAATGCCACTCTTTAAATGGCAATTGCCTGAAGGGTTGCTGGTTTGTGATATGAGGTACTTCTTCCTTAGCAGGAGAAAGGCAGCAGAGGCTTGGATTTTAGCGTAAGCCCCCTCAGATGGCAACAAAACACAGTTGCTTGGCTTGCCAGGATGTCTCTGTTTTAAAGGACTCTGCTCTGTTTGTGGAAAGCAATTAATTTAAATTAATTTATACTGAAATGAAATATATATATATTTTTTTAAAAAAGGAAAAACACATGTCTGATCATCAGAAGGAACTTCCTTTATTAAACTGGAGTTTGGTTGGATGAGAGAAGAAAAGAGGGTTTCTTATCATTTATGGACCAATTAAAACAAACCCAAGTGAGGTCTGTCTAAGCTAATTCCAGTGCTGGTATGCTGGGGCGTGTGATACATGGACACACTGAGCTGCCTGGACCCCAGCCAGTTCACATCTGATGCACTGTTCCCACATCAGACAGTGCCGTGCCCAAGCTAATAAGCCCTGCTGAGAAAGTGTAGTGACAGGTCACAGTGGCACAGTGCTGTCTTACATCTACAGTCTGGACTTCATGGCATGAGTTTCCACCGGTTGTGGGATTTCTACATCAAGTCCATTTTATGGCACAGACTAATTTTCAGTAATTCTGTACTTTGAGGTCTTTCACAGCTTTGCATCTGTTTTTACACACTCCTCTGTCTCATAACATCACCTGTCCACTGTTATGCCTGTCACATTTGCTTTTCAGACAAATCACAGAATCACAGAATTTCTAGGTTGGAAGAGACCTCAAGATCATCGAGTCCAACCTCTGACCTAACACTAACAAGTCCTCCACTAAACCATATCACTAAGCTCTACATCTAAACGTCTTTTAAAGACTTCCAGGGATGGTGACTCCACCACTTCCCTGGGCAGCCTGTTCCAGTGCCTAACAACCCTTTCAGTAAAGACGTTCTTCCTAACATCTAACCTAAAACTCCCCTGGCACAACTTTAGCCCATTCCCCTCGTCCTGTCACCAGGCACGTGGGAGAACAAACCAACCCTCACCTTGCTACAGCCTCCCTTAATGTACTTATAAAAAGCGATAAGGTCGCCCCTGAGCCTCCTCTTCTCCAGGCTGAACAAGCCTGGCTCCCTCAGCTGCTCCTCATAAGACTTGTTCTCCAGACCCCTCACTAGCTTCATTGCCCTTCTCTGGACTCGCTCGAGCACCTCGATATTCTTCTTGTAGCAAGGGGCCCAAAACTGAACACGGTACTTGAGGTGTGGCCTCACCAGAGCCGAATACAGGGGGACAATCACTTCCCTAGACCTGCTGGTCACACTGTTTCTGATACAAGCCAGGATGCTGTTGGCCTTCTTGGCCACCTGAGCACACTGCTGGCTCATATTCAGCCGACTGTCCACCATCACTCCCAGGTCCTTCTTTGCCTGGCAGCTCTCCAACCACTCATCTCCCAGCCTGTAGCTCTGCTTGGGGTTATTGTGCCCCAGGTGCAGGACCCGGCACTTGGCCTTGTTGAACTTCATACAGTTGACCTCAGCCCATTGGTCCAGCCTATCCAAATCCTCCTGCAGAGCCTTCCTACCCTCGAGCAGATCAACACATGCACCTAACTTGGTGTCATCTGCAAACTTACTGAGGGTGCACTCAATGCCCTCATCCAGATCATCGATGAAGATATTAGAGGACTGGCCCCAGTACCGAGCCCTGGGGAACGCCACTAGTGACGGGCCTCCAACTGGATTTGACTCTATTCACCACAAATGGCTCTGAACTTTTCCTGTGGTGGCCCTTGCTCCTGGAACATCCCTCTTGCATTTGTCTATAGGAAGCTGCTTCTCCACACACCAGGTCTGCTGCAATGCTTTACTTCAGCCACTAAAAGCAACCTGGTAGCAAACAACATAAATAGCTGAATTACAATAAAAGAACAAAAAGTACAGCAGCAGAGGTTAAGAAATGGTAGCCTTTATATTATGTATAATGTCATGTTAGCCTCAGTCCCTCCTTGCCTCTAATTACATCTGCACATTAGCTGTTCTGCAGATCTGAAGCAGGGAACACCTACCCTGGTGTGCAGCACAAGGGGACATTGACCTGCCTGGGGATTTTGGGCATTACAGCAATTCCCACAATTAAAAAATAGAAATTAAAACTGTCAGGAATGATCTTTCACTGACCCAAAGTAGATGGATAGAATGATCAATGGTGTCTTTCCCTTTTGTAATGTCTGCCAGACAGTCCAAATTTATAACCAGCATAGGAAAACGGCTGCATATCATAACCATATGGCACTGAGAGTATGCATTATTGTACAGTAGCACTGCACTAATTTAAGGTCTGTCACCACTTCCATTATGGGCCTGTGTTTCCAGCAATAAGGAACTCTCACACAAGCACTTATCCCAAGCTGAATATGATCTCTGCCAGTATGGGTCTTAGATCTATAGTTGCCTTAAACAGTATTTTATTTAAATAGCTTGACAATTTTTTCATTACATAAGTTAAAGAAAGGTTTCATTTTCTCCCTCATGGTTCAAAATTCATTTTATTTAATACAATAAAACACCATGTTTTTGGAAATGGTTAGGCATATTCCATCTGCTATGGACCACATCTCTGATTGAAAGGAGTCATTAAGCATCTGGTGAATTTAAAAGCTATTGTATAGCTATATGTATATAGTTATATTCACATTGAAAAAAAAAAACAAACCCACACCACATTATCCTCCCCTCTCCCCTTTGGAATTGCATACCAAAAAAAGAAGCCATATGTATTTCTGTAGGAACTCAAAGTTTTCCTGAAATTACTCTGCATAAGGGTGGTCAGAGATATTACTATCGTTTGAAAGAAAATGCTATTTATCCTCCACCATAATTAAATCTGTGTCCCTTCTTGCTCATGTCTTAATGCCCCCAGACAGAAGAACTGGCATGTTTCCATCAAATAAGATGCAGCTTTCTGGCACTGTAAATACAGGAGAAAAATCAGCAGTGGATCTACAAAGGTCCTTCAACCTGTCACAGGCAATATGTAAAGGTAGCCCCTGACCAGCCTGAACAGTGGTCAAAGCCATGCCCAGAAAAAAGAAGGCAAGCCTGTGTGACCACCCCCTAACGTCCCAGACACCAGCTGCCTTCAGCCCAGTGATTTCCTGAACTAGGTGTTATTTCTATGTGTTCTCAATGAATTTCAGTTCTGTGAGAACTGAAAGCCATGCAAGATTGGAACAACCAGACTCATTCCTTTTTTTATGGAATACATGTTTTTTGTTAGTATAACTGGATGTTGGCCTGTGAGTTCAGTCTGCTGCTGCAATGTGAACAACACAGATGATGGCATTACTTGGCAAGAATTTTCCATATCCCTGAGATGATTTGTTCTGATGGTCAGGGTCATTTTCCTCTGAGTCAAAACCTTATCTCCTGAGGGAGCTGCCTGATTATTAGCGACCTCCGACCTTCCTCCTCCTCCTCTCCCACCCTCAAAAAAAAAAAAAAAAAAAAAAAAAGCATCAGAGGAGGTACCAGATTGGAGTATCTTTCTCACCAGAGAACAAGAGAACACAGGGGAATTGTCTATATGACCCCAAGTCTATGCAGAAATACCCTTGGGCTACATCCACATGAGCCAGTAAAGAAGATCAATAGGAACGAATCTGTAGGAGAGAAATATTTGGTGCTGAGGCCCCACATCCAGACTTTACAGTACTTGGGAGAGGAAGGGAGAAGGGTTACATCAGCTTCACTGTGGTCTGATCCTGTGTCCTGATCTCCCCTTGGAGCTGCAGTGCACTGGCTGGGCTGCTGGAGCATGTCTTCCCATTCATTACCATCCAGGAGGAGTCTAGCACCTGCTCGCCAAGACTACCCCAAAATGCAAAACAAAGCACACAAAACTGGGACAATCCAGGTATCTATCCACTCTTGACCCCTAAATTAAGCACCAATGCAGATATAGCCAAACAGATGAAGGGAACAGCCTGGAAATAGAGTCTAACCAGGCAGAAAAAGCACCCATGCTGATTTACCTGAGCTACATCACAGGGACCCAGCCCTACACTGCTTTCCACCATGCAGAAATACAGGAAGTGACAGCAGCTCTGCTCCCTTTCTCTTCTGCTGTTAAAGAAAGTGATTGCACCACCTCAGCTGGCAAAAACTGGTAGAATTTCATCAAAGTCAACAGTGTCCACCTGAGGCTGAATATCTGGTCTCTTCTTATTCATTGAAAGGAAAAAGCTGAAAGATTTTTAGCAAAAATGATGTGAAGGTCTACATGCAGAAAGATTTCTTCAAGGAACCACAGCAAGATCACTGATAGTTTTTTGTTTGTTTGTTTGTGGCTTTGACTGTCCTGATGAAACAGAAGAGTTAAGGAAGGAGAAGAGCTAAATATAGTCAGCAATAAGAAACGGAGAGATAATTATCTGAAAGATCTGATTGTACATCACCATAACCATGAAATTTCACTATACATAGAGCTGAATTCTACATTTCATTTTACTTCTGCTAAACATCTCTCTGCAGTGAAGTTGAGAAGGTTTAATCTCTCCTTCTGTTCCACTTTTAAGAAGTGAATCAAACAGCATAAGTTATCAAAGATACAAACCTGACCCCCTGCAACTATATTACAATGTAGCACCACCTTCTGGCTATTGAGAAACTGTTAGTGGCTACTTTACCTTTTTCCTTTTTAATGGGCATCTGTTTCTTAATTCCTTTGTTGCAATTTAAAATGAAAATATGGTAATTAGTTTTCATGGCTGCAGCTATTATAGCTATAGATGTTCTTAATAACAGCTGCTATTTTTCAAATAGTGCAGAGATTTCTAACACGGAGCAGTTGGAATTGTGCATCTCTGCCTTCACTGAAGGAGCAATGTTCATTTTTATGATCCGTAATCACATGCTGGTCCTGGGAAACATGCCACAAGGACCCATGTATGTAAGTAGTGGCAGCTGAAAGTGCATAATTCATGAGGGAAACATCAGGATTGGAGGAAACGGCATAAATAGATGATTGACTTGACACATCTTATATTTTTTCCAAGATTAATTTCCTTTTAAAGATATGAGTTGCTTTTTAAAAAGAGATGTGTAGACTGCCAAGTTATAAGGTTCTCTAGGTCACTAACTTGTTTCTCTGAAAGCAAAGGTATTCTTGTGTTTTCATTTTGATTTATTTAGATTTTTTTTTTTCTTTTTACAGTATGTGGTCTTTGTTCTACCTGGTCTTTACTTCTCCACAATTTTATTCAAACATATTGTAGTTCCACTTTGAAACAGAAAGGGCAGTCATAACAACTTCATCTCAGAAGGAAATCCCATAAATACTCCAATTGCTGTTGATTTTAATATGGTTTATTAACCTTTGATTCAGTTTAGATAGGTCTCTGGGCACAAAAGAAACATATTGTGTATTTCAGCTAAGGCTTCATTTGACACAAATCTGTATGAGGGTTAATGTTAAAAGAAATGCTACAAATGGAGAGACATTAGATGCTGCCCATATTTCTGATGGAATAAAGAAAAAATAAAAACCATAAAAACAAACAAAACAAAACAATACAACAACAACAACAACGACAAAAAAACACTTATAAAGGCAACTTTAGTCACAACCAGTCTCAAAGAACATTTTGTAGAAATATCACAAACAACAATGTTCTCAGGGTATTTCTACTGGAAATAATGTGAGAAAGAACATTCTCACATTACTTCCAGTCAAAAAGCCATAAAAATGCACAGTTGATCGCAAGCATTCTCATAGCATGTTAACAGGAAAGACCTCAAGAAAACATTTTCTCATGACATTTCCTCTGGAAGAGGGTGGAGCTGGAGAGCACTGCCCTCCTCCACTCCTACCACCATGGGAATGTCTCAGGGGTGAGCTCTCCAGTGAGATTTGCAGGGGAAGGATCACAGGGGACACAGAGAGGCAGGAAATCTGATGGCTTTCCCTCCATGATGAGAGCAGTTGCAACAGAGGAAAGACTTCTCCATTCAAGAGAAATCTCTAGAAGGATAGTTGTGATAATTCATAGCTCTGCATAACTCAGTATTTTCAATACTTCCCATCAAAGCATACACATGAGATAGAAAGAAGGAAGAGAAAGACATTTTGATTTGTATTATTTTCAAAAGATTTTATGCACAGACAATCTGGGTTTTGTTTGTTTGCCTGCTTGTTTGTTTTTATTTTCCTGATGTTTTTGGGTGTGGAATCAGGTCTTCTGCACGAGGTCACCCTGACTGAAAAAAATGAAGTATCAGCTTACTCAGAGAAGAGAAAGAAAGTCCCTGCTGGGATAGAGATATGTCACAAGACATCCAAGATAACTTGCCTGCTCTGCTATATCATTGACTGAGTAAATCCACAGTTCCCAGACTCCTGTAGTTCTCTGGGGTTTTACAGAGTCAGTGATCCTCATTTCCAGTGACTCTGAGTTTTTAATATGTGGCACAGGCAGAAATAGTTCCAGCTCTTTTTTCCCATCCAGCTGTTGTACAGCTATCTTGTTGAATAGCAGGTCATCATTACTACTTACTCTGCTAGATAGTTTCTACATGCTTTAAGTTAATAGGAAAATACCTTTCCACTTTAGAATTCTCTTAACATAATAAGAATGTAGACACATCTGAATTGTTCTAACAGACACTGGCCACAGATACACTACTCAGATGAAAGTAGTGTTTCCTGTAAGCGACAGACTCAGACGACTTACTTGGAATAAAATCTTATCCTAATACCTAATATTAAATATAGCTGAGAGCTGCAGGAAGAACAGGATCTCTATGAACTACATGGACAGCTTTTCCGTATCAAAAGACCTTTGAGAACCTAAGATAGAAAAATGAAAGGTTTATCCATTCTATACATATATTGATGCATATACATATATCAATTGATACTTACACTGAGGTAATATAATATTTTATTATGAATAAATTGAGCCATTAATAATATAATAGTGATCTAAGATGTTGGTTCACAATATACACATATTGTATCAATTTTCAGATTTACATTATCTTACAAGTGATTTATCCTGCCTGGCAAGAAACGAATATTCAATTTGAAACATGGCAAATACATTTACCATGCAGCTTAGCATCTCCTAAAACCTGAAAAATGTGGTATTTAGTGTTATTAATAAAACAGGAATTTTCCATACCTAATTCTCTATACCTATGAATTTAGCCCTAGCCCTTGTACTAGTAAATGTATCACTTTAAAAAGTTACTTTTCTGTTAATATTTCAGATGTTCAACTGCTAAAAATTATTGGCCAGTCCAAGTTCTTTTAGAAATAATGATATTTAACTTATTTGCTGCAGAAATAAAATTCAACTAAGAGTAGAAGTCCATCATGTTAATACTATGTATAGAATGAGGCAGTCCCTGATCACTCAAATTTACAGTCCATACTGTACATATTGAGTGCCAAATGAAACTCCACTCTCTTAGTTTTACAGATGGTGGAAAAATAATAAACAAAAACAAAGAGCTGAGATGTTTTATTAAATCTAATGCAGATTCAGAGATCTGGACTTTGTCCTGCAGAACAGTGGGCCAAGAGCAGTCTTCTTTCCCAGTAAGCATGTGTGACAATTAAAAAAACAAAACAAAACGTGGGAATATACATATAGTATTCAATGACCTGAAATGTTCTTTATTTGAAAATATTTGAATCCTCAGCAAAATTGTATAAACAAACAAACTAAATAAAACCTTGCTTCAGTTGTCTCTGATTTATTTGCTATTTTCATACTCACATCTTTAAGTATGAACAAACTAAGAGAAATCCTCTCTTCAGTGGCCCTGCACTGCAGTGTGACTTTAGGTACTGCTCCGCTGAACGGCTGGTAATTTGAAATCATTAAATGTCTGAGATAAAAAAAGATCATTAGTAACTGCAACATAATCATATTAATAAGAAATAGAAAGGCATGAGGAAGCTGTTTGGAATTTAACCCAAAGTTCTTGTATGCTATTTCTGCAGTATTTGATGAGCTCTGATTAATAGTATAAAATTATCAAATGGAAAAAAATCCAGCTGGAAATGATGACTGTGGACTCAGCGATGAGTCTTGTAGGAATGTATTGGCTTCATCTTTCCAGGCACAGCAAATATGTGGACTGTGCAGTCAGTGATCTATTGGGGAATTCTTTACCCATTATTTAATTACCTAACTCACCTTGCCACATTATTTAATATTTCAGTTGCTGTTCTTCACACCTTTCATTTGTGGTCACTGAAAAAACTTTTTTTATAACATCTTATGAACCTTTTCCTGTTGGACTCGTTTCTGTAATGAGGATAATTCTTCATGAAATTTTTGACAAGTCTAAATTTTCACTCACCTATTACCTCTCTGACTTCAGAGGGACAGTTCATGGGAACTATTTCTCAGCAGTGTGCGAGAAGGGTCTGTATCCTGGCAGTGCAGATAGCTTGTCAGGATGTGGCTGCTCTGACATGATTAATACAAGCTCATGTTGCTGAGCAACCTTAATGAAGCTAAGGATAATCAACCCACCACTTTCACAGGTCTCTGGACTTGTACTTCTCCATGTGTTTTCTGTCATCCAAATCCTATGCTGTATGAAGGTACCTGAATTAGCCCAGGAATGTGCCATAACGAAGCCAACAGAGAAAGTTGGAGAAACTGATTAAAGGATTTAAGATTTCAAAGGCCATGATCCATTGGGATTGGTTGTTGAAGAGAGTGAGGGTGTCCAGAGATGGCAAAAGAAAGATCCCTGACCCTCCTGACCCTTTAGTGAAAAGAAGGGATGAGAAGGCAAATGTTGTGTTCATTTGTTTATTTTTCTTTGTGTGATTTAGACAAGGGGAAGGGAATAAAGCTCTCTGGGTGGTCCTGAAGCTATTTTGCCCATGAAACTGGGAGAAGCTTCCCTTCTAAGCATAGTTGTGAACGTGAAAAAAAAATATGATTTAGAGAATAAAGTCTTTCCGTCTGCAAAATAAACATTTGCCTTTACCTTTCTTCCTTGATGATCCATGGTTCTGCTAAAATATCTTCAGTGAATTCAGGAATGCTGGAAAAAGGTCATCCTTCCATATATGTCCAGATCAGAGTGACCCAGCACTGAAAGACAACAAAGAACAGTGACTTCTGGCCTTTCACCATTTTGCCCAGGTATGCTTGTGGTGCAGTAACCCAATATCCTCTGAATGCTGCTAAAATATATAATCAATACAAAATGCATAAGATTCATTTTCCCTTCCTGTGACTTTTTTGTTCTGTCAGTTACTTTAACTCCAGCATGTGTCTGTGCCTCACTCACCAGAGAGGCAGTAGTATCTCACTGTCCCAGTCCTGCCCAATTATCATTTCCAGGCTCACCTGAGCTCTCCCTTTTTCAGCATTTCCCTCATTCCAGGGCTCTCAGGAAAATCAGAAGCTTCTTATAATGGAAGTAGGTCGTCATCTTTCCCTGGCACAAACACCATCAGGAGTGTGGCAGTACATAGGAACAAGGCCAGCCTGGTGGACACATTACTCACTGTCATGTATAGGACTACCTCTTGCCTACCTCTCACTGATGAAGTCAGTAGCTGCATATATTGGTGGGAATGGCAAGGACAAATGCGGCATGCTCATCCCTGAGATCACTCAGTGGGTACCCTGTAATATATAAATGCTGCATAGCTTGGCTCAGACCTGGCAGACTTTCAAGGGCAAAGATATTCCCCATTAAACCTGTGGGAAAATAGCCATGTGAATTAAGACTTTGATTCCCTGGGGTTCTCACTGTAAATATTCAAGCTCTTGGAGGGAGAGATTGTGGTCCAAATGTGGATGTGTGATAGATATAACAGCATGTTTCCTAAGTAAACTGAGTACTGCAATCCCAAGAAGACAGCCAAGTGGCCCCATGTATTCTACTTCTTCTTGTGCTTGGGCTTCTTATGCTAGACACTGGGAAAACAAAATATTATGTGCAATTTCATCTCTCAAAGGTTTTGGTGTGGGAAACCATGATACTTTGTGAATTATTTTTATTTTTTGTGTATGTGCATGTTATGTATTCTTGAACTCAACGTTCATATTGTGACACGGGAACTTTTACAGTGAAGTATATTCATTGAGATGTGAACCTTGAAATTTCATGTCTCAGATCTTTTTCTGGGGTCTCCTTCAAAAAGAATCTGGAATTGCATAGACTTCAGAACACACATGAAGTGTCATTGTGGCAGTAATCTGAGGCACATTCATTACTTATTTCATCCCATGTAAATCTACTGCTTTTAGAAAATATCACTAATTTACAGTTGGAACAATTTTATTGTTCCACCTGTGCTAAAAGGGTGGCAAAATGGTGAGTAAATAATTTCATGAAGAACCATTATGCTTGGGAGTGTATAAGCACACGATATCTATCAATCACTGTATGCTATAAAATAAAAATCTTGAGCATATAGATCATTATGGCACTCCGTGAAACAGCGTAACCACTGTGGTTGTCTTGGTAGCTGAGTCAATGTTGAGTTTTTCATACCCTCCTGCTGGTGAATAAAATTTTTTCCCAGGAATATAAATATCACATGGCTATGTGTGAAGATGTTGAAATGCCAAAATTTGAGAGTTAATCTGTTTGCAGGAAAGAAAGAGGATTTTTAAACTCATCTGTAGATCATAAAGGACTTTATCTTTTTTTTTTTTTTTTTTTTTTAATAGAATCAAGCAAGTCACTTAATTGCAAAACAAAGGTATTTCATATTGCTTCCTCTCCAAGTAACAGAAACAAAACATCTCAGAATCACTGAGTCATAGAATATCTCAAGTTGGAAAGGATCCATAAGGACCATCAAGTTCAACTCCTTGCACTGCACAGGTCTACCCAAAAGTTTAGACCATGTGACTAAGTGCACAGTCCAATTGCTTCTTAAATTTAGACAGGCTTGGTGCAGTGACTACTTCACTGTGGAGCCTGTTCCAGTGTGCAACCACCCTCTTGGTGAAGAACCTCTCTCTGACGTCCAGCCTAAAATTCCCCTGCCACAGGTTAACACCATTCCTGCGGGTCCTATCACTGGTGATTATGGAGAACAGGTCACCTGCCTCTCCACTCCCCCTCGTGAGGAAGCTGTAGACCGTGTTGAGGTTCTCCCTCAGCCTCCTCTTCTCCAGGCTGAATAGGCCCAGTGACCTCAGCCACTCCTCATTATGTCTTCCCCTCTAGGCCCTTCACCATCTTTGTCGCCCTCCTCTGGACACTTTCCAACAGTTTGATGCCCTTTTTGTACTGTGATGCCTAGAACTGCACACAGTACTCGAGGTGAGGCCGCACCAAAGAATAGAGCAGGACAGTCACTTCCGTCAACCGACTAGCAATCTTGTTCAAGGTTAGGGAGCACACCAACAGAAGAGCTGAGAACAGAGTGCAGGTATTGTGGTTTCCAGTCACCTCAGCAAGGAACAGAGAGGGCAGCTGGTTTCACAATATTGCCTAAACACTGAGAACACATCTGTGAGCTCTGTTTAATTGTAACTGAGATGAGTCATTGACACTTGATTCTCACTTTTCCTAATTCTGGAAGCAAAACTAAATGCTTATTTCAGGCCACTCTTAAAAAGTAGTCTCAAACATAGTAACCATAACTAATTATAAAATGACTTTTTTATTTATTGACAGTTTGCATAGTCCAGAGAAGGATTACTAATATCACAGACCTTTTAACTAGAAAAAAAAACGTGTTCAAGGAAGACAGCTGTTTCAAAGTGTCAGCTGGGAAAAATGCCCCAACCACTCTTATTTGATGAACAAACACACTTTCTTGATTGTCTATGCTCATACCCATCTGTCAGGATGGCATCATGCCCAGGCAGAAGTTGGCCAAAACTTTTGCCTTGGGCACTGACATTGAGTAATAACAGGTTTAGATGGGCACTATGTGTAACACTACATATAAAATGTCTTAACCTTTTATTTTATGCCAAGCATGGCACAGAAGCTTGAAAACAAATATGTCCTTATACATCATTTGGCACTTCTGAGTCCCCCAAAAGTAATATTGGCTGAAAAAGTCCATATTCTGAGGTCACCACTACATCACATACAAGTTGATATCAGGCTCAAACTGATTACCTTGTTAGAGAAGAATATTGTGGCTGCTGCACACTGTGTGACAAGATGGTCGTAGCCATTACTTGTGAGGACAAATGCTAACTACACAGCAGGGAAATCTACTTTAGAAGCACTGAACCAGCTGCTGTCTCAGGCAAATGGTCTTCATTTCCTGGAAAATGTGCAGTCTACAAAAGGATCAGAAGCTGGTTACTCAGCAGCTGCAGGGATGTGAAAATATGGCGAGACAGTAACCTGAAATTTAGAAAATTGCTACATTTGCACGAGAAACAATTAGAAGACAAAAAAAGGTTGCATAGGTTACCTTCATAGATAGCTTCATTGGGGATGAATTAAAAGCACTCATACTGTAAAAAGAACATATGTAGATGTGAGACCAGTATTTTTTAATATGGAACTCAAAGCCTTTTTCTCTTTCAACAAACTAATGGGAGTAGGATTATTAAGTTTTAAAGCGAGTTTTAATTAAAAGAATAAAAAAAATCTAGAATTAGATAGTTTTGAAATAAGGATTTTGACTCACACTGGATAAGGCAGGGTGAGCTCTTCCCTGCAACTATGCTGTCAGCCCAGTGTCATGTGTGATTTGCTGACATACAGCAGATTCTATAGGGAGGAACCCCAGCAGCCTCCTCCTTGTGATGACCTCCTTGCCCAGTTGTCTTCACTTTGTTCTGCTCCGCAGTGCCTTAATCTCCTCTCAAACTGCTGGCTCTTTGCAGGTTGTCACTAGCTTTATTCTTACTCCCTCTTACTTTCTAGAAGTTCATTCTGAATTGTTGTGCCAAGACCTAGCTTTAATAGTCTGGGAACACTTCATAACTTTTAAAGGAGACATAATCTAGACTCTCTACAGAAGCCATAAGAAACATTTTCCTCTTTTGCACTGGATCAATGATCTAGGACAATTCAGAACATGCTATAAGTAGTACACAAATAAAGAAAAGAGAGCGAACATAAACATATTTACTAATTTAGTTAGGTTAGCAAAGCACTCTTCTTTATTCCTGTAGTTCTTGCACAGTTCAGTACATGTGAAGGGAAAATCAGCCTCTGCCATTTTTCCAGGAGTTTCTCTTTAATGATAAATGCTGGAAACTTTATAAAAAAGAGTACCATGATTCCAACTCTAGGTTTTTTTTGCTATATTTTTATTTAACTTATTTAACATCTCCAAGGTGTATACATACTCTTCACAAAATATGTACGGAAATATTATCTTAATTTTGAACTTCTAAAAAGTACAGTTTGCAGGATGCTTGAGAAACTGATCTGGCAAACTTCTGAGAGAGGAAACAAAAGCTTCAATACAAGCAGTCATATAAAAAAATAATGTTCTTTTAGTTGGAATTTTAGTTTTCAAATATTTGATGTAGAGAATTAAAGTTTGAAGCCTCTTATCTAAGTATCAACATGTCATGCTTCTGTTTCTCCTTTAGAAAACAGATCAATAGCACCGATGTTTCTAGAAATAATAATAATAATAATAATAATAATAATAATAATAATTTGTTGTTGTTGTTGTTGTTCTTGATCATAATTGCATGGCCACTATTTTGAAGTCCTTTGTGGATAATTATACCTTTTAAATTAGTGAAGGTGTCAATGTAGTTATTATAGTGTTTCTTTTTGTTTTTTTCTTTTTTTTTTTCTTTTTTCTGTGAACAGCAGAAAACTTTGCTAACCTTTTGTTATATTCAATTGCGCTGTTTGTCTTTCAGACCAAGACACAGTAACTAAATCCAGGAAACTACATTTTTGTGCTAACATTTTTGTGCTAATGTGAAGTTACACTGAAATCACTGAGGACTGGATATGTGCAAATGTGTTTGGTTGCTAGGTTGGTCTCAACCTGTTTTGTTTGAAGAAATATTAATATAAGGTAAGAGACAAACAGACAAACAAACAAAAACAACCTTGTTCACCATACTGGTTTGCAAAAGAAAAAAAAAAAAAAAAAAGAAACAATAAAACAACCACAAAACTGTTTCAGTTCAGCTGGATTTCTCATAGACTTCTGGAATCCTGATTTCATATGCTGACAGGCACAACACAGTGTTTTAAACACTGTTTTGAGAAGTTAATTAAGTAAATCTACTTACTATTTCAGTAAGTAGATTTTCTTATATCACACACCGGTTTCTACTGCCTCTCACTACCTTCTGTATGTATTGCAGGATGTATGTATTACAAAATATATTGCGGTGGATGCCTCATCCCTGGAAGTGTTCAAGGCCAGGCTGATGGGGTTTTGAGCAACCTGGTCTGCTGGAAAGAAGGTGTCCCTGCCCATGGCAGGGGGGTTCGAAATAAATAGTCTTTAAAGTCTCTCTCAACCCAACCCATTCTATGATTCTATGAGAGTAGGCTGCATGAAATTCCTTTTATCCTCTCCCAAGCAGGAGTACCACTTGTATAATCACTAATTTACTCTGATACCATTTTTATTTAGTTTTATGTATAAATGTCTGTATATCCCTGTGTAGGTATAAGTGCTGTTACTCTGGGGTGTATAGAGAACAGTTCAATGAAGTAAGCTTTGCATGCAAAGGCAGCTGTGAAATTAGCATTGATCTGTAGTTCTGTAAGCTGTACTAGCTCTGTTTCACAGTTTCAGATTACCCAAAATCTTATTACTCGGTTTCCATGGCAAAATGTTCTGTTAAAAAAATGGCAACCTTTTTTGAGCAGCCTTGCAACAAAAAACACAGTGCGGTAATTTGGTTGCACCTTGGTGTTTCTTATGCAGCAGTCCCATAAAAAATCTCCCATGAGTTCTGACACTTGTGAGGAGTGTGTTGCCCTTGCAAAGCTGTAGGCAATGAGCTGAGCTCAGAACCTCTTCAGTGGCCTGACCTTGAACTTCAACAGATACAAAATAGGAGCTGATAGCTGAGCCTGCAGCAACAGATTTGAATCTTCCCGGAGGGTGCTGGCTATGAACAGAATTTTTGAATGCAATTTGTGCACTGGCAGTGCTTGGCTTGCTGAAGATTTTGGATGTTGAAAGAAATAAGTTCATCTTTCTTTTTTGAAATATAATTTACAACAACCTGCTTGAGGTTGGAATTGTGAAGCCAAGGACACTGATTCCAATCAATTGCAGTTTCTTGGATATTAAGAAATTTAGCTTTCTATCAAAGCTGAAATATGCATTTCTACATATATATTCCTTCTTGACATAAAATTTCTGTCATTCCCGATTTTGCAACTGGTTATACAGATATAGATATAGAATGCAGATAATTTCTGTCTTCATAGGTCCCCCTCATGAGTTTCTCTTGAGTTCAGGTGGTCTTTAACTTGTTTCAGTATTGTGTATGGTAACCTAATAAATTGTTGCAGAGATGATTAATGTGCTTCCGACTGTCTTTTTTTCTTTGGTGTTCTTCTTCATTCTTAGCCTCTTAGTTTGCTTTTGTGTCCCATCCTATCGCACTCTTACCTCCATCCCCCCACCCCCATCCTGATGTTGTTGTCCACTTTATTAACTTTCTGGCCACCTGACAACACTTCCTCTTTATTGTTCTTTACCCTCTTGAACTCTGCATTGAGGTTTGCACACACGAACAGTGAGTACAAACAAAGATCAGTATTTTGCACCCTTTATGCTGAGGCCTCCTACCTATCCGCTTAAGTCCACCATAACACAATGAGGAAGCAGACCCAGGGAATACTATTAAGATGTAAGTGAAGTGTCTTAAGCACTTCTTATTGGCCTCCTTTGTGGCTAAATGAATTACATGCGCACTCAGATTTGTTTTTAAGGAGTTGTACAAAGAAGACATCTTCAGCAGACAGTGATTAAATTGGAGTGCATCCTTGGAGTACTTTTGGTTCCAGAATAATTTGCTAAAATGATAAGGCAGTAGTGGTTGCTCATTGTAGAAGACAATAGTCTATTTTTTGTTGGAGAACTATGTATTAATATAGAAATAAGTCTTGTAGCATAGTTGTAGAAACAAACAAATTAAAAAGGTATAATCTTCTAAAATCAGAATACTGACTATAGTCTCCCTGTAACATCAGTCCCATTTCAAGGATATTAAGAAGAACCTTTCAAGAATCTCGGTGATTTATTACATTTTTCTTCACATACAATCCTTTCACTTTATTAAAAATTGAATATGTGGGGCATACAGGCCAGCTGTGTCTCTGAATGGTGGATTTGGATCATGTGGATCCTGCAGCCCCACACCAAGACCTTTCCTATTGCATCCTCTATGCAGCTCCAGCTAAAGTTCACCTCAAGCAGGTAGTGTTCAGATTCTCCCTTTCAAGGCTCCTAATTTTCCACATAGTTTTTATCTGAAACTTGAAATAGCTTTGGGGGGATATTGTCTAGAATTATGCTTATTGATATAGTTGGATTAATGGAGTAAAAAGCTGAGTCCTGCACTAGGCATAATCAAGATACTAATTATTATCATGATTAACACAACTGAAAACAAACAAACAAACAACAAATAAAAAAACACAAAACACTATATATTTAAAAACTGAAATATCATACAGCCAGATAGTGAGAGAAATAAAGTAAAAAACAAACAAAAAAAACCAAAACACAGTTAAACATAAACACAGCAGCTGACAACATTATAAAAACAAAACAAAACAAACAAATGAACAAAAAAACACACAAAATAAAAGAAAAAACAACAATAAAAACAACAAACCAACCAACCAACAACAACAACAAAAAAAAACAACAACCATTCTTTATGGATAAATTTGTGTGTGTGTGCCCACACAAAGATGATACCATACCTCACACAGGACTGTCATTGTCTATTCATTCATAGGGGTAATTATTTTTAATTTTTGTCCCTACTGACCTGTAGGCAGATGGTTAGCATGAATACCATTTTTATCTGGACACCAGATCTGGCCAGACCGCAATCTGTTGGGTTTGATCACTAAACTGGCAGCTGCTTTACAGACCTGCTCTTTTCTCTTTTTGTCTCGGGGGAATGCAGATTGGATGCACTGAATATGAACTTCAGCAAAACATGGAGCTTTTTGTCATTTTCATTTTGCTTTCTTTTTGTGACCATCCGGTAAATGTCAGTACAGTTAAATGCTGATTGAATCAAACAATCCAATTTTATCTACAAAATTATTTTTCACTTACATAAAAAGCAAAAAAGTAAATAGCACTTTAAAGACCAAATATATACATGTATGACAATAAGAAAATGTAATTTAATGAATTCTATTATTTTGGAGCCATAAACTTATATATGTACACTATTCTTATTATCTAAAAACTAGAACATTTTGTTGTGGGACATATTTCTGGAAAGGGACCAAAGGACAAAGACTTTATTTAATTGTATGGTTTGCACATGGAAACTTGTATGATCAGTAATACCAAGGATTTTTGTATTACATAATCACACAATTATGCAAAACTAGACAGATTTTTTGTCTCAGCCTTATATCCTTACTCTCACAAAGACTTGAGAATGTGCATAACTTTAAGCATGTGATCAATATCCTTATGTCAAACACATTGTATACACTATGCTTATTATGTTTTTCTAAGCATGTGTGTAAATCTCAATTACAACTGAGTTATTTTTATCTTCTCTAGCTAGCCCTTAGTTCAGCAAAATTATTTAAAGCATAATGGAAGTTTTGTCTAAGTAAAGACTGAAATGTGCACTTCTTTATCTGCTCTCTACTTAGAAGAAATAAAAGAAAAAAAAATGTTTTAACCATTCTATGTTCCATGTAAAGCTGTCAGAATAGCTTAAATAAATAGTGGCTTGATGCAAAAGGCATCTATTGATCACGGTAAGCGGTTGCTCTCCCTTTGTAAGATGCCAATGATATCAAATTCAGATTTGCTCTACTGCGGCTCTCTGATGGTTGTCAGAGGACAGAGATGCATGTAAATATTTCTCAGAACAGAACAAATTTCACTTGTCAACAGTGGAGTGCCACAAGTAGGATTCTGAGACAAGTTATACAATCTTTTACTACAACTTCCAGTTTTGTTTACAGTTAGGCAACATTTAACTTTATTAAATTATCATTTATCTTACCTTATTTTAAAACAGCTCTGGGGACCAGTGTTATGCACATACAGAGAGAGGCATTAATTAAATACAATTACATGTCATTAAATGCTGCCTGAAAGAGTAACTTCCTTGATACTTTTTTCTTTCCACACCGGTTAATATCCATCTGGAGCCCAAAAAACTATTATTTCCCTAGTTTGACTTAGGAAAGGAAGCTAGATTCTTGTCTTGTTCAAGAGACTCCTTTATACATCTTTCATTTAAATACCATAGATAAAAATGTAAAAGCAGCATAAGGAACAGCGCCCTACCAAATCTTTTTTGTGTGTTATAGGCAGCCATGCTTTCACTTAGTATTCCCACTGATGCTTTCCTGGCCACTTGTACAGCTTCAGTAGGAGGAGCAAAGAAGATGCCAAATTCAGATCTTGCAGTTCCCAGACAATTACTATACTTCCTACAGAAAAGATTATTTTTCCTCTGTTAGACATCTGCCTCAGATGTGGAATCAGTTTGACATAGGCTGGTGAACAAACCAGCTAACAAGAAACTAATGAGTTCAGGTGCCTACCTTGTGAGTTCATGTCCATTGTTTTGTTCTCCTGACTCTCTCTTGGTTTGCTGTTTGTGTCATTTTTGTAAAGAATAACCTCCTTTATTATCAATGGAAAAAAAATGAGGCATTTTTAGAAGCTGTTTTATAACCCATAACTCTTCACTTCTTCTGCAAGTTCACTTCTCTGCAGTCTTATGCCATAAAAGAGAATTAAAGATTCAGCAATGAGATTTCCGCATCCTCACTAACAATCCAGCACAGTTTACTGGGTTGCATTGCAAAAACATGTGTAAATGAAGATGGGAAAAAAATAGATGGCACAAAGGAATTTAAAGCTTCATTAAGTATCATTGTGGTGATTACACAGGGGAGTATGTGCGACAATGATTAATCTTAATGAAAATATTCTCTCCATGATGGTAGGAATACATCCATATGAAAGGTTATTCACAGACCAGTCAAGACAGCACAGGCTCATTATGTACTGGAAAGCTAAGCTAAGGCTGTGCATTCAAAGCCATCATCTAGGACAGACCTGTTATGACAGAAGTCTGTCTTTCAAGGGATGGGCTTCAATGCCAAGAGCTTGTGCAGGTGTTGTCAGGGCAGTGTGACTGGGCTGCCCGAGCCAGATGAAGTGGTGTGCACAGACTTAGCAGAAAATGCACAGATACATGCTGCCAAATGCATTGCAGTCACCCCTATCCTGCTAACATGATTTGGCATTAAAAGACAAGAGCCTTTTCCAGCATTTCAGCAAACAGAAATATCTACTGAGACTGGTTTCCTGTGCATGTACAGATAGGCTAGCTGGTGTGTGGTTTACATGTTCAAATGCAACCTGGATGAATCAGTCATCACAGCTGAGACAGGATTGCCCCTTGCTTACGCACCAGCCTCATGCCCAGGACTCAGGGATGTTCAGTAAGTAGGCAGAAAATGTATTAGCACCGGCAAGAATACAAGTCATGTAGAAGATCAAACAGCAGAAGCTTTCAGATTATTTCTGGAGACAAGAATTCTATTCTTCTTTTTTTTTTTTTTTTTTTTTCTTCCTTCCCAGGGGAAGAAATATCAGTTTACAAACTAGAAAGATTCATTGTCATCTAACATCATAAGCCCTAATATCATAAGCCCTTTGACTGTTTTTGATCTCCAAAATATCCCAAAATGAAAGTCAGCCTAAGACACAGCTCTTGTTTGGGGGTTTTCAACCTGAAAAGCAATATTTTCACAAAGTTTGAAATAATTTCAAGTGAGAAGAGAGAAGATAAAACTGTATTCATCCTTATGTGGATCAGCTATGATTTGCTTCCCTTGTATTGTGGTAATGAACCTTCAGAAATAGTTTACAAAATAGACATTTCACCTCTTCTCTTCTGTACTCCTTTACTCTTTGCCACCAAATACCCCAAGGTCACACTTTCAAACACCAGAATTTTGGATTGTAACCTTATTTATTTATTTATTTATTTATTTATTTTCCCTTTCTGTAGCAGCTCTTAGGTGCTTGCATCACTTTCTGCAAAGCAACCTAAGTCCCCACTCCCCACTCCCTTCTCCTTAGTTGTCCTGTGACATCTTCTAATACGCAAAAATATCCATGGGACCTTTCCTGTTAGATAATGACATCATGTTTGTCATGCTATGTGTACCACACCTCTGTAAACTGACTGGCAGTGACTTCCAGTCTGAAACGTGCATAACGGATCTCATCTCCAGCCCTCATGTGCCTACAGTGTCAATAATTGCCCCTCCTGTCCTGGCCATCTTTTGCATGGCTGATATTTTGCACCAGCTCTCCAGCCAGCCATCACATGAAAGGAAGGGAGCAGATGAGAAAGAGGGCAGTGTGGGGGTGTTCAGGAGAAAGAGGAAAAGTGTTAAATGGAAATCTGGCTGCTGCAAAATCTCTTGGTACAAAGCCAGCATGGGGTCTGAATCTGTAGTGTGAGAGCTCAACTGTGTCCTCTCTTGCTTCATTACTATTTTATTGATTTCAGAGGGGTATATAAATCCAGGGCAACCTGCCTGCTTTGGCAAAACACAGTGCTGCCAGAGTTAATGTGCTAAAAGAAGGCAAAATTTGGAAGCCAAGCTGAAAAAAAAATAAAAATCTATACTCTATAATGTACTGTATCTTGTCTAGAAAGACAAAAAGGGTCCATCTCTATTTTAAAATTATATTACATTTTCATTTTGACATTTTCCATTGGACCTAAGGAAAAGGGGCATGCACAATATAAAACTTCCTTTAAACAGAGAAAGCAGAAACTTGAAACAAAAAGTGTTTGCATAGTTTCCCTAAAAAGCATGTTTTGCTACTTCTAAAATCACTTAGTCCAAGGGAAGCTTATTCTTGCTACTAAAATCAATACTGGAAGAGATCTAGAGGTTTCCCGGATCAGAAATTGATATTATGACCTGGACAGTTTTAGAAACCTCATTTCCCAACTCAGAGGCAGCAGCTGAAGAGAGGGTTTCTGCTGTTTTATCACCCTCAGTGGCTCCTGGGACCACTGAGCTCCTATGTCAAGCTAAGAACCCAATTCCCCTGTTGCTCACTGACTTGTGCATCATACTTGTAGTCTGGTCCAAGATACATAAAATAGACTTGACATCCAGATTGCTACAAGAAAGTGAAGGGGCTCTGGCATTTTGACACAGAGTGCTGATAGTATTGTGAACATGTGGGTGAGCTTTCTGTGGAAAGGCATGCAGAATTAGTGGAGTCCTGGTGGCTACTGAATTGGAGGTAACTAGAGAATTTTCCATCGGTCATTAACCTCTGTACCCTCTGCCTTTGCTCCAGATGTTTCTTTTCCTTCCTCAGACTTCTAAGTGAAATAGCAGCATGTGAGAAGTCCTGCAACAAGAGAAACTGGAGAAATCCAACATACACAAAGCATTGTGTTATGTTTGGGCCAGCACTCACATCTCAGCAAATATATGTACATGATTTTTTAAGTATTAGCAATTTTAAGTATTAGCAATGGAGCACAGGCATAGTGCCAGCCCCAGGTGGTTACTCCAGTGCACCTTTTTCCATCAAGACTTAAACTGTTGCTTCAGAAGACCTAGTAAAGTTGTCTAGCAGGCATACATAAGGGAAGGGAAGGGAAGGGAAGGGAAGGGAAGGGAAGGGAAGGGAAGGGAAGGGAAGGGAAGGGAAGGGAAGGGAAGGGAAGGGAAGGGAAGGGAAGGGAAGGGAAGGGAAGGGAAGGGAAGGGAAGGGAAGGGAAGGGAAGGGAAGGGAAGGGAAGGGAAGGGAAGGGAAGGGAAGGGAAGGGAAGGGAAGGGAAGGGAAAGGCTCTTCTCTTGAAGAAGCTTGTGAATTGCTCCCTGTCTTTCTCTATCAACTATTTAGGAAATCACAGTGCCATCTTATGAGATTTCTTCCCAATGAATGCACGAGTAAAGGTTTGTATTGATCTGTGTAAAATGATATCCCAAACCCCAAAATGACAGCAGATAGAAAAACTTTCCAAAAATGCCAGGCTAATTATTTAGGTCCTGCCCAAACTTATGTACTGATAAACTCCAAATATAAGTAATGAAAAGTTTGTATATAAATTCCCTATTGCATAGTTTAAAATATAATTTCAAGACCATTTGAAACAATAGTAATAATAAAACACCATGCAAAATAAATACATTATTAAAAGATGATTTTGGATTTTATTCATAAGAAAAAGAATTACAAATTACCGGTCGAGGTAAGTGGGAAACTGGAAATATGTTTTCAAAATTTTATTTATTTCCTAAATATTTATTTTTTCTTGTTTAAAACCTATGGAATTCTGCTCATGAAGTTTTGATCTTTTTCCTATTCATAAAAACACTGGCATTTATTATTGCAATTGATAACAAAAACTTTGTGAAACCCCTGGAAAGGCTCAGCTGCAAGTATATAAATTATATTTTCCAAGGCTGTATGTCCCAAACAAGGTGTATTTCCCAGTAAATTACATGAAAAAATGCACACAATGGCGCTCTCCTGTGTAACTCACACAACATTGCAATTCATCATCATGGACATTGGGCATGCATTTGACACTCCAGTATGAGCTGTGATATCCAAGACTTAAAAGTGACAGAGATTGAACATGGAATTAAAACAATCAAAAATGAGCCTTCCCCAAATCTGCACCAAGCTGTGAAAGCAGAGCAGCCTACAATCAAATACTAAACGTCAGTGCACTGAACTGCATATGATCCCAATAACGAGAAGGACATTCCTTATTTTTTTCACATTTCCTCTTTCTTTTCCACTGGGAACCATCTCTGCTACTCAAACCCTAGACTGAAGGCTACATACCTCTGGCATTTAGTGACCATCTGCACCAGCAGTGCCATTATCGGAGGATGGAGATTGATTTTCCTTTTCCTTGCATGTTCACTTACTCTAATGCCCCAGAGTCTGCAATGGAGCCAGCAGCATATAAAGCAAAGACAGCTTTTAAGACATCAAAAGCGAAAGCATCAGGAGTGTCATTACATTCTGAATCTTTTGTAGTAGCTTTTTGTCTAATCCTATTGTAACAAAAATACACTAACAGTGCTGAGGCTGCTCCTTTACCAAGTTTAAGTGCAGACCTCAGAGGAGCTTTTACTTTTCTCAGAGGAAGGTGTATGGGTCTCTCCTATATAAGCAATAGCTCCATTATAGACAAGGACTGCTATTATTTGTATCTATTTCAAACATCCAGGTACTATGTACTTCTGTCGTGGTTCCGCTCGAGTGGGCAGCCAAGCTCCACCACAGCCGCTCTCTCACTCCCCCTCCTCAAAGAGGAATGGGGAGAAAATATGTGAAAAGGGCTCAAAGGTTGGTATAAGGATGAGAAAATCACACAGTAATTATTGTAACGGGCAAAACAGACTCAGCATAAGGAGATAGTAAGATTTATTGCTTATTACTAACAAGCTAGAGAAGTGAGAAACAAAGGAAAGAAACCAAAAGCACCTTCCCCCCCCATCCACCCTCTTCCACCTCCTCCCCCCAAGTGGTTCAGGGGAACGGGGGAATAGGGGTTATGGTCAGTCTACAGCACTTCTTCTCTGCCGCTCCTTCTTGATCACTCTCGTCCCCTGTGCTGTGGGGTCCCACCCACAGGATACAGTCCTTGATGAACTGATCCAGCGTGGGCTTCCCACAGGCAGCAGCTCTTCCAGAACTGCTCCAGATATGGGTCCGTACCATGGGGTCCATCCCTCAGGAGAAAACTGCTCCAACCTTGGTCCTCCATAGGCAGCAGCTCCTGCCAGGTCACCTGCTCCTGCGTGGGCTCCTCTCCATGGGCTACAGGTCCGGCCTGGAATCTGCTCCGGCAGGGGTCTCCCACAGGCGGCAGCCTCTGTCGGTGCAGGGCCACCTGCTCCACCGTGGTCTCCTCCATGGGCTGCAGCGTGGAACCCTGCTCCACCGTGGTACTCCACGGGCTGCAGGGGGACATCCTGCTTCACCATGGTTGTCACCATAGGCTGCAGGCGACTTCTGCTCTGGCACCTGGAGCACCTCTCCCCCTCCTACACTGACTTTGGCGCCTGCAAGGCCGTTCCTCACTCCTCTCGCTCTCCCAGCTGCTGTGTGGCGCAGCATTTTTTTCCCTGTCTTAAATACGCTCTCACAGAGGTGCAAAACAACATCGCTTATTGGCTCAGCTCGGGTCAACAATGGGGCCCTTACCTAACACGGGGAAGCTTCTAGATCCTTCTCACAGAAACCACCCCTATGCCCCCCTGTCACCAAAACCTTGCCAGATAAACCCACTACAACTTCTATTTCATATAACTCAACAGGCGGCAGCAGAAGTTCACTCAGATTTGGAGCTGGAAACCAACAGAAGGTTATCTAAAAGAGCAGCAGACCTCAACAAAAATTTTTATTGGCATGAATAATATATTCGAAATTGAGTCAAGAAGTATTGTTGTTCCTAAGCCTTTGCTAGTCTTTACTGTATTTCCTCTTAGGAAATGTTTCTTTTTTCCTCTCACTGAAGTCTCAAAGGCCCATATGAATACCAGGGAAAATGAACTCATTTATTGACCATATAGGAGGAGAAGTGAAACTGGTCAGGCACAAAGACCAGGTTCTGAAAAGGGCTTGGCATGCAGTAGCTGTCACTGTTCCCAGTAAACTACTCTTACTGGAACCCTCTGGATGGCAAGAGTTTTGAGAATCTGGCCACTTATTTAGGTGCCAAAATGGGAGCTGAATCCTGCAAATCTACCTTTTTGTATCTGGTCAGTTTAACTATTTAACATTTCCTCTTCCCCTCCCCCCCCCCCCCCCCCCCCCCAGGATAACCCCAGAAAACAAAATCGTATGAATAGTGTTTGGTTTTTCAAAATCTTAGACAATATTTCCCTAAAAGGTCTGGTAAGAAAAAATAAAATAAAATAAAATAAAATAAAATAAAATAAAATAAAATAAAATAAAATAAAATAAAATAAAATAAAACAAAACAAAACAAAACAAAACAAAACAAAATAAAAAACTCCCTCCTGACTGTGTCAGAACAGGATGAGAGACCATCTTCTTCAAACCTCTGTAGGCCTGAGACTCTAAAATTGTTTTTGTTCTCACCTCTTCTGAGGCTATAAAGACAACTGTATCTCTATAAAAACTATACATGTAAAAATACACACATTCTTTGCAATTTGTCATAGTATATATTCATTATATTCAAAATACACTATTCATTCATGGTCTTCTGCTCTGTGAGAGATTTATCCATGGGAAATATGAATTACTGTACACCCATACTTCATGTTTGATGTAGGTGTGTAGTTATATTTCCACTTGCTGATGGAAATCATGTTAGTGGAAAAGCATTGAACATTCTGGCTTTAGTATTGTTCAACATTTAGAGTCTAATAAGAGTTATGAATGTGAATGTATTCCTCAGTCTGAACTTTCGTCCACAAAATTATGTAGGAACTCAACATGTTTTAATATTGTTTTCTACATTTGCATCCAAAATAAAGACTTTCAAAACACACCCTCTGAGGCTGTCCAACCAGTACAATACTAAAAGACTGAAGGAAATCTTTTTGCTGAAGTTCCCAGGATGTTTGCAAAATCTGTTTGCATATTATTTCATTTCAGTGCTGACTAGTTGATGCCCTGATTCTAAAAGATTTTTGGTTTCCAAGTTCTGGTGTAAATTATGGCTGTTGTTGTAGTGTCTTTTAGGATCCTGCAAGGCAACTCATGTAACCTGTAACTGACTGAATTTCATAATTAGGTTTTCATTCAGTTTTCTCTTCACAACATGAACTAGTGATGTTCTCAAAGTGCTATAAACCTAAACATAATTCATTTCACTACCTCTAAGGTTAGAAAGTGTTCCCATCACCTTCTTAATTTAACCATGGGTTCCCAAGGAGACTGCTGTCTGCCTGTGAAGTTCATATTGGGTCAGAGAGAAAAGGAGTGATCATAGTGTTCAAAACACTCCAGAAGATAATGTGATCCATTTTTTTTCAATCCAGTGAATGGCTAAATTTTCCTGAATTGGGAAAAAAAGATGTAAATCAAATCCAGACCTACTGCTAGTGCCAATGTCAGAAAACATTGGCACTATGAAGAACACTCTTTGTGTTCTTCCCTCCAACATAAGAACTGATAGGGAATGGTTTAAAATTAAAAGGCAACAAAATCTTGGTTGATAAAAAGAAATACTTCATTTCATGATCTGGCAAGACCATGGAACAAAATCTCCTGGAGGCAATGTTAAGGCTCATGCTGGATGAGGAGGTAATCTGGGACAACCAACGTGACTTCACCAAGGGCAAATCATGCCTGATCAATCTGGTGGCCTTCTATGATGGAGTGACTGACAAGGGAAGAATGACTGATGTCATCTACTTGGACTTCTGGAAGGCTTTTGATACAGTCCCACATGACATCCTAATCTCTAAATTGGAAAGATATGGAGTTGAAGGCGGACCATCTGGTAGATAAGGAACTGGCTTAATGGTTGCACACAGAGGGTAGTGATCAATCATTCAATGTCCAGGTGGAGATCAGTGATGAGCGGTCTCTCAAAGGTCTCTCTTGAGACTGGTATTTTTTGATACCTTCATCATCTTCATTCAATGACATGGATTATGGGACTGAGTGCACCCTCAACAAGTTTGCAGATGACATCAAGCTGAGTGATGCAGTTGATACAATGGAAGGAAGAGATGCCATACAAAGGGACCTAGACAGGCTGGAGAAGTGGCCCCATGTGAACCACATGAGGTTCAACAAGCCCAAGTTTAATGTGCTGCACATGGGCTAGGGCAATCCCAGACCCGAGTACAGACTGGGAGAAGAATTCATGGAGAGCAGCACTGCAGAGAGACACTTGGGGGTTCTGGTGGATGAAACGCATGAGCTAGCAGTGTGTGCTTGCAGCCCAGAAAGCCAACTGCATCCTGGCCTGCATGTAAAGAGGTGTGAACAGAAGGTCAAGGGAGGTGATTGTTCTCTACTCTGCCCTTGTGAGGCCCCACCTGGAGTTCTGCATCCAGGTTTGGGACCCTCTGCACAAGAAGGATGTGGACCTGTTAGAGTGAGTCCAGAGGAGTGCCACAAAGATGGTCAGAGGGCTGGAGTACCTCTCTTATAAAGAAATGCTGAGAGAGCTAGGGATATTATACAGTGAGATCTCTCGGGAGACCTCACTGTGGCCTTTTAATACTCAGAGCGGTCTTATGAAAAGAATGGGGAAGGACTATTTACTTGGGTAGATAATGATAGAAGCGTGAATTTTCTTAAATTAAATCATGATAGATTTAGACTAGACACTGGGAGGAAATTCTTCACTGTAAGTGTAAGGAGGCACTGGCACAGGTTGCCCAGAGAAGTGGATGCCCCATCCCTGGTGGTGTTTAAGGCCAGGCTGGATGGGGCTTTTGCCAACCTGGTCTAGTGGGTGGCATCCCTATCTATGGCTGAGTGCTATAAGTAGTATCTCTATTTCTTATGTTAGAGATCTTATTCTTCTATAAATATTTTAATGTTAGCATACACAAGTGAAATATATATGATAAATTTCAGTTAAGAAATTTATTTGATTTCATTAAATAACTTACCATCTTTTATACGTAAATACATATATTTAGTGCCAGTTGTCTAGTGATTATCAGTGAGTCTTCATTATTTGTTTTGAATCAAATTCAATGTTTTCTCTATTTTCTCACTTTTCATTTTTGTTGAAACCATTATTATTTTTCAATGTAACATTTATCACCAAAATATTATATTCCTTAAGAAAATGCCTAACAAATTGTACTGTTACTATCACACACCTTTGTATATAGAATTCTTATATGGAATTTAGATATAAATGTGAAACAGGAACCTTTTATTTTCTCTGCTCAATGTTGATATCATACATTAATTTATTTTATGAACATGAGATAATCAAATGATCTAGTAAAAAAATATTTTCTAATTATTAACGTAGAGACCAGTAACTTGTATCTGAATAAAGCATATCTTTTGGTGAGGTTTACAGTCATTATTTGAAGAACTCAGGGAACACAGAATCCCAAAGTAGTTTGTTCCTATGGTAAACCTGTCCGTCAGAAATGCACTTCCCTTCTCATGTGAAAAGTATTAACACATGCAGGAATACTATGATAGCTTATTGTTTTTCTAGCTCTGTGAAAAAAAAAAATTGAAATCTGTATTCTGTCTTCTTAAAATGTAGGATATATGAGAACAAGTGGTGTAGTAATAATTATTTATTTAAAAAAAGATTAAAAAAAAGAAGAAAAAACAGATGGGAAAACAATTTATACTCCAATAGTTATGGGAAAGATGTTAATACTGTTGAGCTCTTGTTCTCATTTACACCTTGTAATGAAGAGGAACATCAATGTGAATGAAGTTAGCTATATTCAGAGTCAGATCTCTCCTCGACAGACCACAGTAAAGTTGCCATAGTGTAAATGTCAGTTGTGTGGCTTGTTTTCATACCCTGTTGCCCACAGACAACCACATCAAAATAAATATGCATACTATGTAGAATAGCGTTTTGCCCTTTGTGAATTCCACAAATGTTGCTTGGCTAGTTCCCCAGCCCTGTGGCTGTGTACTTTTTTTTTTATATATATTTTTTTATTTTTATTCCAGACTGGAAAGGATATGTTCCTGAGCCTCTCAGCCTCTCATGGCTTCACCTTATATAGAACAGGCTGGGAACACCTTGTCTCAATCATGCACTTAGATCACAGAGACCTTACAGAAAATTGGCAAGCTGACCTTCATCCCAGCATGTTACAGTCCATAGTGTTCTCACATTTCACAGCACTCCTGATTCTTCATTGTGAATGTCTTTACTATACCAGCCTTGATTTATAAAGTGCTATGTAAGCAGCTGTCTGTTTATACATATATAGGCTAAAATTGATCCAGAACAATTTCCTGTGTGCCTTGTGACTTTGGTCTCCAAACTGTTGCCCAGGGAAAGATTATTCTCTTTCTGTTGGGATGGCAAATACCTGGAGCAGTTAGAGGACAGGAAGCATCCTGGCTCACAAAATGTCCCTCACTACAATGCACCACATTCACTGGTTCAACATTTTATAGAATCATAGAATCATTTAGGCTGGAAAAAATTAATGTGGATCATAACCATTTAAGTAATTGTCTGTCTGGTGGTGGAGCAAAAGGAAAGAATAACTGTAGAATAAAGGAGGAGAAACCTGACTTCTGCACTGCCTTCAGATTATGTATTTTTAATTAGGACACAAATTGAGCCAGGACTTGTTCCAATTGCACTGTCAATGGAAGGGCTATGCAGGCTTGTTGCTGCAGCTGCATCATGCAACTTGAGAGTGTGCGCTCTGCAAATTGTGCCCTAATGGACAAATGCTTGAGTCTGGCACCCTCATATCTATAGCCAAGTCAACCCTAACCATAAAAACACTGTAGAAAGACTAAAGATGCCTACAATTAACTATTTAACCTAGATGATTTAAATTTTATCTCTAGTTTATTGTACAGTGGCTTCCCATGGGCTATGGACTTATTTGGCACACAGTCTTACAGTGTAGATACTCCACAAACCTCCAGCTGCAAAACAGAGATCTGCTGAAGACAAGACTGAAAATCTGACTTTTAGACAGAATGTCTGTGAACATAAAGAGGAGAAAGATCCCTTTTCCTTTTAAGACCATGTGTTTCTATAGCTTCTCTGAGGAACACACAGCTGTTTGGCTATGTTACTGCTTTGCCTGATGAGAATTGAATTGCCTGTCAGATCTTGTGGGCCCAGGCCAAACTCTGCTGCTTACACTGGTGTTTACTGTATCCTTTCTAAACTCCTTTTATGAACTATTTTACTGTGTATGCAATAACACTCTGCTTTGCTTGAGAGACTCCAGGAGTCTCTTTTCCTCCCCCTCCTCCTAATGCAAGAAATGCTCATAGTAAAGGACATGCAGCCTTTCCCCTCTAGTCTTTGGCTAAATAAAATGTAGGAAGAAACAGATGAGCCAAGGAACCAAGGAAAAAGAAAGGGGAAGATGCAAAGGAGAAAAAGGTTAAAAAATGACACGAAAGAAATACAGAAAGGAAAGAAAGAAAGCAAAAGAAAATATATGAAAAAAATACAAGTGCTTTTCTGTTTAATTTCTAAAAGTTCTCCACAGCCTCAGAGTAGGATTAATAGGTTTCAAAGGACTAAAAATCACTAGTAAGACTGAATGCCTTTTAAATGGCTCTGCTTAGTCAACCTAGGAGGACTTTCTGCTCCCCTGATTGCTATACACATGAGCCCTTTCTTTGTGAGCTCTAACCTTTCATGGGTCATTTTTCTTTATGCCTTTTTTTTTGCTCTTCCTTCTCTGTACACTAAGACTCTTCTTTCTCTCCATGCTCTGAAGTCTCTCTTCCCTCACTTTCTGCTCCAATTCCCCTTTCTCTCTGATAGAGAGACATAAATGTGCTGTTGGAGCGCTTTGCTAGAGTACCTCTGAGAACATCCCTGAGGTGATGGCAGTACACACCAGCACAAAAAATAAACTCTGCTAGTGCCAAAACCAGATATTGCAATTTTCTCCACTGTTGCCCAACTTTCTTCACTGGGGTACTGTTCTTTCATGCTACTGTTAGTCATTTGCCTTTGGCACAAACTTTAATTAGCTGGATGAGGCAGAGGAATTCCACTGTTACTCAAATCCTGCTGCCTTGCAATCAAATATGAGAACTCATTAATTTCCCCTTACAACACTGGGTTTGGTAGCTTCCTTATCTCTAGTAACCAGACATTTCTTATGTTTGTTATTAACTTCACTTACAACTGTTGGTAAGAAATCCTGAAATCAAATTGCTTACTTTATATGCTAGAAATTGCATACTGTGTTCAGTTCTATCTGTGGGAAAAGGTTATGTTCATAAGCAAGCTTTACTGACTGCACATAGCTTCATTTTTCTTGCATTCATTGTTTTTCAGAAATCCTGAGCAGCCATGGCAGAATACTTGAAGACCAAGCTGGACAAGCATGAAAATAACAGGTGCATGGTACAACAACTTCAGAAGTGTATTTAAAAGAGTACATGTTTTAACAGGAGAATAAACAAACATACTCCACTATTTAGTGCTCCAGATCAAGTATTAGAATCTTTTTTTTTTTTTGGTTTGTTATTTTTTTTCTTTGCCAATGCATCCATTTTTTAAAATGATATCTTAATTTTGTAGATTTTGAGCTTGCTTTTCCTAATAACAAGTAATACAGTTCAGCTTAAAGTCTTCCAGTATTTGTCCTCTTGTTTTCAATTTTTGTTTAATTTTTCATATTCTTCCCAGTCTATGAACTGATTAGCCATTCTTCTTTTGCTAGTCTTAAGAACAAAGCTATTATGTTCATTGAGATTCCCCAAAGAATTAGGTAACAGGTAGATGGCAGGTTCACACAGCGGCTGTTCACACACTTGTACTTCACATAATGTGCAATTAAACACAGGATACTAGAAGTTAACAATTCACAGGGGCTCAGAAACTGAGCTGAACAGTTCTTCATGTGAGAAATGAGCCTATACATACAGTTCAGGAAGCCTGTGAAACTCAGGTTGTGGAGGCTGGGAGCATATGTAGATGACAAATTACCCTGTGCTGCTTGGTCCTTTATAACCTTCCTGTTATAGAAGGCAAAGTACTGAGTTAAATGGACCTTTGACCTGAACCATTACAAACTGTTTTACATTCTTTTGAAGCTTTGTGCTACTCAGGACTCCTCTACACACTGGGATTCTCTACCTGTCTTTCAACCAGTTTCCAGCTACTCTGCACAGACAAGGTTGTTCAGAGGGCCTGTAAAGCATCTGAATTAGCTTCCTACAGTTGATCCTATGTATAAATCTATGTACAGGTCTTAAGTGGACTTTCTAAGAATAAGCATATTAATAAGCACATTTGTTCATTGACTGAAATGTCATGAGACTTTCCTAGTAAACCTAATAAATTATATGTCTAAGCAATTTTAAGAATATAAATAGATGTTTTTGAGAAAAATTCTTAAAATACTTTACACATTTTTTTTTCTATTCGATATAAAATACTAATATAGACTGCCATATCTGATGGCCTGACAACATCAGTTCCTCAGTATGTGCTTCCTTTCTTTACTCTTTGTAATAGAGTAGTACTTTCCCTATTTTATGCATAAAGAACTGGCAAATACATGAGTGGGCTTAAACTAGAACAATTTACAAGCTAATAGATAATTATTTTCCGAACTGAGAAAACTGAGCTTGAGGGAGAAATAAAATAAAATAAAATAAAACAAATCAAAACAAAACAAAACATTACAAAACAAAACAGAAAAAGAAAGTCCTTTGTGTTATTTTTAAGGACAGAGTTATCACTGTGCTGTTCATTCATGTGCGTCATTCCCATCCCAAGTCCAAACCCAACAGGGTACAGTTATAGAAATGCACAGACATCACTACAAAGTCAAGCTTCTTGATGCATAGAGAAGTGATAAATTCTCTCCTAGAAGCAGTCAAAAGGCTCAAAGATCAGTGATAAAAATGAAAGCATTAAAGGCAGCGCATCTTTGCTATATACTAAGATTTTCCCTGCTGGGTGACCTACCTCAACTAACCGTCAAAAAGAATTAGTCTCAAGGGGATGTTTTGCTTATAGATTTATAAATGTTGACAATAATCCTAAATGGATGCTAGGGGAATTGACAAATCTCAGCATTTTTCTTGATGTATGTGTGCCTGGGGGAACTTCGGAGGCCCTAGCATTCGTTAAAAAGAAGAAAGCCATTGACAGCTGACAGAGAAAGACAGGTAGCATAGCTAGAAAAGTAGAAGCTATTTGTTGACACAAATTGTAGACTAAAACCTAATAATCTAGTGTTTTCTTCCACTGTTGTTTCTAAGCTCACTTAGGTTTACAGGTCATAGAGTACAGTGTGCTTAGTGCAATAATGAAACTGATTACTCTATAAATGACTTTATTGTAAAAGTTTAAATGCTCAGAAAAATATTATAACACTGATTAAAAGCTGGAATTAGTGCTTTAGTATGGATTTGAACTTTTATTTTGAGTGTATGCATTTATTTAATAATAAATGCACATATTAAAAAAGCATCCTTTGGGGGAAAAAGACTTCTGAGTTTAGCTCTGTCTTACCTTGACATAAGTGAAAGGAGGGGAAAAACAACAAATGAGGAAGCAAAAATGTTTGGTTCTAATTCTCTGTTTGTGGGCCAAATCCTTGTCAGGTAATTCCAGCTAGAAATCTGTAAGAGGTCCACTGGCAAGGAACCTTGAAGGATTTGTCCAGGAGACTGAAAATGAGCTTTGAAAAAATTTCCTTGCTAGTATATTAATTACAAGGAAGGTTTTCTTTCTAGCAACCTTCAATTTAAATATTATTTGATAATAAGTGAAAAACAGAAAAAATATTACAATCTGAGTTCAGCACTCTCTCATCCAGATTACAGTGAGTGTATGTGTATGCATGTGTTTAGGTGAGTGAAAGACTCACAGTTATACATAACATCCCAAGGACAGATGGATGACTCCTCTATAATTTCCTGGTGCCAGAGGACTCTTAACAGCAAATTTGATAGTATTTTTCTGAATTCAATTTTAAACAAAGCTAGCAACAAGTGCTCCAGCATCCCTTGGAATCAAAAGAACACATTTAATTCCTCTGTTCTGTATTTCCCAACATCTTAGGGAAAGTGATTATGTAGCATGGGAAGTTATAGCACTAATACAGACTGCTTCTCATTGTAGGAAGACTTCTACATAGAGATTGACCATGCTCTGAAGAGCCTGAAATTTTTATAGGCGAACTAAAAGATAGCAACATAGCCATTTAGAAGGAGGAAGCTGTGAAACAGATAAACTTTGTGATTCTGGCCAATACGATACAGAAAATCTATTGAAATCTCAGAAATAAGCTCAGAGATCTCCTGAAAACTTCTGTGCTGTGTTCCACATTGTATTTCTGACAAATATTAATAGACTTTCTACATCAGTTCCCCTACACCAGTGCTGACACTCTACTCAGGCTCACCAGGGATTTTGCAACTGTTTTTTTGGTACATATATCATTAATGTGTAGCTGAAGAAAGGTACATATTGTCTTTCTTTTTTTCTCATTTTCATTTTTTTTATCATATTAATTTTTACATTTTTCCCCTGTGTTTATGTGTCAACTATGTGTCGATAAATACAAACAATATTTCAGAAGAAGTTTTACCAAAGCTTGGCCTTTTTTTTTTTTTTTTTTTTTTATGAGCCAAAAGTATCCTTCTGAATGGAGCTCCCAGACTGTGGTCTTTTTGAGATATATTGTAAATTTATGTTTAATTTCCTGTCTACTACCAGCCTTAGCTCTTCAGTATTGCCCTTATTTTCACAGACTTCCATATACCATAGAATATCTGTATTTTTGGTTGTTTTCCCCAAGAAATAATAGCTTCCATTTTACAAGCTGACACGCAACATACTGCAACAGATATTTGTTACTTTGTAGTTCTATCAGTGTTATTTTTCCCATTTCAGAAATGCTGTTTTTGATTTGTTATGAATGTGTATAAGAAGACTGGTCGTAAAGAAGCAGACATATGAGTAAAATCACAAAGTCCTGGTAGGTGGGTGCAGTACTTTCCTTCTGGCACCACTGAACTAGAATGCTGTCCATCCCTGTTTGCTGTTTTCTAAGGCAGAGTTCAGGGTGATACAGATACAATCTGGCTCAGCTGCTCAACCATTTTGATGGAACTTACCGAGTTTTCATCCTGATGCAGTTTAATGAAACTCATGACTTTACAAAACAAATGCAATTTTTAATGAAAAAAAAAAAAAAAGTAGTGGAAAAGTTTAGTGTGTGTATATATATACTACACAAAAAATCATAATGGGACTTCATACCTCAGATGTCATATTATATTGGTAAGTTCTCATTGACCTGTGTTTTCTCTTTGTTGCATGATACATGACTCATTTCATTCATGAACATTTACTATGTCTCTTTCACAAGCTAGGATTCATCTCAACACTCAAAGCTAGGCCTCTAATTTTAGCTAGTCATGTAGACTTACTTTATAATTAGAAGAGAAATATTTGAGGGTGCCTTTAGAATTTGTAACTTGAACTGTTGCATGTGCCTGACACCCCTTCATTGATTGTAGGGAGAGTTTGAACATTTCTTTTTGTATCAAAAGCCTAACTTAAAACAGGTATGAGATGCCTCCTACTAAGTGGAGAGTTTGCGCTTATTCTTAAGCAAAACATTTTTTATTTTTATTTTTTCACCACATTCTTTTTGCTTTGATGCTATTTTGGTATGTCACTGGTAGCTGAGTCACTGCCAGTCAGACACTGGAGCCCAATACTAACTAGTGACAAAACAACTTTCTTGCTCCCACACAATTCATTTCAGATGCTGTGTTGCTAAATGACATAAGAAAACCATCTTTGTTATGGGTGAAACTCATTATATGAGGACCTCTGCATCTTTGCAGTCAAAATACAGGACAATATGGCAGGACCTCACCTGTGGTGAACATATGTCTGAATACCCTTGTTGTAGCAAGACTGTATCAATGTAATAGTTTGGTACAAAACAGTGAACCCATAGCAGCCCCCAAACCCCACATATCTGGGGTAAGCCCTTTGCCTCTGCTTTCACTGCAAGAAGAGCTTGGTCACTCAGGCACAGAGTCCCATATTTTATATTAAAAAAAAAAAAAAAAAAAAAAAAAAAAGTGACACAGATACAAAGGCATCACATTACAGAGCACAACCATTTGCAGCCATCTGATCCAGTGTCTACCATTCCTTTACCTTATTTTATACTCATGATTTCTGGACAACTCTTTTGCTTCAGTACTTGTGTTTTCTTCCTTCCCACACTACTTCTAAAGCCTCTCACATATGATAGGAAATGAGCAGCAACTGTGTCCAGCCTGATTCTGCAGAGCAGCTCTCTCCGTGTCCCAGGAGCTAGCCAGGCCCCGGGGCCCTGTGAGTGAGGAATGCATCTGAGATTTCCTGTTGATTACAAAAGGTGAGTGATGGAGATGAGGGAACATTAGAAATGATTGCAGGAAACAGATACCATTATCTTTCCCAGTTTCTCACAACAACAACAGTTACCTGGGGCACAGCAGGCATTTTACTTCATGTAGCAACTAATTAGCGGAGACCACTGGTACAAATTTCAGTGCTCTTGATACTGACAGCAGCTGCAGTTTATGCAGAGATCAGCCCTGGCTTGTGTTCTTTCCACCCACTAGCTCTCCTCCAGACTCGGTTTGTAATTCAGGTTATATCACTTCAAAGAGTTTGACCTTCCCCTGTGTCATCCAGCTGCAACACACCAAAACAAAGGCAATGGATTTACATTGAGATGGAAGAGAAATCAGTTCAGAGATTTCAGTGTTCAAAGGAAATAATTTTTCCTCCTTAGAAAATCATTCCCTATCTAGTGCTGAGAGAAGCTGCCTGGGAGCACAGATGATTCATTCCTTTTACATACATAAAAGCAGGGTTTATAAAACACACAAGAGATGGGTTTCATGCGTTCAGTGGAATGATTCTCAGGTGAACATATTAGGTACCTATTGCTACTGAAAATTACTGTGTTAGTGTTTCAACTTTTAACTGATTCAAGCACTGCACTAGCAGAAGCAGTGCTACAAATTCCCCATTTCTTCCCCATGTCTGGGAATCACATGGTGAACAACCTGCATGAAAGTTTGAAGAAGCAACACAATCTGCAGACAGAAGGACAAGGGAGACATCACAAAAACACCCACTGAGAGAGCAGTGAGGACAAATACTGTAATATCACTATGTCATTCCTAATGAAGAATTTAATTTTGAAGACTTTTATTGTATTTTACCATTGCTTTTCTTGTGATATAGACCTGCAGTGTTCAGTGTGCAATTCTTGCATGCAGAAATAGAAGTAATGATGTGAATCTAATGGAGAGGCTCTCTGACTGCTGCTTGGGAGCCTATAGCAATCTATGGTCTTAAGACCCATACCACATACATGGTGAATGCTGAACGTGCACAATGATTCACTGCGATGACCAATAGTAGTTCAGAGTCCTAACAATTTGGGAATAACTGTGTGAGATCTGCCACTGATCAACTGTGAGCAAGATGCTTCACCTCCATGTGCCTTTGTTTCCCTTCCAGCACCATCTGTTTTGCTTAATTACAGAAAAAGCTCTTCCCTATAAATACCTTACCTTCACAGACATTTGTGAAATGCTTTTTGCAGCGCACCTCTGAATTCATTCAGGACACAGAGCTTCCAAGCCAACATTGATTGCTACTATTAACAATAACTATTTTAACTTGTCAGTGCTATCACAATGTAGAAAACCAAAATCCTAAGAAGCAAAACCGAAGCAAAATCTAAGCTGAAAACCAAAAAAGATTCAATGTGCTGAGTGGGGTATTGCTCTTCCAATTGAATATGAAAAGAATCATTGCATCCCTAAATCTGAACTAAACTATCATGATCTCCAGATTGCTATGGAATATAGCAGCCTCTGGGTGTGTAGGACACTTTGCTTCTCAAAGCTTCATTTTTCACACACAGTCATTTTCATGCAGTTTTGCAGCTTTGTTTTTCATGGGTTTTTCAAAATGCCAATTTTTGCATACTCTGCTATAATCTACTTAGAGTTTGGGTTAAATCTTACACAAGAGGTGCAAGAGATATACAAGGGATAATATCAGCAAGAAATCAAAGGCAAAGGCTGTTGCCTACTTTTAGCTACAGAAATAAAGCTGTGTTTCAACCACAACACTAATTACAGTTTTGCGGTGCTTTGTCGAGTCCTGCTGATAAGTTTCCCTGGTAAACAGCTCTTTTATTGTTCTTTCACATTCAGTCACCATGGCAACGAGCATTTTAGGGTTTGATCCTGAGAGATGCCAAGCACCTGCTTATGCGGCAATATCTGTGGGAGAGAAGGATGTGAGACATCTTCTAAGATCAGTCCTTTCAATGACAACAGATTTGTTAAAGAATAAAAGCCTTCTGATGTACTTATTCTGAAGGAATTATGAAAAAAATTAAATAAAAATAAAAGCACAGGTAAAATATAGCCTCAGTCATATCTTACAGAATACACAGCACCTGAATCTGCCTTCTGAAGTGTATAGTGCAATACAGAGAAAAAAAAAACAGAGATTCTAAGGGCTCCAAAAGAAATGCAAGTTAGAGAGCCACAGAGTGTCACTAACAAAATGCTGGGAAGATAAATTCCATTTTATTCACTGCCAAATCCTTCATTTCTTTCTTATTGGAGAAAAAAATATGTTTAGGAGGTCAAATCCAGGTGATAAACAGCAGAGTAAATTTTCTATTTTAGCTTCTGAGTGATCCCCGAGGGACTCTCTTTTGTCTTTCCTGCTTAAGTTGACCTCAAACTACTGGTCAGAGCCTAGAGGAATCACTCAATTTAGCAAAGACAAGCTGCTTTTTTTTTTTTTTTTTTTTTTTTTTTTTTTTTTTCTGCAAAGCTCCATTTCCTCTGAATTTATCTTGGTGTCTTTGTCTTTATAGGAAGATACAAGGCTTGTGTCAGCAGTTAGCAGATAACTTGAATGTAAGCAGGTGTGAACATACCAATTGCTTCCTTATCTGATGCTGTCTGAGCATGTTGGACCTGAGCAGAGAATTATTTTTGTACCCTCTAGGAAATCACCAGCTGTGTACTCATGTTCCCTTTTTTGACAAACCCCTTTACCTGCCAAGTCTGCAGAAGTCAGCAATCGCACGATCCACCTAGCCCAATTCTGCTCTCACATGAGACACAGTTAACCAGAGTAATGTCACCAGTTTGTTAGGGTTCATTTCATTTTCTCTGCTTCAAAACACTGTTCTGAAGATATTCCATGTAACAGTGTGCACCCAGCTGAGGGCACTGTCACTTTCATCTCCCTTACTATGGTGGGATCAAGCCAGCACTTCTGAAGAGCAGCTGGCATCTTATTTGGGGGAAATCACCTTCCATGGGTTTTCATTCTTGTTGTTAAATGTGGAGAAAGAAATGTCGTGGTTTAACCCGGTCGGCAGCTAAACACCACACAGCCGTTCGCTCATGACCCTGAGATTAAGAGTCTCATGCTCTGACTATATGTACAGGCCAGGCATTTTACCATCTTTACTCTGTGAATTGCTAGTAATGGCTATGTTATGGTCAAGCTCAAGTTTTTTATTACTTGAACTTTGAAAGTTTTATCTTGCGATAGTAGAGGGACTTCTGTTATTATTATTATTTCTTCTTGTTTCCTTAGCCAGGGTACAACCGCAATTAAAAGGAAAATTAAGATTTGGCAATAGCAGAATTGAAATGAAGCAGTATGGCCAAAATTCATTCTGGTCTGTGTCTACAGACAATGAACCTTAGAAAACGTGTCACACTTAGGATGAGTATTTGCAGATAAAAGAGCTGCCTGTTAGGGCTGCAGACATTTATGCAGAAACAGAATCCCCACATTTACAGTTCATATACAGATAACTTGTATTAAAAAGAACCATATTGAAAAGACCTATAGTGCATATATGATGGAATATCTACAATCATCCCGGGTATCCATTAAAGGACTGAATTAATGTTGTTTGAAATCTACAAGAAAACTGTTTCCATGCCCTTCAGATCAGGAAGATGACCTCAACTCTTATAGGAAACTCAGCTGGAAAAGAATCAAATGATCTGGAGTGGATTCAATTTTTTGTCACCTACCTGACAGAAAAGTAGTATCTGTCACTATTTAAACAGTATTTACAAAAACGCAGCCCTGAAAGAGATGAAATCCTGTGTTAAAGATGATGATGGCAGTTTAGGTCACAAAAGGTAGGGTGTCAATAAAACGCCTGTCTTATTTTACATGTCACTAGCATCCAGGTGGGCTATTTTCAGTCAGGTTCTTCCCTCTGCATTAAGCCCATTACAGAATTAAGTATTTCTGTGTAGCGGTGTGTCAGTTCAAAGACTGCAAAAGATAGCTCTATCATGCATGCAGAGCAACACTATACATTAGACTGTAGATATTAAACACAAAATGAAATGTGATTCACTATGACTTTTAGCTCATCATCAGTTAAAGAAATCCATCTCACTACAAAGACTCTTCATCCTCCATAGAGTAGGATCACCTACATTATTAATAGTAGCACATATCTGTTAGAGAGTGTGCCACCAGAGACATTAATTCAGGTGTGGCACTGTTTTAGGAACAGAGGGCCAGGGATTCATCCATCAAGGCAGCCACCTTAGGCTCGCTCTCTATTAGTGAAGACAACTTGGCACTTCTGGGGTGCGATATATCTTATCCTTAAGCAGGCATCTGAAAAAGATCTGAGAAATGCCCGTAAATGCCCATTCAAGTCAAAAGGAAGTATAGGAGATGCAGAAATTTATGCTATAAAGCAAAGTGAAATTATTTTTACTCTGACTGTCCAGTAAAGACTATCTACAAATTGGAATTTGAATTTCCCTTCTATTTTGTGTTAGTACAATACTCAGCAGATCTTGGCTCAAGCCTTAACACAGGACTGGTATTTCTGATCACATAACTTAGTAGATAGACATAGGCATCCAATGCCTTCAACTTCCCTGATAAACTCCTTTGCAAACACAATTGTTGTTTTTTCCCTTCATGTATGTTTTTGGTCTGCAAGCATTCTTTCTAGGAGGTTACAGCAGCAATCTGCATATTTACTTCTGTTTAAGGTACTCCTTTTGCTCTGTCCAGGCCTCAAACACACCTGAAAGAAACCTGCAGGATGATATCCAAAAAACATAAATATGTGTAATAGAAAGGCTTTTAAACAATCACCTAAATGTACAAGGGTCAGCCTAAACTTTCCTGTTTGTAAGAGTTGCTCAAATTCTTGTGAAGTTACACCTTTATTTGCATACATTTTTCACTTGTAGCTGCCTGTATTCTTAGATAATAAAAAATCATGTTGTCAGTGTATACATATGCATGTGTGTTCATGTCACTTTTTCTCCATCTTTCTCTCTAAATATATATTCATCTATATGCCTAGCTATATGTTTATATGTGCATATATATATATATGCTCAGTGTGTGTGTAGAGGCCAATTTGTTAGCTGTAAAAGGTAAAAGAGCTAACATTTCTGCTAATAGTCTAATATGGGGCTGTGTATTGAATCTTCTGGCAACTTACATGATCAAACTGTGGCAGTAGTTAGAAGTGTAGTTCTGAGAAGTACCTCACCTTTACTTTGTGTAAATTAATCACCAGTTGGATGTGTGAGATAATGAGTGACATTCCCCTCTTCAGGAATATTACCTGGTACTTGGAGAAGAAAAGAAGGATAAAAAGGAAAGGAGACAGAACTGTCATGCTGCCCTGTACATGGGGGGAATCTCACACAGCAGGTTGCAATTTGAACTGTCCCATTTCATTAAGCCACGGAGGCAAACACCTGCAGTGCATTAAGGTTTTAAAATCATTTAGGAAATATGAAGATACATTGTTATTAAATCATTTCATTATACTTCAAAAACAATATTCCAATGTCCATTTTTTTGCATAATAAAGATTGTCTTTCACCAGTGGGGACTGGCAAAATAATATAGACCGAGTTTCTGGGATAATATGATTAGTATGGAAATGGACTGTAAATAATACTCAGGATGATCTCTTGCTCAGCCACATCAAGGAATCAAACAAAGGCTTGCTATGACTGACTTGCACGGTGTACTGAAAACAGGCAAAAGTATTTCCATAGAGAATTTTGTCATGTGCATGATCATCTGAATTATTGTTACAGGAGATTTATTGATAGTATACTTTAAATTTATCTGGTTAATTTATGTCAAGTTAGAGTGAAAACCTGGTAGACACGCTCATCACATGCAAATTAACTGATATCAGGCAAACATTGTCTAGTTATGCTATTTTCAGTCAATCTTGCAGAAAAAGTGTGACAAAATCGGTGAGTCATACCTATATTCATACAACTCTGCATAAGCTCATGAAGATCTTAGCAAAGTTCTTTACAAAAATCTACCTACCCATGGAAATTCTTTTTTTTTTTTTTTAATTTCTTTCAAAAAACAAAACAAAAATAAAATGAAATGTTTTATTATTTGTCTTCAAACCACTATTTATTATCTTACAGTTAAAAATAAACAATTAGTCTAGTAATGGATGGCTTATGAGAAAATATTTAAAGTATTATTACTTTTATAGCAAAAAGTGTATAACGTTGAAGTTAATTAGATTCAATTCTATGCAATGTATAGATTTTCCTTAAGCCTAAAGGAGTTTTATTAATGCTTTCTTTCATTGAGTGCACTTCATTCATTTCTTTTTTATGAATTAGATGTAAACTGAAAATGTCTCTAGATGTGAAGAATAAGTCAGAAGACTCAATGTATGTTATTTAAAGACTGATGAGAAAGTGTCACTGAAATATCATTTGGTTTTGCACTTAGAAACTTTGAAGAAATGTTTGTGGAAAGAGGAAACTGTCTAAGGACTTTCATGTTCTCACATCATCTCACACTTTCTAAATGCTATGCAATATAGAAAGTATATATTTAGACCTGACAAAATATTTATATTTTTAATTTCAAACAGCTGAAATGATGTTAATCTTTTCTTCCATTAAAAATGATTTAGAAGAACCTAGAATCTGGGCCCATGTAGAGGAGCCACACATTTGTCATGAATTCTCATGGATTACATACAGTCTTTTTTGTTTAGTCATAAATAAACTGATTTTCAAAACCTTAAATTTAAGCAAGAATACAGAAGTCAGAATTTTTCTAAAAGAAAGAAACAAACAAACAAAACAACTAACCAAAAACAAAACAAAACAAAACAAAAACACAAAAGAACACGAAGCTGCATTTCCCTTTGTATTCTATTCCTCCATCCTCTATTGTATATATTGGATATTATTTTCAACTTTCAACTGAATTGAGGATTTCATTAAGTATAGCCTGATGTATCTCTGAAACAATCTGAGATGCAACTTTCTAGAAACTAAATTTGGATGAGTCATCCATAAATTTGGTCATTATGGATGAGTCATGCATTTCCAGTGGCCCTTTCAAGTCTTAAGTCTTCATATTGGAGGACTATTCTTTGGGATATCACAGAAAACTTATTAATTTGACTTGTTTTAACCACTATCCTAAACTGTAAATTGTGTGTATATATATATATATAGTTTATATATATATATATATATGTTTATATACATGTATATATATATACATGTATATGTTTTTTTTTTTTTCTTTTATGTTCTTCAGATAAAGATATAAAGAAGAAACAAAGACAACTAAATGTGTTAGGAAAGGGAAAAGAAAATAGGAACAAAGAAAAAAATTTGAAAGAAGCAAAATGAACAGAGGAAAATAAGAACTGAAAAAAAAATTAAGGATCTGTTTTTTTTTTTTTTTTTTTATTTGTTTTAGGTGAATGAGAAAGTCTAGAAACATTTAATTATTTCTACTGAGCAAAGTTTTTTAAAACTTACTATTTTTCAGTTAGCTACAGTAATAAGGGGATGACATTATTGGGGTTAAAACAAGACACAGACCATTATCGTTAACATTATTTCAGTTAGAAACTGATTTCCAAACAAAACCAAAATTAATCAAAATAGTATTATTTTTCCAAAACGTGCATGGCTACAGCTCCAGCTGCATTGCTCTGAAACTGCCTCACACTGATGGTGATTTTTCTTCCTCCCATATGGGTTGTGCATGGTTTAAATCTAAAAATTTAAATAATCTCATTACATTTGATTTGCTTTTGTTATTAGAGATTAGAGGGTTATATTCTGTATCAGTTTACCTAGCTTTTTTTTTTTTTTTTTTTTTTTTTTTCCCCCTACACGGTGGAGATTTGGAGTATATGGAGAAAAAGGTAAAAACAACTACTAAACCCCAAACAGAGAGAGATTTACCTGGGAATTCAGATGGGGAATTAAAAATGCTTGAATTTGATGGGATTGTTTTTTGCAGTCTGTAAGGATGCATGGGTATGGGTACTGTGGTTTGGGAACTGATATATAGATAAAACAGGGAATTTATCTTGGAGAAAAGTAAGCATCTGCATGAATCGAGATATTCTTCCTGATATTTGCAGATTATTGAGATAGGGACCTTATACCATAAAAACATTCTCAAGATGTTACTTAGAAGATCTTCATATCTGAGGATGGTTTTGTCTCCCTTAATTTTATCTCTGCAGTGGCCTTCATCTTTGGTATACCTTGGCTATTTCACATGGACATTAACTGCTCTTCAGTTGTTGATCTCTCTCCTTTGACCACAGAGGACCCAAAGCAAGGTGAAGTGAATCCAGTCCCTCATGTGATTAAGCAGAAGTAGAACATTTCTTTCTTTTTTTTTTTCTCTCATTGCAGCAAACAAGTGCTATAGTACAATTCTGTGGCTGTCCAGTGTAAAATAGGTATTAGGATAAATGTACTTTGTGAGCTCCTTCAGAACAAATGTTGTTTCTGAATGATGGAGAGTTCCAGTTCTGAGAGTAAGAACTGTTAAAAAATAAGAGGTAAATCTAGCTGTCACACATGGAAAAAATAGCATCTAAAAAGCAGCTTTTTGACAAAAAGAAGGAATAAATATTCTCTATGCTTATCTCAAAGGGATTTTAATATTTTTTACTTTGCTGATCAGGTAAATGAGAGTAGAACAGTTTAAGGTATATTTTTAGACTCTGTCAGAGATTCTAGCTTAGCAAGTCAAATAGAATCATACATCAAACACAGGCTTGATTTCACACTGCAGACAGCCTATGAGTCCTGGAGATTTGTTACCAATCAATACCTGTACAACAGGCAGAATGTTCCCAGAGGATGCTGCCACTGCACCCCTCCTGCCAGCCAAAAACGAATGGTGGCAAAGGCGTTATTTGTTTCAGCACACTGAAATGGCAACACGGAAGATTCATAGTGTACTAAAACTCTCATATTCTTTGCTTTTAACTATACACAAGAGCACTCCAAAAGGAAGTCAGCCACATGACATGGTGTAATAGAGTTTTCAGCTTTGCCTGATTGCATTACAAACACCACACATATTGAAACATTCTGGCAGCTTCCTAGTGCTCACAGTGAGGAACCTGAACCTTTTGACCTCAAACATCTTATTAAAGCCTATGCTGGACTGTGTCTCTGCAAGGGAAAAAAACAAGAAACTACTGGACTTATTCTCCTCTATAATTCATTCAAGTAAGCCCTTGCTGAGTGGAGGACCTTGGCTTTGATGTTAAAGTCTCCTAATTGGAAGGAAGTGAAGTGTTAGCCTGTCAGGCTATTAGTCTCTCATCAAATACTTTAAGAGGTATCAGAACACTGAAGTTCTCACACTGGTGCAAAGAGAACACAGAGAGGTTTGGTTTTTGTTAAAATGTTTAAACTTTGCATCTAACAACCAAAAATTAAACAAATTAATATACATGGAGTTATTCCTTGATATTCCTTTCCGTTTATCTCCACATTTTCCCTCTCAGAGCCTCCCATTGCCTACAGCACATCAGTCCCTATTAATAGGAATGTGGGGGATAACTGGTGTAAATTATAAAGTCTCAGGCTTTGTATTCCAGCCCTGATTCAAAGTCAGCTATTGCACACATAATGTGACCTACCTCTCTGCTATTTGATTGCAGAACACCTACTTCTGTGGTGCTTTACCTTCCAGGAAAGTGACCTATCAAAAGCACGTCCATACAAAAAGTAACATTAAAACCCATCTGTTTCTTGAGGAAGGATTAGTTCTAAAGCCTCAGCTCAGGTCCAGACTTTGTTACATGCTTAATTTATGGTTTGTACTTTCATTACTTTAACTTAAACCTAAACACATGTTGCTGCTCTATTAACTACTCTTGCTTTCCTACACTACTGCATAGGTACCCAAAGAGAAGGATTGGGTATTTCTTTCTTGAGTGTGTCAAATAGTCCAGGGTGAGATTTGAATGGATTCAAAGTTTCAACAGGGATATGACTAGGCTTCTTCCAGGATCATGCTAAGTTGAACTCTGTGTAATTTCTATTTTTCAATTTGGCAATAGTACCCTAAATGTCATAGTTAAGAAAAGCTGTGAAACAGTGCAAAATGACTACCTGGAAGGAAATTTCTAAATTGCTAATGCACGTCCTTTAGTGTTAATGAAAGTGGTTGTACAGTTACATCTGTTTGGTTTCTTAGTTTATATGAGCCTAAAGAAATACTGTGCTACCAGTGTGAAAGGTTCTGTTTTATAATTCTCCACTTTGCTTTGCCTAGTGGCAGGTTTATTCAAATGAATTACGTGTGGCATTTCATGCATATCTTCCATAATGCTTAGCATTCCTTTTGTTTTGTAAAATCATGTCCATATGAAAACAGACCTAATGCATCCACACCCTTAGTAGGCATGTCTCTTTGCTGGCTTAATATGACCCTGTTCATGCACAATTATCTCTTTTTCATGCAAGTATTTGATTGCTAGTCAGATCTCTCACTTTATGGTGTGTTTGGTTCTGGCAACACCTCCCTCTGCTTTTGAATGGATTTTGTCTATTGCAACAACTTCTTCAAATTTCCCTCCACTATTTCTTTGCAGTGATCTTGATTAACACAAGGTCCTTTTGTAAGCCACTCCCCCTTCTGTACATTTTATTTTTATTTTCTTTGATACCTTTAGCAATTTGGTCCATTCTTTTCTTTCAGTTTAGTAGTTTAATGAACTTGCACACTATTTAGATGACCAAGCTCCAACGGTATCCATTGTATTTCTTCCAATGTATGTGCTTCCTGTGTGAAGGTCATTTACCTGTTTAAGTTCATAAGGAATTTCCATTCAACAACCATCTTCCACCCAGTCTAGCTGTCCACAAGTCTGGGTTCAAGAATCCATGACAGAACACTTTTTGCATTATTCTGAATGCAAACCACAGTTTAATTTGTTTTATTGTCATTAATTTTGTTCTTTTTTTTTTTTTTTTTTTTGACATTTTATTCTTGACATTTTTTGGACTTCCTGTATAGGAGCTTAGCAACAAAAACATCATTTTATTTGTAAGGCTACATTTTCAAAAACATTCCATCTGTTTGAAAAAACAACAATTATAGTTTATGCTACTGACATTTACAAATCATTACCTTTGGTATTTCAGTTATGGAGAACATATACCAAATACACATTTGTACTCAAATATTGCTCATAACCATACATACCTCCCAGGTTTGTGTTATTAGCAAATGCCCCTGGAGTGACAGGTCACTATGGAATGTATTAACTTAAACTAGATTTCAGAATGATCTACAGAGATCTTCACAAATAAACCTTATCTGTTAATTGCTTTATGTGTACCTTATGCACCGTCTTCTTCGGTCCAGTTAAAAAATACTACATTTTTTCAATACTGAATGCCTTAGTAAATTATAGGCATCCCAAACCTACACATTTCTTTTACTTCAAAGTACTTATACTTTGTTTATCTTATAAGAAAAACAAAATATATTAGTGATGTGGCTTCAGAAAATCAAGGTGAAATTTTATTCTATTTTACATTTATATCCATTAATTTTTCTCTCTTTCAAAATTGACTGTTGGGCTAAAATCTTAGCTAGTGCATACCACTATAATTCTGTAATGTATCTTCTGTTGAGTGATTATTGATGTATAAATAATAGGAAAAAAATACACAATAATTTCCCTATACTATCTCAAACTGCTTATTACTGCACTCCAGCTTGGGCTTCCTTGCCTTTGATTTTCCCTAGCCTGCCATACTGCCAAGTAACCTCCATGATTGCATATATCATTTATAGAAAGTATGGCTTTATAATCCTTGGAGTGTATAACCCTTACCACAAGCTACTTCATCTGGGTATGTGCTGACTTAGACCAGCTGAGAACCTCTCCATTGTATTCAGATTTATTGCCCATCTGGAAGACACTGAAGCAAGAGTTTATATAGGACCAGATCTTAACTTCAGCCACATTAAAGAAAAAAAATCAGAACAGACACATACAGAATTTCTTTCAAGCTATCATTGTCATTAAACTTCAAACAGCTCTGATTTCTGAAGTGAAGGTAGACCTCAAATATGAAGCCACCTATGAGAAGGTTGATAAGTAGGCTGAGAATTACATTGGTGCTTTGTCCCTGGGGACATGTCCTCCTTGCAACCAGAAAGTATGAGTGCTGTAGCATAGTTATGCATGGTTAGCATACCTTTTCTGGCTTAATCTCAGTTATTTAGAAAATGATCATTTTATGAGAGCTTGAACTCAGCAGGATTTCAACACAAGTTTTACTGGCTCACAGGGCCCAGTGTGACTGTATGCTGGAGGCAATTTGCTCAAGGCGCCATCGCTGTGGTTTGGCCTCTGCATTACTGACCTGAGGATGAAAACCAGCTGTGATCCCACCTCTACTGGGGCTGCATCTGGCAGGCGTACAGCCTTTTCAGCACTGAGAGTTGTGGAAAGCCTGAGAGCAAGCAGCAAGGATGGAGTCTTCTCAGAAGCATGTCCTTCCTGAGAAGAAAAAGCTGGTAGAAAGCCTTTTACCTTGGCTTCATTCATGTTTATTTTTGTGGGAGAGTAGTAAACACAGCTTGTCACATTGCCAAACCTCCATCCAGAAAAAAAAAGGCCACACAGCTTTTTAAAGAACATGTTACCAGAAAGCGATAAGGAGAAGACAATTTTGTTTGAAATTTCCCAGAAATAGCCAGCCTGAGGAAGAAACTCAGCATGAAGCATTAAACAAAGGATTAGTTTGGAAAGTCTGTTAAGGTCTGATAATAGCTTCTTGTAACATAAAGAGTGGGACAAATATAATAAAGGCAGCGCCATTCATTCTGCCTATAATTTACTATTAACAAAAAAAAAAAAAGCAAGACTTTAAATCTTTAAATCAGATTAGCTGCTCAGTGTATCAAACAAGTATATTTCATAATTATAACTTTTTATGACTGTTATAAAAGGTCTTATGCTACTGAAAAATTCTGCTGTTCTTTAAGCATACCTTATCCTGCTGTTGCTCTTGCTGAAGTCATACTAGCAAAATCTGAGTGTGGAACATGGAATATTTATTTGCATAAATATTGAAGTTTTGATAGTATATGGAAAACTGCTAACATGTTAGTCTAGAAACCTTTGCCCTGAAGATCACCAGTCTTTTTCACTGGTCATTCAGCTTCCTAAAATGATCTTGTCAACAAACTTCCATATTATTTCTACTTTCATCCACTTCAATTTTATTGCAATTTAAATATTGTGTTTATGTAGTGGCTTGATAGTTGTCCTGTTAAATAGATTTCACCCCATTTAACAGAATCAGTTTCTCTGGATCCAGAGTGAAAGTTTCCAGCAGAGCTTCCTATCACACTATCCATCTACTTGAAAGCAGGATAATGCTGTGAGATATCATTTCTTACACACTCTCTTCAAGGAAATCATTTTATTATCATTGGGAATGACTGTATTCAAGGACAGATTTTAATGACTGTTTCTTAAGTGCTGACAGACAAATGGATATCTTTTGTTCAAGTCATCTAAGGGATGAGCAGGCCAAAATGCTTTCCTTTCAGCTCACTCACTTTACTTAAAAAGTAAAAAGAGAGCATTATCCAGCTTGATGTTTTAAAGACAGTGAGTGTCTTGGTCAGTGGTTTTGATTCCAGCTTCTCCTCTCAGTCTGCCAAACTCACTGTATGTGCCTGTAGATCATGTAGGAGAAAAAAAAAATACTCTGAGAATTCTCCCTCTATGACTATTAATCACTTAAAAGTTTCATGTGATGATTTATTTGAGATGGGATAGTGGATCATAGAGATTAAAATGTATGGAATCCCTTAAGCTAGGTGCAAGAGATGTAATTTCCCTTGAAAAGCAACGAGTAAGCTTTTGCTGAGAAAGTTAACACGTGAAAGAAAGCTGTTAGCATAGTGACATAAACATTGTCAGAAGAGCTCTGATAAAAAGTGGAATAAACAGAAGAGAATGATGAAAGTAAAGAGAAAAAAAAATACTTCACTTTCATTCACTAGCTTTCCCCCACTGCTATTTAAGGACATTACTCTAAACTACTAGAGTTTTTGAATAAATCAGCTTAGCTACACACCATGTCAAATTCTTGAGACTATTTATCTCGCTTTGGTAATAAGTTATAATAGTTTTAATCTTCCTGTATTCTGTTCTTCATTTACTTACTTGTTAATGATACAATATACTCCAGATGTTAGAAATGCAACTAGTTTACAAAATTTTCTAATATGCATTGTTTTCTTTGCTGTTCCTTTCAGTAGTTCTGAGCATGGTATAAAGAATTGCAAATAGCTTCACAGTTATGACAAACCTTAGGTAACTAGTTAACTAGATATGTAGATCTGAAGTTCAGTTAAGTTCCAGGCCCCTAGCTGGTTTGAATGGAGGAACAATTCTGACTCAAATCCGTGAAAGAATCTGTCTCTAGGCACAAGAATTATTGCCAGGACAAAATTTCTCTCAGCAAAGTCAATGCTTATTGTCCAGTGATCTCAAAATGAAGAGAGAGGATTTTTTTTTTTCTTTCATATTTTTGCTCAAAATTTCCTGGGCAAAGGAAAGTTTGGCAGCCATTTCAAGAACTGCTGTAAAAGTAAGTTTCAAAAATAATGAAAAGAAGAAAATGGTCATTTTCATTCATATTTGACATTTTTAAGGAACTCCATTTCTGTAAGTTTTAAATATTTTCTTTATAGATTAATTGTATGATGACGTAGCATACATTAGGAGAGTATGTATACTTATATTGTCATATAGTATTCTGAAAAATTAAAATCAAAAGTGCTTATGTTGGATCTGATTGGAGTTGTTCCCAGAGGGTGCTTCACTTTGGAAATCTGACAGGATTTGGGCTGTAATAGCTGCTCAGTAATTCTCCGCCTACCCGTTCCCCTGTTCCACATGCAACTCAATGAAGATATGTTCAGAAAATACTCAGACCATGAAGT